>NC_090937.1:1090668247-1091369231 GCF_040938575.1 Ambystoma mexicanum | reverse complement strand
AAATGCCATATCATATCATATCACTCATGTCTCCCACCACCCCCACCCACCAGCAGTGCAGGGGCAGCACCACCAGGCCCCCACTCATGTCCAACTCATGTCTCCCACCACCCCCACCCCCCCAGCATCCAGGGGCACCCTCCACCAGGCCCCCACTCATGTCTCCCACCACCCCCACCCCCCAGCCACCATGGGCATCCCCCACCAGGCCCCCACTCATGTCTCCCACCACCCCCACCCCCCAGCAGTGCAGGGGCAGCACCACCAGGCCCCCACTCATGTCCAACTCATGTCTCCCACCACCCCCACCCCCCCAGCCACCATGGGCATCCCCCAATAGGCCCCCACTCAAGTCTCCCACCACCCCCACCCCCCAGCCACCATGGGCATCCCCCACCAGGCCCCCACTCATGTCTCCCACCACCCCACCCCCCAGCAGTGCAGGGGCAGCCTTCACCAGGACCCCACTTATGGCCCCTATCACCCCCACCCCCCAGCAGTACAGGGGCAGCACCACCAGGCCACCACCCATGTCTCCCACCACCCCCACCCCCCAGCCACCGTGGGCAGCCTCCACCAGGCCCCCACTCATGTCTCCCACCACCCCCACCCCCCAGCAGTGCAGGGACAGCCTCCACCAGGCCCCCACCCATGTCTACCACCACCCCCACCCCCCAGCCACCATGGGCATCCCCCACCAGGCCCCCACTCATGTCTCCCACCCACCCCCACCCCCCAGCCACCATGGGCAGCCCCCACCAGGCCCCCACTCATGTCTCCCACCACCCCCCCAGCAGTGTGGGGCACCCTCCACCAGGCCACCACCCATGTCTCCCACCACCCCCACCCCCCCAGCCACCATGGGCAGCCCCCACCAGGCCCCCACTCATGTCTCCCACCACCCCCACCCCCCAGCAGTGCAGGGGCAGCACCACCAGGCCCCCACTCATGTCCAACTCATGTCTCCCACCACCCCCACCCCCCAGCCACAATGGGCATCCCCCACCAGGCCCCCACTCATATCTCCCACCACCCCCACCCCCCAGCCACCATGGGCTTCCCCCACCAGGCCCCCACTCATGTCTCCCACCACCCCACCCCCCAGCAGTGCAGGGGCAGCCTCCACCAGGCCCCCACTTATGGCCCCTATCACCCCCACCCCCCAGCCACCATGGGCATCCCCCACCAGGCCCCCACTCATGTCTCCCACCACCCCCACCCCCCAGCAGTGCAGGGGCAGCACCACCAGGCCCCCACTCATGCCCAACTCATGTCTCCCACCACCCCCACCCCCCAGCATCCAGGGGCACCCTCCACCAGGCCCCCACTCATGTCTCCCACCACCCCCACCCTCCAGCCACCATCTGCAGCCCCCACCAGGCCCCCACTCATGTCCCACTGCACACCCACCCCCCAGCATCCAGGGGCACCCTCCACCAGGCCCCCACTCATGGCCCCTATCACCCCCACCCCCCAGCAGTGCAGGGGCAGCACCACCAGGCCACCACCCATGTCTCCCACCACCCCCACCCCCCAGCAGTCCAGGGGCAGCACCACCAGGCCCCCACCCATGTCCAACTCATGTCTCCCACCACCCCCACCCCCCAGCATCCAGGGGCACCCTCCACCAGGCCCCCACTCATGTCTCCCACCACCCCCACCCCCCAGCCACCATGGGCAGCCCCCACCAGGCCCCCACTCATGTCCCCCTGCACCCCCACCCCCCAGCATCCAGGGGCACCCTCCACCAGGCCCCCACTCATGGCCCCTATCACCCCCACCCCCCAGCAGTGCAGGGGCAGCACCACCAGGCCACCACCCATGTCTCCCACCACCCCCACCCCCCAGCCACCATGGGCAGCCTCCACCAGGCCCCCACTCATGTCTCCCACCACCCCCACCCCCCCCAGCAGTGCAGGGGCAGCCTCCACCGGGCCCCCAGCCATGTCTACCACCACCCCCACCCCCCAGCCACCATGGGCATCCCCCACCAGGCCCCCACTCATGTCAACCACCCACCCCCACCCCCCAGCCACCATGTGCAGCCCCCACCAGCCCCCCACTCATGTCTCCCACCACCCCCACCCCCCCAGCAGTGTGGGGCACCCTCCACCAGGCCACCACCCATGTCTCCCACCACCCCCACCCCCCCAGCCACCATGGGCAGCCCCCACCAGGCCCCCACTCATGTCTCCCACCACCCCCACCCCCCAGCAGTGCAGGGGCAGCACCACCAGGCCCCCACTCATGTCCAACTCATGTCTCCCACCACCCCCACCCCCCCAGCATCCAGGGGCACCCTCCACCAGGCCCCCACTCATGTCTCCCACCACCCCCACCCCCCAGCCACCATGGGCATCCCCCACCAGGCCCCCACTCATGTCTCCCACCACCCCCACCCCCCAGCAGTGCAGGGGCAGCACCACCAGGCCCCCACTCATGTCCAACTCATGTCTCCCACCACCCCCACCCGCCAGCATCCAGGGGCACCCTCCACCAGGCCCCCACTCATGTCTCCCACCACCCCCACCCCCCAGCCACCATGGGCATCCCCCACCAGGCCCCCACTCATGTCTCCCACCACCCCCACCCCCCAGCCACCATGGGCATCCCCCACCAGGCCCCCACTCATGTCTCCCACCACCCCACCCCCCAGCAGTGCAGGGGCAGCACCACCAGGCCCCCACTCATGTCCAACTCATGTCTCCCACCACCCCCACCACCCCCAGCCACCATGGGCATCCCCCACCAGGCCCCCACTCAAGTCTCCCACCACCCCTACCCCCCAGCCACCATGGGCATCCCCCACCAGGCCCCCACTCATGTCTCCCACCACCCCACCCCCCAGCAGTGCAGGGGCAGCCTCCACCAGGACCCCACTTATGGCCCCTATCACCCCCACCCCCCAGCAGTGCAGGGGCAGCACCACCAGGCCCCCACTCATGTCTCCCACCACCCCCACCCCCCAGCAGTGCAGGGGCAGCCTCCACCAGGCCCCCACCCATGTCTCCCACCACCCCCGCCACCATGGGCACCCTCCACCAGGCCCCCACTCATGTCCCCCTGCACCCCCACCCCCCAGCATCCAGGGGCACCCTCCACCAGGCCCCCACTCATGGCCCCTATCACCCCCACCCCCCAGCAGTACAGGGGCAGCACCACCAGGCCACCACCCATGTCTCCCACCACCCCCACCCCCCAGCCACCGTGGGCAGCCTCCACCAGGCCCCCACTCATGTCTCCCACCACCCCCACCCCCCAGCAGTGCAGGGGCAGCCTCCACCAGGCCCCCACCCATGTCTACCACCACCCCCACCCCCCAGCCACCATGGGCATCCCCCACCAGGCCCCCACTCATGTCTCCCACCCACCCCCACCCCCCAGCCACCATGGGCAGCCCCCACCAGGCCCCCACTCATGTCTCCCACCACCCCCCCAGCAGTGTGGGGCACCCTCCACCAGGCCACCACCCATGTCTCCCACCACCCCCACCCCCCCAGCCACCATGGGCAGCCCCCACCAGGCCCCCACTCATGTCTCCCACCACCCCCACCCCCCAGCAGTGCAGGGGCAGCACCACCAGGCCCCCACTCATGTCCAACTCATGTCTCCCACCACCCCCACCCCCCAGCCACAATGGGCATCCCCCACCAGGCCCCCACTCATATCTCCCACCACCCCCACCCCCCAGCCACCATGGGCTTCCCCCACCAGGCCCCCACTCATGTCTCCCACCACCCCACCCCCCAGCAGTGCAGGGGCAGCCTCCACCAGGCCCCCACTTATGACCCTATCACCCCCACCCCCCAGCCACCATGGGCATCCCCCACCAGGCCCCCACTCATGTCTCCCACCACCCCCACCCCCCAGCAGTGCAGGGGCAGCACCACCAGGCCCCCACTCATGCCCAACTCATGTCTCCCACCACCCCCACCCCCCAGCATCCAGGGGCACCCTCCACCAGGCCCCCACTCATGTCTCCCACCACCCCCACCCTCCAGCCACCATCTGCAGCCCCCACCAGGCCCCCACTCATGTCCCACTGCACCCCCACCCCCCAGCATCCAGGGGCACCCTCCACCAGGCCCCCACTCATGGCCCCTATCACCCCCACCCCCCCGCAGTGCAGGGGCAGCACCACCAGGCCACCACCCATGTCTCCCACCACCCCCACCCCCCAGCAGTCCAGGGGCAGCACCACCAGGCCCCCACCCATGTCCAACTCATGTCTCCCACCACCCCCACCCCCCAGCATCCAGGGGCACCCTCCACCAGGCCCCCACTCATGTCTCCCACCACCCCCACCCCCCAGCCACCATGGGCAGCCCCCACCAGGCCCCCACTCATGTCCCCCTGCACCCCCACCCCCCAGCATCCAGGGGCACCCTCCACCAGGCCCCCACTCATGGCCCCTATCACCCCCACCCCCCAGCAGTGCAGGGGCAGCACCACCAGGCCACCACCCTTGTCTCCCACCACCCCCACCCCCCAGCCACCATGGGCAGCCTCCACCAGGCCCCCACTCATGTCTCCCACCACCCCCACCCCCCCAGCAGTGCAGGGGCAGCCTCCACCGGGCCCCCACCCATGTCTACCACCACCCCCAGCCACCATGGGCATCCCCCACCAGGCCCCCACTCATGTCAACCACCCACCCCCACCCCCCAGCCACCATGGGCAGCCCCCACCAGCCCCCCCACTCATGTCTCCCACCACCCCCACCCCCCAGCAGTGTGGGGCACCCTCCACCAGGCCACCACCCATGTCTCCCACCACCCCCACCCCTCCAGCCACCATGGGCAGCCCCCACCAGGCCCCCACTCATGTCTCCCACCACCCCCACCACCCAGCAGTGCAGG
The DNA here is from genome assembly GCF_040938575.1 of Ambystoma mexicanum. NCBI lineage: Eukaryota > Metazoa > Chordata > Amphibia > Caudata > Ambystomatidae > Ambystoma > Ambystoma mexicanum. Next base: position 1,091,364,372 of record NC_090937.1, on the reverse strand, counting down.
GGCAGCCCCACCAGGCCCCCACTCATGTCCAACTCATGTCTCCCACCACCCCCACCCGCCAGCCACCATGGGCATCCCCCACCAGGCCCCCACTCATGTCTCCCACCACCCCCACCCCCCAGCCACCATGGGCATCCCCCACCAGGCCCCCACTCATGTCTCCCACCACCCCCACCCCCCAGCAGTGCAGGGGCAGCCTCCACCAGGCCCCCACTTATGGCCCCTATCACCCCCACCCCCCAGCCACCATGGGCATCCCCCACCAGGCCCCCACTCATGTCACCCACCACCCCCACCCCCCAGCCACCATGGGCACCCTCCACCAGGCCCCCACTCATGTATCCTGCACCCCCACCCCCCAGCATCCAGGGGCACCCTCCACCAGGCCCCCACTCATGGCCCCTATCACCCCCACCCCCCAGCAGTACAGGGGCAGCACCACCAGGCCACCACCCATGTCTCCCACCACCCCCACCCCCCAGCCACCGTGGGCAGCCTCCATCAGGCCCCCACTCATGTCTGCCACCACCCCCACCCCCCAGCAGTGCAGGGGCAGCCTCCACCAGGCCCCCACCCATGTCTACAACCACCCCCACCCCCCAGCCACCATGGGTATCCCCCACCAGGCCCCCACTCATGTCTCCCACCCACCCCCACCCCCCAGCCACCATGGGCAGCCCCCACCAGGCCCCCACTCATGTCTCCCACCACCCCCCCAGCAGTGTGGGGCACCCTCCACCAGGCCACCACCCATGTCTCCCACCACCCAAACCCCCCCAGCCACCATGGGCAGCCCCACCAGGCCCCCACTCATGTCTCCCACCACCCCCACCCCCCAGCAGTGCAGGGGCAGCACCACCAGGCCCCCACTCATGTCCAACTCATGTCTCCCACCACCCCCACCCCCCAGCCACAATGGGCATCCCCCACCAGGCCCCCACTCATATCTCCCACCACCCCCACCCCCCAGCCACCATGGGCTTCCCCCACCAGGCCCCCACTCATGTCTCCCACCACCCCACCCCCCAGCAGTGCAGGGGCAGCCTCCACCAGGCCCCCACTTATGGCCCCTATCACCCCCACCCCCCAGCCACCATGGGCATCCCCCACCAGGCCCCCACTCATGTCTCCCACCACCCCCACCCCCCAGCAGTGCAGGGGCAGCACCACCAGGCCCCCACTCATGCCCAACTCATGTCTCCCACCACCCCCACCCCCCATCATCCAGGGGCACCCTCCACCAGGCCCCCACTCATGTCTCCCACCACCCCCACCCTCCAGCCACCATCTGCAGCCCCCACCAGGCCCCCACTCATGTCCCACTGCACCCCCACCCCCCAGCATCCAGGGGCACCCTCCACCAGGCCCCCACTCATGGCCCCTATCACCCCCACCCCCCAGCAGTGCAGGGGCAGCACCACCAGGCCACCACCCATGTCTCCCACCACCCCCACCCCCCAGCAGTCCAGGGGCAGCACCACCAGGCCCCCACCCATGTCCAACTCATGTCTCCCACCACCCCCACCCCCCAGCATCCAGGGGCACCCTCCACCAGGCCCCCACTCATGTCTCCCACCACCCCCACCCCCCAGCCACCATGGGCAGCCCCCACCAGGACCCCACTCATGTCCCCCTGCACCCCCACCCCCCAGCATCCAGGGGCACCCTCCACCAGGCCCCCACTCATGGCCCCTATCACCCCCACCCCCCAGCAGTGCAGGGGCAGCACCACCAGGCCACCACCCATGTCTCCCACCACCCCCACCCCCCAGCCACCATGGGCAGCCTCCACCAGGCCCCCACTCATGTCTCCCACCACCCCCACCCCCCCAGCAGTGCAGGGGCAGCCTCCACCGGGCCCCCACCCATGTCTACCACCACCCCCACCCCCCAGCCACCATGGGCATCCCCCACCAGGCCCCCACTCATGTCAACCACCCACCCCCACCCCCCAGCCACCATGGGCAGCCCCCACCAGCCCCCCCACTCATGTCTCCCACCACCCCCACCCCCCCAGCAGTGTGGGGCACCCTCCACCAGGCCACCACCCATGTCTCCCACCACCCCCACCCCCCCAGCCACCATGGGCAGCCCCCACCAGGCCCCCACTCATGTCTCCCACCACCCCCACCCCCCAGCAGTGCAGGGGCAGCACCACCAGGCCCCCACTCATGTCCAACTCATGTCTCCCACCACCCCCACCCCCCAGCCACCATGGGCATCCCCCACCAGGCCCCCACTCATGTCTCCCACCACCCCCACCCCCCAGCCACCATGGGCATCCCCCACCAGGCCCCCACTCATGTCTCCCACCACCCCCACCCCCCAGCAGTGCAGGGGCAGCCTCCACCAGGCCCCCACTTATGGCCCCTATCACCCCCACCCCCCAGCCACCATGGGCATCCCCCACCAGGCCCCCACTCATGTCACCCACCACCCCCACCCCCCAGCCACCATGGGCAGCCCCCACCAGGCCCCCACTCATGTCTCCCACCACTCCCACCCCCCAGCAGTGCAGGGGCAGCACCACCAGGCCCCCACTCATGTCCAACTCATGTCTCCCACCACCCCCACCCCCCAGCATCCAGGGGCACCCTCCACCAGGCCACCACCCATGTCTCCCACCACCCCCACCACCCCAGCCACCATGGGCAGCCCCCACCAGGCCCCCACTCATGTCTCCCACCACCCCCACCCCCCAGCTACCATTGGCATCCCCCACCAGGCCCCCACTCATGTCTCCCACCACCCCCACCCCCCAGTAGTGCAGGGGCAGCCTCCACCAGGCCCCCACTTATGGCCCCTATCACCCCCACCCCCCAGCCACCATGGGCATACCCCACCAGGCCCCCACTCATGTCCAACTCACGTCTCCCACCACCCCCACCCCCCCAGCCACCATGGGCATCCCCCACCAGGCCCCCACTCATGTCTCCCACCACCCCCACCCCCCAGCCACCATTGGCATCCCCCACCAGGCCCCCACTCATATCTCCCACCACCCCCACCCCCCAGTAGTGCAGGGGCAGCCTCCACCAGGCCCCCACTTATGGCCCCTATCACCCCCACCCCCCAGCCACCATGGGCATCCCCCACCAGGCCCCCACTCATGTCTCCCACCACCCCCACCCCCCAGCCACCATGGGCAGCCCCCACCAGGCCCCCACTCATGTCTCCCACCACCCCCACCCCCCAGCAGTGCAGGGGCAGCACCACCAGGCCCCCACTCATGTCCAACTCATGTCTCCCACCACCCCCACCCCCCAGCCACCATGGGCAGCCCCCACCAGGCCCCCACTCATGTCTCCCACCACCCCCACCCCCCAGCAGTGCAGGGGCAGCACCACCAGGCCCCCACTCATGCCCAACTCATGTCTCCCACCACCCCCACCCCCCAGCATCCAGGGGCACCCTCCACCAGGCCCCCACTCATGTCTCCCACCACCCCCACCCTCCAGCCACCATCTGCAGCCCCCACCAGGCCCCCACTCATGTCCCACTGCACCCCCAGCATCCAGGGGCACCCTCCACCAGGCCCCCACTCATGGCCCCTATCACCCCCACCCCCCAGCAGTGCAGGGGCAGCACCACCAGGCCACCACCCATGTCTCCCACCACCCCCACCCCCCAGCAGTCCAGGGGCAGCACCACCAGGCCCCCACCCATGTCCAACTCATGTCTCCCACCACCCCCACCCCCCAGCATCCAGGGGCACCCTCCACCAGGCCCCCACTCATGTCTCCCACCACCCCCACCCCCCAGCCACCATGGGCAGCCCCCACCAGGACCCCACTCATGTCCCCCTGCACCCCCACCCCCCAGCATCCAGGGGCACCCTCCACCAGGCCCCCACTCATGGCCCCTATCACCCCCACCCCCCAGCAGTGCAGGGGCAGCACCACCAGGCCACCACCCATGTCTCCCACCACCCCCACCCCCCAGCCACCATGGGCAGCCTCCACCAGGCCCCCACTCATGTCTCCCACCACCCCCACCCCCCCAGCAGTGCAGGGGCAGCCTCCACCGGGCCCCCACCCATGTCTACCACCACCCCCACCCCCCAGCCACCATGGGCATCCCCCACCAGGCCCCCACTCATGTCAACCACCCACCCCCACCCCCCAGCCACCATGGGCAGCCCCCACCAGCCCCCCCACTCATGTCTCCCACCACCCCCACCCCCCCAGCAGTGTGGGGCACCCTCCACCAGGCCACCACCCATGTCTCCCACCACCCCCACCCCCCCAGCCACCATGGGCAGCCCCCACCAGGCCCCCACTCATGTCTCCCACCACCCCCACCCCCCAGCAGTGCAGGGGCAGCACCACCAGGCCCCCACTCATGTCCAACTCATGTCTCCCACCACCCCCACCCCCCAGCCACCATGGGCATCCCCCACCAGGCCCCCACTCATGTCTCCCACCACCCCCACCCCCCAGCCACCATGGGCATCCCCCACCAGGCCCCCACTCATGTCTCCCACCACCCCCACCCCCCAGCAGTGCAGGGGCAGCCTCCACCAGGCCCCCACTTATGGCCCCTATCACCCCCACCCCCCAGCCACCATGGGCATCCCCCACCAGGCCCCCACTCATGTCACCCACCACCCCCACCGCCCAGCCACCATGGGCAGCCCCCACCAGGCCCCCACTCATGTCTCCCACCACTCCCACCCCCCAGCAGTGCAGGGGCAGCACCACCAGGCCCCCACTCATGTCCAACTCATGTCTCCCACCACCCCCACCCCCCAGCATCCAGGGGCACCCTCCACCAGGCCACCACCCATGTCTCCCACCACCCCCACCCCCCCAGCCACCATGGGCAGCCCCCACCAGGCCCCCACTCATGTCTCCCACCACCCCCACCCCCCAGCTACCATTGGCATCCCCCACCAGGCCCCCACTCATGTCTCCCACCACCCCCACCCCCCAGTAGTGCAGGGGCAGCCTCCACCAGGCCCCCACTTATGGCCCCTATCACCCCCACCCCCCAGCCACCATGGGCATACCCCACCAGGCCCCCACTCATGTCCAACTCACGTCTCCCACCACCCCCACCCCCCCAGCCACCATGGGCATCCCCCACCAGGCCCCCACTCATGTCTCCCACCACCCCCACCCCCCAGCAGTGCAGGGGCAGCACCACCAGGCCCCCACTCATGTCCAACTCATGTCTCCCACCACCCCCACCCCCCCAGCCACCATGGCCATCCCCCACCAGGCCCCCACTCATGTCTCCCACCACCCCCACCCCCCAGCCACCATGGGCATCCCCCACCAGGCCCCCACTCATGTCTCCCACCACCCCCACCCCCCAGCCACCATGGGCATCCCCCACCAGGCCCCCACTCATGTCTCCCACCACCCCCACCCCCCAGCAGTGCAGGGGCAGCCTCTACCAGGCCCCCACTTATGGCCCCTATCACCCCCACCCCCCAGCCACCATGGGCATCCCCCACTGTTAGGCGGAAACCTGTGCAGTTCCCTCTGGGACCACTGCAAAAGATTTAGGACTACAGGCGTTGGCGGTGAACCCACTTGGTAGCAGTCTGTACCACACAGATTCACTTGGTAGCTGTGGCTGAGCAGTTAGACTTCTCTCAAGAAAAGTTGAGCAGTATGTGGAGTATACAAAATAGGGCAATTCTTCACAGCAAGACAAGCAAACACGCAACGAGGCTTAGTGTAAAGATATCAAGGTATTTATTTATAACACAACATCTATGGAAAACACTAAAGCAAATCACGGCAAACAAATCAAACACAATTACTCTACGAAGTAGAAAACGATCAATCCCCCTAGCAAAATATCGACAACTCTAGGTTCTACCGGTACCACTTATTTTCAGACAGAGGTGTATACCTCAACCCAGATGACACTCGAATATTAGTTAGGACGGGAGAGAAAAAAGGTAGGCAGGTTATGAAATCAACACAGTTCAATCCTACGCGGATAAAATGCAAGGCAGGAAGGCAAGAATCACAATAGATCATAAAGTTAGGAGGCCAGGCCCACTTGGAGAGAGGCAAGGCGCGATGTCCCAAAAAGTCTCTAGTGGAGATGCATTCAAGTCTTTATAGCAAATTGTTATCGGCAGATTGAACCAGTTCAGAACAAAGAATGAGCAAAGCTTGGAGGCGACCCAGCGGAACGGAGAGGATTAAGACACCTGACTCGAACCGAACGAAAGGGAAGCCAGGCGGACACGGTACCTTGTTGTGGAGGGCAGCTCCGGCGGGGGCAGTTGTTCCTGGTGGTGGATGCACGTCGGGTCTTGGCAAAGAGTAGAGATGATCTCGTCGTCGAAGGAAAGTGAAGTCTGGTGCACCACCAGGGAAGAGACCAGCCGCGCAGTGCTCCGTCACAAGGCACCACCTTTTGGTCGCGATACAGGGGTAGTGGCTATCCGGTTGCCGAGGTGCTCTGCACGGGCAATTCGACCACTGCGCCCTGAGGCGAATAAAAAGCAAAGGGGACTGGTTGTTCCCACCAGTCAGGGGAAGAGACTCTGCGGCAGGGAGATCTCCTCTGTCGTCGGGAAGTGGTGTAACGCTCACCTGATTCTCGCAGAGGCGGCGGTCTTGACTGGGCGACTAGCGTATCTTCAAAAGTGATGTGTAGCACCCGGTTGGCTCTTTGGGCTGGACCTCTGTGCACTGTATGCCTGACTCGAAGAGTAAGATGTCTGCAGATAGAAAATATGGGATTAATGAACTGGGGTTATTGGGGTGTCCCTATCTCTTTCTTTTTCTCCTCTCCTGTAGAACCCCAAAGGTTAACGCTCTCACCTTAGGTAAGTGAACGCAGAGCTCTCCATCTGCCTCGGGGCAGGGTGCTGTAACCAGTTTCTTCACTGGATCGGTAGCGCAGGCCTCTTGACTTCAGAGGACTGCTGTCCGTCGTTTACTTCACGAACGGTGAGTTCCGAATATTTCAAATGTCTTTAAAAGTCTTTTGTAATGCTGTCTCCTATTTTGCAGGGTTCCGGCGATGGCGGTTGACTGGCTGAAGTGAGTTGAGGATGGACCCGTATGCGGAATAGAAGCGCCTGGAAGCGCGTAAGTAAGCGCTTATTGCTTGCTTCACGATGCGCACTAACTGTCCTTTTATTTTGCAGGTACCAGTTCGGAGCTGCTGAAGGATGCCGGAATGCCCACTGAGTTCGGCGTGGATGGAGTAATGGCACGTGAGTATTTAACGTTACCCAATGTCTTTAAACGCACCTTCTTTTGTCTTACAGATGCGGGGTGCAGCGCCGAAGGCCTCCGGAGCGTGCGAAGAGTAGGTAAGCCTTTGTCTTTCAGATGCAGGAATGCTGCGCGAGGCGTTGATGACAGCCGATGGACCAGGTAAGAGATGCGCTGTCACTGAAGACCGTAGTGCTAACCTGTTCTTTCTTGTCTTTATAGATGTTGCTGAAGACTGGATTCAGGATGGTAAGCCTTTTTCCTTTAGGCCCAGGATCAGATGCAAAGACACGATGAGCGTTCTGCTGCAGAGGATGCAGAATAACGCAAAGCAAGATTCATCCATCGGGTGTGGTTTAAATAGCCTCCTGTAGTGCTTAGGTGTCTCCTTCCACAGCCACGCCTAGGTAAGAAAAGAGTTCCTGCTTTCCAGAAGAGTTCCAGTGTTCTGAACCTAGGGAGTGGCTCCTGCCCCACCCAACAGGAAAAGTAGTCCCAAACAGAAGAGGATCAGGGGTTCAACTGGCAGGTAAGTAAGCAGCATGGTCTGCTGCAGGTAAGTCCACCCAAGCATTATGAGCCCGGCGCTTGCAGCGCTGGGACTGGGCATATTTATGAGCCTGGCGCCACTGGCGCCAGGACAGGGTCCAAAAGGTCCCAATTGGGACTGGCTGGCACTCGGAACCTGGATTATGAGTCTGCTTCCAAGGGAGTTGGGTAAGTCCTGGCCTTTTGGAAGCAGAGATCATGACAGTACCCCCCCTCAAGGCCCCTCCCAAACCGGGCTTCCCCGGGGCTTTTGGCTTGTCAGGAAATGTTTGATGAAATCTTTTGATTAGACGAGGAGCGTGGACATATTCTGCAGGTTCCCAGGATCTTTCTTGAGGGCCGTAGCCTTTCCAGTCAATTAGGTAAAATAGCTTAGATTTGGAGATCTTGGAGTCCAGGATGCTTTTGACTTCAAACTCGAGTTCTCCATCAACTAGGATAGGTTTTGGGGATTTAGTTAGTCGGGTTTGAGGTTGCACGGGTTTTAAAAGAGAGACGTGGAAGACCGGATGTATCTTCATGTGAGGGGGCAAGTCCAACTTGACCGCTACTGGGTTTACTATGGTAGTGATGGAATAGGGACCAAGGTATCTTGGGTTGAATGTGCGTGGTCCTTTTAGAGGTAGATATTTGGTGGATAACCAGACTTGATCTCCTACTTGATATTGGGGGGCTTCCTTCCGATGTTGATCTGCTCCTTTCTTGTATTGTTCTTTAGCCCTTTGAAGGTGAGAAACGGCTTCCTTAAAAGCTTGGGTGATAGTAGAGTGCAGGTAGTCTACTGCTGGTGTTCCAAGATCTTGGGGTGGATCCAACTCTGAGGTTCGAGGGTGACAGCCGTATAAAAGAAAAAAACGGGTTTTCCCAGTTCCTGAGTGGACAGAGTTGTTGTAGGCATATTCGGCTATCCAAAGGATATCTTTCCAAGTTTTTTCAGTTTGTTGCAGCATGCAGCGTAAATACTGTTCCAGAGTTTGATTGGTCCTCTCGGTTTGTCCGTCGGTTTGAGGGTGGTGACTGGTCGATAATCTCACATCAATTTGAGCCGACCGACAACAACTTCGCCAAAAATGAGAAATAAATTGACTACCTCGATCCGAAATTAGCACTGAAGGAAAACCGTGCAGTCGGACGATGTTTTCGAGAAATTCTCGGGCCAGAGTTGTTGCTGTTGGCAAGCCTTTGAGTGGAATGAAATGCGCCATCTTGGAGAATAAGTCCACGATTACCAGGATCGTATTGTATCCGGAGCATGGAGGTAGGTCGGTGATGAAGTCCATAGAAAGCGTATGCCAAGGGCGAGGTGGGATGTCAATAGGGCGTAAGAGGCCGGCTGGTCTTTCCTTTTGACTCTTGTTTTGGGCGCATACTCCACAGGACGTTATAAAGTCTCTGATATCTTTTTTCCAAGACGGCCACCAGAAGTAGCGCTTGATCTTTTCTGAGGTTTTGGCCATACCGGGATGTCCTTCCATTAGAGACTCGTGATAACAAGAGATCACCTTTTTCTGTAAATCTGTGCTGGGCAGGTATAATCGTTCTTGGAAATACAATAAGTTGTCCTTTACTGCAAAGTCCTTTCCCTGCAGATGCCAATTCTGTATTTCTGCTGGAGTTATAAGTTGCCTGGTTTTATCCTTAATTTCCTCTATGGATTGTGTGGTTATTACACCCAGAATTCTTTGTTCGGGAATGATAGGTACAGGCTTAGGGTTGGTCAAGTGTTCCTCCACTCCCATCCGAGAAAGGGCATCAGCTTTACCGTTTTTTGTACCAGGTCGATAGGTAATTATGAAGTCAAACTCGGCAAAGAATAGTGCCCAACGGAGTTGTCTAGAGGATTGGGCTTTTGCGGTTTTCAAATATTGCAGGTTTCTGTGATCCGTAATCACAGTAACGGTGTGTCGGGCCCCCAGAAGATAATGCCGCCAAGCCTTAAAGGCAGACTTGATAGCCAGAAGTTCCTTATCAGTAATAGTGTAATTGATCTCAGGAGGCGAGAATTTGCGAGACCAGAATGCCACGGGATGTAACTGATTGGTTACTGGGTCCTTCTGTGATAGAACTGCCCCCATGGCAAGGCTCGAAGCATCAGTTTCAACGATGTAGGGGAGTTCGGGGCGAGGATGTTTTAGAATTGGTGCAGAGATACATTTTGTCTTCAAATTCTGGAAAGCTTGTTCCGCCTCGGTAGACCATTCAAAACGTTTGTTTTTCTTTAACAAGGCAGTGATGGGCTGGACTATTCGAGAGAATTCGGGGATAAACCTGCGGTAAAAGTTGGCGAAGCCTAACATGCTTTGAACCCCTTTTACGGAGGATGGTGATGGCCATTTGAGAATTGCATCGACCTTCCTTGAATCCATACGCACTCCGCTAGGTGATAATATGAATCCCAAGAATTCAACTTCAGTCACGTTGAAAACACATTTTTCTAACTTAGCGAAAAGTCTGTGTTGACGCAACCTCTCGAGGACCATTTTCACGTGTTTCCGATGTTCAGATTCCGATGAAGAATAAACGAGGATGTCGTCAATGTAAACGACAACACATACATCTATGAGTTCTCTGAGGACATCGTTCATAAAATATTGAAAGGCGGCCGGGGCATTGCAAAGTCCGAAGGGCATGACCTGATATTCAAATAGCCCATACTTGGTGCGGAAGGCCGTCTTCCATTCATCGCCCTCTTTTACTCGTACCAAGTGGTAGGCTCCTCTAAGATCCAGCTTTGTATATATGCATGCTCTTCTGACTTGGTCCAGGAGTTCAGGGATTAAAGGTAACGGATATCTATTCTTAACGGTGATCTGGTTCAGGGCGCGGTAATCTATACAAGTTCTAAGGTCCCCTTCTTTTTTTGGAACGAAGAACAAAGCTGAAGAAGCAGGGGACTTAGAAGGACGAATAAACCCATTCGCTAGGTATTGATCCAGGTATTGTCGGAGGTGAAGGTTCTCAGGCTCGGTGAGGGCATAAATTCTACTACACGGAGGAGTAGATCCAGGTATCAGGTCTATCTGGCAGTCATAGGACCTATGAGGAGGTAAAGAGTTAGCCTGATCCTTCCGGAAAACATCTTGGAATTCTAGGTATTCGGGAGGTAACTGGGGAGTCTCCGAAGAAATTGCTGCTAGAGCAACACCAGGTGGAGGGTGACAAGTAGAGACACATTCTGGGAACTGAACCGTTCTTGCTCGCCAATCGATCCGAGGATTGTGTTTCTCTAACCAAGGTATCCCTAGAATAATCTGGAACTGAGGGGCCTTGATCACATCGAACACGATCTTCTCATGGTGTCCATCTTGACTTACTAGCGTCACTTCTTGAGTGGTATGCGTTACTGGTCCGGAGGCTATCTCCGTACCATCCACCGTAGTAATGACGTCCTTTACAGCCTTGGGACAAAGAGTTAGATTCATCCTCAAAACCATTTCCTGATCCACATAATTGCCGATGGCACCGCTGTCGACGTAAGCTTCAATCGCATGTAATCGATCCGGATGATCAGGGCTAATGAGGACCATAGGTATCACGAAATGCGAGGTCACGGAACTGGTTTTAACGCTCGGCAAGAGGACCTCTATAAAACAGCGTAATCCTTTTGTCCTCAGGCCATTGAGTTTCCACTATTAGTCTGTTGAAAGATGCAATATAAGCCAAAAGGTCTTAATTACCCTGTCGCAACGAAAGAAGCTCATTGTCCAAGGCCTGCCCCTGTGAATGTCTTGCGAACAGTTTTTCCATACTAAGCTGAAAGGCTTGAAAATCATGGAGAACCGGATCATCTTGATTAACTAGAGGGATCGACCAGTCTGCCGCATTGCCACTAAGGTACGAAAGCACAAAAGCTACTTTAGCTTGATCAGTTGGAAAGGCTGCTGGCCGGCATAAAAAATGCAACCGGCACTGATTGATAAATACTGCAAACCTCTTTGGGTCACCAGAAAATCGTTCGGGCGGAGCCAGAGGTACATTCCCAGGTAGGTTGATCTGCACTGGATTCATAGGGGATGTTGAAGGAAGATTTGCCCCTGATGCGGGTAACGGGGTCTGTCCGGCTTGTGACTGTAGCAATTGTCTAGCAAGATCGTCTGTTCGCTCCTTGGAAATAATTAGTTCCCTTCTTAGAGCATTCGTTTCCTGACGAGCTGCATGCACTTCTGTATGTATGTATGTATGTATTTATTTTTTGTATAGCGCCGATAGCCCGTGGGCATCAGGGCGCTTAGGCAAACAACGAAAAACAAAACAATACAATAGGAACGTCTGCGCTAAGCCATGAGGTGGTCATAATCCCCCGTATCCCAGTTCATCATCTGAAAAGATGAGTCTTCAACCCTTTCCTAAAAACAGTAAGGTTGGTAACGGTTCTGAGTGTTTCTGGAACACTGTTCCACAAGCTGGGGGCCTGCACCAAAAAGGAACTGCCCAGCCCAGATTTCAATTTAAACTTGGGGACGATCAACAGGCATTTACCCTTTGAACGAAGATTCCTACTGGGGGTATGAAGCACTAAGCCCTTTTTCAGATACTCAGGAGCAGAGCCGTACAGGCATTTATGCACCAGGCAGAGAGCTTTGAATTTAATACGCTCCTCCACTCTGAGCCAATGAAAGGCTATTCTCTCTTCTGCCCTTAGTTCCCCAAGTAACCGGGCTAGGTGGTCGGTATCCGAGGTTTCAATAGCGCCTGGGCAAGAGTTTTGCGGTAGGCTTTGCGTTCTGTAACGCTCACCTGATTCTCGCAGAGGCGCCGGTCTTGACTGGGCGACTACCGTATCTTCAAAAGTGATGTGTAGCACCCGGTTGGCTCTTTGGGCTGGACCTCTGTGCACTGTATGCCTGACTCGAAGAGTAAGATGTCTGCAGATAGAAAATATGGGATTAATGAACTGGGGTTATTGGGGTGTCCCTATCTCTTTCCTTTTCTCCTCTCCTTTAGAACCCCAAAGGGTAACGCTCTCACCTTAGGTAAGTGAACGCCGAGTTCTCCATCTGCCTCGGGGCAGGGTGCTGTAACCAGTTTCTTCACTGGATCGGTAGCGCAGGCCTCTTGACTTCAGAGGACTGCTGTCCGTCGTTTACTTCACGAACGGTGAGTTCCGAATATTTCAAATGTCTTTAAAAGTCTTTTGTAGTGCTGTCTCCTATTTTGCAGGGTTCCGGCGATGGCGGTTGACTGGCTGAAGTGAGTTGAGGATGGACCCGTATGCGTAATAGAAGCGCCTGGAAGCGGGGGTTATTGGGGTGTCCCTATCTCTTTCCTTTTCTCCTCTCCTGTAGAACCCCAAAGGGTAACGCTCTCACCTTAGGTAAGTGAACGCCGAGTTCTCCATCTGCCTCGGGGCAGGGTGCTGTAACCAGTTTCTTCACTGGATCGGTAGCGCAGGCCTCTTGACTTCAGAGGACTGCTGTCCGTCGTTTACTTCACGAACGGTGAGTTCCGAATATTTCAAATGTCTTTAAAAGTCTTTTGTAATGCTGTCTCCTATTTTGCAGGGTTCCGGCGATGGCGGTTGACTGGCTGAAGTGAGTTGAGGATGGACCCGTATGCGGAATAGAAGCGCCTGGAAGCGCGTAAGTAAGCGCTTGTTGCTTGCTTCACGATGCGCACTAACTGTCCTTTTATTTTGCAGGTACCAGTTCGGAGCTGCTGAAGGATGCCGGAATGCCCATTGAGTTCGGCGTGGATGGAGTAATGGCACGTCAGTATTTAACGTTACCCAATGTCTTTAAACGCACCTTCTTTTGTCTTACAGATGCGGGATGCAGCGCCGAAGGCCTCCGGAGCGTGCGAAGAGTAGGTAAGCCTTTGTCTTTCAGATGCAGGAATGCTGCGCGAGGCGTTGATGACAGCCGATGGACCAGGTGAGAGATGCGCTGTCACTGAAGACCGTAGTGCTAACCTGTTCTTTCTTGTCTTTATAGATGTTGCTGAAGACTGGATTCAGGATGGTAAGCCTTTTTCCTTTAGGCCCAGGATCAGATGCAGAAGACACGATGAGCGTTCTGCTGCAGAGGATGCAGAATAACGCAAAGCAAGATTCATCCATCGGGTGTGGTTTAAATAGCCTCCTGTAGTGCTTAGGTCCCTCCTTCCACAGCCACGCCTAGGTAAGAAAAGAGTTCCTGCTTTCCAGAAGAGTTCCAGTGTTCTGAACCTAGGGAGTGGCTCCTGCCCCACCCAACAGGAAAAGTAGTCCCAAACAGAAGAGGATCAGGGGTTCAACTGGCAGGTAAGTAAGCAGCATGGTCTGCTGCAGGTAAGTCCACCCAAGCATTATGAGCCCGGCGCTTGCAGCGCTGGGACTGGGCATATTTATGAGCCTGGCGCCACTGGCGCCAGGACAGGGTCCAAAAGGTCCCAATTGGGACTGGCTGGCACTCGGAACCTGTATTATGAGTCTGCTTCCAAGGGAGTTGGGTAAGTCCTGGCCTTTTGGAAGCAGAGATCATGACAGTACCCCCCCTCAAGGCCCCTCCCAAACCGGGCTTCCCCGGGGGTTTTGGCTTGTCAGGAAATGTTTGATGAAATCTTTTGATTAGACGAGGAGCGTGGACATATTCTGCAGGTTCCCAGGATCTTTCTTGAGGGCCGTAGCCTTTCCAGTCAATTAGGTAAAATAGCTTAGATTTGGAGATCTTGGAGTCCAGGATGCTTTTGACTTCAAACTCGAGTTCTCCATCAACTAGGATAGGTTTTGGGGATTTAGTTAGTCGGGTTTGAGGTTGCACGGGTTTTAAAAGAGAGACGTGGAAGACCGGATGTATCTTCATGTGAAGGGGCAAGTCCAACTTGACCGCTACTGGGTTTACTATGGTAGTGATGGAATAGGGACCAAGGTATCTTGGGTTGAATGTGCGTGGTCCTTTTAGAGGTAGATATTTGGTGGATAACCAGACTTGATCTCCTACTTGATATTGGGGGACTTCCTTCCGATGTTGATCTGCTCCTTTCTTGTATTGTTCTTTAGCCCTTTGAAGGTGAGAAACGGCTTCCTTAAAAGCTTGGGTGATAGTAGAGTGCAGGTAGTCTACTGCTGGTGTTCCAAGATCTTGGGGTGGATCCAACTCTGAGGTTCGAGGGTGACAGCCGTATAAAAGAAAAAACGGGGTTTTCCCAGTTCCTGAGTGGACAGAGTTGTTGTAGGCATATTCGGCTATCCAAAGGATATCTTTCCAAGTTTTTTCAGTTTGTTGCAGCATGCAGCGTAAATACTGTTCCAGAGTTTGATTGGTCCTCTCGGTTTGTCCGTCAGTTTGAGGGTGGTGACTGGTCGATAATCTCACATCAAGGGTCCAAAAGGTCCCAATTGGGACTGGCTGGCACTCGGATCCTGGGTTATGAGTCTGCTTCCAAGGGAGTTGGGTAAGTCCTGGCCTTTTGGAAGCAGAGATCATGACAGTGGTGAGTCGGCTCAGCAGGGCCCCACCGGAGGTGTCGTCATTGCAGGTCGGCTCAGAGTTACCCTCGTCGGATTCTTAGGTCCTGTGGCGACTTCTGAAGATCCAGTCCCAAAAGCCCTGCTTTTATGCAGAAGACCCCCATTCATTCAGCCTAGCTGTCAATCAACACATGCTAAGTGGTGAGCGGGAAGGCTCACCACCTGGGCCAATCACTCCAGAGTGCGACCGGAGTTGGCAAGGCAACTCGGTCCAGGGTGCCTAAACCCCCTCCCACACCCCTGTGGTAACCCAGACAGAATGGCACCACTTTGGAGGGTCTCTGTACAGAGCCCGCCAAAAGTGGAAAAAAGGGCTCGACCTTTGGTTTAGGAGTCACAGAGACGAACACAGACACCATTTTAAAACCGAGTTCTGGCAGAAAATACCACTCGATAAACTTATTTAAGATAAGTAGATCGGTGGTACGTCAGAGATTAATGAGAAAAAGTATCAATCTCCAACAATGGGACGAATCCCATAGGGTTATGTTCGGGGTCGAACATAACAAGTAGTTTCCACTGCCACCAGCCAAAACTCGACGAGGGGGGACGGGACAGTGCCCCCTCGAGTAACAGATCCAGGAGTAATCGAATTACCCCTACTAGTACGTCCACAATAAGATGGTTGGTACTAGTTCTGTTAGTAAATTTAGGTCTAGTAAAGCCAATGGTGACTTTACATGCCCGGGGAGACAGTAGTCAGTCCCCGGGTATGGAGTCTATGGTGGGGGACCCGCTAGGGCGCCCCCGTGTTACGACACGTAGGGTGCGGTGTAACACACATAGAAAAACATATGAGACCCTATGGGGTAAAAGACCCCATAGCCCATCGAACACAGTGACATTTCAAAGGAATTACACACATACATGTCCAAGAGTGGGAGAAAAGAGTCTCACTCTTGGCAGGATGGAAAAAAAACAAACTCCAGAAATCCAGCAAAGCTGCTGGGGGACTCACTAGGTTAGGAAATTCAGCCTAAACAGAGAATTCTCCCTAACACTCGCCCCCCCCAAACTAAGGGACAGGAGGATTTAATCCACTCCTGGATGAATCTCATACCTCTAGTCGATGACATACATCCTAGAGAGACCATCAGCATTTTGGTGGTGACACCCTGACCTGTGCTCAATGGTGAAATCAAACCCTTGCAGGCAGATTGACCATCTCAATAGTTTTGGGTTCTCCCCTTTCATTTGCATTAACCATCTCAAGGGTTGGTGGTCAGTCTGAATAACAAAAGTAGAACCATACAAGTACGGCCTAAACTTCTTCAGAGCCCACACGATAGCAAAGCACTCTCTTTCGATTGTTGCCCACCTTGTTTCAGGATCCTTCAGCTTGCGGCTGATGAAGCAAACGGGGTGCTCCCTACCTTTCCCATCCAGTTGACTGAGTACGGCACCTATCCCTACATTGGAAGCGTCTGTCTGCACAATGAAGTGTTGGCGGTAATCAGGAGCTCTGAGTACTGGGGTTTGGCAAAAAGCCTGTTTCAGGTTTTCAAAAGCCTGATTGCACTCCTCGTTCCATTTAACCTTTTTAGGAAATTTGGGCGAGGAGATGACATTCAGTGGAGAAGCTATGGTCCCATAGTTCTCTATGAAATTCCTGTAATACCCAGTGAGGCCTAGGAAGGCTCTCACCTGGGTTTGAGTAGTCGGTGTTGTCCAATTTTGCACAGCTTCAATCTTACTGAGCAAAGGCCTTATTTCTCCACCGCCTACCTCATGCCCAAGATAGACTACCTTACTCTGTCCAATTTGGCATTTACTTGCCTTTATGGTCAGATTAGCTCGTCCAAGAGCCTGCAAAACATCTCTCAGGTGGATTACATGTTCTTCCCAGGAATTGCTGAACACTGCGATGTCATCCAAGTATGCCATGCAGAAGTCCTCCATCCCATTCAGAACCTGGTTTACCATCCGTTGAAACGTAGCAGGTGCATTCTTCAGTCCGAAAGGCATTACCTTAAACTGGTATAAGCCAACGGGGGTAGAAAATGCAGTTTTCTCCTTGGCATGGTCTGTCAGGGCTATTTGCCAATAGCCTGACGTCAAGTCAAATGTGCTGAGGAACTTGGCGGCACCAAGTTTATCCACCAACTCATCTGTTCTTGGCAAAGGGTGGGCATCAGTCGTGGTGACTGCATTAAGAGCTCGATAATCCACGCAGAATCTAAGTTCTTTAGATCCGGCCTTTGGTACTAACACAACTGGGCTAGACCATGGACTAGTAGAGGGCTCTATTACCCCGAGATCAAGCATCTTGCTGACCTCAACTTTGATGTGGGTTCGTACGTTTTCTGACATGCGGTATCCTCTGCTTTTGACCGGCAGACAGTCACCAGTGAGTATGTCGTGCTGGCCCCAAGGGGTCAAGCCTGGTGAAAGCGAGAACAGAGAGGCAAACTGATTCAACATAGATTTGCACTCTTCTTGTTGCTCGGGTGTCAGATTGGAGGAGAGATTCACTCCTTCAATTTTTTCATCTAAAGGTAAGCCTCTGAGGAGATCCGGAAGAGCTTCACTCTCTTCTTCTTCCTCGGATGATGCTAGAAGCAATGCTCCTACATCAGGTCGCGAGACATACGCTTTAAGTCGGTTGGTGTGAAAGACTGTCGGAGCCTCCTTGGGATTGCCCAAGTCCACCAGATAGTTAACCTCTCCGAGTTTACCCACTACTCGGTAGGGTCCCATCCACTTATCTTGCAAGGCCCTCTGCCTTGTTGGGATCATAACGAGAACGAGCTGGTCTTGAGCGAACTCAACCATGTTAGCCTTTTGATCGTGCCAGTGCTTGACCAATGCTTGTCCAGCTTTCAAGTTATCGCTTGCTTCCGTCATCATGTGCAACATTCTCCTCCGGAGACCTATCACGTAGTCAGTCACTCTGACTGGCTTGGGGGAAGGAGCACTCTCCAACTCCTCCTTAATCAGGGCCAATGGACCTCTGACGGGATGACCATAGAGTAGTTCGAAGGGAGAGTAACCTACTCCCTTCTGAGGGACTTCTCTATAAGCAAAGAGAAGGCATGGCAATAGAAGGTCCCACTTACGCTTAAGGGGTTCCTCTAGAGCACCTATCATGCTCTTCATGGTTCGGTTGAACCGTTCTACCAACCCATTGGTTTGTGGGTGGTAAGCCGTTGAGAACTTGTAAATTACTCCGCAGGTTTTCCACATGGCTTTCATGTAGTGGGACATAAAGTTTGACGCCCTGTCAGAGATTACTTCCTTAGGAAACCCGACCCTGGTAAAAATAGCAAGGAGGGCCTTAGCCACAGCCGGAGCTGTAACAGTCCTCATAGGAATTGCCTCAGGATACCTAGTAGCATGGTCTACTACAACAAGTATAAACCTGTTGCCTGAGGAGGTTGGAGGATCAAGGGGACCAACGATGTCAATCCCTACTCTCTCAAATGAGACTCCCACAACCGGGAGAGGCACTAACGGTGCCACGTTCTTGGATCCAACCTTACCAGAGATCTGGCAGGTGTGGCAGCTCCTGCAGTGTTTTTCTACTTCGGCCCCCATCTTTGGCCAATAGAAGTAGAGCGAGAGCCTTTCCTTAGTCTTCTTGAAACTCAAGTGACCCGCCAAAGGAATCTCGTGGGCTAACTGCAAGAACTGTGGTCTGTTCTCTTGGGGTACTACAAGTCGTTTGTAGTCTCCAGGTGCAGACTCGGTCAGTTCACTGTAGAAGAGGCCATCTTCCCAGTGCAACCTGTATTTCCCAGGCTCTTGCCTTTCAGCCTGAGCTTCTGCCTGATGGCGAAGACCTTCCAGAGTTGGACATTCTCTCTGTCCCTTACTGAAGTCTGCCCTGCTGGGTCCACCTTCTGCCAGTAAAGACTGCAGCTCAGGATGGTCAACAGGATCCAGATCTCCAATGAGTTCCTGGCCTTCCATTAGCTCTTCCTCAGAGTCTAATTCTACCACGCAGGGTTGTACCTCCCTCTCAGCCTCGGCTGGAGGTGGAGTTACGGGTGTGACGTTGGACAACCGCGGGGAAGTCCGTGTTGGCTGCACTGGAATGCTGGCGGCTGGTTTCGGGATAGAAGTCTTAGGTTTCCCCTTCGCTTTTGATTTCTGGGAGACAGCGGCCGACAATTCCAGTGGAGCAGGAGTGATTTCTTTCTTCATCATCTCCTGGAGAGTACCGCGCAAGGTCCTCTCCCGTGCGGGTCTGGTTAGCTCCTGTAACCGTTTACTAGGAGGTCTGGGAGTATGCGATACAACTCCGAGAGTTTTCAAATCGTTACCCAACAGTACGCGTCCTGGTACCTCACTCTGTATGCTGACAGGTATCTTCACAGTCATGTCGTTACACTGGATGAGAACTGGTAATTGGGGAAGCATCTGCACAGGCCCTCCAGCTAACTTGGTGAGGCGTTTGGGTGCCTTAGCAACATCCTCAGCCTGAAAAAACGATTTATCCACCACAGTTATGCTGGCCCCAGTGTCCCTAATGGCAGGAGTCTCCTGACCATTCACCTGGACACTGTCCTTATAATACTCTTTAGTATTATCGGGGATAGAATTATAGACATCTAAATTCTGTTGTTCCCACAACCCCAGAGATACTAAAGAAACGCTGGCTGAGACTCCAATGGGTTCGTCAGCTAGCAGTAGAAAGTTTCCACTTGCCATTTGGACTTCCTCCTCTGGAGCGAAGGCTAAGGAGACAAGCTGGACCCCTGAAGGTTTACCCTTACATCTGGGATCTCCTTTCACGTGGTCAGTCGAGCCACAAACAAAGCATTTACCGAATGCTTTCTGGAATGGTGGCTTGTTCTGACCTCCTTCCGGTTTGGCACCAGAAGACACACTATTCTGCTGTGGTTATCCCGGTGGCTTACCCTTCTGGTTTTGTTTGGGGCCCTCTTTGGAATGTGAGTTATTCAAATTCTCTTTTGAGTCTTTTTTAGGCTGTTTTCCCTCATCCTTTTTCTGAGTTGCCCCAGAATCCTTATGAGTAGCCCTGTTGGCAACCCACAAGTCAGCAGCCTTAGCTAGTGCCCTGGAATCCAACTCCTTCGAATCAGCCAAGTGCTGTCTGAGCTCAGGAGAACAGGCATCATAAATAGACTCCAACATAAAAAGATTTCTCATACCCTCATAAGTGTTCACTTTGTAACCCTTAATCCATCCCTCTAAGTTTTTCAACCCTTCACTCACCCAGGTAGCCCAAGGGGTACCATCATGCTTTTTGAGGGTTCTAAACCTCTTAAGATACTGGGAAGGGGTCTTCCCGAATCTAGCTATCAAAGCTAGTTTCACACTTTCGTAATCCGTTTTATCCGCCTCCCCCAACTCCATTACCACATCAGTCGCAACAGGAGGGAGCCTAGAGAACAACCAGGGAAGCAACGCATTCCCGGTGATGTCCTGGAGCCCATGATTGTATTCAAACAGTTTCAACCAATCCAACACATCCAATCTCGGTTCATACATACCCACTAATTCCTTTGGTATCCGGGGTCTTTTGGGACTGGAGCTCCTAGAGGAACCAGAGGAGAGAGAAGCATTTTCCATAGACAACTTTTTTATCTCTAACTCGTGATTAAGTTCTATTTCTCTGAGTCTTAACTCAGCTTGCTTCTGCTCAGCCTGGGCAGTCATCCGTCTGAACTCGAGCTCTTGGTTTCGTTCAGATTGAGCCAAGAACCGTTTATATTCTAATTCGAGCTTCATTTTTTCAAGTTCAAAATAAGCAGGGTTACTTGTGGGACCTGGTATGGGCCCCGTAGGCACAGCTGGTAAGGCAGGTAGAGGAGCGGGGGAGAAAGTTTCGTTAGCCTCTCCGTCCTCGTCAGCCTCTTCATCGCTATCATCAGAATTACGATTCAGATCAACACCATTACTGTCGTCTACATTCGCTGGGGAGATTGGTTCCTCTGAACCAGTACCCAGACTTTGGTTCGCCAGCAATCTCTCGATTAGTTCTAACTTCTTGCCTCTTACAGAAAGATTCTCTTGCCTACAGAGAGCTCGCAGACTCTCAGTATTTTCACCTGACAAAGACTCTTGACTGTAAGTTTCCATCGTAGACATGTTTTTTGAAAGTTGCTTTTTGTGCAAAGTTTTGTGGTTAGTTATCCTACAGTGTCGAAAAGCACTCTAAACTGTATACTCGATACAAATCCCACCGCTGTACACCAGTGTTAGGCGGAAACCTGTGCAGTTCCCTCTGGGACCACTGCAAAAGATTTAGGACTACAGGCGTTGGCGGTGAACCCACTTGGTAGCAGTCTGTACCACACAGATTCACTTGGTAGCTGTGGCTGAGCAGTTAGACTTCTCTCAAGAAAAGTTGAGCAGTATGTGGAGTATACAAAATAGGGCAATTCTTCACAGCAAGACAAGCAAACACGCAATGAGGCTTAGTGTAAAGATATCAAGGTATTTATTTATAACACAACATCTATGGAAAACACTAAAGCAAATCACGGCAAACAAATCAAACACAATTACTCTACGAAGTAGAAAACGATCAATCCCCCTAGCAAAATATCTACAACTCTAGGTTCTACCGGTACCACTTATTTTCAGACAGAGGTGTATGCCTCAACCCAGATGACACTCGAATATTACTTAGGACGGGAGAGAAAAAAGGTAGGCAGGTTATGAAATCAACACAGTTCAATCCTACGCGGATAAAATGCAAGGCAGGAAGGCAAGAATCACAATAGATCATAAAGTTCGGAGGCCAGGCCCACTCGGAGAGAGGCAAGGCGCGATGTCCCAAAAAGTCTCTAGTGGAGATGCATTCAAGTCTTTATAGCAAATTGTTATCGGCAGATTGAACCAGTTCAAAACAAAGAATGAGCAAAGCTTGGAGGCGACCCAGCGGAACGGAGAGGATTAAGACACCTCACTCGAACCGAACGAAAGGGAAGCCAGGCGGACACGGTACCTTGTTGTGGAGGGCAGCTCCGGCGGGGGCAGTTGTTCCTGGTGGTGGATGCACGTCGGGTCTTGGCCAAGAGTAGAGATGATCTCGTCGTCGAAGGAAAGTGAAGTCCGGTGCACCACCAAGGAAGAGACCAGCCGCGGAGTGCTTCGTCACAAGGCACCACCTTTTGGTCGCGGTACAGGGGTAGTGGCTATCCGGTTGCCGAGGTGTCTGCACGGGCAATTCGACCACTGCGTCCTGAGGCGAAAAAAAAGCAAAGGGGACTGGTTGTTCCCACCAGTCAGGGGAAGAGACTCTCCGGCAGGGAGATCTCCTCTGTCGTCGGGAAGTGGTGAGTCGGCTCAGCAGGGCTCCATCGGAGGTGTCGTCGTTGCAGGTTGGCTCAGCGTTACCCTCGTCAGATTCTTAGGTCCTGTGGCGACTTCTGAAGATCCAGTCCCAAAAGCCCTGCTTTTATGCAGAAGACTGTTAGGCGGAAACCTGTGCAGTTCCCTCTGGGACCACTGCAAAAGATTTAGGACTACAGGTGTTGCGATGAACCCACTTGGTAGCAGTCTGTACCACACAGATTCAATTGGTAGCTGTGGCTGAGCAGTCAGACTTCTCTCAAGAAAAGTTGGTCAGTATAGGGAGCATACAATATAGGGTAATTCTTCGCAGCAAAACGAGTAAACACGCAACCAGGCTTTAGTATAAAGATAGTAAGTTATTTATTGATAACAGAACGTCTACGAAAAATACTAAAGCGAATCACGGCAAATAACTCAAAATACAATTACTCTGCAAAATGGAATAAGCTGAATCCCCCGAAACACACTATCGACAACTCTAGGTTCTACGGCACCACTTATTTTCAGACAGAGGTGTATACCTCAACCCAGATGACACTCGAATATTTAGTGAGGAAGGGAGAGAAGAGAAAGGCAGGTAATGAAGTCAACACGGTTCGTACTGAAGCAGGTTAAAATGCAAGGCAAGAAAGCATTAAGCACACTAGATCATACAGTTCGGCGGCCAGGCCCACTTGGTGAGAGGCAAGGCACGATGTCCTGGAAAGTCTCTACGGATGATGCATTCAAGTCTTGTTTAGCAAATTGGTTAGCGTCAGGTTGAACCAGTTCAGAACAAAGAGTGAATAAAGCTTGGAGGCAACCCAACGGAACGGGGAGGAATCAGATACCTCACACGAACCGATCGAAAAGGGAAGCCAGGCGGGTACGGTACCTTGTTGTGGAAGACAGCTCCGACGGGGGCAGTTGTTCCTGGTGGTGAATGCACGACGGGTCTTGGCCAAGAGAAGAGATGCTCTCGTCGTCGAAGAGAAGATGTCCGGTGCACCACCAGGGAAGAAACCAGCCGCGGAGTGCTCCGTCACAAGGCACCACCTTTCGATCACGGTGCAGGAGTAGTGGCTATCCGGTTGCCGGGTGCTCTGCACGGGCAATTCGACCACTGCGTCCTGGGCGACCAAAAAGTACAAAGAAGAAGAAGACTGGTTGTTCCCACCAGCCAGGGAAAGAGCCTCTCCGGCAGGGAGATCTCTTCTGTCGTCGGGAGATTGTGAGACGATTCCGCAGGGCTCCACCGGAGGTGTCGTCGTGCAGGTCGATTCAGCGTTACCCTCGTCGGATTCTTTAGGTCCAGTGGCGACTTCCTGAAGATCCAGTCCCAAAGGCCCTGCTTTTATGCAGACGTCCCCCATTCATTCAGCCTAGCTTGTCAATCAACACATGCTAAGTGGTGAGCGGGAAGGCTCACCACCTGGGCCAATCACTTCAGAGTGCGACCTGAGTTGGCAAGGCAACTCGGTCCAGGGTGTCTAAACCCCCTCCCACACCCCTGAGGTAACCCAGACAGAATGGCGCCACCTTCGCGGGTCTCTGTCCAGAGGCCCGCCAAAAGTGGAACAAAGGGCTCAACCTTTGGTTTAGGAGTCACAGAGAAAAACACAAACGCCATTTTACAACCCGAGTTCTGGCAGAAAATACCACTCGATAAACCTATTTAAGATAAGTAGATCGGTGGTACGTTGGAGATTAACGAAAAACAGTATCAATCTTCAACAATGGGACGGATCCCATAGGGTTATGCTCGGGGTTGAACATAACAAGTAGTTTCCACTGCCACCAGCCAAAACTCGACGAGGAGGGACGGGACAGTGCCCCCTCGAGTAACAGATCCAGGAGTAATCGTATTACCCCAACTAGCACGTCCACAATAAGATGGTTGGTACTAGTTCTGTTAGCAAATTTAGGTCTAGTAAAGCCAATGGTGACTTTACATGCCCGGGGAGACAGTAGTCAGTCCCCGGGTATGGAGTCTATGGTGGGGGGACCTGCTAGGGCGCCCCCGTGTCACGACACGTAGGGTGCAGAGTGACACACATAGAAAAACTTATGAGACCCTATGGAGTAAAAGACCCCATAGCCCATCGAACACATTGACATCTCAAAGGAATTACACACATACATGTCCAAGAGTGAGAGGAAAAGGGTCACACTCTTGGCAGGATGGGAAAAACAAACTCCAGAAATCCAGCAAAGCTGCTGGGGGACTCACTAGGTTAGGAAATTCAGCCTAAACAGAGAATTCTCCCTAACACTCGCCCCCCCCAGACTAAGGGACAGGAGAATTTAATCCACTCCTGGATGAATCTCATACCTCTAGTCGATGATATACATCCTAGAGAGACCATCAGCATTTTGGTGGTGACACCCTGACCTGTGCTCAATGGTGAAATCGAACCCTTGCAGGCAGATCGACCATCTCAGTAGTTTTGGGTTTTCCCCTTTCATTTGCATTAACCATCTCAAGGGTTGGTGGTCAGTCTGAATAATAAAAGTAGAACCATACAAGTACGGTCTAAACTTCTTCAGAGCCCACACGATAGCAAAGCATTCTCTTTCGATTGTTGCCCACCTTGTTTCAGGATCCTTCAGCTTGTGGCTGATGTAGCAAACGGGGTGCTCCCTACCTTTCCCATCCAGTTGACTGAGTACGGCACCTATCCCTACATTGGAAGCGTCTGTCTGCACAATGAAGTGTTGGCGGTAATCAGGAGCTCTGAGTACTGGGGTTTGGCAAAGAGCCTTTTTCAGGTTTTCAAAAGCCTGATTGCACTCCTCGTTCCATTTAACCTTTTTAGGGAATTTGGGCGAGGAGATGACATTCAGTGGAGAAGCTATGGTCCCATAGTTCTCTATGAAATTCCTGTAATACCCGGTGAGGCCTAGGAAGGCTCTCACCTGAGTCTGAGTAGTCGGTGTTGTCCAATTTTGCACAGCTTCAATCTTACTGAGCAAAGGCCTTATTTCGCCACCGCCTACCTCATGCCCAAGGTAGACTACCTTACTCTGTCCAATTTGGCATTTACTCGCCTTTACGGTCAGATTGGCTCGTCTAAGAGCCTGCAAAACATCTCTCAGGTGGGTTACATGTTCGTCCCAGGAATTGCTGAACACTGCTATGTCATCCAAGTATGCCATGCAGAAGTCCTCCATCCCGGTTAGAACCTGGTTTACCATCCGTTGAAACGTAGCAGGTGCATTTTTTAGTCCGAAAGGCATTACCGTAAACTGGTATAAACCAACGGGGGTAGAAAATGCAGTTTTCTCCTTGGCATGGTTAGTCAGGGCTATTTGCCAATAGCCTGACGTCAAGTCAAATGTGCTGAGGAACTTGGCGGCGCCAAGTTTATCCACCAACTCATCTGTTCTTGGCAAAGGGTGGGCATCAGTCGTGGTGACTGCGTTAAGAGCTCTATAATCCACGCAGAATCTAAGTTCTTTAGATCCGGCCTTGGGTACTAACACAACTGGGCTAGACCATGGACTAGTAGAGGGCTCTATTACCCCGAGATCAAGCATCTTGCTGACCTCACCTTTGATGTGGGTTCTTACGTTTTCTGACATGCGATATCCTCTGCTTTTGACAGGCAGACAGTCACCAGTGAGTATCTCGTGCTGGCCCGAAGGGGTCAAGCCTGGTGAGAGCGAGAACAGAGAGGCAAACTGATTCAACATAGACTTGCACTCTTCTTGTTGCTCGGGTGTCAGATTGGAGGAGAGATTTACTCCTTCAATGTTTTCATCTAAAGGTAAGCCTCTGAGGAGATCCGGAAGAGCTTCACTCTCTTCTTCTTCCTCGGCCGATGCTAGAAGCAACGCTCCTACATCAGGTCGTGAGACATACGCTTTAAGTCGGTTGGTGTGAAAGACTGTCGGAGCCTCCTTGGGGTTGCCCAAGTCCACCAGATAGTTAACCTCACCGAGCTTACCCACTACTCGGTAGGGTCCCATCCATTTATCTTGCAAGGCCCTCTGCCTTGTGGGGATTATAACGAGAACAAGCTGGTTTTGAGCGAACTCAACCATGTTAGCCTTTTGATCGTGCCAGTGCTTGACCAATGCTTGTCCAGCTTTCAAGTTATCGCTTGCTTCTGTCATCAGGTGCGACATTCTCCTCCGGAGACCTATCACGTAGTCAGTCACTCTGACTGGCTTGGGGGAAGGAGCACTCTCCAACCCCTCCTTAATCAGGGCCAACGGACCTCTGACGGGATGACCATAGAGTAGTTCGAAGGGAGAGTAGCCTACTCCCTCCTGAGGGACTTCTCTATAAGCAAAAAGAAGGCATGGCAATAGAAGGTCCCACTTACGCTTAAGGGGTTCTTCTAGAGCACCTATCATGCTCTTCATGGTTCGGTTGAACCGTTCTACCAACCCATTGGTTTGTGGGTGGTAAGCCGTTGAGAACTTGTAAGTTACCCCGCAGGTTTTCCACATGGCTTTCATGTAGTGGGACATAAAATTTGACCCCCTGTCAGAGATAACTTCCTTAGGAAATCCGACCCTAGTAAAAATACCAAGGAGGGCCTTAGCCACAGCCGGAGCTGTAACAGTCCTCATAGGAATTGCCTCAGGATACCTAGTAGCATGGTCTACTACAACAAGTATAAACCTGTTGCCTGAGGAGGTTGGAGGATCAAGGGGACCAACGATATCAATCCCTACTCTCTCAAATGGGACTCCCACAACGGGAAGAGGCACTAATGGTGCCACATTCTTGGACCCAACCTTACCAGAGATTTGGCAGGTATGGCAGCTTCTGCAGTGTTTTTCTACTTCGGCCCCCATTTTTGGCCAATAGAAGTAGAGTGAGAGCCTTTCCTTAGTCTTCTTGAAACTCAAGTGACCAGCCAAAGGAATCTCGTGGGCTAACTGCAAGAACTGTGGTCTGTTCTCTTGGGGTACTACAAGGCGTTTGTAGTCTCCAGGTGCAGACTCGGTTGGTTCACTATAGAAGAGGCCATCTTCCCAGTGCAACCTATGTTTCCCAGGCTCTTGCCCTTCAGCCTGAGTTTCTGCCTGACGGCGAAGACCTTCCAGAGTTGGACATTCTCTCTGTCCCTTACTGAAGTCTGCCCTGCTGGGTCCACCTTCTGCCAGTAACGACTGCAGCTCAGGATGGTCAACAGGATCCAGATCTCCAATGAGTTCCTGGCCTTCCATTAGCTCTTCTTCAGAGTCTAATTCTACCATACAGGGTTGTACTTCCCCCTCAGCCTCAGCTGGAGGTGGAGTTACGGGTGTGACGTTGGACAACCGCGGGGAAGTCCGTGTCGGCTGCATCGGAATGTGGGCTGTTGGTTTCGGTTTAGAAGTTTTAGGTTTCCCTTTTACTTCTGTGTTCCTAGAGACAGCGGGCGCCATTTCCAATGGAGCAGGAGTGATTTCTTTCTTCATCATCTCCCCGAGAGTACCGCGCAGGGTCCTCTCTCTTGCAGGTCTGGTTAGCTCCTGTAACCGTTTACTAGGAGGTCTGGGAGTATGCGATACAACTCCGAGAGTTTTCAAATCGTTACCCAACAGTACGCGTCCTGGTACCTCACTCTGTATGCTGACAGGTATCTTTACAGTCATGTCGTTACACTGGACGAGAACTGGTAATTGGGGAAGCATCTGCACAGGCCCTCCAGCTAACTTGGTGAGGCGTTTGGGTGCCTTAGCAACATCCTCAGCCTGAAAAAACGATTTATCCACCACAGTTATGCTGGCCCCAGTGTCCCTAATGGCAGGCGTCTCCTGACCATTCACCTGGACACTGTCCTTATAATACTCTTTAGTATTATCAGGGATAGAATTATAGACATCTAAATTCTGTTGTTCCCACAACCCCAGAGATACTAAAGAAACGCTGGCTGAGACTCCAATGGGTTCGTCAGCTAGCAGTAGAAAGTTTCCACTTGCCATTTGGACTTCCTCCTCTGGAGCGAAGGCTAAGGAGACAAGCTGGACCCCTGAAGGTTTACCCTTACATCTGGGATCTCCTTTCACGTGATCAGTCGAGCCACAAACAAAGCATTTCCCGAATGCTTTCTGGAATGGTGGCTTGTTCTGACCTCCTTCCGGTTTGGCACCAGAAGACACACTATTCTGCTGTGGTTTTCCCGGTGGCTTACCCTTCTGGTTTTGTTTGGGGCCCTCTTTGGAATGTTAGTTATTCGAATTCTCTTTTGAGTCTTTTTTAGGCTGTTTTCCCTCGTCCTTTTTCTGAGTTGCCCCAGAATCCTTGTGAGTAGCCCTGTTGGCAACCCACAAGTCAGCAGCCTTAGCTAGAGCCCTGGAATCTAATTCCTTCGAATCAGCCAAGTGCTGTCTGAGCTCAGGAGAACAGGCATCATAAATTGACTCCAACATAAAAAGATTTTGCATACCCTCGTAAGTGTCAACTTTGTAACCCTTAATCCATCCCTCTAAGTTTTTCAACCCTTCACTCACCCAGGTAGCCCAAGGGGTACCATCATGCTTTTTGAGGGTTCTAAACCTCTTAAGATACTGGGAAGGGGTCTTCCCGAATCTAGCTATCAAAGCTAGTTTCACACTTTCGTAATCCGTCTTATCCACCTCCCCCAATTCCATTACCACATCAGTCGCAACAGGAGGAAGCCTAGAGAACAACCAGGGAAGCAACGCATTCCCGGTGATGTCCTGGAGCCCATGATTGTATTCAAACAGTTTCAACCAATCCAACACATCCAATCTCGGTTCGTACATACCCACTAATTCCTTCGGCATCCGGGGTCTTTTGGGACTGGAGCTCCTAGAGGAACCAGAGGAGAGAGAAGCATTTTCCATAGACAACTTTTTCATTTGTAACTCATGATTAAGCTCTATTTCCCTGAGTCTTAACTCAGCTTGTTTCTGCTCAGCCTGGGCATTCATTCGTCTGAACTCGAGCTCTTGGTTTCGTTCAGCTTGAGCCAAGAACCGTTTATATTCTAATTCGAGCTTCATTTTTTCAAGTTCAAAATAAGCAGGGTTACTTGTGGGACCTGGTATGGGCCCCGTAGGCACAGTTGGTAAGGCAGGTAGAGGAGCGGGGGAGACAGTCTCGCTAGTCTCGCCGTCCTCATCAGCCTCTTCATCGCTATCATCAGAATTACGATTCAGATCAACACCATTACTGTTATCTACAGTTGCTGGAGAGTTTGGTTCCTCTGAACCAGTACCCAGACTTTGGTTCGCCAGCAATCTCTCTATCAGTTCTAACTTCTTGCCTTTTACAGGAAGATTCTCTTGTCTACAGAGAGCTCGCAGACTCTCAGTATTTTTATCCGACAAAGACTCTTGGCTGTAAATTTCCATTGTAGACATGTTTTTTGAAAGTTGCTTTTGTAACGTTTTGTGGTTAGTCGTCCTACAGCGTCGAAAAACACTCTAAACTGTATCCTCAATACTAATCCCACCGCTGTACACCAGTGTTAGGCGGAAACCTGTGCAGTTCCCTCTGGGACCACTGCAAAAGATTTAGGACTACAGGTGTTGCGATGAACCCACTTGGTAGCAGTCTGTACCACACAGATTCAATTGGTAGCTGTGGCTGAGCAGTCAGACTTCTCTCAAGAAAAGTTGGTCAGTATAGGGAGCATACAATATAGGGTAATTCTTCGCAGCAAAACGAGTAAACACGCAACCAGGCTTTAGTATAAAGATAGTAAGTTATTTATTGATAACAGAACGTCTACGAAAAATACTAAAGCGAATCACGGCAAATAACTCAAAATACAATTACTCTGCAAAATGGAATAAGCTCAATCCCCCGAAACACACTATCGACAACTCTAGGTTCTACGGCACCACTTATTTTCAGACAGAGATGTATACCTCAACCCAGATGACACTCGAATATTTAGTGAGGAAGGGAGAGAAGAGAAAGGCAGGTAATGAAGTCAACACGGTTCGTACTGAAGCAGGTAAAAATGCAAGGCAAGAAAGCATTAAGCACACTAGATCATACAGTTCGGCGGCCAGGCCCACTTGGTGAGAGGCAAGGCACGATGTCCTGGAAAGTCTCTACGGATGATGCATTCAAGTCTTGTTTAGCAAATTGGTTAGCGTCAGGTTGAACCAGTTCAGAACAAAGAGTGAATAAAGCTTGGAGGCAACCCAACGGAACGGGGAGGAATCAGATACCTCACACGAACCGATCGAAAAGGGAAGCCAGGCGGGTACGGTACCTTGTTGTGGAAGACAGCTCCGACGGGGGCAGTTGTTCCTGGTGGTGAATGCACGACGGGTCTTGGCCAAGAGAAGAGATGCTCTCGTCGTCGAAGAGAAGATGTCCGGTGCACCACCAGGGAAGAAACCAGCCGCGGAGTGCTCCGTCACAAGGCACCACCTTTCGATCACGGTGCAGGAGTAGTGGCTATCCGGTTGCCGGGTGCTCTGCACGGGCAATTCGACCACTGCGTCCTGGGCGACCAAAAAGTACAAAGAATAAGAAGACTGGTTGTTCCCACCAGCCAGGGAAAGAGCCTCTCCGGCAGGGAGATCTCTTCTGTCGTCGGGAGATTGTGAGACGATTCCGCAGGGCTCCACCGGAGGTGTCGTCGTGCAGGTCGATTCAGCGTTACCCTCGTCGGATTCTTTAGGTCCAGTGGCGACTTCCTGAAGATCCAGTCCCAAAGGCCCTGCTTTTATGCAGACGTCCCCCATTCATTCAGCCTAGCTTGTCAATCAACACATGCTAAGTGGTGAGCGGGAAGGCTCACCACCTGGGCCAATCACTTCAGAGTGCGACCTGAGTTGGCAAGGCAACTCGGTCCAGGGTGTCTAAACCCCCTCCCACACCCCTGAGGTAACCCAGACAGAATGGCGCCACCTTCGCGGGTCTCTGTCCAGAGGCCCGCCAAAAGTGGAACAAAGGGCTCAACCTTTGGTTTAGGAGTCACAGAGAAAAACACAAACGCCATTTTACAACCCGAGTTCTGGCAGAAAATACCACTCGATAAACCTATTTAAGATAAGTAGATCGGTGGTACGTTGGAGATTAACGAAAAACAGTATCAATCTTCAACAATGGGACGGATCCCATAGGGTTATGCTCGGGGTTGAACATAACAAGTAGTTTCCACTGCCACCAGCCAAAACTCGACGAGGAGGGACGGGACAGTGCCCCCTCGAGTAACAGATCCAGGAGTAATCGTATTACCCCAACTAGCACGTCCACAATAAGATGGTTGGTACTAGTTCTGTTAGCAAATTTAGGTCTAGTAAAGCCAATGGTGACTTTACATGCCCGGGGAGACAGTAGTCAGTCCCCGGGTATGGAGTCTATGGTGGGGGGACCTGCTAGGGCGCCCCCGTGTCACGACACGTAGGGTGCAGAGTGACACACATAGAAAAACTTATGAGACCCTATGGAGTAAAAGACCCCATAGCCCATCGAACACATTGACATCTCAAAGGAATTACACAAATACATGTCCAAGAGTGAGAGGAAAAGGGTCACACTCTTGGCAGGATGGGAAAAAACAAACTCCAGAAATCCAGCAAAGCTGCTGGGGGACTCACTAGGTTAGGAAATTCAGCCTAAACAGAGAATTCTCCCTAACACTCGCCCCCCCCAGACTAAGGGACAGGAGGATTTAATCCACTCCTGGATGAATCTCATACCTCTAGTCGATGATATACATCCTAGAGAGACCATCAGCATTTTGGTGGTGACACCCTGACCTGTGCTCAATGGTGAAATCGAACCCTTGCAGGCAGATCAACCATCTCAGTAGTTTTGGGTTTTCCCCTTTCATTTGCATTAACCATCTCAAGGGTTGGTGGTCAGTCTGAATAATAAAAGTAGAACCATACAAGTACGGTCTAAACTTCTTCAGAGCCCACACGATAGCAAAGCATTCTCTTTCGATTGTTGCCCACCTTGTTTCAGGATCCTTCAGCTTGTGGCTGATGTAGCAAACGGGGTGCTCCCTACCTTTCCCATCCAGTTGACTGAGTACGGCACCTATCCCTACATTGGAAGCGTCTGTCTGCACAATGAAGTGTTGGCGGTAATCAGGAGCTCTGAGTACTGGGGTTTGGCAAAGAGCCTTTTTCAGGTTTTCAAAAGCCTGATTGCACTCCTCGTTCCATTTAACCTTTTTAGGGAATTTGGGCGAGGAGATGACATTCAGTGGAGAAGCTATGGTCCCATAGTTCTCTATGAAATTCCTGTAATACCCGGTGAGGCCTAGGAAGGCTCTCACCTGAGTCTGAGTAGTCGGTGTTGTCCAATTTTGCACAGCTTCAATCTTACTGAGCAAAGGCCTTATTTCGCCACCGCCTACCTCATGCCCAAGGTAGACTACCTTACTCTGTCCAATTTGGCATTTACTCGCCTTTACGGTCAGATTGGCTCGTCTAAGAGCCTGCAAAACATCTCTCAGGTGGGTTACATGTTCGTCCCAGGAATTGCTGAACACTGCTATGTCATCCAAGTATGCCATGCAGAAGTCCTCCATCCCGGTTAGAACCTGGTTTACCATCCGTTGAAACGTAGCAGGTGCATTTTTTAGTCCGAAAGGCATTACCGTAAACTGGTATAAACCAACGGGGGTAGAAAATGCAGTTTTCTCCTTGGCATGGTTAGTCAGGGCTATTTGCCAATAGCCTGACGTCAAGTCAAATGTGCTGAGGAACTTGGCGGCGCCAAGTTTATCCACCAACTCATCTGTTCTTGGCAAAGGGTGGGCATCAGTCGTGGTGACTGCGTTAAGAGCTCTATAATCCACGCAGAATCTAAGTTCTTTAGATCCGGCCTTGGGTACTAACACAACTGGGCTAGACCATGGACTAGTAGAGGGCTCTATTACCCCGAGATCAAGCATCTTGCTGACCTCACCTTTGATGTGGGTTCTTACGTTTTCTGACATGCGATATCCTCTGCTTTTGACAGGCAGACAGTCACCAGTGAGTATCTCGTGCTGGCCCGAAGGGGTCAAGCCTGGTGAGAGCGAGAACAGAGAGGCAAACTGTTCAACATAGACTTGCACTCTTCTTGTTGCTCGGGTGTCAGATTGGAGGAGAGATTTACTCCTTCAATGTTTTCATCTAAAGGTAAGCCTCTGAGGAGATCCGGAAGAGCTTCACTCTCTTCTTCTTCCTCGGCCGATGCTAGAAGCAACGCTCCTACATCAGGTCGTGAGACATACGCTTTAAGTCGGTTGGTGTGAAAGACTGTCGGAGCCTCTTTGGGGTTGCCCAAGTCCACCAGATAGTTAACCTCACCGAGCTTACCCACTGCTCGGTAGGGTCCCATCCATTTATCTTGCAAGGCCCTCTGCCTTGTGGGGATCATAACAAGAACAAGCTGGTTTTGAGCGAACTCAACCATGTTAGCCTTTTGATCGTGCCAGTGCTTGACCAATGCTTGTCCAGCTTTCAAGTTATCGCTTGCTTCTGTCATCAGGTGCGACATTCTCCTCCGGAGACCTATCACGTAGTCAGTCACTCTGACTGGCTTGGGGGAAGGAGCACTCTCCAACCCCTCCTTAATCAGGGCCAACGGACCTCTGACGGGATGACCATAGAGTAGTTCGAAGGGAGAGTAGCCTACTCCCTCCTGAGGGACTTCTCTATAAGCAAAAAGAAGGCATGGCAATAGAAGGTCCCACTTACGCTTAAGGGGTTCTTCTAGAGCACCTATCATGCTCTTCATGGTTCGGTTGAACCGCTCTACCAACCCATTGGTTTGTGGGTGGTAAGCCGTTGAGAACTTGTAAGTTACCCCGCAGGTTTTCCACATGGCTTTCATGTAGTGGGACATAAAATTTGACCCCCTGTCAGAGATAACTTCCTTAGGAAATCCGACCCTAGTAAAAATACCAAGGAGGGCCTTAGCCACAGCCGGAGCTGTAACAGTCCTCATAGGAATTGCCTCAGGATACCTAGTAGCATGGTCTACTACAACAAGTATAAACCTGTTGCCTGAGGAGGTTGGAGGATCAAGGGGACCAACGATATCAATCCCTACTCTCTCAAATGGGACTCCCACAACGGGAAGAGGCACTAATGGTGCCACATTCTTGGACCCAACCTTACCAGAGATTTGGCAGGTATGGCAGCTTCTGCAGTGTTTTTCTACTTCGGCCCCCATTTTTGGCCAATAGAAGTAGAGTGAGAGCCTTTCCTTAGTCTTCTTGAAACTCAAGTGACCAGCCAAAGGAATCTCGTGGGCTAACTGCAAGAACTGTGGTCTGTTCTCTTGGGGTACTACAAGGCGTTTGTAGTCTCCAGGTGCAGACTCGGTTGGTTCACTATAGAAGAGGCCATCTTCCCAGTGCAACCTATGTTTCCCAGGCTCTTGCCCTTCAGCCTGAGTTTCTGCCTGACGGCGAAGACCTTCCAGAGTTGGACATTCTCTCTGTCCCTTACTGAAGTCTGCCCTGCTGGGTCCACCTTCTGCCAGTAACGACTGCAGCTCAGGATGGTCAACAGGATCCAGATCTCCAATGAGTTCCTGGCCTTCCATTAGCTCTTCTTCAGAGTCTAATTCTACCATACAGGGTTGTACTTCCCCCTCAGCCTCAGCTGGAGGTGGAGTTACGGGTGTGACGTTGGACAACCGCGGGGAAGTCCGTGTCGGCTGCATCGGAATGTGGGCTGTTGGTTTCGGTTTAGAAGTTTTAGGTTTCCCTTTTACTTCTGTGTTCCTAGAGACAGCGGGCGCCATTTCCAATGGAGCAGGAGTGATTTCTTTCTTCATCATCTCCCCGAGAGTACCGCGCAGGGTCCTCTCTCTTGCAGGTCTGGTTAGCTCCTGTAACCGTTTACTAGGAGGTCTGGGAGTATGCGATACAACTCCGAGAGTTTTCAAATCGTTACCCAACAGTACGCGTCCTGGTACCTCACTCTGTATGCTGACAGGTATCTTTACAGTCATGTCGTTACACTGGACGAGAACTGGTAATTGGGGAAGCATCTGCACAGGCCCTCCAGCTAACTTGGTGAGGCGTTTGGGTGCCTTAGCAACATCCTCAGCCTGAAAAAACGATTTATCCACCACAGTTATGCTGGCCCCAGTGTCCCTAATGGCAGGCGTCTCCTGACCATTCACCTGGACACTGTCCTTATAATACTCTTTAGTATTATCGGGGATAGAATTATAGACATCTAAATTCTGTTGTTCCCACAACCCCAGAGATACTAAAGAAACGCTGGCTGAGACTCCAATGGGTTCGTCAGCTAGCAGTAGAAAGTTTCCACTTGCCATTTGGACTTCCTCCTCTGGAGCGAAGGCTAAGGAGACAAGCTGGACCCCTGAAGGTTTACCCTTACATCTGGGATCTCCTTTCACGTGATCAGTCGAGCCACAAACAAAGCATTTCCCGAATGCTTTCTGGAATGGTGGCTTGTTCTGACCTCCTTCCGGTTTGGCACCAGAAGACACACTATTCTGCTGTGGTTTTCCCGGTGGCTTACCCTTCTGGTTTTGTTTGGGGCCCTCTTTGGAATGTGAGTTATTCGAATTCTCTTTTGAGTCTTTTTTAGGCTGTTTTCCCTCGTCCTTTTTCTGAGTTGCCCCAGAATCCTTGTGAGTAGCCCTGTTGGCAACCCACAAGTCAGCAGCCTTAGCTAGAGCCCTGGAATCTAATTCCTTCGAATCAGCCAAGTGCTGTCTGAGCTCAGGAGAACAGGCATCATAAATTGACTCCAACATAAAAAGATTTTGCATACCCTCGTAAGTGTCAACTTTGTAACCCTTAATCCATCCCTCTAAGTTTTTCAACCCTTCACTCACCCAGGTAGCCCAAGGGGTACCATCATGCTTTTTGAGGGTTCTAAACCTCTTAAGATACTGGGAAGGGGTCTTCCCGAATCTAGCTATCAAAGCTAGTTTCACACTTTCGTAATCCGTCTTATCCACCTCCCCCAATTCCATTACCACATCAGTCGCAACAGGAGGAAGCCTAGAGAACAACCAGGGAAGCAACGCATTCCCGGTGATGTCCTGGAGCCCATGATTGTATTCAAACAGTTTCAACCAATCCAACACATCCAATCTCGGTTCGTACATACCCACTAATTCCTTCGGCATCCGGGGTCTTTTGGGACTGGAGCTCCTAGAGGAACCAGAGGAGAGAGAAGCATTTTCCATAGACAACTTTTTCATTTGTAACTCATGATTAAGCTCTATTTCCCTGAGTCTTAACTCAGCTTGTTTCTGCTCAGCCTGGGCATTCATTCGTCTGAACTCGAGCTCTTGGTTTCGTTCAGCTTGAGCCAAGAACCGTTTATATTCTAATTCGAGCTTCATTTTTTCAAGTTCAAAATAAGCAGGGTTACTTTTGGGACCTGGTATGGGCCCCGTAGGCACAGTTGGTAAGGCAGGTAGAGGAGCGGGGGAGACAGTCTCGCTAGTCTCGCCGTCCTCGTCAGCCTCTTCATCGCTATCATCAGAATTACGATTCAGATCAACACCATTACTGTTATCTACAGTTGCTGGAGAGTTTGGTTCCTCTGAACCAGTACCCAGACTTTGGTTCGCCAGCAATCTCTCTATCAGTTCTAACTTCTTGCCTTTTACAGGAAGATTCTCTTGTCTACAGAGAGCTCGCAGACTCTCAGTATTTTTATCCGACAAAGACTCTTGGCTGTAAATTTCCATTGTAGACATGTTTTTTGAAAGTTGCTTTTGTAACGTTTTGTGGTTAGTCGTCCTACAGCGTCGAAAAACACTCTAAACTGTATCCTCAATACTAATCCCACCGCTGTACACCAGTGTTAGGCGGAAACCTGTGCAGTTCCCTCTGGGACCACTGCAAAAGATTTAGGACTACAGGTGTTGCGATGAACCCACTTGGTAGCAGTCTGTACCACACAGATTCAATTGGTAGCTGTGGCTGAGCAGTCAGACTTCTCTCAAGAAAAGTTGGTCAGTATAGGGAGCATACAATATAGGGTAATTCTTCGCAGCAAAACGAGTAAACACGCAACCAGGCTTTAGT
Organism: Ambystoma mexicanum; assembly: GCF_040938575.1. Taxonomy (NCBI): domain Eukaryota; kingdom Metazoa; phylum Chordata; class Amphibia; order Caudata; family Ambystomatidae; genus Ambystoma; species Ambystoma mexicanum. Next base: position 1,091,326,993 of record NC_090937.1, on the reverse strand, counting down.
ATAAAGATAGTAAGTTATTTATTGATAACAGAACGTCTACGAAAAATACTAAAGCGAATCACGGCAAATAACTCAAAATACAATTACTCTGCAAAATGGAATAAGCTCAATCCCCCGAAACACACTATCGACAACTCTAGGTTCTACGGCACCACTTATTTTCAGACAGAGGTGTATACCTCAACCCAGATGACACTCGAATATTTAGTGAGGAAGGGAGAGAAGAGAAAGGCAGGTAATGAAGTCAACACGGTTCGTACTGAAGCAGGTAAAAATGCAAGGCAAGAAAGCATTAAGCACACTAGATCATACAGTTCGGCGGCCAGGCCCACTTGGTGAGAGGCAAGGCACGATGTCCTGGAAAGTCTCTACGGATGATGCATTCAAGTCTTGTTTAGCAAATTGGTTAGCGTCAGGTTGAACCAGTTCAGAACAAAGAGTGAATAAAGCTTGGAGGCAACCCAACGGAACGGGGAGGAATCAGATACCTCACACGAACCGATCGAAAAGGGAAGCCAGGCGGGTACGGTACCTTGTTGTGGAAGACAGCTCCGACGGGGGCAGTTGTTCCTGGTGGTGAATGCACGACGGGTCTTGGCCAAGAGAAGAGATGCTCTCGTCGTCGAAGAGAAGATGTCCGGTGCACCACCAGGGAAGAAACCAGCCGCGGAGTGCTCCGTCACAAGGCACCACCTTTCGATCACGGTGCAGGAGTAGTGGCTATCCGGTTGCCGGGTGCTCTGCACGGGCAATTCGACCACTGCGTCCTGGGCGACCAAAAAGTACAAAGAAGAAGAAGACTGGTTGTTCCCACCAGCCAGGGAAAGAGCCTCTCCGGCAGGGAGATCTCTTCTGTCGTCGGGAGATTGTGAGACGATTCCGCAGGGCTCCACCGGAGGTGTCGTCGTGCAGGTCGATTCAGCGTTACCCTCGTCGGATTCTTTAGGTCCAGTGGCGACTTCCTGAAGATCCAGTCCCAAAGGCCCTGCTTTTATGCAGACGTCCCCCATTCATTCAGCCTAGCTTGTCAATCAACACATGCTAAGTGGTGAGCGGGAAGGCTCACCACCTGGGCCAATCACTTCAGAGTGCGACCTGAGTTGGCAAGGCAACTCGGTCCAGGGTGTCTAAACCCCCTCCCACACCCCTGAGGTAACCCAGACAGAATGGCGCCACCTTCGCGGGTCTCTGTCCAGAGGCCCGCCAAAAGTGGAACAAAGGGCTCAACCTTTGGTTTAGGAGTCACAGAGAAAAACACAAACGCCATTTTACAACCCGAGTTCTGGCAGAAAATACCACTCGATAAACCTATTTAAGATAAGTAGATCGGTGGTACGTTGGAGATTAACGAAAAACAGTATCAATCTTCAACAATGGGACGGATCCCATAGGGTTATGCTCGGGGTTGAACATAACAAGTAGTTTCCACTGCCACCAGCCAAAACTCGACGAGGAGGGACGGGACAGTGCCCCCTCGAGTAACAGATCCAGGAGTAATCGTATTACCCCAACTAGCACGTCCACAATAAGATGGTTGGTACTAGTTCTGTTAGCAAATTTAGGTCTAGTAAAGCCAATGGTGACTTTACATGCCCGGGGAGACAGTAGTCAGTCCCCGGGTATGGAGTCTATGGTGGGGGGACCTGCTAGGGCGCCCCCGTGTCACGACACGTAGGGTGCAGAGTGACACACATAGAAAAACTTATGAGACCCTATGGAGTAAAAGACCCCATAGCCCATCGAACACATTGACATCTCAAAGGAATTACACACATACATGTCCAAGAGTGAGAGGAAAAGGGTCACACTCTTGGCAGGATGGGAAAAACAAACTCCAGAAATCCAGCAAAGCTGCTGGGGGACTCACTAGGTTAGGAAATTCAGCCTAAACAGAGAATTCTCCCTAACAAAGACCCCCATTCATTCAGCCTAGCTGTCAATCAACACATGCTAAGTGGTGAGCGGGAAGGCTCACCACCTGGGCCAATCACTCCAGAGTGCGACCGGAGTTGGCAAGGCAACTCGGTCCAGGGTGCCTAAACCCCCTCCCACACCCCTGTGGTAACCCAGACAGAATGGCACCACTTTGGAGGGTCTCTGTACAGAGCCCGCCAAAAGTGGAAAAAAGGGCTCAACCTTTGGTTTAGGAGTCACAGAGACGAACACAGACGCCATTTTAAAACCGAGTTCTGGCAGAAAATACCACTCGATAAACTTATTTAAGATAAGTAGATTGGTGGTACGTCAGAGATTAATGAGAAAAAGTATCAATCTCCAACAATGGGACGAATCCCATAGGGTTATGTTCGGGGTCGAACATAACAAGTAGTTTCCACTGCCACCAGCCAAAACTCGACGAGGGGGGACGGGACAGTGCCCCCTCGAGTAACAGATCCAGGAGTAATCGAATTACCCCTACTAGTACGTCCACAATAAGATGGTTGGTACTAGTTCTGTTAGTAAATTTAGGTCTAGTAAAGCCAATGGTGACTTTACATGCCCGGGGAGACAGTAGTCAGTCCCCGGGTATGGAGTCTATGGTGGGGGACCCGCTAGGGCGCCCCGTGTTACGACACGTAGGGTGCGGTGTAACACACATAGAAAAACATATGAGACCCTATGGAGTAAAAGACCCCATAGCCCATCGAACACAGTGACATTCCAAAGGAATTACACACATACATGTCCAAGAGTGGGAGAAAAGAGTCTCACTCTTGGCAGGATGGAAAAAAAAAAACTCCAGAAATCCAGCAAAGCTGCTGGGGGACTCACTAGGTTAGGAAATTCAGCCTAAACAGAGAATTCTCCCTAACACCCACCAGGCCCCCACTCATGTCTCCCACCACCCCCACCCCCCAGCAGTGCAGGGGCAGCCTCCACCAGGCCCCCACTCATGTCCCCCTGCACCCAGGTCCTCACAATCCCCAATCATGTGCGTTATGGTCAGCCTCCACAGCCAAAAGGCCCTACCAAGTAACCCATTCACCCACATGGAAATGGAAATTACATGTTACACCCCCAATGTTCATAAAGCAAATGAACCCATGTCCGTCACACACAATGGTTGCAATTGGATGGGAAAACACCCAACATGACATGCATGAAACCAATGAGATGATACCACACAGTGAAGTATGAAAACAAAATTGTATTAAAAAAAATTGAATGCAAATGAAATGAAACAAACTACAATGGCAATGAAAAAAAGATAAGCTGCATGTCCGTCCAAAAAAATCAAAACTACAAATCCAAATCCAAAAAAATGTTGTTCAAAGTCACATTAAAAATAAAATCAATCCGAGAGAGAAAAATAAATGCAAAGACCATTGCTCCATGGAGAATAAATAAAAAATAAAAAAATAAAACAATCCAATGAAGAACTATGTACAAAACATCCAAGGGTCCATGGGCACAACTGAACAAAGGAAACCTACAAAAAACCCTAACTAAAATCCAACTATATACAAAAAGTGGAGCAGTGTCCGTCGACTCCAAATCATAAGAAGAAACAAAGGAAACCTAAAACTAAAGAAATATATACAAAGGCGGTGGGCAAGTCCAGCGGCTCACTCCGTGGTGTTCCGGGCCAGGGCATCATCAAACTCCTCGTCTATGTCCCGGAGGCGGTCCTGTTCCATGGCCCCGAGGGTCGGCAGGGACGACGCCATCTGCTCCTCCAACCCCCTGCGGATTGCCTCGAGGCACTCGGCCCGCCTCAGGGCCCTCCACATGGAGTTCTCCGCCCTGACCATCGTGAGCCGCGCCTCTTCCGCCTGCCGCCGCTCCGCACCTATCTGCTGGCCCAACCGCAGCCACACGGAAGACACTTCCTGTCCTGGGTCCTCCTGCCCTCCGGCCGATGCCTGCCCCTCCGATGTTGATGGCCCCGAGCCATGATGCTTCCCACGTTGACTCTGCTGCTGCCTCCGACGCAACTGCCTCTGCCAGCACGACTGCATCCAGGCTAATGGAATCCACTGACGCCGTCGTGCACGTGCCCTGCCTGATGATGCCGGCACATCCTCCATCTGCTGGGGTACAGTTGCTGTGGTGTCCACCCCTGCTGGACCTCCGACTCCCGACTGTGGCAGGGATGGGATCCCCACCGAGCTGGCTGCATTGGTCAGGGCAGGTCCACAGGGGGCCCTGGTGGCATCTGGGCCGGAAGACGGCAAGGAGAACGACCGACGTATAGCCTCCACAGAGGAGGAGAGGGCCGCCAGATTGGCCGACACATGCAGTAAACCCCCGAACATGGAAGATCCCAATTGGGCCACGTCGGCACGGTGCTCTTCGTGATGATGTGCGTGCTCCTCCCGGGAAGTACGCACGTCATCATGAATTGCACCCGCGTGCATCGCGACCCCAATCAGGACCTTCTCCATACGGACACGGGTCCCCTCGTCCGCAGGTGGAGGGGAGTCAGGTGACATGGACATCCCCTCTACCTGCGGATGGGCCTGGGACGGGGCATCCCTGCTGGTGCATGGTGGTGCACTCACAGGGTCAGGGACAGCGACATGCACAGGCCCCTCCACGGTGATCTGTGCTGCCTCCTGCCCCTGCCCCTGGACTGCACCACTTGCACCAGCAGGGATGCCCCCACCAGGCCCCATGTGTGCCTCAGTGGCGGCCTCCTCCTCCTCTGTGGAAACCACCAACCTGGATGGCTCCTCACCGTCTTCCGCCATAGCAGGCCCCTGTGGGGGCTCACCCACCCCTTCCGCTGCAGCCGTGGGGGCATCCCTGCCGCCTTGCTCCACAGCGCCGTCTCCGCCCTCTTCTTCACTAGCCGCTGCGTAAAGGGAGACATAGAACACAAGCATCAGGGTACTGTTCAATGGTCCCCTAGACAGGAAGCAATAGCAGATGAGTACCACTGTCAAAGTACACTTCCATCATGTCCCTCCACAACACATGGGTCAGTCCAGGCAAAACACAACAGTAACAGGCATGGTGCATGCCATGGACATTTCCATACATGTCCAATGGACTCTTGAAACATACAATGATATGGAACTCACATGCATCATGGGTCATGCCTATCACATGCACACACTTCACCTCAGTCACATCCATCTGGCCTCATACACCCCAAACACAGCGGATACAAGGGTAACTAGGCTGCATCAGTGAATCTGTGCATTGTCACACACATCTGTCATGCATCCATGGCATTCACAAGTCACAGACACGCAGGTCAGGCACACAGACATGGCTACCATATATGTACCTGGCATCAGCACCCATCCCTCACCCCCACCCATGTCCAGGAACAGAGACTGGCATGCTCTCATGTGTAAAATCTGCATAGGGCTCCCCATTTCGCATTTAAACACATGCAACAACTATGTGGTTCACACATCACTGGTCGCACATGCATTACCATGATGTCCCTGCACAAATACATGCATACATGGCCTATGTCACACATACAGGCAAGTATCAGACAACCAGCACACCGCAACATGCCCTGTCTCACAGAGCAATGCTTGGACACTTACCGCTCAACTCCAGACGGGTCTCCCTCTCAAGGATCTGGGCATGGAGCGGTGGGCGTACGCGTTCCAGGACCCTCATCTGGATGGAACTCATGCGGCCCCGGCCCCCCTCCACGAGGCGCCGGGCCTTCACGAGGGTCCTGGACCTCAAGTCCTCCCAGCGCTTCTTGATCTTCTGGACGTCGCGGGTTGCCACCCCCTCCGCGTTGATGGCAACCACACAGTCGGCCCAGATCCTCTCCCATCCTTCCTTGCTGGCGCGGGACGATCCAAAGAGGGCATCATACTGCCCCAGGACATGCTCCACCAGGACACCAACTTCGGTGGCAGTGAAGCTGGTGCCCCTCTGCCCCTCTGGCCTGGGGTTGCCACTGGTGCCAGATGTGGAAGTGCACGACATGGCAACCCCAGAGGCAGGAGTGGGTGGGCAACTGGGTCCTGGGGCTGGGCTGTGGAGCGATGTAATCCCAGTCGGGAGTCTTCTGTTCCAGCAGGGGTGGACACAGCAACTGGACCCCTGCAGATGGCTGATGTGCAGGCACCAAATGGCAGGGCACGGTGGCAGCAGGCAGGCAGGCAGGCAGGCAGCAGCAGCAGATGGCACGTGGGAGGCTGCTCGGGGCACTGGGGGGCAGTAATTCGGCCTTCTGGGCAGGAGCGTGGTCTTCCGTGTGTTTTCGCGTGGCCAGCTTGATACGGAGTGATTTGGCACGTGAAAATCCTGCATGTCAGCATGAAATTCGAGGAAAGGCCCTTAGCGCGTAAGCGCGTCAGCACGCATACGCGATTCTATTGGACCAAAGGCCCTCCGCGCGTAAGCGCGTCTGTGACGTGACCCGCACTGGTGTTTCCCTCATAGCATGTGATGACGGAGCACACGTGGAAAGACTGCACATCAGAGTGTCATCGCGTGTAATTGGACAAAAGTGCGCGTACACGCGATTGGCCTATGTACGTGTATTTCAGGGGTGCGTGGGCACTTACACACGCGAGTACATCAGCGCACGTGTATACCGGGGTGCGCAGGAATTTCCACACGCTATTGGCCTGGGTACTGGATTTCAGGGGTGCGCGGGAAGTTTCACACGCGAGTACATCAGCGCACGTGTATACCGGGGTGCGCGGGAATTTCCACACGCTATTGGCCTGGGTACTGGATTTCAGGGGTACGCGGGAAGTTTCACACGCGAGTACATCAGCGCACGTGTATACTGGGGTGCGCGGGAATTTCCACACGCTATTGGCCTGGGTACTGGATTTCAGGGGTGCGCGGGAAGTTTCACACGCGAGTACATCAGCGCACGTGTATACCGGGGTGCGCGGGAATTTCCACACGCTATTGGCCTGGGTACTGGATTTCAGGGGTGCGCGGGAAGTTTCACACGCTCGCCTACAACACGCGCAAAGAAACACGTACGCCAGTAGGAAGCAGGCATACGTCGACCCGCGACGCATACATTTGCGCGCAAAAAAAATAACAAGCTCAGACGCCAGGATGAATATACCGTTCCTAGCAGCAGTGGCCGTGGGCTACCAAAGGAGGAGGAGGAGGATAGTCAGGGCCAGAATATTCACACCCAGAACCAGCCTTTTCGGGATGCCTGATGACCAGGTGTATGGGAGGTACAGGTTTCCACCACACATAATACTGGACCTGGTGAGTGAGTGGGAGGATGACCTCATATCACCCACCCTGTGCTCCCAAGCACTCAGCTCCCTGGAGAAGGTCCTCAATGTACTGCACTTCTTAGCCACTGGATCATTTCAGCGGACAAGTGCCATAGTGGGTGGGGTGTCACAGGCCACGCAGTCACGCTGCCTACACCAGGTCTTGAACATCATCACTGCATGCCCATCAGTCCGCAGGCACATATACCTGCCCAGAACACCTGCAGAAAGGCATGCTGCCGCCCTGGATTTTTACGGTGTGGCACGATTCCCCAAAGTGCTAGGTGCCATCGACTGCACCCATGTGGCTCTACGTCACCCCAGGGCATCTGAGCACATCTATAGGAACCGCAAGCACTGGCATTCCATCAACGTGCAGGTAGTATGTAATGCCAAGGGAATCATCACCTCAGTATATGCCAACTATCCCGGGTCCACCCACGACAGCTTCATTTACCGAATGTCCACCCTAAGCCGGGACCTAGAAGCTGGGCGGCATGGCGATACATGGCTGCTTGGTGAGTATGAATGCCACTGCACATGCATGCAACACATTGTCCCAAAAAAAATCAAAATAAAGATAAAAAAAAAAAAAAATCAAAAATGGCCATTAATGGGCCCGGGGGGGTTGGGGAGGCCACCCAGGAGGTCCGAGGACAGGGTGCACACCAAAACCCACCTGTGTGGATCTTGCGGAAAAAAAACACCTCCATGGGCTCATGGCCCACACGGCTACCCTATTGTGGGAGTATCACTGCTGTCGCTATTATCACTGATACTGAGCAAGGTCACAACCCCACCAATGATACCAATCACCACCTCCACAGGGGACAGTGCCTACCCTCTCAGCCCCCACATGATGACGCCAATTCGGAACCCCACCACGCCACCCGAGGTAAGATATAACACAGCCCACATTGCAACCCGGGGCATAGTGGAGCGCACATTCGGAGTGCTTAAGTCACGTTTTCGCTCCCTTGACCGTTCTGCCGGGCAGCTGTTATACGCTCCCCCAGTAGTGTGCAGGATCATAGTGGCAGCATGTGTCCTGCACAACGTTGCAACATGCCGGGGCCTGGCCGTGGACATGGTGGTGGCCCCACATCCCCAACCACATGCACGGCCGCTGTGCATGGGAGGGGAAAGGGCACGGGGGAGGCAGCCCGTACACAGCTAGTGGCTAATTACTTCACATAGAAATCACACCCCTGTGGAGTGCACACTGCCCTGGCACATACCATCTGACAATCAATGATGACTCAACCTGACACTGATCCTGAATGTCTGGAGAATCAACCGTCCAAATCATATCAGCCTGAGATTGTTCACCTGGAAGTGTTACAATGTGTGCATCCCTACCTACACAGACACCACCAATGCAGTTTCGTGAAAAAACACATTCATGCAGCTAAAATGAATACCCACTTGCAAAATGCAACATGAGGACAGTGCCATGTCACCCAACCCATCCCCAGCACCGCCACACGACACACCGTGCCATGTCAAGCTATGTGCAGGTAAACAAAGTAATCCCCACAACATGACACAAGTGTCACAATGTACAGTGTCCCTAATTGAAACTCGCGACACCTGAAATGCTCACAGTAATGCAGGACCAACAACACACTTGAGCAGGTATTTAGCAATAACACTTATCAGCTACTGACCCTCAAAACTACCATTAACATGACATTACGAATGTAAGGAATTAGTAGTCTCACCACCTGGAAATGCCTGCACTCCCACCACTTCCAACTGTACAGTGTTGCCGCCATGTAGAGTTGTAGGTGCACTGCTGCCAACATGGACCCCATCTCCAAAGTAGAGGGCCTTGTGTAGACATGAGGAAAGGACCTGCAAATTAGGAGGTAGACACGGATGATGAGTTACACATCAATGCAACATGCAGTGTACAACACAACAGCAATATGCACTAGGAATGTTTACACAGTATTGACTAGACTACTCACACATGTAGTGGGAGTCCAATGTCACCATGTACGTCAATGTCACTTGGGCACACCCTTTGCAAGCCCATGGAAACGGGAAGCAGGAGGGGTGTGTGTGACAAAAACCCAAGCATCTGAACCAAATACATGACAAGCCTGCATGTGCCCAGCCACAATGCAGCGTATGCCCACAGGAGCCACAGAAGGCAACACATGGTCCCAAAAAAAATAAAAATAAAGATAAAAAAAAAAAATAAAAAAAAAAAATGGCCATTAATGGGCCCGGGGGGGTTGGGGAGGCCACCCAGGAGGTCCGAGGACAGGGTGCACACCAAAACCCACATGTGTGGATCTTGCGGAAAAAAAACACCTCCATGGGCTCATGGCCCACACGGCTACCCTATTGTGGGAGTATCACTGCTGTCGCTATTATCACCCTGTGCAGCTGCATCCGGAGGTGGTTGCACTATGGGAGGCAGCCCACGCAAGGCCCTAGTCTGTTTCTCCATGGCTGCAAGCATGCGGGTGTGGTAGGTCTCGTTCTGGAGGATGAGTGTGCGGAGGTCCCCATGCAACAACTCACGGGATGCCCGGACCTCCACACTAGTTGCCTGCATCTCAGCTGAGAGCGTACAGGTGAGACGCTCCAGCTGCTGTTCTGTCCTTCGGTTTGTTGAAGCCTCAAGCTCAACAAGAGTCGTCCTGAGGTGAAGGAGCTCCAGCCTCAGGGCTTCCCTGTGGCCCTGGGACTCTATGGAGATGGCTTCCTGCAGAGTCGCCAGTGCCGCCCGCCTGTCTCTGTTGGACGCCAACATGTCCTCCCTGTGTGACTGGCAGATGGAGTCGATTGCCTGCTGTAGTCGCTCCATCAGCCTTTCGGGGGGGACAATGGAAGTGGCCACCCTATCCATGGCCTGAGCCATCATCTCTGATGATGCTGCCTGTTGGGTTGCCATACCGTAAATGGATTTGTCGGGGGGAAATTCTGCCGGGGTCGGCCGGGCCGTCCGCAGACCTCCGGGCAGGGAGGCCCCAACTCCTCCCATATATCCCAGATGAGATAGAGTATGAGACACACGCAAGAAGCAAGGTGACTCTGCTGTTTATTAGACAAAACGGCAGGGATGGGTCAAGGAGCGTACGCGTCCGTCCTGACACACACACAATCGTAGGGCTCGCAGGCCCTTTTTACCTTATTATGACGCGCTACTTGCGTCACCTTGGAAAGTTAGCAAAAACCTATCGCCACTCTTAATTGGTTGCTCGAGTGGTAGGGTTAGTATAGCACACGTATAGAGAACAATATTAGTGGACAAAGGTTAGTCAGGTGATATATCTGGGTTGTCCCTACAATTAGATACATGAGAATTGTTACATGAAGACCCCTGATGATTGGTTAAAGTTAATGGCGTCAGTGATAGGAGCCCCATGTTCTGATTGGTGCGCCCGCGAGCTTCCCAGCCTGGGATCATCACTGTTCCCAGCTCTCGGTGTACCTGTCATTTGCAACAATGTTTCACTATGGGTACGTGCAGACAATGTGAGGACTTATTCATAGCTGGGAGGCCGACTACTCCCACTGTCGCAGATGTCCATTGAGCCTTTTAATTGTATCTGCTTATATCTTGTAACGAGAGATCCAGACGCTTTCTTCCTCCTGGGCTTGGCATCCTGTCAGGTTCGGCTTGGTCACGTGAGGTGGGACCGTGTTTGAGGCATAATTCTGCACAATTAATATTGTTTTTCCACTGTGTGCCTGGTTTAATTTGCAGGTGTGACTTTAACGTTGGTGTGCGGCGTGCGAGGTTGTAACATCGTGCCCTTGATGGTTTGCTCTCGGAATGTAGGTTGGCAACATTGCGACCTTGGCTGGTTGCTTCGCCGGGCTCATTCTGCAGGATCAGCAATCTGACTCTTGTTCTTTTAACGTCCATGGAAGCTCTTGCTTGCGGCCTACTTAGGCTTGGTGTATAAGTGGAGCCGCTTGGTGCACAGGCGCTTTAGGTTACAGTACCATATAGTCTTATAACCAGTATCGTGTCTTCATTACATTTCTCATTGTGGCAACTGGTTTTAGGAGAAGCGTGAGCAAGCTTTTTTAGATGAGTTCATGACGCGTCTTGCGTTTCTGCATTTTGAAAGCCTATGTGGAAAATAATAAAGATGCACGTCCGTGAGTATGTCTGTCGCCTATGTCATAGCACTGAGTATATTCTTCGTGTAGATTGGTGCGGGAGTGTCCAGTGTGTATATTTGTACAGGTGTGCTGACCGTTGGCTAGGTCGTCATGGCATCTCTAACGACGTGTAGGTTTTAGTCTAGTTGGTCCGTGCCGCAGGTGTCGGCATGGCCAGTGCGGGCTGCTGGGCAGGCAGATGGACACATCCGTATGTTCCTGTACCAGGGTATTTGGTCGTCTGGTAGATGGGCAAACTCTTCTCGTGGCGGGTGTCTGGGTCGTGACCCTTTAGGCCAAGCGCGAGAGGTGAAGGACGGTAGCCTGGTCTTCCATTCTCGCACTTCAGATTGCTCCCATGCGGTATTGCCAGGTGGCGTACGGCCACCACGTCGGCGGGCACCACACCTGTCTGGGGCAAGGCGAACTGCGCCTTGCTGTGCCGGCACTGCCTGAGGCTGCAGGACTGCATTCCCCCTCTGATCTGCTGGCCCAGGAACAGGATCAGATGTCGCGGAGTGTGACCCTGCATCCGTAACCACCAAAGGCGTAGCTGCCAACACTGACATCCCCATTGAGGGTTCTGACCCTGGTGCAGGTGGGTGGGACAGAACAGAATCCCTCCCAGGAACACTCACCTGCGACGGCACGTAGGTCTCATCATCCGAATCAACACCTGAGTACAGCTCGGGGGAAGTGCAGCCAGAGACACCCCTTGAGAGCACGACCTGCAGCAGTTGTGGGTTCTCACCCACCACCACACCACGTCCCTCACTGGTGGTCGGTCGGCCCTCTGACCCCTCCTGGGTCTGCACCATCTCCACAACCCCAGCAGTATCAGGTGCGTCTTCCCCTGCAAAGACATAAAAGCAAACAAATGGAAACAGGCATTAGCACCATGGCACACAATGAGGGCTGAGAAGCAACAGAACCAGTACTTGATTGACACATGTCCCACATGACTAAAACCCTCCCATGTATGCACCCTCACTGCGTATGAAGGGCAGGCAAATGGCACACACTGATGACACCAAGATGGAAGATGAACACATTTTCTGCATGCTGCCTGGCAGTGGCATCACACATTGGCCTGTGATTGCCAGGTGAAATACACATGCCATCACACAGATGGCATGTACCATTGCTATTGAGTGAAGATGGAGAGGAGGGCAGCACTTATTCATTCAGTCCAGTTCCCTCATGTAATAGCTTTTCTAATTCAAACAGGTCTGATTTTTCACCTGGAGCTGCCAGTCCAAAATGGTCCGATTGCACAGGGACATGTGTGAACAAATGATATCCAGGTAACAAAGTCCCTCCACTTTACCATAGCCATGTCAGACATGTGACTAGAGGACTGAGAAATGCCTAGTAAAAGTGGTGGAATGCAAACAATCTGCCTGAATGAACAGAGAAAAATAAGCAACAATGTTGTGGCAAGGTGACACTTCAAGGGCAACTGGCGTGCTGTTGGGCTAGATGTCTACTGTTGGCAGAAGGGATACTGCTATGGCCAAATGCTGCTGCGCAGAATGTATTGCATGAAGCACATGGGTGACCCAAACGACTCAGGCGCACACACCCTCACCTGGCACACAAACAGAAGCCCTCACACACACACCATGCACATGGATGACACACACATGCATGTGCACTCACCGGACAATGCCTCATAATCAGGCAGATCTCCCACGCCTTGGATCTGTTCCTCCGTGACGTAGGTCCCAGCGACTGACTCATGTGGAGTGAGTTCCATGTCTTCTACTGGAGACCCACCTCCAGTCACTAGAGTTGCGGCATGACTTGAGGCCAGTTTATTCTTTGCCCTGCGCTTTAGGTCATTCCAGCGCTTATAGCAATCATTGGCTGTGCGCCTCACGATTCCAAGGGCACTTACGATGTCCGCAACGGTCTGCCAGTGTGCCTGGCGTTGTGCAGGTGTGGTCTTGGATCCTGCAACAATGACAATCTCGTTATCATGTGCGGACACATACTCGACAAGTGCATTCAGTTCGGCATCCGTGAAGCTGGGCTTCCTCGACGGGCCGGACTGTGTAGCCGTGTCTGGGGCATCAGCCTGTGCCGGACGAGCACTCTTCCTCTTCCGCTTGGAAGGTGGTGGTGATCCTGAGTGTCCTGCGCCGCTCTGGACACTAGGGGCAGGAGCCCTGGTGGACTCTGTATCAGGAGTGTGGGATTGCACACTCCGCATGGGAGTTGGTGCAGGCATTGGCTCAAGTGTAATAGTGTCAGGGGGAATGTCAGCAGGATGGACTAGGACCGACACTGTCCTGGCTGGGTGTGTGAGAGCTGGGGTGGATGGAGCCGCAGCTGCCCCTGCAGCCTCTCCACCCTGCCTACTTGGGGCTGCAGATGACCTTGCTGCCCCTGATCCACGTGGCCTGATGACATCAACGTGCACCAGCGCACGTGTCATAGGCCTGCTGACCTGGAAGTCAGCCATGGACTTAGCCAGGTCTGGTGCCACAATGGGCTGGTCCAACAAGGGCTGAGCATGGATGGTGTCAGCCACATCAGTCTCAACCAGGGGGGGGGGGATTATGGGTGCCCTTGACTGGTCCTCCACACATGAGGGGACAGGGTCACCCTGCAAGTAACGACCACGTCCCCTACCGGATCCACCACGGCCACCACTTGTGGCTCGTCCACCTTTGCCACCCTTACGGATTCCTCGCCTCCCAACCATGGCACTGATGTTAATGTGCGTATGGGAGTGGCTGTAAACTATTGTCCTGGGCAATTGGGGGTCAAAGGGGTTGGGTACCAGATGGTAATTGTACCCTAGTGCTCTAGCAAGGCTGAATGTGACCCCTGGGGAAAGATGACAGGTCACGCAACGCACAGGAAGCCCAAAAAAGGGAGATGACGTGCACGCAACCCCTCCTAGACCACGTGTGCGGAAAAAAAAACCTGCACTACGCTGTGGCACCCAGTAACACAAGAATGAACGTATGCGTGTCACACGCAGCCTAGAATGACCTCTGAAGGGGTAGGCTACACACGGGGCAAGCACAGATATTAGATACGTGCGTGACTCACCGTCTGCCAGGAAAAAGAGCGTGAAAAAGAAGCGCGTTTGGTTGGCAACACCCCCGCCAAAAGAAGATTTGTACGCTGTCTGAGGAGACAGGACAACAGTAGAAGGGAACACTGTTTGAGGGAACAGGCCCAGGAAAACCAGAAAAAGAGAAAAAAGAGAAAAATCTGTCAGAGGTAACAGGGAGTACGAACTTGAAACGCCGTGAAGTAAATCGCGTGTGAAACGACAAGAAGTACAGATTTCACCCACTCGCTCTCCACGAAAAGCACGTACAAGGAAATGGTGTTCTACACGTACCTTTTATGCAGGCCCACACGTCCAGCATCAATTCCGCGTGTACGCGCTAGGGCCATTTCCACCAATTACACGCTTTGTCACTTCCGCGTGTACGCGCTATTTCCACCAATTACACGCTTTGTCACTTCCGCATGTACGCGCTATTTCCACCATTTACACGCTTTGTCACTTCCGCGTGTACCCGCTGTTTGCACCAATTACACGCTTTGTCACTTCCGCGTGTACGCGCTATTTCCACCAATTACACGCTTTGTCACTTCCGCGTGTACGCGCTTTTTCCACCATTTACACGCTTTGTCACTTCCGCGTGTACGCGCTATTTCCACCAATTACACGCTTTGTCACTTCCGCGTGTACGCGCTATTTCCACCAATTACACGCTTTGACACTCGGACGTGTCTTTCATTTTTTTAACACGCAACATTTCAAACGTGTGCCATATTCAACGTGCACGTGACTTCATAGACCCGCATACGCTGGTGGCCTTTGGGCCAATGAATGTACAGACGTGTGCTGACGCGCTTACGCGCTAAGGGCCTTTCCTCAAATTACACGCAGACGTGCTGGATTTTCACGTGCAAAATCACTCCGTATCAAGCTGGCCACGCGTTCACACACGGAAGGCCACGCTCCTGCCCAGAAGGCCGAATTACTGCCCCCCAGAGCCCTGAGCACGCTCCCACCTGCCATCTGCTGCTGCCTGACTGCCTGCTGCCCACGTGCCCTGCCATTTGCTGCCTGCACATCAGCCAGGGGTGCTGTTGCTGTGACCACCCCTGCTGGAACCGAAGACTCCCGACTGCTTTTCCATCGCCCCACAGCCCAGCCCCAGGACCCAGTTGCCCACCCACTCCTGCCTCTGGGGTTGCCATGTCGGGCACTGCAACATCTGGCACCAGTGGCAACCCCCGGCCAAGGAGGCAGAGGGGCACCAGCTTCACTGCCACCGAAGTTGGTGTCCTGGTGGAGCATGTCCTGGGGCAGTATGATGCCCTCTTCGGAAGGTTGCGCGCCGACAAGGAAGGACGGACTCGGATCTGGATGGACATCGTGACTGCCATCAACGCGGAGGAGGTGGCAGTCCGCGACTACGAACGTGTCAGGAAGCGCTGGGAGGACTTCAGGTCCAGGACCCTCAACAAGGCCCGGCATCTCCTGAAGGCAGCGGATCCTAAGGGGCGCCGGGGCCACTTGTCGGAAGATCAGATGAGGGTCCTGGAACGCATATCCCCAGCGCTCCACGTCCAGGTCCTTGAGAGGCAGACCCGTCTGGAGTCGAGCGGTAAGTGTACATGCATACTGATTGTAAGCTGTGCGTGTGGTGTGCCAGGAGTGTGCAGGTTGAACATGTATTTTAATGTGGGCAAGAAGGGGGGGTGTACAGGGCCGTGAGGGTGACACATGCGAGGGGTCTCATGTGTGACACATGGATGGTGCTTGTGTGTGTGGGCTTGCATGGCACAGGATGTGGAGGAATGATTGTCAGGTGTGACATGGATGTCGATCGGAACACTGCGACAGTTGGCGGAGGTGTACACATGCATGCAAGTTTGGTGGTGTGTGTGCATGTGTAGTGTACTCCCTATGTTGCATGTGATGTGTGGATGACCTTTGGCTGCTCATGCTGTTGTATGTGAATGGATGGTGCTGGCTGTTGCAATATGCCTGTGGTATGGCTCATGTGTGCAAGTTGAAATGACATGTGTGTTGGGGATTGTGATGCCATGTCTGAGGTTTACCAATGCCACTCATGTATGATTGTCATGTGTGTATGAGTCCATTGGACAGTGCCCTGATGCCTGTGTTTTCTTTCTCCCTGTCTGCAGCGTCAACTGATGAAGAGGGCGGAGAAGGTGCTGTGGAGCACAGCGGCAGGGGTCGCACCATCAGCCGGAGACGCAAGGCCCGGATCCCCTCCCAGGTTCTGATCTCGTCGGGGAGTGAGGAGTCCGGTGCCGTGTCCCAGGCCGCAGCTGCCGAGGGGAGGTCCAAGAGGTGGAGGTTGGAGTTGGACTCCTCGGCAGCAGAAGGGGCAGCTGGGACCCCACAGGGCCCAACGGAGGAAGATGGCACGATGTGAAGATTATGTGTTGATTTACATTGTTTCCATTGGAGTAGTATCATGGGTGCATGTAATACTTGGTTGTGTCTTTGGGCTGTGGTGGCTGGCCATGAGGCCCATGCTTGAGGATTGTCAGGGCCTGTGGGCAGGGGGACATGGGTGGGAGCCTGGTGGGGGCTGCCCATGGTGGCTGGGGGGTGGGGGTGGTGGGAGACATGGGTGGGGGCCTGGTGGGGGCTGCCCATGGTGGCTGGGGGGTGGGGGTGGTGGGAGACATGAGTGGGGGCCTGGTGGGGGATGCCCATGGTGGCTGGGGGGTGGGGGTGGTGGGAGACATGAGTGGGGTCTGGTGGGGCTGCCCATGGTGGCTGGGGGGTGGGGGTGGGTGGGAGACATGAGTGGGGGCCTGGTGGGGGATGCCCATGGTGGCTGGGGGAGTGGGGGTGGTGGGAGACATGAGTTGGACATGAGTGGGGGCCTGGTGGTGCTGCCCCTGCACTGCTGGGGGGTGGGGGTGGTGGGAGACATGAGTGGGGGCCTGGTGGAGGCTGCCCATGGTGGCTGGGGGGGTGGGGGTGGTGGGAGACATGGGTGGGGGCCTGGTGGAGGCTGCCCCTGCACTGCTGGGGGGGTGGGGGTGGTGGGAGACATGAGTGGGGGCCTGGTGGAGGCTGCCCATGGTGGCTGGGGGGTGGGGGTGGTGGGAGACATGGGTGGGGGCCTGGTGCGGGATGCCCCTGCACTGCTGGGGGGTGGGGGGGTGGGAGACATGAGTGGGGGCCTGGTGGAGGCTGCCTATGGTGGCTGGGGGTTGGGGGTGGTGGGAGACATGAGTTGGACATGAGTGGGGGCCTGGTGGTGCTGCCCCTGCACTGCTGGGGGGTGGGGGTGGTGGGAGACATGAGTGGGGGCCTGGTGGAGGCTGCCCATGGTGGCTGGGGGGTGGGGGTGGTGGGAGACATGGGTGGGGGCCTGGTGGGGGATGCCCATGGTGGCTGGGGGGTGGGGGTGGTGGTAGACATGGGTGGGGGCCTGGTGGAGGCTGCCCCTGCACTGCTGGGGGGGTGGGGGTGGTGGGAGACATGAGTGGGGGCCTGGTGGAGGCTGCCCATGGTGGCTGGGGGGTGGGGGTGGTGGGAGACATGGGTGGGGGCCTGGTGGGGGCTGCCCATGGTGGCTGGGGGGTGGGGGTGGTGGGAGACATGAGTGGGGGCCTGGTGGGGGCTGCCCATGGTGGCTGGGGGGTGGGGTGGTGGGAGACATGTGTGGGGGCCTGGTGGGGGATGCCCCTGCACTGCTGGGGGGGTGGGGGTGGTGGGAGACATGAGTGGGGGACTGGTGGAGGCTGCCCATGGTGGCTGGGGGGTGGGGGTGGTGGGAGACATGGGTGGGGGCCTGGTGGAGGCTGCCCCTGCACTGCTGGGGGGGTGTGGGTGGTGGGGGACATGAGTGGGGGCCTGGTGGAGGCTGCCCATGGTGGCTGGGGGGTGGGGGTGGTGGGAGACATGGGTGGGGGCCTGGTGGGGGCTGCCCATGGTGGCTGGGGGGTGGGGGTGGTGGGAGACATGAGTGGGGGCCTGGTGGGGGATGCCCATGGTGGCTGGGGGGTGGGGGTGGGTGGGAGACATGAGTGGGGGCCTGGTGGAGGCTGCCCATGGTGGCTGGGGGTTGGGGGTGGTGGGAGACATGGGTGGGGGCCTGGTGGGGGATGCCCCTGCACTGCTGGGGGAGTGGGGGTGGTGGGAGACATGAGTGGGGGCCTGGTGGAGGCTGCCCATGGTGGCTGGGGGGGTGGGGGTGGTGGGAGACATGGGTGGGGGCCTGGTGGGGGATGCCCATGGTGGCTGGGGGGGTGGGGGTGGTGGTAGACATGGGTGGGGGCCTGGTGGAGGCTGCCCTTGCACTGCTGGGGGGGTGGGGGTGGTGGGAGACATGAGTGGGGGCCTGGTGGAGGCTGCCCATGGTGGCTGGGGGGTGGGGGTGGTGGGAGACATGGGTGGGGGCCTGGTGGGGGATGCCCCTGAACTGCTGGGGGGGTGGGGGTGGTGGGAGACATGAGTGGGGGCCTGGTGGAGGCTGCCCATGGTGGCTGGGGGGTGGGGGTGGTGGGAGACATGGGTGGGGGCCTGGTGGGGGATGCCCATGGTGGCTGGGTGGTGGGGGTGGTGGTAGACATGGGTGGGGGCCTGGTGGAGGCTGCCCCTGCACTGCTGGGGGGGTGGGGGTGGTGGGAGACATGAGTGGGGGCCTGGTGGGGGCTGCCCATGGTGGCTGGGGGGGTGGGGGTGGTGGGAGACATGAGTTGGACATGAGTGGGGGCCTGGTGGTGCTGCCCCTGCACTGCTGGGGGGTGGGGGTGGTGGGAGACATGAGTGGGGGCCTGGTGGAGGCTGCCCATGGTGGCTGGGGGGTGGGGGTGGTGGGAGACATGGGTGGGGGCCTGGTGGAGGGTGCCCCACACTGCTGGGGGGGTGGGGGTGGTGGGAGACATGAGCAGGTGTGCAGGGTAGTCCCCTGTTTTGTGGGCTGCCTGCACGGGCCGTGGAGGGTGTACAGGGTACACCTGTGAGGACCCACCCAGCCTAATCGCGTGTGATTATTCCCACGCACCCCTGTAATACACGTACCCAGCCAAATCGCGTGTGATAATTCCCGCACACCCCTGTAATACACGTACCCAGCCAAATCGCGTGTGATTATTCCCGCGCACCTCTGTAATACACGTACCCTGGCTAATCGCGTGTAAAACTTCACGCGTACCCCTGTCATACACGTACCCAGCCAAATCGCGTGTGAAAATTCCCGCGTACCCCTGTAATACACGTACCCTGGCTAATCGCGTGTTTAACTTCACGCTTACCCCTGTCATACACGTACCCTGGCTAACCGCATGTAAAACTTCTTGCGTAGCCCTGATATGCACGTTACCCGCTTTGCGTTCCTTGTTTGGCAGCCCTATCAACTGGTCCAGGGTTAGCGCAGCCCTTTGCGATGATTTAGCGATTTTGATGGCTTTTCCTTGCGCGAGGGTGTTCTTGGGGGCGTTACTGGCGCTGCTGCAGGGTCGCTGCGATACTCTGCGCCACGGCTGGTTTGGGAGCCTAAAATCCATGAATACGCTGTGCGCGGAAATCGGTTTTGGCGCACGCGCCTGGCGCAGACAATCGCACGCGGACACTCTGCGCCAGCCGCTTGCGACACTTTTCTGCGAAATTCTATGAATTACCCTGTCAGTTTTAAATTGCGTAAAAAACTAACAAAACAGAACCACCTACTTACTACCGTTGATGGAAAACCCATGGATGTTCCAAGAAGACGAAGTTTGGTCCAGATTGATATCAGGCGAATCCACAAGATGGTCGATGGCTACAGCAAACCTGATTGAGGCAACCTTCAAAGAGTTAAACAAACAAGAGCAATCCGCGCCTCACGACGGAAATCCCTCCTGAGCCTTAAAAGAAGTAGTTTACTCACTCTTCTTTGCTCCAGAAATCTGTAAACGACAAACTTGCGACGAAAGAAGCCAGTGGAATTGTGAATGCCTACCATATTGTATGAAGTAACGAGGAAATGAAGATTTCGTTAAATTTATCAAGGTTTGTTGTATAAAATAAAACGAAAATAAAAAAAATAAAAACAATTAAAAAAAAATTGTTCTTTATAAAACACTGTTTGAAAATGACACATCTGTTTATTAAGGGGGATTTATATTTTCAATAAAAGGGAAGTAGAGAGAATAAGGCATGCAGGGAGGTTCTGATTTAATGTGGTTTTTAACAAACGAAAGCGTTATCCTGGACACTCATGCATTATTCAATCCATGGTGCACGTGCGCTCAGGATGAATAAAATTTAAACAACCTGATGTTTGTGTGTTACAAAAGTCCAATTTCATGTAAACACAGCATTGAAACGTGATGCAACCCGTGCATTGATTTTTCTTCATTGAAGTTGGTAATTCATAGATGTATATTTGTCAACATTAAAATGGAGTCAATTATTTCTGTTTCATTAATAAATAGAACGTATTATGTGTGTCCCTTGTCCCGGCAGGAGCGGGAGGATGTAAGGAATAATATTACTAAATTAAGGATCTCAGGTTCATAAAAAGAACTTTTTAAAATAAATGAAAACTGTGGGTGGAAAATGCCCTTGAACTCGATATTGCCAGTTTAAAACATCCTACAGGTTTAACTTGCACTTTCCCTGCTCTCACTTAATTTCATCAGGTAAATCAATCTGGATTAGGTCCCTGGTATACCACATAGACTGCTACCCTTCAAGGCGTGGTTGGCACCATGCATATTGTAGACCTACAGGACCTGTGTTCTTGTAGTACTTGATGTCTCATCTGCGTTTGAAAAGGAGCGCATTAACATTCTCTCCTGCCGCATTTGATGTGTGAGTTAGTCCTGGCATGGTTTGTTTCATTTTGAAAAGATTGAACTCAATTTGTGCAAAAAGGTTCCTCCAGGTCTGGCGCCTTACCCCATGTATTATGGGGTCGCTCAGGGCTCAATCTTGTCTCCCATGCTTTTAACATCAACATGGAACCTCTTGGTGATCTGATGCTTGAACTGGGTCTACCAATGAATGAGTACAATCAAGATACCCAACTTTATCCATCTGTGGCTGGCATGCACTGTTTGAGGATCTGTCTCAGTGCTATCGAGGTATATATGCATTTAATATCCTTAAAGCTCATTCTAACATAACCCAGTTTCTGTTCATTTATTCTGCTTCATATTCTTCTAAGCTATGAGTAGTTTGGGTTCTCTTTTCATTAGGTATCATTCAAACCTGGTGCCCTCTGCTAAATCCTTCGGTTTTACTTTAGGCTCTTACCTCAAATTTGAATCACACATTTCCTCCCTTTCTCCATCTGTATTTTTAACGTATTCTTCTTAAGAACATGTGCCTTTCTTACTTAATTGGAATGGTGTACTGCAGTCCAGGCTCTTGTGTTCGCTCATCTAGATGGTGACAGTGCTGTTCTGGTTGGTCTGTGTCCACCCTTTAAAACAGCCCTTAATTCTACAGAAAGTCTTGATTTCTGGTGTATAGAAATTTGATCACATTAAATCTATACGAATATCTCTCTGTTGGCTCCCAGTTCATTTTAGCAATCTCCTAAATATCTGCTGCATCATTTGCAAGGCAGTCGTTTTTCACAAACCTGCCTCTCTGGAAACCAACCTGCAGGTTTCATATGGACTTTGCCAGACTAGAAGCCAGAGATTAATTAGGCTGAATATTCCTAATTTTCTCCATGCACATTACTCTACACTTGCTCTTGTATGCGGAATTCTTTCCCAGTTTCTGTATGACTTTGTTCTGGACTGATGCAGTTTTGCAAAGCTTTATAAACTTATTCTTTACCTTAGCAGATCCATATTTGTTAGTGTTTATTCATTCTGTGATTCGATTCATTGTGTTTATTAATTGATATCTATGATGCAATGATTATGTTATATGTGTTTGTCACATTTATTTTATTTGATTTTTAAACCACCCCATTGCCTTCCGCGACAGTAAATTGTTAAGTGAAAGCATTTGAAATAAATGTGTGTATGCCTGTGTAGTCTCTAGTCTAAAAGATGCCAGGAAAATATGCATCTCCTACCTGTCCTGGAATGCATAATTCACTGTGTACATGAGTAGGATATCCAGACATCCACCACTTATTCACAAATACTTCTGTCCAACATTGATTCATTTAATATCAGTTTGATTTTATTCACCATCAATTCATTTAAATCATTTACACAACTCTTTAAATAATGTTCTATACCCCTACATTTCAGATATATACACATCCTACTCAGGATGATTGCAACATTTCTCTTATGTCGCATTCTGAAATTTCTTTTGAGCATTGTTAGAAAACAGCCAACACCAAAAGGAAGCACCACCCTACCACCAAAACGGCAATAAAAACAATTGTGTGTGCATCCTAAAATTAAACCAAACAAAGTAATAATTGATGTTTATGCCTGTGTATCCATGCAGTATGTGGGCTTGGTGTGAGTGTGGCAGTAATGTACAGTACCATGGAGGGACCAGTGAATGGGGTGGTGGGTTTGAATTGATTCCCAACATGCCCGTGGTCCCTTACAGTGAAAATGCTGCTATCATTGAGAAAAACAAACGCAATCTTATAGTAGCAATACCAGACTTATTGGACACAGTTATGAGTATGTACTTAGAGGCGCAGTGTGGACATTATTGGGAAAAGCCAACATAATTGTGTACATACAAATTCAGTAACGCCCTTATTGGGCAAAAGACAAAACAATGATTTCTTACAGTGACAATGCTGAACTTACTAGAAAAAGCCATAATGATTGTCTTACACATGCAGCACTGGCATTATTGCACAGCTGCAGCACAGACATTGTTTGGCAAAGCCATTATGAGTGTTTTCTTACAGCAACAGTACTGGTATATATTGCACAGCCAGCATGAACGTGTTTTCTTATGGTGGTAATATCAGGATTATGGAGCAAATCCAAGAAAAGTATGTAATTACAGTGGAAGTACTGGTATTATTGGACATAGCCGACACATTGCAATGGTCATGCTGGCATGTATTGGCAGAGCCAGCATGAACATGTCTTCTTACAGTACCAATATTGTCATTATTGGGCACAGTGGCAATGCTTGCGTATACTGTGGGTGCAAACATCCATAAAATGTTTTGGTAAATGTTCCTGTACTCATGGTGACCTATTGGATATTTTAATTTGTTATTCTACCTAACCAATTGTAAATTGTATATATTTGTAGCAATTGTTTTATGGAAATTGTACTGTAAAATACACTATTTTAATCCCATCATTAAAAACGTTTCTTGGGGGAGAACCACGCAATCCTCCTTTGGTTGGTTTGTGCTCCCTCTCTATGCTCAGTCACTCTCATTCCTTATTGGGAAACATTTGCACACCTCTATTGAAAATATTCAGCAGCCACAATGGCTCCAGTCGAGACTTCATGTGTCACTTTAGCATCCTTAGAAAAAAAGCAGAAAACTGCAGTGAACAAGTACCAAAAAAGCCTATTAAAATGGAATCATCATTTGTAATTTACAATTGAAATAGCAGGCAACATATTCTATGTTAGTCATTTTTTTTTAAATACTTAACAACGTGCATAGTTGCATATTTACAGTCCTTACATTTATTTAACTCCAGTTTCAAGCATTGGGTGCCCCACAGCATAACAGCTTGGCCAGTCCAAGCATGTCCAAGAGTGAGTGTTGGGCTAACATGGCCTACCTCACTCTTGGATATGGGGGATGAACTGCAGGTGTGCAGTAGAGGGCACTCTTCTGAGCCCTCATCACCGCACAAGCACAAGTCAAGTCTTCAGCCAGGAGGAGAAGCAGGGGCCTGAATGCTTGCATGGGGTTACTAACATTGCTGTGCAGCCATGGCTTGCATGTTCCTTGGACCAATTCCTCCCCTGTCTCTCTAAAACTGGAGTATGTCAGTCGCTTGCTGACCCCACCGATTCCTGTTCAGGTACTGGAGATGGAGGGCAGAGGGTTCACGGAAAGTGGTATGGGGTGAGTGACAAGCTGAGATAGGTTAAACACGAGGACCAAACTTCAGACCTTACCTTGGCTCTATCCTGGCTCATGACACAACCCATGTGACCAATCACAACCAGAAGCAGAGACACTGTGTAGCTCCACACGATGCCCATGCTGTTGGAGGCTGTGACATTGTTGACTTGCCGGAACAAAGAAGCACAACCTAGGGCCTGCAAGTCTCCATCCCTTTTTATAACAAGCTTGGATCTAGGCAAAGGTCAGAATCAGTTTATTAGACTCTGCCTCTCTGTGTTCCAGTTTGGTCTCTGTATCCCAGGCCCTCCTCGTTCAATTCCACCTGTTCCATCCTCCACCTTTCCTGCTTCATTTCCTCAATTTTATTTCCTCCCATCCCCTCGTGATTTACTCACTGAGTGCGAAATTCAGTGGGCAACAGTATCTGACTCATGAAATTGTGAAGAATATGGAGTCATCATGAAATACTTTGAATATAAAAGCATTTTTCGAACTATTACAAACAACCACATTTGATGTAGTTAATACTACTTGGGTGCACCCAGTGCTGTGGGAAGCTCTCACATGTTTGCTTTTGCTCATAGGACCTGTGGTGTGGACCATTCATCAATACGGGTTGTTTTCTAAGAAAAAACTGTACGCATCCATGTTTGTGAATGCTGTTTGAATGTGTGAATTCAGCTGTGTGGGTGTGATTTTCTGTGTATGATGAATCCATGTGTTAATGTCTGTATTAACACAATTTTTCATACTATTGCTGCTGGCCCCCTCATATAAATATGTTATCTTGTCAGATTAATTTTGCATATTTGTGTCTCTTATCATCCTCTTTGGCATCCATTCATTAATGCCTCTCTCCAACTCACTTAACTGTGATCAGGATTTACCACTTTAAAAACAAAACTAGGGAAGATCATTCTGATTTTGCTAACTAACACCTGATTACATACATACAAAGGGTACGTTTCTTGAAAATTGCACTGCGGATTGTAAAGAGCTGTATCCCAATGAAAATGATGCAGAGAAAAGTGTCAGTTTACAAAACAAAAAATGGGAGCTGAAGCCTGCGCACAACATGCAGGGAAATGTGCAATTTAGCCCATCTACAATCCAAATGTATGTCCTAAGTAACTGACAATGCCCAACATAAATATTTGCAAGTACCAGAAAGTATCCTCCAACAAGAGATGAAAAGCACAGCAGAGCAAAAACAGAATTGGGCCTGTCAGCTAAACTACAAAGAACATTCATCATGACAACAGCCTGGAGTCATAGAATGCCCCAGACCTGATCTAACAATATGGAACGCCAGATGTTCTGTTACTGGGCAAATTAATTAGAGATGCCATGTACCATTTTGTAAATAAGAACAAAAATGGTCCATCGAAATTACCTTAGAAATCATATTATCTCTTGTAGCTATTGAACACAAGGTCATAGCGACTTTTGGAAAAAAAAGAAAAACAGCTTGAAAGTTCTTTTGGACAGTTGGAAAACAATATATTTGTATATGTGATAATTATGCTAATTGGACAAATGTGAATAGTTTTGCACAGAAACACCACGCAAGTGATTCATATATCCTAACGTCCGTGCTAGCGTGTCCATTATTCTGATCTGGGGGAAAAAGTTTATGTAAAGGTATCAGTGTGTAAAAAGCCAAAATTTGTAACACAGACACACCGTGGCAGTCCAAGTTGAAAATGCATGATCTGATTCAAGCAATCTGATGAACGCATAATCACATATGTGGAAAGTGCTGTTTAAGAAAGTTAAAAATGATTAATGTCAAAATCTCCAATATTACATCACATAACATGGGAGGGAAAATGGGTTTAGGAGTCATTCCCATTACATTGACCCCTTTGTTAATATACCCAATGACTATGGAGTGGTTGGTTTAGTGTGATGTCACTTTTGAAACACTGTCCAATCACATATATTGACCAATTAGATTAGAGAAATGATACACACCTTTAAGGGGGTGGTGGGGTTCTGCTCTAGAAAAGTTCAAACCCTTAGATTCTGGGAGAGACACTTGCTCACTACCGGACTGATGGGGAGGAAGAAGGAGAGAAAGGAGAATGGATAAAAACAGAAAGCTCTCCCTTTGGACCCATTTTTGGATTACTAGCAGTACACTGTAAGAGAGACCTACCTGAAGTTAAGGTACCAGGCCTTCTTCAGTGGATGAGACAGCATACAGGCAGTGAAGGGAAGCTGACAACATCTTGCTGACTGATGCTCACCTGTATCTAAGGAGGGAGAATTAAAAACAGTCCTTAAAACGGTGTCCTAATGTCTGTGCAACAGCCAAAATAAAATTCATATGTAATTAAAATATCAAGGGCAGATGATTCAGAAGGGGGCTACATTTCAAAGGGGAATATAACAGCCCCTTTTATTTGTGAATTACTGACGGGGGATATATAAATTTACAGTACAATCTGACACGATCCTACTCGCCTGCCACCAGAACTGTTACATGCGCCTCTGCCTTTCTTCCCTTGTTTTACCGCTGCAGTTTTTGACTAATCTAATTGCATGTTCCATTCCGGCTTTTGGGTTAAACCAGCACATGCATTCTGGGACATGTATGCTGTCTAAAAGGTATTAAATACATTTGTTTGCATCAAGCTACTAAGAGCTGCAGAGGGCCTGATTGCATTCACCTGTTCTAAGCTACTGCAGGCTAGGCTGCAGAGAGCTGGAGAGCACTTGATTAGAACCCACTGCTGCTACTGCTGCAGGCTACTGAAGCCAGGGCTGGGCTTAATTGAACACAGCTGCCAGAGTCTGCAATCAGCTCCACCCTGCTGGCCTGCTGGCTGGGAGGGCATTTATAGACTCACTTTGAACAGAAGCAGTTGTCAGTCAACTGCTTTCTCTGGGAGTTTGTGCTGGTGCTCCTGTTACCAGTTTTTGTCTTTTCCTGGAAATCCTCTTTTGGCCTTTTGATTCCTCTTGCTGTTGATACTTGCAGCTCCCTCTCCAGTCTGCTGCAGCCTTCTGCCTTGCTCCTATGGGCTCCCACCTGACGGCTCTGCCACGCTCGGCTGCCTTCTGCCCTGCTCCTCTGGGCTCCCACCTGACGGCTCTGTCACACTCCGCTGCCTTCTGCCCTGCTCCTCTGGGCTCCCACCTGGCAGCTCTTCTGCACTCTGCTGCCTTCCGCCCTGCTCCTCTGGGCTCCCGCCTGATGGCTCTGCCGCACTCCGCTGCCTTCCGCCCAGCTCCTCTGGGCTCCCTTCTAACAGCTGTGCCGCACTCTGCTGCTTTCCGCCCTGCTCCTCTGGGCTCCCGCCTGCCGGCTCTGCCGCACTCCACTGCCTTACGCCCTGCTCCTCTGGGCTCCCACCTGTACCTTCTGCCCTGCTCCTCTGGGCTCCCGCCTGTCGGCTCTGCCGCACTCCACTACCTTCCGCCCTGTTCCTCTGGGCTCCCGTCTGACCACTTTGCCGCACTCTGCTGCCTTCTGCCCTTCTCCTCTGGGATTCCCTGCCTGGCAGCCTTGCCACACTCCTCTGCCTTCTGCCCTGTTCCTCTGGGCTCCTTGCCTTGCTTCCTGCCTGTTCCAACTTCTGATATCCTATCCTGTCCTGTACCTGGTTATTTCTTTCAAAACTGCTTTCTACTTGTATACATCTTGGTCCACTGTGGTGTCTCCACTTGAATCCGTTTTACAGTATGACCCTGGGTTGGTCTCCATTCAGATCAGATAAGGGAAGACTTCTGATGCCTTCACCTAGTTCATTGAAGTCATACCTGCCTCAGTATATGGTCTTTCAGTTTTACCCTTGCACTGAGTACAACAGTTTCCTCAGCACGCCTAAGTCATGACGTTGCTGTATGACTATTGTTAAGAGTAATATGCTGGTACCTATCCCAAGGGCTTTCCTTAATCCCTGGACACCCCTTTTCATATTCCAGTAAACCCTTATTTCTGATCAATCCAAGTTGCCCAGCGTACTTGCTTGTCTTTGCCTTTTCTCTGTCTCTTTGTTTATAGCCTCCTCCTGCAGTTCCTGCGAATACCTGTTTCAACTAACAGCTTGGTATGTACCTTTAATCTGTTATAGTCTAGCATTGTCTCCGGAATCTCCCTTAATCTACTTGCATACAGTGAGAGATAGCCTCTGCCCTGTACTCTCTGCCTAGATTTGTGACACAATCTGGGAAATTATCCTGTATTTCAGAAGTGTATCTGCTTCTGGAATTATAGATTTGCTTGAATAGGCCCCGTGGTGGGTATTCCTGGAGATCCCCTCTCTTCTGCTCTGTGTAAAACACACAGCATAGAAAACTAATTTTGGGAATCAAAAGGACACATCGCTGTATGGATACCTAGAAAAATAATGTAATTGAAGTCATTCCTTGGGTGCAACACCAAGCAGAATCCTGTTATTAGTGCTAAACAGCTCAATGTTAAACGGAAAGGGTGATTATTCGCTACCCATTTTCTAGCCTTTAAGCTGTACATTGAGTATTTTGCACATGAATGCAACAGAAACACCACTGAAGGGAATTTAGAAAACATACGTGTTGAACATACATTTTCTTTTTTACAATCTATTTACATGCAGGAATGTCAAGTAGAGTGTATTTCAATTGTTCCTTATAAAACGCTGTTTGAAAATGACACATCTGTATATTAAGGGGATGTATATTTTCAATAAAAGGGAAGTAGAAAAAATAAGGCATGCAGGGAGGTTCTGATTTAATGTGGTTTTTAACAAATGAAAGCGTTATCCTGGACACTCATAAATTATTCAATCCATGGTGCATGTGCGCTCAGGATGAATAAAATGTATATGACCTGATTTGTGTATGTTACAAAAGTCCAATTTCATGTAAACACAGCATTGAAACGTGATGCAACTCGTACATTGATTTTCTTCATTGAAGTTGGTAATTCATAGATGTGTATTTGTCAACATTAAAATGGAGTCAATTATTTCTATTACATTAATAAATAGAACTTATGTGCAACCCTGTGTCCCTTGTCCCGAAAGGGTTGGGAGGCTATAAGGAATAATATTACTAAATTAAGGATCTCAGGTTCATAAAAATAACTTTTTAAAATAAATGAAAACTGTGGGTGGAAAATTCCCTTGAACTGGATATTGCCAGTTTAAAACATCCTACAGGTTTAACTTGCACTTCCCCTGCTCTCACTTAATTTCATCAGGTATATCAATCTGGATTATGTCCCTGGTATACCACATAGACTGCTACCCTTCAAGGCGTGGATGACACCATGCATATTGTAGACCTACAGGACCTGTGTTCTTGTAGTACTTGATGTCTCATCTGCGTTTGAAAAGGAGCGCATTAACATTCAGTGCTGTTCTGGTTGGTCTGTGTCCACCCTTTAAAACAGCCCTTAATTCTACAGAAAGTCTGATTTCTGGTATATAGAAATTTGATCACATTTCTGATTTCTGGTGTATAGAAATTTTATCACATTAAATCTATGCTAATATCTCTCCATTGGCTCCCAGTTCATTTTAGCAATCTCCTAAATATCGTCTGCATCATTTTCAAGGCAGTCGTTTTAAACAAACCTGCCTCTCTGGAAACCAACCTGCAGGTTTCACATGGACTTTGCCAGACTCGAAGCCAGAGATTACTTAGGCTGAATATTCAAATTTTCTCCATGCACATTACCCTGCACTTGCTCTTGCATGCAGAATTATTTCCCAGTTTCTGTATGACTTTGTTCTGGACAGATGCAGTTTTGCAAAGCTTTATAAACTTATTCTTTACCTTAGCAGATCCATATTTGTTAGTGTTTATTCATTCTGTGATTTGATTCATTGTGTTTATTAATTGATATATTTGATGCAATGACTATGTTATATGTGTTTGTCACATTTATTTTATTCAATTTTTACACCCCCCCCCCCCACTGCCTTCGGCCACAGTAAATTGTTAAGTGAAAGCATTTGAAATAAATGTGTTTATGCCTGTGTAGTCTCTAGTCTAAAATATGCCAGGAAAATATGTCTCCAACCTGTCCTGGAATGCATCATTCACTGTTTACATTAGTAGGATATCCAGACATCCACCACCTATTCACAAATACCTCTGGCCAACATCGATTCATTTAATATCAGTTTGATTTTATTCACCATCAATTCATTTAAATCATCTACACAACTCTTTAAATAATGTTCTATAACCCTACATTTCAGATATATACACATCCTGCTCAGAATGATTGCAACATTTCTCTTATGTCGCATTCCGAAATTTCTTTTGAGCATTGTTAGAAAACAACCAACACCAAAAGGAAACACCAACCTACCACCAAAACGGCAATAAAAACAATTGTGTGTGCATCCTAAAATTAAACCAAACAAACTAATAATTGATGTTTATTCCTGTGTATCCATGCAGTATGTGGGCTTGGTGTGAGTGTGGTGGTAATTTACAGTACCATGGAGGGACCAGTGAATGGGGTGGTGTGTTTGAATTTATTCCCAACATGCCCCGTGGTCCCTTACAGTGAAAATGCTGGCTTCATTGAGAAAAACAAACGCAATCTTATAGTAGCAATACTAGACTTATTGGACACAGTTATGAGTATGTACTTAGAGGACAAGTGTGGACATTATTGGGAAAAGCCAACATAAGTGTGTAGATACAAATTCAGTAACACCATTATTGGGCAAAAGACAAAACAATGATGTTCTTACAGTGACAATGCTGGTCTTACTAGAAAAATCCATAATGATTGTCTTACACATGCAGTACTCGCATTATTGCACAAATCCATTCTTACAGCTGCAGCACAGACATTGGCCTTCATTCCGAGATTGGTGGTAGTCATGGCGCTATTAGCATAGCGCCATGACTGCCACCAATAACGGGTCCGGCACCGGTGCAGTTCAATGGGGACTTACCGGTGTAGTCCGACCTTTGCGTGACCAGTAAGCCCCCATTGAAAATGGCATTCCCCATTCCCTTTTGAGCCCCCATTGGGCTCAATGGGAATGGGGAGGACGCAAATAATGGACTTGCGAATGGCAAGCCCGTTATTTGCGCCCTGGTCCCCTAACAGGACCAGTAAGGTACGTTTGGTCTGACCAAACGTACCTTACCGGTCCCGTTAGGGGACCTCGGAATCGGGCAGTAGGGGATTACCGGCACTGGTCTCCTTACCGGTGCCCCGTATCCCCTACCGCCCAACTCGGAATGAGGCCCATTGTTTGGCAAAGCCATTATGAGTGTTTTCTTACAGCAACAGTACTGGTATATATTGGCACAGACAGCATGAAAGTGTTTTCTTACAGTGGTAATATCAGGATTATGGAGCAAATCCAAGAAAAGTATGTTATTACAGTGGAAGTACTGGTATTATTGGACATAGCCGACACATTGCAAAGGTCATGCTGGCATGTATTGGCAGAGCCAGCATGAACATGTCTTCTTACAGTACCAATATTGTCAATATTGAGCAGAGTGGCAATGCTGGCATATACTGTGGGCGCAGACATCCAGAAAATATTTTGGTAAATGTTCCTGTACTGTTGGTGACCTATTGGATATTTTAATTTGTTATCCTACAGAACCAATTGTAAATTGTATATATTTGTAGCAATTGTTTTATGGAAATTGTACTGTAAAATACACTATTTTAATCCCATCATTAAAAAGAATTCTTGGGGGAGAACGACGCAATCCTCCTTTGGTTGCTTTGTGCTCCCTCTCTATGCTCAGTCACTCTCATTCCTTATTGGGAAACATTTGCACACCTCTATTGAAAATATTCAGCAGCCACAATGGCTCCAGTCGAGACTTCATGTGTCACTTTAGCATCCTTAGAAATAAAGCAGAACAATACAGTGAACAAGTACTAAAAAAGCCTATTAAAATGAAATCATCATTAGTAATTTACAATTGAAATAGCAGGAAACATATTCTATGTTAGTAATTTTTTTAAATACTTAACTCTGTGCATAGTTGCATATTTACAGTCCTTACATTTATTTACGTACAGTTTCAAGCATTGGGTGCCCCACAGCATAACAGCCTGGCCAGTCCCAGCATGTCCAAGAATGAGTGTTGGGCTAACATGGCCTGCCTCACTCTGATGTTGGGTGGGTAAACTCCTACTGTACTGCAGAGGCTTTGGTTATCTTTCCCACTTCAGCGCCAGTTACAGTCTTCTATTGGGTAGGTTAAAGTTGATTATTTGTTCATGATTATTTTCACGTTCAGAATTAAGTACTGACCTGCTCTGTTTCCTTTTCAGCCTTGGAGACCCGGTGCAATTGTTCCAGCCACCTATGGCCCCAAAGATTGGTTAGTGAGTGTATTTATTCTCCCTGAATGGCACTTGGGAACAGAGGTATTCATACTTGACAGGATAATCACGACTTGACAGTGAGACACCTTCAGGTTTCTCACATATGATGAAGCTCAACTCTCCAACTATTTATCGTACCCCGCATCAGTGGCTAACCCAAATTTAGAACACTGTAAGCAAACCCAGATCTTGGTCTCTGCCTTCAAGATTAGCACATGCCCAAGTGACACCACCAAACCCATTGAACCAGAGCTGCACTCAGGATGTGGGTACGTCCAGCCTACAGCAATCACTCTTCAAAGTTTACATCTGCCCCGCTCCAAATCTAAACAAATATTACCCCTCTAACTTTTATTACAGGGCTGTGGGCTGTAAGGCCAGAATAGTTCCAGAAGAGCACTCTATAAGCTAACTTTACATTACATTATGCATCTCTGTACATCAGTGTACTAAAATAGGTAGAAAGTATTCTATCCTTCTTGCTTCGTCAAATTAAAATCTTCCTCCCAGTCCTTCAGGCTCGAGAAGAAATTCCTGGATGTGGAAATCCTGAGTGTGTAAGCATTGTTTCCCATGTATAATAGACTTGTTTTGTTTGCAGAGAGTCCCTCAATTCCCAAATGTAGCCTTTAACTTTGTGGGCCTCTACCTAAATCTTCAACTGTTTCTGATGCTGGATCCTCATTGGTTCCTTAGATTTAGCGTAAGCTGGAGTCTGACTAATAAATTGTTCCTAGTGTGTCACAAACAATGTTAATTCCAACCTCAAACGTAATGTTCTACTGGGCCCCTGAGCAATATGTCCTTCAAACTAATGAGGTTGTATGTGTGCAACCATTCAGCCACCGCTCAAGTCAAGGAAGACAGACTGGTCAGAGATAAATGGAATCAGTGTAGATACCAGTACCATATTGATACAGGAGTGTCATCTGTAAACAAAGGGGAAATGAGTGTATTCTTTTCAGTGGAGTGATAAGATTGCCCATACCTCAATTAGCCCAAACTCCCTCAGCATATTAGTTAAAGCAATAGCATTTTTAGAACCTCTGGTGTAGGATTAAGAGATTTATCATTTAAAGAGGCAAGGACTTAATTGAAATGCCCTAAAACTATCCTTGGTAGTGGGTGTAAAAAGAACACCTGATCCAGAGGGCCATAGGCCAACACAAGGGTTACCAGATGGCCAAATAAAAGCCCCTTATCCAAGAGATACTGCACATTCAGATCTCTCATAATATGATGCTTGGAGAATGTGATGTCCTTAGCGAAAGAAATAATCCCCCAGTTTTTTTTAATTAGCTACAGAGGCAACAAATTGGATAGCAGAATGTCTGCCATGTAATCAATATTTATTCTAAGGGCATAAAGCAGTCTTTTGAATAATGGAAACTGCAAACTCAGGATTCGGCAGGTGACCCAAAATTGCTCTGCATTTCATGGGGGATTTCAGTCCCTGGACATTCAGGGTAATGAACTAAGATTCAGCCACATGCTCAGGCCAATAACTTTCTGGACAGGTACAAAATCAACTGCGCAAACCCCAAACTGTCGGACTGGTTCATTGACCCACCACCCCAACCCTGATCAAGCAACCATAGATGTGGACCAATTTTAATCCCCACACACAACATTTCCCTTAATCAAAACTTCCCAAGACCCTCCTAACATTGCCACTGAGAGTCATACGAGCCATGATCACTGTATAGCCCACAAGGGCCGCTCCAACCAATGCCGGACCTCCAAGGATCCAAAGAGGTCCACAAAAACAAAAAAGAAAATAAAGGACAGGCAAAAGGAATCTTTCAATCAAATAAATTCCCTATAGACCCTCAAACAGCACTAAGCACCCTGACATCAACATAAGAGGAAACATATGGCATGATTCCACTGAAGACCACAGAATATTCCCTAAAAAAAGCATATTCATTAAATAATTATTTGTAAAAAACACATTAGTGCAGCCAAGGCCTAATAGCAGCACTCCTTCACAGAGCAGGATAATGGTAGCTCTGGCCCAATGTCCAGCCAAAGCAATCCAGTCTCTAACCCTAAAGGAAACAAATAGAATTCAAAGCATCATACACTTTACAACCACAATTCAAAGTGATTCCAAGAGACAAGGCCAGTTTTCTCTCATCTCTGAAAAGAATGTAGTCATTTCAAGATTGATAAAACCACAAAGTTTCAGGCAGATCACATTCTGGTGATGCAGTCCAAATCAAGTGAATTTAGTTCCCGTCCCTTGTGAGCTGGTTCCACATCCACATAATCACATTCCTCTTCTAGTTTTCCCCACTCGTGTTAGCACTGAGGCCTCAGTTTGGCACCCTTAGGTGGGACCCAAGCCATGGAGGATTCCTTTGACTCACGCAATCAGAAGGGAAGAGAGGATTGGCATACTTCAACGTAGAGATGGACCAGGGCAAGTCATTGTGAGTAAATAGCACACTGATAGCCCCAGCAATAATTGATGTTGTGTTCCCTGAGCCACCCTGTCACCTCCTGGAATGCTCTTTATTTGGGAAGCATGGTTGGGATTATTGGGGTGGTCAGGAAGATTCCCCAGAATGAAGAGCGGTTTATGTTGCATGCGCCATTTTTGTGACTAGGGGTTCGGCGTACTGAGCGCGATGTTGCAATTTCATATGTATCCAGTGTAGTTAATTACGAACGGGATATGTTACTTTACTGTTATTTTTTGGTTAAAATTGATACATATTAGATTTGACACGCGTAGAAAGATAAAATACTGAAATGACAAAATAAAATCTAAATATGATTCAGACTTAGGGCCTCATCATGAGTTGGGCAGTATGCCCAGTGCTATTTGCGTTGCCGCAACCCGGTCTGGCACAATTTGCAACGGATCCCGAGTTGTGGGGGCCGGTAAACCCACATTCCCCATTGGGTCCATAGGACCCGATGTGATTGGGAGCACTATTACTGCTGGCGGTAATTACTCTGACAGTAATAGCGTCGAAAACAGCTGAAAATGCCAGGTAAGTGGACATTTGTACCTCCCGTAAAAAGCTGGAGGTAAAACTTCAATTTACCGCCCAACTCCTGATCAGGCCAGACCTTAAATTCATCAGTAATAGCATTACCACAGTGTTAGGAAAGATTTCTTAATTGTGGGTAATTTTCCTTCCATGTGGCAACCCCTAAACTTTTTGCTGTTGTTTTCACCGTGATCTAGGCTTTGCCAGAGAAGTGCAGCCTTCTGCCGCACTCCTCTGGGCTTTCGCTTCATTCTTACAGGGAAACTGACATGCCCTTAAGACAGTCAGTACCGGGAAACGTTGTTTCCGTAGTTCTTTTATCATGTTGCAGCTTTCGCGCAACATGGCACAAGAGGGCCCTGTAAGCTAAGTTACTGCTCTCTTGGGTCTCTAGACTTCTACAGGCCCTAGACACTCTCTTTGGATTGTTAACGAACGGTGCAAGTGAATCACGGACGGGACTGGTGGCAGCGATCGTTTCTTTGTGTTTTGAGCTCCTTTTGGCTGTCTAAGCGCATTTCTCGCGCTTAGCCCAAATGGTGGCCTGGCTTCCAAAATGGCCAGACCACGAGGCCCGCTGACCGTCTTGCCCTCTTTGCCTTCCCCAGGTCGAGCCGACCCGGGGCCTTCCTTATTTGGGCATGTACTTTCCCGCGAAACACAGATGCTTTCGCGGGCTTCTACAGGCCTTGTGTGTGCCTCCAGGATGTGGGCTGGGATGTCTGGTCCCAATACACATCCTGGGTGCCAGAGAGTCTAGTGTGTCGTGAATGCCTGGGACCACTGTGGTCCGTGACAGGTCCACGTATGGTGTGAGTGTTTTGTGAGCAGATCTCCCATTGGGTCCTCTCCGTTTTGGCACGAAGGGAACCGTGGATAAGAGGAGGCTGGAAACACCACTACCAGGTCGATCTCCTGAGTTCTCACGAACAAAGGAATACAGAAGCCAAGTATCCTGCAACTACGAGGCTGAACCGAGGAATCGCTGGTGACCCACTGAAGGACTGCTTCTCTGCACTGCTGTCGCTTTGTGAAACCCTTTCTACCTCTGATTGAACGAAAAGGCCTGTACTGGTACTTCGACCCTTTGGAATAGTGGGAACAACTATTCTCAGCATCTTCACCATCTCCTGCACGTAAGCCTTCGGAAGTGTCTCTGGGCCATCCAGTGGACTGACCAGCCTACCCAGGAGTCTTGCTCTGCAACCGCCATCAGGTTGCTGCTGTATTACGAGTCCTTGCCACTCTCACACGATTCGTACACTTGGCGTTCCCAGGTCTGAAGTGAGAAGTGTACATTGGGCTGAAATACACACAGCCGCTCGTTGCCCTGCTGTGGTAACAATCTGTGCGGGTTCACTGCGTTTGGGACATCCTCAACTCTAACTTCTGCTGCCGCGGAATCTACACGACGCCGAGACGTCCCCTGCTCGTATCTGAACCTGCCAGCACTGAAACTGACGTGGAGAAGCCTGGGTCTGCCTGCATCGGGGACCGGTGAGTAGCAATGCTAGGAACTGGTCGACCTCCTGCAGTAGCCCATGGCTTTTCCTCGCTGTGTCAAACAGCACCCCTTTTCCGTACTCGCGCTCTGCTTCTGCCCCCAGTGGAGGCTGCGCTTGAGTCGCAGAGCTCTGTTCATCTTCATTTGTTCACCGAACTGAACTGCCTGATTCCCTCAAAGAGACTCCCCTATGCCCGTTGGCACCAGCCTGTGCAGGTACATTTGAGCACAAGACTCCACTCTTCATAGGGCTCAGACTTCCTTCTAGTTAGGTGCCTCTGAAGGCGGACTGGGTCTAACTATTATTCGCACTGCCTGTTTTCCTCCCCATCTAGGTGGTCTGCACATTTTGTGCGTCTAACTCGTTAGACTCCTTGGTAATTGTATATATATTGTATTTGATTGTGATGTGTTGGTTTACTTGAGTTTTATTGTGATTTCTTGCTACGGTCAATGTTACAAAGGCCTTGTAATAAATGTGTCTATATTATTAATATAACACCTGCTTGGAGTAATTTGTAAGTGTCCTTGCTTTGTGTGCTCATTGCGGGCTTTCAGTCACCCTCACCCCTCTTGAGACCTAGTCTTGACCGCCGCGATCGCTACCTTGATTGGTCTGGCTTGTCCAGAGGTTACCCTGTTCCAAGAAACTAGGCTGGCCTTCTGAACCACTGCCCCTCCAGGACAGAGTTCAGAAATCCATCTTAACAAATTGGTGTACAGCGGTGGGATACGACTGAATGTAACCAGAGTTGCGCACGAGCAAAGGCATTTCAAGTTATTCCTACCAGGACACGTAGTGAATTGTGGTAGTATAACTTTTAAAAGGCCATAGTCCTATCTAACAGTATGGAAACAAATACCTTGTTAACTTTAAATGCTTCTAAATCCGAAACATTGAAAAAGATGTGTGCGGAGAGAGGTGTCTCCTCTCAAGGCACCAAATTGGATATGATCCAAAGAATCGTGGCGTGGCAAGAAGCGCAGCTTGACGCTATAACTTCTGAGGACAGTGCGGAAGGAGGTGGGGCTGCTCTCACTGGTAGAACCGACGGTTCTGCCGCTGCACTGGTCCACTGCGACCACAAGGACAGGAAGGATGAGATGTCTAATGTTTCTTCTGCCAGTGTTGATGGGGAGGCCATGCTTGAATTCAAGAAGCAAGAACTGCTGTTTAGGCAGAAGGAGCTTGATTTCAACATGACCAAACTAAAAATCGAACAGGCCGAAAAACAGAAAGACAGGGATCACCAGTTGGAACTGGCCAAGCTTCAGGTTGCAAATGGATCCAAGGGTCCTGGACATGGGTCTGGGGCCTCCTCTCATCCACGGTTTCCAAAAGATCTGCTTAG
Organism: Ambystoma mexicanum; assembly: GCF_040938575.1. NCBI lineage: Eukaryota > Metazoa > Chordata > Amphibia > Caudata > Ambystomatidae > Ambystoma > Ambystoma mexicanum. The sequence goes on along the minus strand of NC_090937.1, from coordinate 1,091,288,547 downwards.
TGTGTATGAGGAAAAGAATGACATTATGGACTGGCTGAATACGTTTGATTATGCATGTGAAGTTCAACAAGTTGACAATGCTGATAAGATTCTGGCTGTAGTGCCATTATGGAAATGTCAAAGGCTGAGCGAGCTGATTTTGCAATGTTGAAGCAAACTCTCATTTTAAAGTTTGGAAAGACTCCTGCCCAATATTTAAAACAATTCAGAGAGTATAAGAAAAAAGAAGGTGGTACTTGGGTATCTTATGTAACCGAATCCCTAAAAAACTTGACTGGCTGGGTCGATGGTTATAGGGTTTCTTCCTTTGAAGGCATGATAAGTCTTGTCATGCTGAAACATATTTTTGCATCTTCTTCCCCGGAGCTTAAGCTGCATTTGGCCGATTCGAAGGAGATAGATCCTAAGAAGCTAGCCATTGCCGCAGATTTATGGGTGTCACATCGAGTGTCCCATAAGGACAAAACTCATCCTGGTAAGCAGGAGGAAGGGAAAAAGTCCAAAGATAAGGAGGGTGGAGAATCTGATAAATCTTCTTGGCAAAAGGGCCACAAAAAGAAAAATTAGGGTAAGACACAAGAGAACTCACAGGATAGTGGAGGTCAGCCTCTGAAACAGAACTCTGGTTACAATAAGCCTCCCTATGTAAATAGACCCAATGGATCTTGTTTTGCTTGTGGAGCAACTGACCACGTGAAGGGGGATCCCCGGTGTAAGGTTAAACCTTTGGGGGTCCATTCCGCTAATCTGGCCTTCTCCTCCTACGAGGAAGAAGAGATTACAGGAGCATCCTTCTCCTCAGACTCCTTCCCCAGATGGATAGAAGCTAAGGTAGTTTTAGTTTCCCTGGGTTCCTGGGAGCCTAAAGTCGCAGAGGCTTATGCTAGGATTCCAGATAATACCGAGCACTACTTTAAAGACAGTGGGCCTCATTACACGTAGTGCGGTAAGGGTTTACCGGTAAGGGCACCGGTACCGGTAAACCCTTACTGCCTTACTACGAGGTCCCTTTGCGTGTTGGTACTTTAACGCCTGCTTTTTAGCAGGCGTTAAAAACCAACCCGCAAAGGGACCAGGGTGCTAATTACGGTACCGCAATTTGCGGCACCGTAATTAGCGCCTTCCCCATTCCCATAGAGCCCTATGGGGCAAAAATGGGAATGGGGAAGGGCAATGGGGGAAGGGGAAATTACCGCCCTGCCAACCTTGGAATAGGGCGGTAATTCCCCTTTCTTCCAAGGTGGTGCCGGTATTTTACCGGCATGGACCAAGGTGCTAATAGCACCTTGGTCCACCGCCTACCGTGTAATGAGGCCCAGTGTGCTGATCAATGGAGTAGATACTCCAGCTCTTAGGGATAGTGGGTGCAGTCGAACTGTAGTGGATTCTACCTTGGTAGAATCAGAGGAAGTTGCCAGAGCTACTCTGATGCCCACTAAATTGGCTGACGGCCCAACTCGCATGTTTCCAGTAATACCTGTAAATCTTACTTTAAATGGTACAGCAGTCAGGATTCCAGTGAGCATTCAGAGAAACGTCCCAGGAAAGGTCTTGTTAGGCAACGATCTCAGAGCTTTAGGGCTCGTAGGAGACACTGCCGACAGACCCTGCACACGGTCGCAAACACGGGCAGCATTGGCCAAGACCAATACACCGCCCCAGCCAAAGGGGAAACCCAAGGCGAAAGGTGTAAGAAAGTCAAGACGAGGGAAAGAGAACATTCCCCCGAACTCACCTACCACTGCGGTGGAGGAAGTTGGTCAATCGCCCGGGCCTGACGAGGAGGTGGCGATGCCTGAAGTATTTGACCCCAACGACCATCCTGAACTAAAAGACTTGTTAGTAGAAGGTGGTCCTGACAGGGAAGAATTCAGTAAAGGCCAACGTGAGTGCCCATCTCTGCAAGGCCTAAGAAGATAGGCCTGCTCACAGCTTGAAGGTGAACCTCCTGGGACGCATCAGATTTATTGGGAAGGTGGACTCCTGTATAGTGAGCCCACAGAGTCTACAGAAGGAGACCATAGGAGGTTGGTGGTTCCCCTTGCTGTAAGACCCTTCCTCCTGCAGCTGGCGCATGAAGTGCCCCTTGCTGGTCACCTTGGTATTAAGAGGACCAAGCAAAGGTTATCCATGCACTTCTACTGGCCCAAGATGGGGGTGAAAGTAGAAAGTCACTGCAGGAGTTGTGCCCCCTGCCAGTTATCTGGTAAGAGTGGCTCAACAATCTAAGCTCCATTGGTACCACTCCCAGTTGTGGGAATACCATTCGAAAGGGGAGGGATTGACATTGTTGGTCCCCTTGACCCGCCGACATCTTCAGGCAAGGTTTATCTTGGTGCTAGTCGACTATGCTACCAGATATCCTGAGGCCATCCCATTGAAAACTGTAACTGCCAAGTCAGTTGCAAAAGCGTTACTTGGTATCTTTACTAGGGTTGGCTTCCCTAAAGAAGTTGTGTCTGACAGAGGCTGCAACTTTATGTCAAAGTATATGCAGGCTATGTGGAAAGAATGTGGGGTCACCTACAAGTTCTCTTCTGCATACCACCCCCAGGCCAATGGTCTGGTGGAACGTTTCAACAGAACATTAAAGAGCATGATTGGGGCTCTGGAAGAACCTCAGAGAAGAAAATGGGATCTTCTTTTACCATGCTTACTGTTTGCCTACCGAGAGGTACCACAGGAGGGTGTTGGCTTCAGCCCCTTCGAACTTCTGTTTGGCCATCCTGTGCGGGGACCCTTAGCCATAGTCAAAGAGGGATGGGAGATGCCCACTCCCCCTGTTTCTACCAACATAGTAGATTATGTGCTGGGGCTCAGAAAACGGATGGTACTTCTGATGGGCTTGGCTAGTGATAAATTGAAGGCAGGACAAGCGCTGGTGAAACATTGGTACGACCAGAAAGCTTCCCTCATCAACTTTACACCTGGTCAGCAAGTCCTGATCATGAATCCCATAAGGCCTCGAGCTTTACAGGACAAATGGTCAGGCCCTTACACAGTGGTGGAGCCCCTGGGTGAAGTTAACTATTTAGTGGGCCTTGGAAGGCCTGGACAGGCTCCAAAAGTGTTCCACGTAATAGGCTGAAGGCTTTCGTCGCAAGAGTCGAAATCGAAGCACTGCTACTGGCTTCAGATGTTGAGGAAGAGGAGTCTGAACCTCTCCCCGACCTGTTCCAAAGCGGTCCTTCAGATAGCTCCTTTCAGGGTGTCCGAGTGGCCCCTCACCTGACTTCTGATCAGCAGGCTGAGGTGAAAAGTTTGCTTAGGCAGTTTTCCCCCCTGTTTTCACAGTCGCCTGGTTTGACACCTTGGTGCAAACATAACATAGACCCAGGAGACAGTGTACCTACCAAAAGTAGGGGATACAGGATGTCAGACAAAATACGGTCTTACATTAAGACCGAGGTCAACAAGATGTTAGACCTTGGGGTGATGGAACCCTCTAGTAGTCCTTGGTCCAGCTCTGTGGTTTTGGTTCCAAAGGCAGGCACTTCTGAACTGAGGTTCTGCGTGGATTACAGGGCTCTGAATTCTGTGACCAAGACAGATGCACACCCCTTGCCTCGAACAGAGGAGCTGGTGGATACCTTGAGTGCCTCCAAGTACTTCAGCACGTTTGACCTCACTGCTGGCTATTGGCAAATAGCTTTAGCAGAACATGCCAAGGAGAAGACAGCGTTTTCTACTCCAGACGGTCTTTACCAATTCAGGGTAATGCCGTTCGAGTTGAAGAATGCACCTGCCACTTTCCAGAGGCTTGTGAATCATGTGTTGAATGGGTTCAACGAATTCTGTCTTGCATATCTGGATGATATAGCAGTTTTCAGTGCCACCTGGGAAGACCATGTGAAACACCTCGGGATTGTGCCCCAGGCTCTTCAGAAAGCACACTTGACCATAAAGGCTAGTAAATGCCAGATTGGACAAGGCTCAGTGGTTTACCTTGGACATGAAGTAGGTGGAGGGAGGATACAGCCTCTTCCCAGTAAAGTACAAGCAGTACAAGGCTGGCCTACCCCCACTACACAGACCCAAGTGAGAGCCTACTTAGGACTCACGGGGTATTACCGCAACTTCATGGCAGACTATGGCACCATAGCTGCTCCTCTGACTGCACTCACCACTCCGAAGAAACCCAAGAAGGTAACTTGGACCGACGAGTGTGAGAAGGCCTTCAACAGCTTAAAAGACTCCTTGTGCCAGGCCCCTGTCCTCAGGGCCCCTGATTATCAAAGACCTTTTATTGTGCAGACGGATGACTCTGACACTGGGATAGGAGCTGTACTATCGCAAGTAGATGAGAAGGGTAAGGAACACCCTATTGGTTTTATTAGTCGCCAGCTTAAGGACAGAGAGCTCAGATGGTCCACAGTGGAGAAAGAATGTTTCTCTGTTGTGTGGGCCCTACGGAAGCTGAGGCCCTACCTCTATGGGACCCACTTCACTGTGCAAACTGACCATAAGCCCTTAAAGTGGCTAATGAACATGAAGGGAGAGAATCCAAAGTTGCTTAGGTGGTCTATAAGTCTACAAGGCTTTGACTTCACTATTGAGCATAGGCCAGGTGTCCAACATAGCAATGCTGATGGGTTGTCCAGAATGTTTAACCCACCTGAACAAGAGACTCATCCAGGGGTGGATTAGTTCCCCCTGTCCGTAGTCTGGGAGGGGCGAGTGTTAGGAAAGATTTCTTAATTGTGGGTAATTTTCCTTCCATGTGGCAACCCTTAAACTTTTTGCTGTTGTTTTCACCGTGATCTAGACTTTGCCAGAGAAGTGCAGCCTTCTGCCGCACTCCTCCGGGCTTTCACTCCATTCTAATGGGGAAACTGACATGCCCTTAAGACAGTCAGTACCGGGAAACACTGTTTTCCGTAGTTCTTTTATCATGTTGCAGCTTTCACGCAACATGGCACAAGAGGGCACTGTAAGCTAAGTTACTGCTCTCTTGGCTCTCTAGTCTTCTACAGGCCCTAGACACTCTCTTTGGATTGTTAACAAACGGTGCAAGTGAATCACTGACGGGACTGGTGGCAGCGATCTTTTCTTTGTGTTTTGAGCTCCTTTTGGCTGTCTAAGTGCGTTTCTCGCACTTAGCCCAAAATGGTGGCCTGGCTTCCAAAATGGCCAGAGCACGAGGCTCTTTGTCCTGCCCGCTGACCGTCTTGCCCCCTTCGCCTTCCCCAGGTCGAGCCGACCCGGGGCCTTCCTTATTTGGGCATGTACTTTCCCGCAAAACACAGATGCTTTTGCGGGCTTCTACAGGCCTTGTGTGTGCCTCCAGGATGTGGGCTGGGATGTCTGGTCCCAATACACATCCTGGGTGCCAGAGTGTCTAGTGTGTCGTGAATGCCTGGGACCACTGTGGTCCGTGATAGGTCCACGTATGGTGTGAGTGTTTTGTGAGCAGATCTCCCATTAGGTCCTCTCCGTTTTGGCGCGAAGGGAACCGTGGATAAGAGGAGGCTGGAAACACCACTACCAGGTCGATCTCCTGAGTTCTCACGAACAAAGGAATACAGGAGCCAAGTATCCTGCAACTACGAGGCTGAACCGAGGAATCGCTGGTAACCCGCTGAAGGACAGCTCCTCTGCACTGCTGTCGCTTTGTGAAACCCTTTCTACCTCTGATCGAACGAGAAGGCCTGTACTGGTACTTCGACCCTTTGGAATAGTGGGAACAACTATTCTCGGCATCTTCACCATCTCCTGCACGTAAGCCTTCGGAAGTGTCTCTGGGCCATCCAGTGGACTGACCAGACTACCCAGGAGTCTTGCTCTGTAACCGTCAGGTTGCTGCTGTATTACGAGTCCTTGCCACTCTCACGCGATTTGTACACTTGGCGTTCCCAGGTCTAAAGTGAGAAGTGTACATTGGGCTGAAATACGCACAGCCACTCGTTGCCCTGCTGTGGTAACAATCTGTGCGGTTTCACTGCGTTTGGGACATCCTCAACTCTAACTTCTGCTGCCGCGGGATCTACACGACGCTGAGACGTCCCCTGCTCGTATCTGAACCTGCCAGCACTGAAACTGACATGGAGAAGCCTGGGTCTGCCTGCATCGGGGACCGGTGAGTAGCAATGCTAGGAACTGGTCGCCCTCCTGCAGTAGCCCATAACTTTTCCTCGCTGTGTCAAACAGCACCCCTTTTCCGTACTCACGCTCTGCCCCCAGTGGAGGCTGCGCTTGAGTCGCGAAGCTCTGTTCATCTTCATTTGTTCACTGAACTAACTGCCTGATTCCCTCGAAGAGACTCCCCTTTGCCTGTTGGCACCAGCGTGTGCAGGTACTTTTGAGCACAAGGCTCCACTCTTTGTAGGGCTCGGACATCCTTCTAGTTAGGTGCCTCTGAAGGCGGACTGGGTCTAACTATTATTCGCACTGCCTGTTTTCCTCCCCATCTAGGTGGTCTACACATTTCGTGCGTTTAACTCGTTAGACTCATTGATAATTGTATATATATATATTGTATTTGATTGTGATGTGTTGGTTTACTTGAGTTTTATTGTGATTTCTTGCTACGGTCAATGTTACAAAGGCCTTGTAATAAATGTGTCTTTATTTTTAATATAACACCTGCTTGGAGTAATTTGTAAGTGTCCTTGCTTTGTGTGCTCATTGCGGGCTTTCAGTCACCCTCACCCCTCTTGAGACCTAGTCTTGACCGCCGCGATCGCTACCTTGATTGGTCTGGCTTGTCCAGAGGTTACCCGGTTCCAAGAAACTAGGCTGGCCTTCTGAACCTCTGCCCCTCCAGGAAAGAGTTCAGAAATCCATCTTAACACACTGCATTTAAGGGCTGAAGCCCATAATGTGTTACAGAGTGCCCAGGAGCAGAAAATTAGTTTTCATAATGTGAATGCGAGAAAGCGGTCCTGTCCTGAAGAACCTACTGAAAGGAAAAGATAATATTTATTGAACATGCATGCACACTGAGAAAAACAAATAAAGGGGATTTATGAATCTACATGTAGTGGGCTTTTTATAAATAGATTAAAACACAGCAGTCAGGGTTTGACTTTGAGAAACTGGTTCTGCAGAGTTTCAGAGGCAAGAGGTTGGGTAAATAAGTAGCTATGACCTTAGCGAATTCAAAGAGAACCTGTTTATTCAGCTTTCCTCAAAAGTATCTCTTCGAACCATGTGCAATCACAATTAAGTTTAAAGGGCTCAGGCCAGTTGTTACTCGTAATGAATTATGTCTGCACACAAGTGTTTAACTGTTTGATGATGTCATGACTTACCATGGATGAATCCAAAGAAGGGATGTGCTATCAATAGAGGTTTTGTCCAATCACATATGGGGGGTGGATTGTAATAAACTATATGGGAGTGTTTTAAAGGCATGGTCCAGTAAAAAATGTTATTGTCCCTACGGGTCGGCCATGTTGTTTTAAGCCTAAGTGGCTCGATTTTAGAAAACTTTCCTATGGACCTTACCCGAGTTTTCGTCCATTAAACGCACGCGAAAACAGACACCAGGGAGCCGCCATTTTGTGATAATCCTATCACTTGCCACATCGCCCTTGCTGACCTGCTTCTGCGGCACTAAATCAAATCCCCCGCCCCTCAGCGTGTCATCAGCAGACTTGTACCGCCCATTTCCCAACGCCAAAGCACGTCTCGTGTCAACAATCGCTGCGCCTCTGTTAATGACGTGTCGCCATGGAAATGGCAGGACGCCTCTTTCCTCAATAAGTATAAACAGACCGTTTCCCAACACACAGCAGCTGATTTTCGATTCCATTCCTCTCTTTGTGTTACTTTGAGTATTCTGTGACTCGTTTCTGTGCTCTGGTCAGCTACCTTCACTGCTTGTAGACCGTGTGAACACCTGTACCATCTCTGTAAATTATTTTACTTTGTTTACCACACAATGGCTACAATAATGCCCTAGATGTACGAGCCTGAGTATACTGAGGAGGAACTACTGGAAAGGGAAGCACGCGAAAACGATGGGGATTCGGATGGCAGTTGGGAGGACGATTCAACAGATGAAGAGCCTGGGCCTAGTTGCATGGACGGCGTCTCCACCTGGTGCACGAGAACTGCTGCTGCCGAGAAAATTCGGGATGCCTGGCCTACATTTCGGAAGGCGAGCCATGACCGCAATGCATCACCGAGCTGCCAGACTTCAGGGCAGCCTGCCTCACACGGGCCGTGTTGAGAATAATGATGGTGCTTATGCACGAACTTCGCGCAACTGTTCGTCCTCGTAATCCGACTAACGAGTAAGTATACCCTGCTTGTCATGCCACTCCTATTTCATGTTCTTCTACTATATCCAAAATTGTATATTCATATCATAGTAACACATGAAAGTCGTTCAATAGTGTGCATTGTCTAGATAGCATTTGTCTGTGCAGAATGCCATTAGTTACAAGAATTGTCATTAACAACAAACATTTATTAAACTTATCTTGGTCATTTAAAAACAGTTTGTTTCATTCCTTTTCACAGGTGGTACAGGCTGGTGGCCTATCGTTCCTTTACATGGTGGCTCCACGGGAGGCTTGCACACCGCGTTCGAAGAGTGATACCCGCCTGTGCCGTTCGTGCCATAAGAGAAACGTTCCCGAGTGACAGCTGTCAGTACAGGGGATTTTCTCTCGCTGTGCTGCAACCTGACCTGTATAATCTTTAAAGTCTTGTATTTTTGTGTCATGAAAATAAGATACAAAATAAAACACCACATATATTTTAACAACAGTTGTTTCGATTTTTTAAATGAATCAAGTGTGTCTCCATTCAAGGATGGACGTCAGACATCTGTGCTCCGAATGGGTGAAGGTTTGGTCGCTGTGAAGCAGGGTGGTCACTATCTATCTAAGCTAACATAACATATTCTCGATAATGCATGCACTAAGTAACACTTGTTCAAAGTCTTTCAGTAGGTTATGTCTCTATAAAAGTCACACATATATCTATACTAACAATTACCATTGGCTTATACAGGCCTTAGGTTAAGGGTCTTGACCACTATAATACACCGGTTGAAGTGTGGGTCTGTGCTCACAAGAATCTCCGGTATGTGGCATTTGTTATTGATAAGCAACGATATACTATCAAAGGCAGTTCGCACCCGTGGATGAGAGCTGGCATGTGGGGCTGTCTGGGGCGTGAACGGCCAAGGTGCCAAACTACATGTACACTTCAAAAGGTATCCCACGCCAAGGGGCCATCGGTCACATGGCCTCCTCAGACCCTGTGTCGCCAGCCAGGCCTCCCCTTGAAGCAGGCCACCCCCCTGCAATACACATAAGTGTGTCTCCATTCAGCAGTCTTCCTTGCCTTATGTGCACGCCCCAGGCCCCTCCATCCCACCAACTCCTCTATCAAAGGCGGTTCGCACCCGGGGATGAGCACTGGCATGGGGGGCTGTCACGGGCGCAAACGGCCAAGGTGCCAAACAGCATGTACACTTCAAAAGGTATCCCACGCCCACGGGCCATCGCTCACATGGCCTTCTCAGACCCTGTGTCTCCAGCCAGGCCTCCCCTTGAAGCAGGCCGCCCCCCTGCAATCCACATAAGTGTGTCTCCATTCAGCAGTCTTCCTGTGCCTTATCTGCACGCCCCAAGCCCCTCCATCCCACCCCCTCTATCAAAGGCGGTTCGCAACCGGGGATGAGCGCTGGCATGGGGGGCTGTCACGGGCGCAAACGGCCAAGGTGCCAAACAGCATGTACACTTCAAAAGGTATCCCACTCCCAGGGGCCATCGCTCACATGGCCTCCTCAGACCCCGTGTCTCCAGCCAGGCCTCCCCTTCAAGCAGGCTGCCCCCCTAAGACCACGACATACATACGTCATTCATTCACCAACACACCCCTATTTCTAATACTTTATAAACCACTTGATATGTCTCATGAGAACATCTTTGTGCTTTGCAAGTCAACTCCTGAACGTGCTACCTGGCAACCACTGAGATCTACGCTAATCTGCTCGTCGTCGTGCTATCCGTGAACTTCTGTGACCGCTTAGAGCAAACCCATCAGTGTGCTACCTGTGGCCACCCACCTATTCTCCTGCAACATACTGCTCTGCTTGCTGAATCCAACTGTTTGTTGATCAAGGTAAGGCCCTGTATCCTAGTCATATTTCGCAGATTTTTAAATTTCTATCTATTTGCGAGTAGAGTACACAATAGTGCTATGTTCATTGGTCTCATTGCTATTGACTTGAGTTTCCATTGCTATGCTATCAATAGATCTATTTATTTTCATCTTTGTCTATTGTCATCGAATTGCATCCTTCGGGGGTCCAGTCTATAATGTAAGCATGTTTCCTTCTCGTGCAAGACAGAACATCCAAGGGACGAGTCACATGTTCAGATTTTAGTCACATCATTTATACATTTCTGCAACTTATGCAAATACTAAGCCGCACATAATGAACTGGTATAGTTCCGGCGACCAAAACAAACATTGCATTGATCATTGTATGATTCATTTACTTTTGTATCAAATCTTTATTCATGAAGATTGTACAATAATGTCGATATTTACTTTTTAGATTTATCAACAATGCCTGCCTGTTCGTTTAGCGGTTGCCCTTCGAAGCCCCATGCAAAATCTGAAGGCACTACAATGCATGTATTCCCGAAAACTGTTGATCGAATAAGAGAATGGGTCAGACATTGTGGATATCCACTGGATGAGGCGGAAAGTAGACTCCAACAAGTCTTACAGGACAAGAGGGGTGATCGATACCGCATCTGCAGCCGGCACTTTTCCTTGGACATGTACACAACATCTTGGGTAACAAAGAAGAATAAACGGCGAACGACACGGAAATTGCTCGAAAACGCTATTCCCATTCTATTCGTCCACATTCCGCCACCGGTGAGTCAAGTGTCCGGCTTTAGCTTTAGGCCTTGCGGTAGTGTGTAGGTAGCTGAATGGATTAATTGATATTGTAGGTGTTCTATCCCTTGTAATAATTTCGATATTGATATGAGTGTATAGCTTTTTGAATAATGACATTTATCAATATATTATTTTTCGATTTCATAACCCACAAACGAAATGTATATATATGGGAACAGGGATCTGTGCTGTATTGAGCATTTTTCAAGTATTCTGTCGCCTTACATGGCTATTTTTAATATTGGCATTTCGTTATCAATCATTAATTTACCTTTACATCTTCTTGACTATCCCTTGAATCTGAAGCAAGAACATTCTACATCCTTGACGTGGTCGCAGTTATCAACCACTTCTAGCGCGTATCAGGTAATCTTACTAGGCTAATCCGCTACAGACTTGTTTTATGCATGTCAAGTAATAGTTTTATTCTATCGTGTAATTATTTTACCGAATGTTTGGTTAGTGCTTTCCAATTGATATACACCTTAGTTATCGTCCACTGGTGTTTGTTTTCAGTTATAATTAGTGTTATCCATACTAATGCAAGTACTGTCTTTCAGGGAGATGCTGAAGCGTCCGCCACATCTACAACATTTCTAGATGTTCTTCACCAGCAGGAGGTATGGATACTGACAGCTCCATTGAGCGTCATCATCATAGCTGGAATTCTTGTCGTTTGATTGTCCTTCACAATGTTTCATTTGTGGTTAGCCGTTGATATGTACCTGTGCTGTCGACCCCAGGTGTGTGTTATGTTTTCACTATTGTAATCCTCACTAATGCTAGTACTATGTTTCAGGCAGTTGATGGAGCGTCAACCCCTGCACTTGATGCGGAGCCTGACATTCAAGTAATTCCAGGGGAAGTGGAAGCGGGACCATGCATATACGAATCGGCGCAACAGCTTTCGGAAGTGCGCATTACATTTGCAACATCCATAGATATTCTTCAGCAGCACGAGGTATGGATACTGACAGCTCCATCATGCGTGATCATATAACGTGATTCCATTTGCTATACTTTCTTCCCTATTAACGCAAGTGCTGTGTTTCAGGGAGACGACGGAGCTTCCACTACAATCACAACATCCCATTTAGATGATGCAGATGTAAATAAATCGGAGAAATAACTCAATGAAATGTGATCATATTTAGATTTTCTTTGATTCTTTTAGACAATGCATCATTTGTGGTTATCTCTTTATATGTACCTGTGCGTTCGACCCCAAGTGTGTGTTATGTTTCCAATATTGAAAACCATACTAATGCAAGTACTGTGTTTCAGGGAGACGACGGAGCTTCCACTACAATCACAACATCCCATTTTGATGATGCAGATGTAAAGGAATCGGAGAAATAAGTCGATGAAATCTGCATATTTATATTTTCCTTGATTGTTTTAGACAATGCATCATTTGTGGTTATCTCTTTATATGTACCTGTATCGTCGACCCCAAGTGTGTGTTATGTTTCCAATATTGAAAACCATCCTAATGCAAGTACTGTGTTTCAGGGAGATGCTGATGCCTCCTCTCCAATACAACCATTCATGGCAGTCCATGCAGAGCCAGAGGTATGGATACTGACAGTTCCATCGAAATAGATCATCACTGGTCGAATACTTGTCATTTGATTGTTGCACACAATGTTTAAATTGTGTTTGGCTATTGAGATGTACCTGTGTGTTCGTCCTCACGTGTGTTTTATGCTAACAATATTTTGATACATAGTAATGAAAGTACTATGTTTCAGGGAGACGATGGAGCCTCATTCCGTGCTGTCTATGCGGATACAGAAAATATAGTTGTTGCAGCGCAAGAGGAAGGGAGGACATGCGGAAACTAATCGGAGCTACAGCGTGCAGATGTTGAAGGCCGAGTCAAAAAAGTTGCAAAGAAAAAAAACAAAAAAAAGGTTAGTTACAAACAGTTCATAACTTTAAAAAAATGTTTGTGCTGGGGACTATTTTATGTTTTTTTCCAGTCAATTGGACTACACTTTATCTTGTGTTTAAACTGAACATCCCTTTTCCAATCTCTCCTCTAGTGACCCGTGGGTGTCAGAACTATACATACACAGACAGTGAAGCGAATGAGAGATGTTGCTTGCCAGACCATGTACACTATTGGAGGAACTATTAATTGAGGGGAGGCGTGTTCAGGCTCGAGATCCTCATGTCCAATGGCCAGAACATGAATTAACTGTGTTTGGAGAATACAGCAAAGTTGCGTTGGACCATTGCTACAGTGTGACCGCACCACCACAAGAAGATGATATTGAATGTATTGAAGATAGCTCTGAAGTAGTTGCAGATCAATTCAAACAATCTACACCCGCCAAAAAATTGCCACCCAAAAACATGTCGACATTGTTGTGTTCTCCCATCAATGTTGAAGTAGCAGATGTCGAAATGACAGAGAATGAACCAGCCGCAGCATCCATAGACGCATCAGAACTTGATAGCAGCGATATTACTTTCCAATGTGTTGAAATCTCTGCAACGTCACAGGCCGAAACAACGTTGACGCAGCATGACAGTCTAATGAAAGAGAGCAAATACATTATATTCGACAGTTGTTTGATGGAAATTATAAGTATGCTGAAATGTGGGCATTCAGTTAGAGGGAAAGTATGTGGGAAGCCATTGATTAATGTAACTCGTCAAATAAAAGGCAGTAACGTCAAAATAAATGCCGCCTGTCGATTAAATCATAGGTTCTCATGGTCTGCACAAACAATGCTGGGGAAAATGCCAGCAGGCAATCTACTGTGTGCAGCTGCATCACTTTTTAGTGGCTCCAGTTTTAGAAAGTTAGAGGCTTTCTTTCAGTTTGTGGGACTCCATTTCATTTCTAAATCGCTGTACTACATATACCAACGTGATTATCTGTTTCCGGCCATTAGTGATGCTTGGAAAATTGAACAATTGTCTCTAGCAAGTACATTCGAAGGGAAACATTTCAGGCTAGCCGGCGATGGACAGTGCGACAGCCCTGGATTTTCTGCCAAGTACTGCACATACCACTTTCAGGACATGGATAGTAAGAAAATTGTGAGTTCGGTGGTCGTGCAGGTAACACAATGTACATCCTCAGTGGCCATGGAGAAACTAGGATTTATAAAATCAGTGGAATATCTACAATCAAGGGGAATGCACATCGACCTCATAGCCACGGACAGACACTTTTCAATTGCCAAGACAATGAGAGAGCAGTTCCCGTTTATTAATCATCAATTTGACGTATGGCATCTTGCTAAATCAATCAGTAAGAAAATCTCGGCTGCAGGAAAAAAAAAAGGTTTTGAAAGTATTTTGCAGTGGTCCCAGTCTATCACCAACCATCTTTGGTGGAGCTCAAAAACTTGTGAAGGGTCAGTGGAAATACTACTTTAAAAATGGCGGTCACTGATGCACCACTGTACCAACGTTCACTGCTGGTCAGAAGACCTACATTTCCACCAATGTGAACATGACCCTTTGTCCCCAGAGGAGGCAAGGAAGAAGAAGTGGTTGATTCCATCTTCACCGACACACAAAGCCATTGAGAAGATTGTTTTTGACAAAACTCTATCAAGAGATTTGAGAGAACTGACAGAATTCTGTCACACAGTAGATTTGGAGGTGTTCCACAATATGTGCCTAAAGTACAGGCCAAAGCGCTTGCATTTTAGCTTTCGGGGCATGAAACATCACACTCTACTAGCGGTCTTGGCCCATAACAGCAATGTCGGACGTGAACAATCTAGGACTAGGGGTAAAGTAAGGATGCCTCGCTACACTAAGGTGTTTTCAAAACGAAGTAAGCAATGGGTGATTAAACCAGTCTATGATGAAATGCAGTTCGACTTTGTGAAAGGCCTTATTGTTGCTGTGTTAGAGAAGCACAGATATGGAATTTTGGACGTTTCTGTGCTGAGCAGTGATCCATTGCCACCGAACATTGCAAATGTGCCATATCCACCAGAAGCACAGCTGGTTGTGAAGTACAAATCCATGTTTAAATAATTGCAATACGATTGTCTTTTTGTAAATAAATGTTATTGTACAGTGTACCTGTAACCCTAACCCCTACCTTCACCATCATGGGTGGCGAACAAGCTGGGTGTCATCTTTGAATTCTCTCTATTCACCTTATATATGTGTATGTACATATTTTTCTCATGTCTCATCTCATGTAAATGTAAATGCTGCGCTCTGTTGCGCACTGTTAACGGAGGGGAGGCTTGCGTATTGCAAATAATAAAACAAACAAACAAACAATAAATCTCACTTTTAACTCAACTCCTGTGGTACTTTATACTTTCCCTGACCTTCCGCCAAAAATGAAATGTCTCCATAGTTCTGATTCTTTGGGGCTGCAAAGCTCGCAGACAACGGGGACAAAATTGGGGGCCTTAGAACGCGCCAAGCGGGCCGTGGCATTTTGGAGAGAAGCCAGTTCGCATTTCCACATTGTGGCGCACTACATAGAGGGATTCTAAACTTCAAGTTCTCACAGATGCCTTTACTACGGGATGTTGCAAATAAAGTATGCGAAGGATAGCGGCTTTGATTTTCAGCTCGCGCCCAGAAGAGGCCCACAAGTCGCACTGGAAGTATAAGGGTCTATTGTTTTTTTACCTTGAGACAGGGACCATGCCGAAAGAACTTCATTTGAAGGGGGTGCGCAATATTGTAAGAGACGATAAGGCAGAAAATTCAGAAACTAGACTGAGTTTCATTTCAGTTCAGTATACGAAAAATCGTTGTCAAGAGCACGGTCGGATTTACAGACTGCATTACGCAGAGACACAATGGAAATTTCAAATGTAATGTGAGTAAATCTTTAGACGCTTTTATACCGGAATGAAGAATTAATGAATGGATGCATGAATAAATGAATGAATGAAGAGCTAGGAAAAGCAAGGAAAACGTGTTCGTAGTGGGCACATGTGCATGCAGGTCCACAGGTCTCACCGATCTCGGTCCTTGGCCCAGCCACTTTTCCCTGCACTGCCTACCTGCACTATGGGACTGTCTCTGTATCCTTCAGCCCCTTCTCCCGGCATTTACCTTTCACTTGCCACCAGCTGGCCCTATTATTTATCTTGTATTTTACTAACCATGTACAGCACTTTTACCCCCTCTCCCCTTCCCCTTGCGCGATCTGAAAGACACCTGGCCTAGTAGGATCGTTGTCTGTCTGCCCTTGTTCCCCCCCTGCCTCGTCGCGCCTTGAAACACTTGTGTATAGGCGCGTTACAAATGCCATATCATATATCATATCATTCCACACGCATGTAGACTAACTGTCGTTTCTCATTGTGTGTTGGCCTCGATTTATTTCGTTACTTTTCGCATTGATTTTAGAGCCGAACATACTCCATTGAACTATCCTTGCAAGCAAATAGTTTCTGATCGACCGTAATAAATAAAATAATTTTTTTGTTTTCATAACAGTTATTTGATCCCGTTCTGCTACTGTCATCGGTTTGAGACACCGGCAGACGGATTCTTCAATAGACACCTGCAGCTTTGTGTGAACAACTGTAGCACGTTAACCATATTATGGGACGATCGCCAAGGGCCCACATGCCCTTACGCTGTACTAGTGGCAAGAAGCAACATATCAACCTTTACAATGGACTAGTTCCTAGTTGATGGAACAGCCTTGCGGTTCAACATGCTTCCAAAGTGCTTCTTTTAACGAAAAGCAACACCCTGTGTACCATAAAGGAACAGCGCGTGACTCAATATAAACTTATCCGGATTTGCGGATACAGATAAAAGAAAATAAATAGCTTTCGGAGTTCATATGGCAATTGCTGAATATTCTCTAAACCTTTAATGTCAAATAAATGTACTTTACCAAATGTACCATGTTGCTGTTTGATTTTAAAGTACAGTTTCATATTCGGAATTGTAGCACGCTGTGTTGTGAGATGGTCTGTGTTGGTTTCCGGGTTCTGTGTGGAGTCGCGTAGAAGACGACTGGGCGCGTTTGCCTACGCAGCACAGTAACGTCACGGAGAGAGGCGTGGAATATGAATGTTTTGATAATGTCAGGTTCAGGGGCGGGGGATTTGATTTAGTGCCGCAGAAGCAGGTCAGCCAGGGCGATGCGGCAAGTGATAGGATTACCACAAAATGGCGGCTCCCTGGTGCCTGTTTTCGCGTGCGTTTCATGGACGAAAACTCGGATATGGTCCATAGGAAAGTTTTCTAAAATCGAGCCACTTAGGCTTAAAAAAACATGGCCGACCCGTTGGGACAATAAAAATGTTTACTGGATCATGCCTTTAACTGTTAGATAATTGTATATAATGTGTAAACCTATGTAGGTCAGTGAGACTTGGGTTAGTTTGGCTCAATAGAGTCATCTAGCTGCTCCCCTGACGATTGTACAATAAACTTGCTTTACGTCAAAACATGCATTCGTTCTGTTCGGCTTGGGTGAAGTCGCTCAAGGGGCTGCACCCACAAATTTGGTGACCACGAAGGGACCCCAGGCTTTCTGAGACATTGGAGGTCTCCTATCCACATAACTCAGCTGCGCAGCCTGACTGCGCAGGGCCAGTGTTCCGTGCACAGTGAAAAAGAGAGTTTTGCAAACAGCATATTGGTTAAAGGCCTTCTGTTCCCCGTAGGCGTGGTGCCATGGCCCAGCTGTATTGGACAACCTGATGAGCACCACATCAGAGCGCTTTGAGTTCACATGAGTGCACTTTTGGGGGTAAAGCAAGAGGGGAAATATGGGTAAAAGAGGGTTGTTTCTTTGATTTAAGGGGTTTGGTAAGGGAAGCCAGTCGAGGTGAAGGGGTTGAAAGGGTGAGTGCTTTAAAGGAGTGACTGAACTGTTTTACGTTGTAATTCTTTTGTATATATTTTTCCCTAGTTTGTTTTTTTAGAAGTGTGAGGTGGTATCCCACACAGCACGGCCATTGTGAGGTTTGTCTTGATACCCTTCAGTTTGCTTGTCTGTCTGGTTGGTGGGAGCCCTCACCAAGAGTTGAGGTGGCATCTTATGGTAAGTCCACTCGTAGATAGCTTCCTGGAGTATAACCTTGGCATCTTTCATACTTTATTGACTTGGCAGGAGGAGCCATTGCCTCGTTTTTTTCTTGGTTAGTCGAAGTAGTGAAGGGAAACTTCCTGTAGTCAGGGAAAGATGTTTTTTTGGTTAAAAAAAAAAGCTCTGCTACTGCTGAAGAGACCGAGAGCAGCAGTGTTATAGTGAAAACCATTGAGCTTGTTCCATGCTCGAGTGAAGGAGACATCTCGGATATATTGGCCGGCAAGTGTTTTTCAATAAGATGCTGTCTTTTGTGTAAGAGTGAAAAGTAGAATTAATGCAAGTAGTTGAGCGAGGTGATTGCGGGCAAAGCGAGTTCGGTGAGTGATTGCGGCTAACGACTAAGAAACTGGGTATGGGGTAAAAAGGGTAGAGAACCTTTTTTGTGCTGCTGGTTTGGTTACAGTGCTATTTGCTCTGAAATCAGTTTGGGTAAATAGGGTTGGAGTATGGAGACTCTGTTGAATCATTTTTGTCAGGTACTTCCTGGCTATAGAGAATGTATGAAAAAGGCAGGAATGCCCATAGTGTTAAAATCATGGGAGAAGGGCAGAAAAAGGAGGGTGCGGGAATTCCTTCTGCACCGGCCCCATATAGGTGTTATCCTTTATCGCCCACAGAGGGGTACACATACCCTGAGTTCCAAATTCCATTTCCCCCTGTGGTCACTCCAGTGGTTTCAAGACGGACACAGGTGATGCCACCATCAGTTGTGATGGCTATGAAGTGGGATAGCAAGAAAAGTGGAAGGGTAACTCCTTTAATGGTTAGGGCTATAGAAAGACTGATAATAGAGAGCAGAAAGGGAATAACTCCCCTGACAGCTAGGTTAGCAGATAGATTATGGGTGGAAGAACGAGATAGAGTGAGACCGGCAGACAAAAGAGCGGATGAAGGATTGACAATGAGGGAGAAGGAGGAGGACTTTTCCTGCTAGGATAGAGGGTAGGCTGCAAAGGGTGGTAGGGACACAGGAGCAGGAAAAGATGAAAAAGCATGATGAAGAGCGGGAAGAAGGGAGAACACAGGTAAGGAATATAGAAGAAAGAAGGTGGAGACATGGACAAATTCTTGTCAGGTTGGATAAATCGGTTATCAAGGAGGTCAATGTGCACATGGAGAACAGGGATGTTGTCATGGGTACAGGATTCGAGTACAGAGGACGGAAGTCAGCACCCTATGGTAGTGCTGAGTATGCTTCTCAGCCTGTAGAAGTGAAAAGGGAAGGAAAAACAGGAGTAGGAGACGAAGAAGAATGAGAATCGGATATCGAGCAGGGAGAGCAAGGTGTAGCCGCCCCACCTCCCGCTCCAGTAGCAGCGACATAGAGTACACCATGGGGTCTTAGAATGTGCCAGAATACTTGCATGGCCCGTAATAAGTAGCAGGGGAGAACTGGGGGAAGCCCCAGTAAAAGTGGGTGCAACTCAGTTTCCGTTGCTCAAGAAGGGTCTGGGAAAGGCGTATTATGTCCAGTGGTCACACATGGACCAGAATAACTTGATGAAGAGTCTCCCCTTGCACACTGCAGGGGCAGGGAAGTGGATATATGCATTAGAGAAGCACACTGCTGGTGTCATGTTGGCCATAGGGGACATGAAGAGCTTATTCACGGCCCTAATGGGGGAGCGGTCAGATGAAATTTGGAGGAGATTGGTGTATCTTAGAGTTCAGTTGGATACAAATGCCCATGATGGAGGAGCTTTTAATAATTGCATGGCGCAGGTATGGGGGTCCTTGCGGATTATGTATCCTGATACGCCTTACATAAATTCAATTTTAGCCAAAATGATGAAATTGGATGATGATCCTGCGATCTAGATAATGTGGTAGGGATGGAGGCCAAGAGTTGGCTAGAAATTCATGAACATATTGTGCATTTTCTAAAAGAGGTCAAGAAAATGAAAATTGTATAGAACAAGCACAAAAGGCAGAGGCCAAGCTTGTTCAGAACAAATTGGCGAAGATTTGTTTGGAATGGGCAGTAATTACCAACTCCATGGAGGGACATCAGGGGCAACTGGGACAACAGGGATAGTGTGAATCGTGCATGACATAGGGGTGAATGGACGGGTGTGCTCCTGGTCCAAGACAAATGAGAGGGTTTCCGTGGGGTAGGGAAGGATTTCCACAAGGAAGTGGCTCATTTGGTAGGTTCGGACGAATGGATCCCCGGTTTAATGGGCCAATGGGAAACAATTATGGCAGGGTTTTGTGGCATTCACTGTTGGTCATGCCGGAGGTTAAGACACGTGTCACGGGATTGTCGAGACAGGTCACAGTATTTTAACGTGGGAGCTCAGCAGATGCAATCCCCGACCCTGCCATCTGCCCCTGGCTCCAGGCAATCGCAGCATTCATGGGTTGAACAGAACCCACTGATTGGGGCTGCACAGAGATATGGGATCCCATCAACCATGCCGGCACAAGCACTGGTACAGACATGGGAGACAAATTACTTTACCCCAAGGTACGGTTACTCATTACACTGGAGCAAGTGTGCTTGGAGTGATGCCTTTTTCACTCCCTGGTGCTAATATGTACCAGGAGTGAGACAGGGATGTCATTTGGGGGTTGCCTGGGGTCACACATTTTTACAACCCAAAACTCCTGGGCTGTGGACAGCACCATGTGGCTCTTTGTTTCTGGAGTGCCTGGCTTTCTTGTTCAGGCCTCTTAAAAAACAAAACAGGGGGTTCCACAAATGTAACAATGGGCATCATTATAAGTTTGGCGGTCCGGAAACAAGGGTGCCGGTAAGCTCACTGGCACCCCTGTTTCCGGATCGGCAAACTCTGAGTCTGTTTGCCGTGGCCGCTACGCCCGACAGGTCTGACCCTGATGGGCACATCGGTCATGGTAGGCAGACCGGTAATGGAAGCACTGGCACCGTTAGCAACGGTGCCTGTGCTTCTGTGTCCCCACTCCCATAGTCTATCAGACTGTATGGGAATGGGGACTTACATTTTGCCGGTGCCTGACTTCCCGTGCCGCCAGACTTCGAATCTCCCAGTGGCACTGGGAAGTCAGGCGCTAGTAAAGGTTTACGAGTCTAGCAGCAACCCGCCGGTAACACCGGCAGGGTTACTGCCGGACACGCAATGAGGCCCAGTGACCATAAATAAGAAAGAATAGGAATAGTAAATAATGTGACTTTCTGGAATTCTATACGATAATTGCTGGACTCATTAAAGGTCTATTTTAGTCACACTTCAGGGGTTGAGTCACTAATTTAGTCAGTTCTTAAACATCTCATATTCACAATGCAGACAAAAACTTCCTAAAAGCATTTAGAGTAGAATAAGCATCCATTTCGGACTATGTATTTAACTTTTCCAGGTTGCAGTTATAGCATGTTTTTTTTGCCGTTGTGTTCTGACTTGATGGTCGTGCAGATTATAGAACCTCCGTCCCCAAGTACCACACGCGAAGACCATCGAGACCGTGTGCCAGGGCCTTGGGGGTACCGGTAGTGGTTGGAGCAGTCCTAGTGTGCGACCCCTGTGTGACTTACACTGAACGCACACCGAACAGGTGTTCACGTAGTTCTCTACATCCCCTCTCATCAACGGCCACCAGCACCAACGTTTAAGCAGATCTAAGGTACGTCGTTGCCCTGGGTGACGGTTGATGGCGGCCTCATGAGACCAGTCTAGCGCCTGGTTACGGGTGTCACTAGTGGGCAAAAACAATCTCCCCTGTACAAAAGGCAATCCGTCCTGGAAAACAGGTTCCCACTCTGTTAATGTGTGAGGATGTTGCGAGACCCATTGGCATATAGTGGATAGCATGGGTTGTGACGGAGTGCAAGCACAGACTACGTGACCCTTCTCTAACAATGTGTCTGGAAAAGACGGGCGAGACACCCCCCCTGGGGAACGGGACAAAGCATCCGCCATTCCGTGGACCACCCCCGGCCTATGTTTGATCAAAAAGTCATAAACCGCAAAAAACAGATGCCAACGTACTTGCCGGCTGTTCATACATTTGAGGGAAGCTAGATCTTATAAATTCTTGTGATCGGAGTACACGATGGTTTGGTGTTTAGCCCCCAGAAGGTGATGCCTCCAAACCTGTAACGCATCCTTGATGGCAAGGAGCTCTTTCTCAGTGACCGTATAATGCGATTCAGTTGTCGTGAATT
Source organism: Ambystoma mexicanum (assembly GCF_040938575.1). Lineage (NCBI taxonomy): Eukaryota > Metazoa > Chordata > Amphibia > Caudata > Ambystomatidae > Ambystoma > Ambystoma mexicanum. The sequence goes on along the minus strand of NC_090937.1, from coordinate 1,091,266,480 downwards.
TCCGCAAATGATATGCCACTGGGTGTAGGTGGCCAGTCGTTGGGTAAGGTTGGGAAAGGACTGCACCCAATGCAAATGATGACGCATCAGCCTCCACGACAAAAGGAAGCTCCGGATCGGGGTGTTGGAGGTCTGGGGCTGTAGTGAAGGCTGTTTTAAGGGTTTCAAAGGCTGCCTAATGTGCAGTAGACCAATGGAAGGGAACAAGAGGACAGGTCAAGGCTGTTAAAGGGGCAACAATGGAAGAGAAACCGGCAATAAAACGGCAATAAAAATTAGCAAATACTAGAAAGGACTGGAGTTGCTTAAGATTCACCGGAACAGGCCAGTCTGAGATTGCCCGAATCTTGGACTGATTCATAGCCAGTCCTCCTGGAGATATATGGAACCCCAAAAAATCTACTTCCTTTGTATGAATTGACACTTTTCAGGTTTCGCAAATAATATGTTCTTTCTGAGTCGGGATAGCACTTCTTTAACGTGGAGGACATGTTCCTCCAGGGAAGGGGAAAACACAAGAATATCATCCAGATATATCACAACATAGGTGTCTAGGATGTCGCTGAATACATCGTTTATAAATTGTTGAAAAGTGGCTGGGGCGTTACATAAGCCGAAAGGCATCACTGTATATTCGAACAAACCCTGATGGGTGCAGAACGCTGTCTTCCACTCATCCCCTTCGCGCATTCGAATCAGGTTGTACGCCCCCCGGAGGGCTAATTTGGTGTAAATGGAGGCATGTGTTAGCCTATCTAAGAGCGTGGAGATGAGAGGGATGGGGTAGCGGTTCTTGATCGTGATAGAATTCAGCCATCTATAATCCACACAGGGGCGGAGATCCCCCTCCTTTTTCGCGACAAAGAATATGGGGCTTGCTGCGGGTGAAGATGAGGGTCGGATATGGCCTAGGCGTAAGGCTTGTTGGATATACTCCTTTAGGGCCAGTTCTTCAGATGGTGACAGAGAATAGATCTGGCCTTTTGGTATCGAAGCATCAGGGACCAAGTTGATGGGGCAATCGTATTGCCTATGTGGCGGCAGGCCCTCTGCCGAGGCCTTGTCAAACACATCTTGGAAGTCATGATATGCTGAGGGTATACCGGCTAGGACTGCACCTATCGTATGCGGAGCTATAGGTGAAATGTTGCTCTCCCCGATTGCTAGAGAGGCCACCACCCCAAGGGCTCTTGCAGCGTTGGGCATACCCTCGGGTTCCACCAGACAATAATGTTGACAGGTTTCGGATTCGAAAAACACCTGACTTCAGCGGATTATTAATCTGCGGATTATGTTGTCTTAAACAAGGGATGCCTAAGATGACCCCGAATGTAGGTGTAGAAATGAGGTCAAAGGACAGTGTTTCCTTATGGGTGCCTTGAATGACTACCTCCAGAGGGGTGGTTTGTTGCTTGATTGGGCCGAACGCGAGGGAGGTCCCATAGACAGCCTGTACTGGTTCGGGGTGATTCTTAGAAATCAAAGGTAGGTTAATTGTATTGGCCAATGTGATGTCTATAAAGCAAAGAGTAGCCCCTGAATCGATCACTATGTGTACTGAGTTTGTGCAATCCCTGGTGGGCTTTAACAGAGCCTGGACTATGACTGGTCTTCTGTGACCGAAAGCGGGGATGGCCTCGGAGGGGGTCTGAGGAGTGCTCGCCCTTACCCCCTTTCTCAAGGGCGAGCTTTCTGAAAACCCGTGTTCTTGTTCTTTGGGTGACGAGGGCACTCTTTGACATAATGCCCGTTGAGACCGCAGTAGAAACAGGCATTGTCTGTTCTTCTGCGTTCTTGCAGCATGGGTTATGGGATTACGTATCCCCCCTACTTGCATGTGTTCACTGGTTGTATCTGGTGGAGGGAGAGACTGATGACTGGAAAGGCCGGCTTCTGCCCGACTTTCGGTTCTACTGGTGTCCACCTGCAAAGCCAGATCTACCAAATCAGAATAGACGGCTGGAAGAGATGGTACTACCGAGAGGGCGCCTTTCATAGCACTGCACAAACTTCTATAAAACACTACGGCCTTCTTGTTCTCGGGCCATGAAGTTTCTGCAGATAACTGGTTGAAACGTGTTATATATTCAATGAGGGTCTGTCTGCCCTGAGTGAGATCTAACAACTCCAAGTCCCGGGATTGTGCTTTGTACCTAGTATCAAATACCTTGGCCATCTCAGTCACCAAAAGGTCAAAATTATAGAGGGCAGGATGATCGCATTGAAGCAAAGGGTTTTCCCAGGTTGCAGCTACACCCGTCAAATGGGAAATCAAAAAGGCAGCCTTGGAGGTAGAGTCAGGGAATGCCTGGGGTCGGCAGAGGAAATGGAGCTTACATTGGTTTAGGAAGGTACGATACCTTCTGGGGTGCCATGGTACCTCTCGGGGGCAGCTAGAGGGAACGGGGTGGGAACCACCACTGGAACAGGCGGTGCAGGGGCATGGAGGGACCCGGATTTTGGGGTGTGGCATCCCCGGACTAGGAATCCACCGGTAATGGGAGGCGGGCACTCTGTAGAGAGTCAAGGCGGTGGTGGATTGTGGTTGTGGCTGTGGCTGAAGCCATGTCTGTTCTAAGGGCCGTAACAGCTTGCATTAGAGCGGCCACAGGATCCCTGGCTGAGGTTTCTATGATACGGATGAACAGTAAGGCTTCACAGTCTGTTCTGACTTGATGGTCGTGCAGATTATAGAACTTCCGTCCCCAAGTACCACACGGGAAGACAGCAAGATAACTGCCTGTGCAATCCTTGAGGCCACAGGTGTAGAGTGCCGTCAGACTGGAACCAGGAATGCTGGAAGGACCCCCTGACCACTACAAGGCAAGCAATGATTATATCAGACAATGGCAATGCAGTACCAATAAGAGCAGAAGGGAAGGAACACTAGAAGGCTTACCTACTGAAGGTGGACGGATGCCCTGGGTGGAATAAATGGGGCAGGGGTCTACAGATAACCGGCGGCAGCAGAAGACAGGCAAGAACTTGAGTAGCACTCTGGATGGAGTGTAAACACCTGAGCCAGTAGAGAGGAACAATGATCAGAGTGCATAAACAGGTAGATCCGTAGGCAGTCCGATAAACAATCCGAGGTCAGGAGCCAGGAGGTAAAGTCAATTTCAGGGGAATCCAAATCAATAACCAGGTAACAGAGCCAAGGGTCGGAAGTACCAGAAAAGACAAAACAGGGCAGCAAATCCAAGGAGAGGCAAAGAAGTCTGTACAACTTTCAGTGGTCAAGGTAGCTGTAGAAATCCAAAATAACGAAACGCCAAACAGTACTCGCAAGAAGCAGCTGTGAAGCGTTGTTTGCGCGTTAACCCGATCCTTTTAACTGCAAGGGTCAGTCACATGACTTTGAGTCAAGTGGCACGAGCTCTGTGTCACGTGTTCCATGTTGTTGATAACAGGAACCGCTACTTCCTGACTACATGACATCGGGACCTACGCGCACCCAAGTATTGCCGATGTCCACGGTACAACGTAGGAGAACGCCATGGTAATTGCCAGTGGAGGAAGGGTCACAAGGATCCCGGGTTGCCATTCAAGCCTCTCCTCTTCCGGTTGTGCCGGGTCTTGTCACTCAAGTGCTGCCGTCGGGTATGTGAAGGTAATTGGGATCTAGAGGGGAATCGGTGGCTACCTAAGGGGGACCCAGGTTTGTAAGAACGGGGTTTCACGACAAGGGACATGACACGTTGTTACTATCATCACAAGACATTCCATCTCAGTGTCCTCGGTCAATTGACAAACTCTTTGTCCCTAAAGGCTTGTGTACAGTGTAGAAATGTTTGACCATAGCACATAGTGACCCTTAATTTCATTGTGCACAATTAATGCTTTATTGTAATGTCTCTATCTTTCCTATCTCCCTGGCATGCTATTCAGGATGTTTTTTGCATGTATGAGGTAATGAGTGTTCAGAATACGGGATGCTGTGTGAGTGCGCTGCTTTCCTGATGCTACTCTAAATTCTGTAATACACGGTTATGAACCCTCACAATGGTATGTGTCTTGCCAACCTCTGAAGCCTTAAAAGTAGATCCAGGCAAGCTGGGCATGTGGCCAAATTTGCACCAGACCAAAAACCACAACAGGTGGGAAACCCCTACTTCAAGGACATCTAGAGTAAGTTATATATATTAGACAGGTGTGATGTCCTGAGAAAGAGGAACAACCTTAATCTAGTGTTCCTTACAGAAAGGTTGGATATGGAGGAGAGAGACTACAACTGCATACTTTATTTAATCATTATTCAATTTTATTTTTTAATACATAAAATGTTTTTAGAAAAATATTCCATAAAATACAATACAATCTAATATCATTCATCATAACACATATCAAACCATGGATCATCAGTTTCATCAATAAGAACCATATTTCTACAAATAAAGGTACATATAGACCAGTTCGCAGAAAATCTTTCCAACTTCCTTATTTACAATTTCCTTAATATTATCGCTCTTGGTTCACATATAACAATCAACTATAGGTGTCCTAATTGTTAAATACTTTCTCATAGGGCTTCCCTTAATCAATAGTTTCGACCTTAACAACAACTAGCTATTTCTTTCCAGATGTTGTTCTGCGTCTTCTTCAGGATAAGTGAACTTTATAACATTTCATACTAAAACAAAAGTAAAAAAACAAACTTTTATGATTAAAAGTTAAAAAACATTGTTAAAACAATACAGTTGCATATCTCTGACACCACCATATACAAAGGAGTAGAGGCCGAATAGCACAGGGCAGCTAGCTAGTGATTCAGGCTTAGCACTTCTTCTCATTATTCTAGTGAAAAATCAACCCATATAGGTGGTTCCTCCTTCTCAGTCCAATCACCCACCATCTGGAACTCCTCCCACTAACCAGCTGCTGCATTGAAGACCACCTTGCCTCCAGGGAGGCAGTCAAAAGTTGCCTCTTCCTCTTGGCTTCCTCGCACACGAAGCCCAGAGCTGATGCCCAAGTCAAGAGCTTACTGTCACCCTCTCTAACATGGCAAAAATGTGGGGTGCACAAGAGGAGTCAGGTAGGTGGATATTAGCACTCCTTCCCATACCTGTACGCACTGCATTGCCAAAACCAATATGCTTCAGTCCTTCTTCACAGGACCCTCATGCACTGCATCCCCCAGAACAAAGCCAAGTTTCTCACGAAAAATAAATAATCTGTCCAGCTATTTACATTGCTGCACACCTTTGAAATAAACACTATTTGTCTATACCTTGCCCTAAACATGCATCACCCTTGATCCCAACGCTACGGCCCATGGAATACAGCTGAGTGAAAACTGGACATTTGTGTTTAAAGCTTCGGCTAGCAACGATAGTCATACATTCTGGTGCTATTTTGATTAATTTAGGAAAGGCAGTGACAAAGCAGATATCAACGTAATCTCTGAGGAAGCTTGGATAAAATATATTGTATATTTATTGCCCCTTCACGGCTTCACCGTAATATAATATTACGGTGAAGGGGCAGGTGATAATATACAGATGGAACGGGGCATGGCCTGGGCTCCTGCAGTGAGGACGTGTACTGCTTGAGCTCCCACAGAGCGCCTTAAATCGATCCTGTATGGAGTGACATAGGCAAAAATTTGCGATTCTGCAGATCCCTGCTAGAAGGATAAAGCTGAAATACTAATTGAGCACTCCGTCTGATGGAAATTGACGCCCGTTTGCCTCAGGAGAGAATACACTGGGCTCCGCAATCCAAAAAGGCAGCCGAACTATCTTGGCAGTGCTGAGTGAACTGCTTTCTCTATTTGCAGCTGCGGCGCAGGTCAATTTGGTGGCCTAGGGTGTGTGGAATAGCCATGAGACTGTCAGTTCATTCCAACATACTGGGTGCACGAACCGCTGAGCTTCCTTAGTGCGACACCCAGATGGAGCTCAGCAACAGAAACCGGAGGTGACTGGGAGCTGATACACCTGAGCCTTAATAGTGTGGCAGTAGACATGAGAGTGCCTGCCACAGCACTGCTGAAGAGTATTTACGGGATGCCAGGGGTGTTGCTAGGTCTGGAAAAGACCAGGGGCTACGCTGATGTCGGAACTGTCGGGACCGGGGGCTAGCTAGCCTTTTGGTTGTAGCTCCTGAGATTCTATCCGGGGCTACAACCAAAAGATCAGGGGCTATAGCCCCCTTAGCCCCCCCCTAGCAACGCCTCTGCGGGATGCACTGAGATAAGTGCACTGCGGCTGCCTCGCATATGGTAGAGGTCGGAAGCGGAGAACCCCTACCGCTAAGGTGAGGTTTACATGCTGGGAGCTGCGCCTCCTACATAGACACTGGTATATATTAGTGCTCCCACACGGGCTGCCACCAAGGCCTACATCAACAAATATCACGTTACTGTGATGAACGTGCAGCTCCTGCATGAATCCTGCTATACATATGCCCTGAATTGCAGGCATGTGGCTCCCAGGTGTGTTAACTGAGAATTGGCCAGGCTAACTACATTGCTGGATTCTGCAGCCAGGACATATTTGTTTTATCCAACCACACATAAAATAGAGATGTTCTGGGAGATACTTCATGCAGCGCTAATATGCACTGGGTTATTGCTTGCTCTGATCCTTACTGACGCGCATCCTGCTTCCACCTGGGGGTTCATGGCAAAACCACATCTATCACATTGAATTTAGAGCCCCTATTTTGCTTCTGGGTTGCAAGGAGGTTTAAGCCACACTTTCTGGACTCCTGCAAGTGGTTCTGATCATGACACGCAAGTGAGAGGGGGTCAGCAGATGCACCTTCCGTTAATGGAACTGTTAGCATTATAAGCATTTTTTTTCTGATTCATATTGATGAACCACGCCACGTGAGGTGACACAAGCCTTCACCAGTACACACTCTTGGCTATGTCTCCCTCCAAGAATAAGCAAAAGGGCTCAATCATGGAATTCTTTGTGAGCCAGGGGAAACCACGAATTCCTTAATCAACCACAGAAGCGGCTCAAGCCGGGGCCAAGGCACCACAACCTGACCCTCAGAAAGACAAAGTGCATGCAGCCATACCGGCTTTACAGTCCTCCCTGGAGAATAAGATGGAGAAGGTGAAGGTTTACGTGCAACTTCTCTGCCAGATGTGAGATCGCTTGTGGAGAGAGTGATGACGACGGAATCACTGTTAAAAGACACGGTTACCACCACCGATGATCTGGTTACCTGGATGAAATCATTGGAATCCAGAAATACTCTCCTAGACCAGAGAGCTGAGGACTCGGAGGGTCGATCTCACTGAAATAATCTCAGGGTGTTGGGAATTCATGAAGGCATTAAGGGCAGGGACCGAACAACCTATATCGAGAATCTGTTCCTACAGGAAGTGGGCCCGACCTCCACCTGGATCTCACCCCCACCAGATTATAGCTAGGATACTAAACTTCATAGACCGGGAAGCGCTTCTTAAATTTTCGAGAGAGGGATGGAAGATCCAGCGAGACAGTTCTAATTTTGCCATTTATCCAGACTTCACCCCTTTGGTACAACAACAGAGGAATAGGTGTGTGCCAATTATAGCAAAGCTCTAGTATATAGGGCTAAAATATATGCTCATGAACCCAGCCAGACTGAAAGTATTATACAACGGGAAGGCACTCTTTTTTGAAAGTCCAGAGGCAGTGGCCATGTGTATGGAGCACAAGGATTTGGAAGCTAAATGTGATGCAGAAGTTTAAGGTGTGGGGGCATTGACCCTCTTAGTGATGTATCATTAGTAGACTTCAGAACTCGCAAACAGGTTGACTGTTATTAGATGGAACCGGGAGCAGGACAGTTGCACTGCACAGAACCCTGAGCAATATTTGACCATATCAGCACCATGGGATCATAGGTATGTGGACGGTGACATACAGGAGGATGGACAATTGAGAATGGATCTACAATGGTTTTTGCTACTCACCGCTGGGAAAGCTGATAACCAGTGGGGGCAGGCATTGTCATCTACTGGTGCCGCCTGGACTACACCGATCTAAATGGATTGTCAGCATTAAACGATTGCCGACCTATCAAACTGGTGCCTGGTGACATTGGCACACTCGACAGGTACCAGTTTGTCTGAACGGAATTACTCTGTTGGACACTGTTTGCGCCCCGCATTCAGGGGCTTGTTGTTTATGTTTTGTTTAATATACTCTTTCTGCAGGAAGATGCTTGTACTGTACTCTATTAACCACAGGGAGGCTCACGCTGGGAGGAGCCCCTTGTCATATACAAATATGAAAGTGCCATACATGCTGGCTTTGGAAGTGTGGGTTTCAAGTGTGGGTCATCAAACGGTGGATTGTAGTTCTTGTGTTCTGCATTATTTTTGCATACAGATGAACGTAATAGGTTATGGCACAAATTAAACTATTGACTTGGAATGCGAATGGCCTTGGAACCTATATGCACAGGAACAGGGTAAAATCATATCTGCACCCCAAAAAGATATCTATAGATCTCGTTCAGGAAACTCACCTGATGTCAGGGGCTCAAGAGGCAGTCATAAATCGATGGGATGGGAATGCTTATGGAGCTACATGCTCCGAATTTGCTATAGGGGTGCTCACATGGATTGCTGATCACCTGTAACGCTCACCTTGTATCCACAGGGATAACCCTGGACTGGCCGGAACGCTCTCTGGGACTCTACACCTTCACTGATGTTCGTGCTGTCGAGGATCAGCTCTGGAAGTCAGGAGGTGAAGCTTAACTGCAATTCCTTCCCTTGCGACCCACCTCCCGGGTTCCCCTTATGGTTCCCCTGGAGACGTCTCTCACCTTGCTTTCTATAAGGATGCGCTCTCCATCCTGCCGCGCTGGGCAGGGGCGCGGTGTCAATGGCACCGTTCCGCCAAGTTTCTTCACTGGCGTGGCCCGGAGTCCAGTCTGGCTGCAACTCCACTTTTCAGGTACGTTTTTAAGATGAGAGCAATGTCAAAAAGAGCAATGTCTGTATTGGTTAAGGCACCAAAATAACCTTCTCCCTTTTTCTTGCAGATGTCGAAGGCAAAGGATGGATACTGGAGCTGTGTTCGAGGAGGTAAGATGGATGCACCAAGCGGCGCTGCGAGCGTCCTTGCAATTGGTGAACGTCATACTGCAAGAGCAGAATAACACAAAGCACGTGCCGATAATCGGGCGTGGTTTAAATAGCCAGCAGGTATCCCAGGTGCCTTCGGGGCAGGCCCCGCCCTGGATGCTAGACCACTAGTTGCAGATGCCCATTAGTCCTCATGGGGGCGGCCATGCTTGTCCTTTGCCCAGGGAAGCTCCATCCTAGCGTGTGCCTCCGATGCCAACAGCGCCAGGACTGGCTTCAAGGGATCCGAGGGGGGCCAAATAGGGTCCTTAGGGATCCGGTACCATACGGTGGGGATACGGTCGTGACAGCACTCCCCCCTAAGGCCCCTCTCAAGGTGGTTCTCTGTCGCGGCCCTGGTTTGGAGGGAAATTCTGGGTGGAAACGCTGAAGCAAGCGTGGGCATGGATGTTCTCACTGGGCTCCCACGTCCTGTCCTGTGGCCTATATCCTTTCCAATCCACTAGGTAGTAGAGTTTAGTCCTCACATACTTGGAATCCAGAATGTCCTTCCCCCTGAACGACGACAGGCTCAGGTGGGGTAGTTATTCGGGTACATGGAATACCGGGTGTATTCGCATGTGGGCTGGTAGTGTTAGTTTTACTGCTGCTGGGTTAATTATGGCTTCCACTGGGTATGGTCCTAAGAACCACGGTCGAAACGTTCATGTTCCTTTTATTGGTATATCCTTGGAGGGTAGCCACACCATATCTCCCACCTGGTAGACAGGGGCCTTGGTGCGAAGCTGGTCCGCACACTTTTTCTGGCGCACATTAGCTTGTTGCAAGTGTTCTTGAGCTTTTGTGAAAGCCTGAGTGATGGTCGTGTGCAAAGTCTTGATGCCCGGCATTTCCAGGGTCCTGGGGGCGTCTAATTCAGAAGTGTGTGGGTGTCTTCCATACACCGCAAAGAACGCCGTTTGCCCAGTTCTGCTATGCAGGGAGTTATTGTAGGCGTACTCGGCGATCCATAGAAGTTCTCTCCAATCCCCTTCTACCTGGTGAAGCATGCAGCGCAAGTACTGCTCGAGAGTCTGATTCATCTTCTCCGTTTGACCGTCGGTCTGCGGGTGATGACTAGTGGACAGGCGGATGTCTATCTGGGCCAATGAGCAGCATTTCCTCCAGAAACTGGATACAAATTGGGTTCCTCGGTCTGATATTAGGACTGAAGGGACTGAAGGGAATCCATGCAGGTGCACTTCGTGTTCTAGGAAGGTTTTGGCAAGGCCGGATGCAGTCGGCAGACCCTTGAACGGGAAGAAATGAGCCATTTTAGAAAATAGGTCCACGATTACTAGGATGGTGTTGTATCCTTGACGTGGAGGAAGATCGGTAATAAAGTCTAAAGATAATGTGTGCCAAGGAGCCGGCGGAATGTCCAAAGGCTGTAGGAGCCTGGCTGGTCTTTGTTTGGAGGACTTATTTTGGGCACAGATACCACAAGAAGAAATAAACTCAATGATATCCTTACGCCATGTTGGCCACCAGTAGCTTCTTTGTACCTTAGCCAAGGTTTTAGCAATTCCCGGGTGGCCTTCAATGAGGGAGTCATGGTATTCAGAGATAACTTGTTCTTGCAATTCCTTCACCAGCACGAACAGCCGGTTCCTGTAATACAGCAGTCGGTTCTTAATACAGTAATGCTCCCCTCTGGAACCCCACTCTTGTAGTTGCTCCTAGGTCAAAACCTGCCGGATTTCGTATAAGAGTTCGTCCTGGGTCATGGTGGTTGTGATTCCTAGGATTCTGCTCTCTAGAATGATGGCCACAGGATCCGGAGATGTGTGTGCCATTTCATCGGTGCCTATGCGGGAGAGTGCGTCCGCCTTGCCATTTTTAACTCCAGGTCGGTATGTAATCACAAAGTCATACTCCGCAAAGAAAAGGGCCCAGCGCAGCTGTCGCGACGATTGAGACTTTGCACCCTTTAGATACTGGAGGTTTTGGTGGTCTGTTATCACAGTGATGATGTGCCTGGCCCCCAGCAGGTCGTGTCGCCAGGCCTTGAAAGCAGATTTAATGGCCAACAGCTCTTTGTCCGTGATGGCGTAATTGAGTTCCGCTGGCGTGAACTTCCACGACCAAAAGGCGACTGGATGTAGTTGGCCTTTTTGTGGGTCCCTTTGGGACAGAACTGCCCCCATTGCTTGACTGGACGCATCTGTTTCTACAATGTAAGGGAGGTCTGGATGCAGGTGTTGCAGGATATGAGCGGCGGTAAACCCCATCTTGAGTTCCTGGAAGGCTTTCTCAGCTTCCGCCGTCCAATTAAATGTCTTATTGCATTTCCTTAGCAATGAAGTAATCAGGTGTACTATTTGGGAGAATCCGGGAATAAACCGGCGGTAGAAATTCACAAAACCCAACATACTCTGGACCCCTTTGACTGAACTTGGCGCTGGACAATTGAGGACGGCATCCACCTTGTGAGCGTCCATTCGTATGCCCTTGGTTGAGAGGACAAAACCCAGGAATTCCACCTCCATAACATGAAACGAGCACTTTTTCAGCTTGGCGTAATGGTGGTGTTCTCAGAGTTTGGTCAGGACCGCCCGTACATGCCTAATGTGTTCTTGCTCAGATGTTGAATACACCAGTATGTCATCGATGTATACTAGAGCGCAGACATCAATGAGTTCTCAAAGGACATCGTTCATGAAATACTGGAACGCAGCGGGGGCGTTGCATAGGCCGAAGGGCATTACTTGATATTCACCCAGGTCATACATGGTACAGAATGCCGTCTTCGACTCGTCCCCTTCTTTAATGCGCCCTCAGATCCAGCTTGGTATAAATCTGGGCTTCCTTGACCTGGTCCAATAACTCCGGGATCAAAGGCAGAGGATAGCGATTTTTGATGGTCACTTGGTTCAATGCACGATAGTCAATGCACGTTCTCAAATCACCTTCTTTCGTCGGTATGAAGAATAACGGCGCCGCGGCCGATAACTTGGACGGGCGGATGAAACCATTGGCCAGGTACTGCTTCAGGTATGTCTTCAGGTGTTGGTTTTCAGGCTCAGTGTGTGCGTAAATGCGCCCACATGGGATCCGGTCTCCAGGCAGCAGGTCGATTTGGCAATCGTAGGGTCTGTGGGGTGGCAACATATTTGTTTGCTCCTTTTGGAAAACATCTTGGAAGTCTTGGTATTGAATTGGCAGAGTAGCACCACCTCCGAGGACACTGGCCATTCCCTCCTGAACAGGAGAGCTTGCGTGTTTTGCTTTCTGAGCTTTTGGGTAACAGGTGTGAGTGCAGCTGTGGGCGAAAACCAATTTGCGAGCTCACCAATTGATCCGTGGGTTATGTGCGACCAGCCATGGCATCCCCAAGATCAGCCGAAACTGCAGCGCTTTTATCAGATCGAAGGCAATGATTTCGCGCTGTCCATCTTCGCACGGGAGGGTGAGTTCGGTGGTGCATTTAGATACAGGGCCCGATGCAATCTCAGTACCATTAACGTTGGTTACAGTCTCAGCGGTTTGCTTAGGGCAAAGAACTAGCCCCATCTTTGCTGCAAGGTCTTGATCTATGTAATTTCCCACCGCTCCGCTGTCAATATAGGCTTCCAAGGAGTGCATGTTAGACGGCTGATTATGGGTGATTAAGATCACAGGTAGCGCAAAATGGGAGGTCTGTAGCTGGATTTCTTCGCTCGACAATTGGACCCCTACAATTGCCGGGCTTGGTCGTTTCCCAACTCCTCATCAGGGTTTTCCTTATCTGTGGCTCCCACTGTCCTTCTGGGTGGCTTGACCAGACACTCCTTTAGGAAACGACCAGCTCTTCCACAATACAGGCACAACTGCAATTCCCTCCTTTTTTCTCATTCGGCTTTGGTCCGCGGAGGCCTGACTCCCCCTATCTGCATGGGTTCACTGGTTCCATCGGGTCCCCGCGGGGTTTGATCTTTGGGTCGCAGGAATAAAGGGCATGAGTCCGACTTACTACGGTCGTTCTTTCTTTCTTGCAGACGGGCGATCCAACTGTACCACCAACTGATGAACTCGGCGCAATCCCGGGGTGGGTCCACTACTTGGGCCAAAACATCTTTTAGTTCCCCTCGAAGACCCCGGTGAAACAAAGTGGTCCGTTTGTCATCTGGCCAATCTGTCTCGACCACCAGTCTATTGAAAGTGGCGATATACGTCAGCAGATCCTGGCTCCCTTGATGGAGAGACAAGAGTTCACTATCTAATGCCTGTCCATGGTGGCGTTGAGTGAAGAGTTTTTCCAGCTCCTGCTGAAAAACGACCTGTAACAGAGGATCATTCCGACTGATAAACCTTACTGACCAATCTGCCGCACTCCCGCTCAGGTAGGATAGCACGAAGGCCACACGTGATTGGTCGGTGGGGAACGCCCCAGGCCTGCACAAAAAATGGAGGCGACACTGGTTCATAAAGGTAGTATATCGTCGGGGGTCTCCCAAGAATCTCTCCGGAGGAGCCAGAGGTACCGCTACAGGGAGATTGATCTGGACCAGATTGCTTGCTGGAGCTGATGTAGACTGACCCATTCCAGCCAACGGGGGCTTGTCACGCTTGTGACTGAAGGAGCTGCCTCCCGAGGTCATCCGTTCTTTCCTTGGCCACAATTAGTTCCCTCTGCAAAGCGTTAGTTTCTTGCCGCGCAGAGTGGACCTCTGCGCACAACTGCCCCAACAACTGGGCCATCTGGTCTGTTTCCGAGGTTTCCATACTAGGCGCCCGGGTGGATTATTAAGTTTCAGGCTTCGCGTTCTGTAATGCTTACCTTGTATCCACGGGGAGGCCCCTCAGCTGGCCGGAACGCTCTCCGGGACTCCACACCTTCACTGAAGTTCGTGCTGTCAAGAATCAGCTCTGGAAGACAGGAGGTGAATCTTAACTGCAATTCCTTCCCTTGCGACTCACCTCCCAGGTTCCCCTTACGGTTCCCCTGGGGACGTCTCTCACCTTGCTTTCTATAAGGATGCGCTCTCCATCCTGCCGCGCTGGGAAGGGGCGCGTTGTCAATGGCACCGTTCCGACGAGTTTCTTCACTGGCGTGTGCCGGATTCCAGACCGGCTGCGACTCCACTTTTCAGGTAAGTCTTTAAGATGAGAGCAATGTCAATAAGAGCAATATCTGTATTAGTTAAGGCACCAAAATAACCTTCTCCCTTTTTCTTGCAGATGTCGAAGGCAAAGGATGGATGCTGGAGCTGTGTTCGAGGAGGTAAGATGGATGCACCAAGCGGCGCTGCAAGCGTCCTTGCAATTGGTGAACGTCACGCTGCAAGAGCAGAATAACGCGAAGCACGTGCCTCGGGCTTGGTTTAAATAGCCAGCAGGTATCCCAGGTGCCTTCGGGGCGGGCCCCACCCTGGATGCTAGACCGCTAGTTGCAGATCCCCATTAGTCCTCATGGGGGCGGCCATGCTTGTCCTTTGCCCATGGAAGCTCCGTCCTAGCGTGTGCCTCCGATGCCAACAGCGCCAGGACTGGCTTCAAGGGATCCGAGGGGGGCCAAATAGGGTCCTTAGGGATCCGGTACCATACGGTGGGGATACGGTCGTGACAGCACTCCCCCCTAAGGCCCCTCTCAAGGTCGTTCTCTGTCCCGGCCCTGGTTTGGAGGGAAATTTTCGGTGGAAACGCTGAAGCAAGCGTGGGGCATGGATGTTCTCACTGGGCTCCCACGTCCTGTCCTGTGGCCTATATCCTTTCCAATCCACTAGGTTGTAGAGTTTAGTCCTCACATACTTGGAGTCCAGAATGTCCTTCCCCCTGAACGACGACAGGCTCAGGTGGGGTAGTTATTCGGGTACCCGGCTTGACTGGTTTCAAGTGAGATACATGGAATACCGGGTGTATTCGCATGTGGGCTGGTAGTGTTAGTTTTACTGCTTCTGGGTTAATTATGGCTTCCACTGGGTATGGTCCTACGAACCGCGGTCGAAACGTTCATGTTCCTTTTATTGGTATATCCTTGGAGGCTAGCCACTCCATATCTCCCACCTGGTAGACAGGGGCCTTGGTGCGAAGCTGGTCCGCACACTTTTTCTGGCGCACATTAGCTTGTTGCAAGTGTTCTTGAGCTTTTGTGAAAGCCTGAGCGATGGTCGTGTGCAAAGTCTTGACGCCCGGCATTTCCAGGGTCCTGGGGGCGTCTAATTCAGAAGTGTGTGGGTGTCTTCCATACACCATAAAGAACGCTGTTTGCCCAGTTCTGCTATGCAGGGAGTTATTGTAGGCGTACTCGGCGATCCATAGACGTTCTCTCCAATCCCCTTCTACCTGGTGAAGCATGCAGCGCAAGTACTGCTCGAGAGTCTGATTCATCTTCTCCGTTTGACCGTCGGTCTGCGGGTGATGACTAGTCGGATGTCTATCTGGGCCAATGAGCAGCATTTCCTCCAGAAACTGGATACAAATTGGGTTCCTCGGTCTGATATTAGGACTGAAGGGACTGAAGGGAATCCATGCAGGTGCACTTCGTGTTCTAGGAAGGTTTTGGCAAGGCCGGATGCAGTCGGAAGACCCTTGAACGGGAAGAAATGAGCCATTTTAGAAAATAGGTCCACGATTACTAGGATGGTGTTGTATCCTTGACGTGGAGGAAGATCGGTAATAAAGTCTAAAGATAATGTGTGCCATGGAGCCGGCGGAATGTCCAAAGGCTGTAGGAGCCTGGATGGTCTTTGTTTGGAGGACTTATTTTGGGCAAAGATACCACAAGAAGAAATTAACTCAATGATATCCTTACGCCATGTTGGCCACCAGTAGCTTCTTTTTACCTTAGCCAAGGTTTTAGCAATTCCCGGGTGGCCTTCAATGAGGGATTCATGGTATTCAGAGATAACCTGTTCTTGCAATTCCTTCACCGGCACGAACAGCCGGTTCCTGTAATACAGCAGTCAGTTCTTAATACAGTAATGCTCCCCTCTGGAACCCCACTCTTGTAGTTGCTCCTGGGTCAAAACCTGCCGGATTTCGTATAAGAGTTTGTCTTGGGTCATGGTGGTTGTGATTCCTAGGATTCAGCTCTCTAGAATGATGGCGACAGGATCCGGGGATGTGTGTGCCATTTCATCGGTGCCCATGCGGGAGAGTGCGTCCACCTTGCCATTTTCAACTCCAGGTCGGTACGTAATCACAAAGTCATACTCCGCAAAGAAAAGAGCCCAGCGCAGCTGACGAAACGATTGAGCCTTTGCACCCTTTGGATACTAGAGGTTTTGGTGGTCCGTTATCACAGTGACGATGTGCCTGGCCCCCAGCAGGTAGTGTCGCCAAGCCTTGAAAGCAGCTTTAATGGCCAACAGCTCTTTGTCCGTGATGGCGTAATTGAGTTCCGCTGGCGTGAACTTCCACGACCAAAAGGCCACTGGATGTAGTTGGCCTGTTTGTGGGTCCCTTTGGGACAGAACCGCCCCCATTGCTTGACTGGACGCATCTGTTTCTACAATGTAAGGGAGGTCTGGACACAGGTGTTGCAGGATATGAGCGTGGTAAACCTCATCTTGAGTTCCTGGAAGGCTTTCTCAGCTTCCGCCGTCCAATTAAATGTCTTATTGCATTTCCTTAGCAATGAAGTAATTGGGTGTACTATTTTGGAGAATCCGGGAATAAACCGGCGGTAGAAATTCACAAAACCCAACATACTCTGGACCCCTTTGACTGAACTTGGCGCTGGCCAATTGAGGACGGCATCCACCTTGTGAGCGTCCATTCGTATGCCCTTGGTTGAGAGGACAAAACCCAGGAATTCCACCTCCGTAACATGAAACGAGCACTTTTTCAGCTTGGCGTAATGGTGGTGTTCTCGGAGTTTGGTCAGGACCGCCCGTACATGCCTAATGTGTTCTTGCTCAGATGTTGAATACACCAGTATGTCATCGATGTATACTAGAGCGCAGACATCAATGAGTTCTCGAAGGACATCGTTCATGAAATACTGGAACGCAGCAGGGGCGTTGCATAGGCCGAACGGCATTACTTGATATTCACCCAGGTCATACATGGTACAGAATGCCGTCTTCCACTCATCCCCTTCTTTAATGCGCACTCAGATCCAGCAAGGTATAAATCTGGGCTTCCTTGACCTGGTACAATAACTCCGGGATCAGAGGCAGAGGATAGCGATTTTTGATGGTCACTTGGTTCAATGCACGATAGACAATTCACGTTCTCAAATCACCTTCTTTCGTCGGTATGAAGAATAACGGCGCCGTGGCCGATAACTTGGACGGGCGGATGAAACCATTGGCCAGGTACTGCTTCAGGTATGTCTTCAGGTTTTGGTTTTCAGGCTCAGTGAGTGCGTAAATGCGCCCACATGTGATCCGGTCTCCAGGCAGCAGGTCGATTTGGCAATCGTAGGGTCTGTCGGGTGGCAACTTATTTGCTTGCTCCTTTTGGAAAACATCTTGGAAGTCTTGGTATTGAATCGGCAGAGTAGTGACACCTCCAAGGACATTGGCCATTCCCTCCCGAACAGGAGAGCTTGCGTGTTTTGCTTTCTGACCTTTTGGGTAACAGGTGTGAGTGCAGCTGTGGGCGAAAACCAATTTGCGAGCTCGCCAATTGATCCGTGGGTTATGTGCGACCAGCCATGGCATCCCCAAGATCAGCCGAAACTGCAGCACTTTTATCAGATCGAAGGCGATGATTTCGCGGTGTCCATCTTCGCACGGGAGGGTGAGTTTGGTGGTGCATTTAGATACAGGGCCCGATGCAATCTCAGTACCGTTAACGGTGGTTACAGTCTCAGCTGTTGGCTTAGGGCAAAGATCTAGCCCCATCTTTGCTGCAAGGTCTTGATCTATGTAATTTCCCACCGCTCCGCTGTCAATATAGGCTTCCAAGGAGTGCATGTTAGATGGCTGCTGATGGGTGATTAAGATCACAGGTAGCGCAAAATGGGAGGACTGTAGCTGGATTTCTTCGCTCGACAATTGGACCCCTACAATTGCCGGGCTTGGTCATTTCCCAACTCCTCATCAGGGTTTTCCTTATCCGTGGCTCCCACTGTCCTTTTGGGTGGCTTGACCGGACACTCCTTTAGGAAACGACCAGCTCTTCCACAATACAGGCACAACTGCAATTCCCTCCTTTTTTCTCGTTCGGCTTTGGTCCGCGGAGGCCTGACTCCCCCTATCTGCATGGGTTCACTGGTTCCATCGGGTCCCCGCGGGATTTGATCTTTGGGTGGCAGGAATAAAGGGCATGAGTCTGACTTACTACGGTCGTTCTTTCTTTCTTGCAGACGGGCGATCCAACTGTACCACCAACTGATGAACTCAGCGCAATCCCGGGGTGGGTCCGCTACTTGGGCAAAACATCTTTTAGTTCCCCTCGAAGACCCCGGCGAAACAAAGTGGTCCGTTTGTCCTCTGGCCAATCTGCCTCGACCACCAGTCTATTGAAAGTGGCGATATACGTCAGCAGATCCTGGCTCCCTTGACGGAGAGACAAGACTTCATTATCTAAAGCCTGTCCATGGTGGCGTTGAGCGAAGAGTTTTTCCAGCTCCTGCTGAAACACGTCCTGTAACAGAGGATCATTCCGATTGATAAACCTTACTGACCAATCTGCCGCACTCCCGCTCAGGTAGGATAGCACGAAGGCCACACGTGATTGGTCGGTGGGGAACGCCCAAGGCCTGCACAAAAAATGGAGGCGACACTGGTAGTATATCGTCGGGGGTCTCCCGAGAATCTCTCCAGAGGAGCCAGAGGTACCGCTTCAGGGAGATTGAACTGGACCAGATTGCTTGCTGGAGCTGATGTAGACTGACCCATTCCAGGCAACGGGGCTTGTCCCGCTTGTGACTGAAGGTGCTGCCACCAGAGGTCATCCGTTCTTTCCTTGGCCACAGTTAGTTCCCTCCACAAAGCGTTAGTTTCTTGCCGCGCAGAGTGGACCTCTGCGCGCAACTGCCCCAACAACTGGGCCAACTGGTCTGTTTCCAAAGTTTCCATACTAGGCGCCCGGGTGGATTATTAGGTTTTGGGCTTCGCGTTCTGTAACGCTTACCTTGTATCCACCTCGACTGGTCGGAACGCTCTCCAGGACTCCACACCTTCACTGAAGTTCGTGCTGTCGAGGATCAGCTCTGGAAGACAGGAGGTGAAGCTTAACTGCAATTCCTTCCCTTGCGACTCACCTCCCAGGTTCCCCTTACGGTTCCCCTGGGGACGTCTCTCACCTTGCTTTCTATAAGGATGCGCTCTCCATCCTGCCGTGCTGGGCAGGGGCGCGTTGTCAATGGCACCGTTCCGACAAGTTTCTTCACTGGCGTGTGCTGGATTGCAGACCGGCTGCGACTCCACTTTTCATGTAAGTCTTTAAGATGAGAGCAATGTCAATAAGAGAAATATCTGTATTAGTTAAGGCACCAAAATAACCTTCTCCCTTTTTCTTGCAGATGTCAAAGGCAAAGGATGGATGCTGGAGCTGTGTTCGAGGAGGTAAGATGGATGCACCAAGCGGCGCTGCAAGCGTCCTTGCAATTGATGAACGTCACGCTGTAAGAGAAGAATAACGCGAAGCACGTGCCTCGGGCATGGTTTAAATAGCCAGCAGGTATCCCAGGTGCCATCGGGCGGGCCCCGCCCTGGATGCTAGACCGCTAGTTGCAGATCCCCATTAGTCCTCATAGGGGCGGCCATGCCTGCCCTTTGCCCATGGAAGCTCCGTCCTAGCGTGTGCCTCCGATGCCAACAGCGCCAGGACTGGCTTCAAGGGATCCGAGGAGGGCCAAATAGGGTCCTTAGGGGCCCATTAACATACGGTGGGGATAAGGTCATGACATCACCTCCCATTTCAATTATTGGATCTGGTCGGGGACGCAGAGGGTCGGTACATAATCCTGAGGGGCTATCTTGGTAACAAAGAAATATCCATTGTGTACTCTTATTTTCCTAACCACATGATACCATCTCACATTAGGGTATTGTGCACTCATATCACCTCAAAACTAGATGCTTTCTTTATATGGGCAGTGATTTTAATTGTGTACCAAATACAACACTAGACAGATCTGCCCTTCCTTGGGGTTGCCCGTACCAGGCTACTACTGCCCTGAACAATGGGATCACTAACTTAGATCTAGTGGATGTTTGGAGGGAGCTTCACCCGGGTGACAGAGGATACTAATTGTATGCATCCCCACAAAAGATATACACCAGAATAGAATATGTTTTTTTGTAGGGGCGAGACAGCTTGCTGAATTTAGTAGTGTGGAATATATGGGCCGCACAATCTCCGATCATTGCCTCTTGATGGTCACATGGGATAACAGGACACCTCAAACTCCAATCCCCAGATGGCAAATGCCCACAGAAGCCTTATCGGATCCCCCTTTTAGAGAACAACTTTGCGCCATGTTGGTCTCCTTTTTGAAAAACATTGGTAGTGTGAACAGTTGTGGGGCTGTTTGGGAAACCCTGAACTAGGGGTGAGGTTATTGCTGTAGCTGGGGGCATCCGCAAGAAGCTGAGGGAAGTACTTGAAACTTTGGAGACCAAAGTAAGCAGACCTGAGAGGTTGCACTCTGGCTTGCAGTTGAGTGAGGGAGAACTTAAGAAGACCAGGTCCCAATGTCTACTGGCAGTGGACAAATCCGGGAAGCTACTAGCCTGGCTATGCAGGCGAGAGCAGCCTAGACTACCAATCACATAATTACATGATGAGTGTGGGGCTCCTTGGTGTGCCCAGGCAGTAATTAATTATATATTTGCCAATTATTACACTAAATTGTACAGACACGACGCACAAATACTTGTGGAGAAAATAGCTGAGGTTTTTGCAATGATTCGGCTCCTGAAACTCACTGCTGTCCAGAGGGATCTCTTAGATCAACCCTTTACACTGGAGGAGCTGGGCGAAGCAATAACTTCTCTTTCTGTCGGCAAAACGCCAGGAAGTGATGGCCTCCCAGCGGAATTTTATAGTACTTATCAATCCATCCTGGCCCCAATGCTATTGAAGGTATTTTAGGAGACCTTCGATAAAAGTGTACTCCTGTTTGCCATGCAGCAAACACTGGTAGTCACTATTCTTAAACCTGGAAAGCCCATGAGATTTGCAATTCATACCGTCCTCTAGCCATATCGAATTACGACGTGAAACTACTCACCACTGTGCTGGCTTGTGAAATCAGAAAATACAATATTAAGGCTTTTACACCATGCAAAGAGAAATACACCAACACGGGCTTGTAAAGATTCACAGAATCTTTATTGCAACACTGAACAGTTTACAAAACAAAGTACACAAATAGCTATTTGGCTGTCAGTACTTCACAGAGACCACCAGCAGGTTCAATGTGAGCAGTGAACAGAAATTGCTAGCTGGACATTAGCATATTTATACAGTTTCTTCGTAACGATATCCAGCCTCCTACGAGTTAATCATGTACTGGGCTAGGGTTCACGCCAGGTTCATTCCTAATTTACATATCCTGTGCATGTGGTTTACTTCTTAATACATTTACTAACAAGTACTATTATTCTCTGGATGTGACTTTACACTCTTTACACATTTGCTTCAATGCAGGTCAAACAGATGTTTCACATATCATGTTTAAATAGCATTATTGTTCTTGTATACTTGTAGGTTAACATCGCCGATTCAAGTAATCCCCTGATCCCTAGGTCAAGAAAGGACAAGGTCTACATGACCCTAACATATAGCCTGCAGGCAGGTTGGACATTAACTCGCATACAGAGGTTGAAGAGGTTAAAGTGAAAACAAGAGGGCACAGGTCGGCCATTTTAGGCCACAGGGTGACTTTGCACGACATACCAAAATGGTGGTCTAACCTAAAATGGAGGCTTGATTAACTTAAGGTCACGACCTTGCAATACGAACTTCCTCGCAAAGCGACTGGGCATAGGCCAACAAATACAATGAAGACGAAACAATATTATATCAGTTTCGACAGGCTGTGCACCTCCGCCAATGTATTCCAACTCTGATACACACTGATCAAAATGGGTAAATCCCGGGAATCCCTTATTCAGGTGGCCAGAGACGAACTGGCCCTATCTTATCCCAACCCTAGGGGTAGACGAGTGGGGAAGGATCACCTGGGTAGGGGAACCCGGGGCTGTGCTCAGGGGAATACTCCAGGTGAGGCGCTGTATTTTACCAGACGAAAGGGACGAGGAAGACGAGATCCTTGAGGATTTGATAGGTTGTACCAACTTGACCTCCCTTCCTCCCAAACAATCTTCTCTATATGAATTTCCTTCGAACCTAAACCCTGTTAAATTCAAAAACCACAAACCTCAGAATTCCTGTTTCCCTGTGGTTTTCTACCAAAATACTCCCAGTAGTTCTCCTTCCCGTCCCTATGATTATTATTTCCCGCACTCCCAATCTGCTCAGACAGAACCCTACCAATCTCCCACTTCTGAACTTACCAAAACCCCTTGGACAAACAATATCATTCCTCATGACGCCCCCCCCCCGTTTTTCTGACAAGAACACTTTCACACATTACGAAAGATGATGGACAAACACAGAAACAATTTACCTGATATGTCCCACCACAAGGGTCAGGCAAAGTCAGGCAATTGACCAGAATCACACACACCTGCCAGCCCTTTCCCTTCCCCACAGGGATAAAAGGTGGAGCAGGAGAGCACAATACGAGCAAGGCATACCGCACAATGAAAGAACTAACTCAGCACGGCAGTTCAAGAGGAGGAGAAAGACGGAGCAAGGGTGACAAGGAGGGAAGCAACCTCGCCCTTTCCGACCAAGGCCTGTGAAACGTCCAAAGAAGTAATCGTAAACCGCGAACAATAGCCAGTGTGTGTTGCAGCAGATGTCAACAGTACACAGGGTCCTCTTCCGCTGACAACAAGCCGATAAGAGACGCTTGGCCCCATGGTACCGACTTTGACTCCAGAGACAAGAAAAGCTAAGCGGTTCATCACAGTCAGTGAGTTAAGGGGAGAGCCGATAAGAAACCGAACTGTGTTGAACGAAAGTAGCAAGCACCTGATTAAAGAAAGTACAATTAACTGTTCATACGCAAGGGGGAAGCCAGATATAGAAGAGTCAAGCACCACATGGGTGCTCACTGGGGAAACTCTGGATGATTACCCTACTGTTCAAACTACCGTTACCAGAAGACCTTGGGATAAAGGAGAGAAGAGGGTCAAAGTGGTCATACAGGAGTCTAGTAAAATCCTCTGTTCAGTCAAAAGCCTTTGACCAACAGATGATTGTGAAGCTAAGAGAAGTTAAGCCTGCATCGTAAGAACTGTTCAAGGAAGAATATGAATTGGAAAAGTTGGCAAGAGTGAACCGACCCAGGGATGCCAATGAAAGGGGGCAAATTCTGAAGTCCCAACGAATAGTGTGTTGACAAGAGTGCACCCGGCAGAGGGATGTCCACAGTGAATTGTTCAAAAAAACATTAAGATTCATTAATCAAATAGATGTCACAGATGAGATTGTGTTGAAAGCCATAGTGAACCCGGCGGAGGGAGGCTAGCAATCGAGAAGGGTCTGATCCCAGAAGAGGCAGGCCCAGGGGTGAAGAGCTGTCACCCAAACACAAGCAGAGACAATCAGAGAAGAACTTTGGAATTTCTGTTAACCTTTTGTATAATATTTTGGAGCCCATCAGACCCTCCAAAGCGAGAGGCTTGAATACCGAAGGGCGTGATATAGCTAAAACCTTCTTGTAGATCTGAGTCCGGAAGAGTGGGAAACAGGGGTGAAAAGGAATCACCCAACATGCAAGCAGAAAGGAACGTTTTGTTTATTATTTTGTTGAAGACATCAGGTCCTTGGAGGCAAGAGACTTTTTGTAGAAAAGAGACTTAACCACCGAAGGCCCTGATAAACTGAGAGCGAAACTGTTAGCTCGTGCTGAGGAAGCAGAAGTGTGTGCTGTGCTCAGGAGTCCCACCTTGTCCCGTGCTCAAAACGTGGAGAAGGGAGACCTGACTACTGCATTCTGACTTATTATTTGTGAACACTTCTTTCTTTCCTGTGAACCCTACCCCTCACTCTTTGTTTGTATTTAGCGTAAGGACTGGCAATATGTTTTTCTTAGTATAGGCCCTTTTATTTGACAAGACGCCACTAGGACTGCCTTATTATTATTTGATGGTCATAGCTTGCTCCCATCTTAGATTTAGGCTTAGATTAGGCATTTCTCCAACATGCATATACAGTTTAATAAACACCCTTTAACTGTGATCACTTGTGTCTGTCTTTACTGTTGTCACCATGAGTTCCTTACACTGCATATTTGAGATAGGAATATTTGGAGGCGGGTTTTAACAGAGGGGGTTCCATGCACCATATTTCTGTACATGCAGATGACATGCTGCTTTACTTATGTGAACCGCAGCACAACCTCCCAATAATATTAGATGTCCTCAATGATATTGCTAAGCTGTAATGGATCTCCTTTAATAAACAGACGTCATGTCTTTTCCCCCGGCAGGATTACGCGGGGTAGATAGAGCAGTATTGCCCGAGTGGGGGTTGAAATGGGAAGTACATTCCTTCAGATATTTGGGAATACAAATTACATACACCCCTGGAGACAAGCACACACTCAATACACAAAGGGTAGTAGAGGGTGTCACGAAATTCAATAACATTCTGGTCTCAGCTACCTCTTTCCCATGTGGGCAGTGTTGCTATAACCAAAATGATTATTCTCCCCAGATTCCTATATGGCTTCACTAATGTACTCTTTTACATAAAAGCTGCTTTTTTTCTCACAATCTTGAAGACATATTCCGAGATTTCCTGTGGGTCCTGAAGAGACACACATTGGCAATAACTGCCTTATGTCTGCCTTACAAAGAGGGAGGGGTACAACTTCCACGCGCCTGGAGTTCTACTACTTGGCCGGCCAGGTAAGCTTTATCATGAAATGGCTGTCAGATAAACTCACATCTGAACACGAGTTACTTAACACATTAGTGAGACCTGCCTGGCTTAGGGAGGCTCTACGGCTCCCAATTAGTTGGAGTGAACCCCGGCCTTTGGCACTGCTGGGTAGACAGGCCTGGGGCACTGCTTGGTAGACAGGCCTGGCTTAGAACATGAACGTCACTCCAACTCCAACATCCTTACTCCCCCAACATCCCAATCCTGGCAGATACATGTGGCAACCTAGGCGAATTAAAAGATATTCAGTGCTGGGAATGGGCAGGTATAACCACTTGGGGCGATATGTATGAGAACGGAACATTCAGAGCCCTGCCTAGCCTTATGCAATGGGAGGGACTACCTAGAGGAAAATTACTGAGATACATGAGGGTGGCAAAGGTCGCAAGGCGCTATTGGAGCGAATGGCCTGCTGAGCCGAGAGACAATGTTTTTCTGGCCCTAATGTACACATTAGAAGATGCCTGGAGGTCTGTATCTAGACTATATAAGTGCTTATTAGATGGAGCTAATGTTAAATCCACCAAACTGAAAACACGCTGGGAGGCTGATTTTGGTTTAGAAATCACAGACAAGCAATGGGAACTGGCGCTAGGCTTTGTTAAGAATGTGTCCCTCAATGCCAGATTCAGGCTAATACAAGTCAATGTACTTCATCGTACATATATGACCCCTCCAGAGTGGCCAGATTAAAAAAAGATGTGCTATCTACCTGTCCATGGTGTAGCCAATATGCCGCCCACCTCATGCACATGTTGTGGACATGTGCTGTAGTGCAGCGCTTCTGGTCCCGAATCAAACAGACTTGTGAGGATGCTGGAATTAAAATGTATCATTGGAATCTGCTGGAATGCCTACTAGTTATGTACCCTAGATTGCGTAAGCATAAACAAGTCACCAAATTCATGGATTTAGCATGCATATGAATGAAGAGATGTTTAACAATGACATGGAAATCAAAAAAGGGCCCGCAGCTTGATGTTTGGTTTAGAGAATTTGCACGCTGGTGTGAGGCAAGAGCATGGACTGGGGCATGGACTGGGGCGACACAGGTACACGATGGGGACACAGCACTTAACTTCGAGGCCTAGAAATCCCTTATTGACTCTGCCTCATACCCCACATATGACAAACCTCCCTGAATGCTCCCTACCTGCCACTGTTTACCTATCTTTTTTTAACTTTTACTATGAGCAGGCTGCATGCACGGGCCCTGGACTCTCTCATAGATTTGACTAACACGCACTGTTCAATTGGCATACACTGAACCCACTGCGACACTCACCAATAACCGGCATCATATGTGATAGACAGACAAGCAATGGGTATTTGTTCAAAATGTTTTGTTTTGTTTATGTACATTGTTTGAATTGCTTGACATTGAATGGAACATCAAACGTTGTTGTAGATTACTACATTGATCTATGATCCTGCCACTGTGAGATGCAACTGTAAAATTCACCAATAAACACATTTAAAAAAAGAAAATATACGATGGAACAGGATATTTTGGGATCAATTGATAATGGCAAGAAGGATCATTGGTTTACTTTTGATGTTCAAGATATCTGTAATATGATTCAGTCTTTAAAACTTTCTAGGGCCCCTGGCCCGGACTGCATTCCTAATGTGGTTCTAAAAGCTCATGGTCATGAGTTATGGAATATTAATCTTTAATATATTTTCATTAATGTCAACAACTCTGCCATGGTCCCTTCATCCTGGAAAAGAGCTAATGTGGTCACTTTATGTAAGAAGGGAGATTGATCTGACCCTAATAATTATATATTATTAGCTTTATCTGATTCCATATCCAAAATATTTGCCTCTTGTATGTTAAAAAAAACTAAATGAATTTGTTAAAGAACTGAAATTATTATCCCTGCAGCAAACTGTATTTAGGAAAGGGTTTAGCACTATGACCAACATCTTTATACTGACTAATTTAATTAGGGCTACCGTGACCTCGAGAGTAGAAAATATATATATATATATATATATGTTTAATTTGCTACACAAGGGCTTTCAATGCTGTCCCATGTACTCTTTTGTGGCAAAAACCTTTGGGGCTGGGCTGTAATGGCTCTCTGTTGAATATGATTGCTCAGTTATACCAATTTACGTCAGTGAGCATTGGGTTGGGCCAAGATGGCACTATTTCTGATAATAATAATACAATAAGTAGGTGTCAAGAAGTGATGCGTTCTTGCGCCCCTTGTTTAGAACCTTTTTGTTTCAGGTATGCAGCACTCTCTGACGGACTGTACACATTTTCCACCAGAAATAGGCTACTTATATTATGTTTGGTTATCATATGCTGATGATACTATACTTTTGGATAAGACAGCTATAGGATTTCAGAGGAGTATTGATGCTGTTTGTAAATATTGCAGAGATAATGGGTTGATTATAAATGTTGCAAAAGCTAAAGTAATGGTAATAGGGCACTACAGAAAGAAGAGATGTGGCTTTGTTTGGAATGTGGATAATATTCTTATTGCAATCGTGTAGGATTATGTTTACCTAGGCACTTCTATGATTTATAGATTTAATATTAAGATGCTAGCAGGCTATGTGACGACAAAAATATAGAAAACAATTACTGCTTCATCACGAGTTTGGTGGTAACCCTTAAATGCGGCGGTAACGCTAATACTGCCGCATTTAAGGGTCCACCAAATCATGGGTTTGGCAGGATTTACCCCCAGCTCAGACACGCTGCGTATTTGCTGATCTTCGGTGCCATTACCACCGACGGTAGTAGCGCCGAAAATTCCCCATTGGGCCCAATAGGGAATGGGGAATTCCTGAATAGGCCCATTGGGGAATGGGGAATTACTGTTCCTCCAAACCCGGGATCGGGCGCTAATAGCACAGGGGGGGTTGGCGGTAACGCTAATAGTCCCGGCTGTATCCTGGCAGTATTAACAGCCGGGATACCGCCCAACTCGTAATGAGGCCCTTACAATTATTAAATCATCTATTGTCCACAGGGTTGGCTATTCAATCACTGTGCTTGCTAAATTATATAGAAGTTGTATCGTGCCCAGAAACATGCATGGTACTGAAGCCCTACTAAACTCTGAAATACATAGGATGCATTGTCTAGAGGGAAAGGTTTGGAGGTATTTTCTGGGTCTTCCCAAATGTGTTCCCAATTAAATCATCAGCTGTGTGATTGGAATGTTGTCATTGCAAACCTCTTGGGAGGTCAAACTAGGTGTCTTCTATTTGAACCTTTTGAATGCTGACTTAAGTGAGGTATCATCCCTGAGTTGTTATAATGACAGGGCAAAGAGGCTAAACCCTGAAACTAAAGCTTTTGGTAAATGGGAGGATGAGATTCTTGCTTTTTTAAAGATGATTGATTTTATTATTGAGGATCCCTTGATCATTACTTCTGTGATTAAGATTCTCAAGCAAAAAGCTGGCTGTTGGGATAGAGGTCTACAGAAAAGCAGGCTGGTTGATAAACATAAATATCCTTATTATGTATCTCAGGGATTTTATTTCCCCCATCCATTCAATTATCTGATAAAGTGTAAAAATAGAAATGTTATACTGAGAATGAGATTCAATCAGTTGCCTACTTATGAAATTGTGGGAGCCTGGCATGGTATAACATGAGAACAACGCTTGTGCAGTCACGTCATGCAGGATATTGAAACAATAAGACGTGTTTTTTACAGATTGTCCCTGTCTGATAGGCATCTAGACTAAAGGCTATAGAAGTTTTTTGAAACAAAATGTATGATATTGCTTCCAATCAATTCTGAAACCTAAAAAAGGTTTAAGAAATTATTTAATCTGTTCATATTTTGTATTTCTGGTCTTTTATTGTATTGAGAGGAATTATATATGTAATTGTATTGCTGAAATTGTATTGATGAACTGAACTGTATATTTTTTTATATTTTATAATGTGTCTAAGGTTTGTATTTAACCAAATACACAAAAAAAGGAATGTTAGAAAATACAGGCTTAGTTGCATGAAAAATTTGGTCCAGCTGTTCTCATAGCTTGACTCTTTGCCACTTTGCCAATTTGACACAGCTCTCGTCCTCACTCCTTTGGAATATGGGCTGATGTTAGAGACCTGGCCGTTCTCTACCTACCTTCCATCTCGCTATAAAAAGTATACATGCATTTTACCACTCCTTCATTACTTCCAACACAGACTACGGTCTTCCGAAGGGTGTTTATCCTCACAGAGCTTCGAGGCCATACAAATGGCATCAGGTGTTATACAAATACCACATAGCATAACATAACATACCCTTCTGAAATATGTACGTACTTCACAGGATGTACAGTCAATGTATATACCTCCATACATCAATACTTACAAATGAAAGGGATCAGGATTTAATTAATTACGCTTTATAGTATCACTCCCCTCAGGATTATTTCCCCTTTATATAATACTTGCTTCTGAGTTTCTTTTGGCTGTCTCACAGACATGTGGGCACCTTCTTAAGGACTGGTTTAATTCTCCCCCTCTTGCAACAGGTGGGCATCAGTCAGAAGGATAGGGTCAGCATCCCTCCACAGTCTGGTCTCCCACTTTCTGTATTGGGAACTGTCTGCTGTCTGAAGAAGGCCTGGGTCTTTAACTCCTTCCAGGCTTTTCTTACAGTGTTCTGCTTGTAATCCAAATAAATGGGTCCAAATAGGAAGGCAATGTATTCCATTCTCCTTTTTGTTGTTCTCAATTCTCCTTTTCCTCCTTCTTCCTCTCCATCAGTCAGTGAGTGAGCGAGTGTGTGTCCCATAATCTTTGGATTTGAACTTGTACAGAGCAGAAACCACACCCCTTAAAGGTGTGTATAATTTCTCTAATCTAATTGGTCAATGTATGTGATTGGACAGTGTTCCAAAATGTACCTGACACTAAAACAAGCCCACCATATTAATGAGGGGGGCAATATGATGGGAGTAACTTCCAAACGAAGTGTCCCTCACACAGACAATTTAAATGATGTTAGTCGGATCTCATCACAACCTAGGATGTTTGTACCACAGATTTCCGTTTTTTTTCGCTCTGATACCATTGCATACATATTCCATTTCCAGCTCAGAATAACTGTCTCTCCAGCACAGACGCTAGAACATATATGTATCACTAAGGTGTGCAGTTTCTGTGCAAGTTTATCCACATTCCCCTAATTTGCATAATGAAGCTACCATACAAAATGTTATGACCATCTACAAGGGGCTTTCAAGCTGAAGACTATTTTTAAAAATAGTAGCTCTCTATGACATTTTGTTTAAAAGTTATCAACGGAAATATGAATCCAATGTAATTTCGGGAGCCCCCCTCTGAGGCTAGGAAGGTGAGGCCACTCCTCAGCACCCTCCGTAGGGGTCGAGACTAGTAGGACCTCACCAGGAGAGACTCCCCCTTAGGGGATAGGGACTCCTATTCCTATGAGGACGTCCGAAACTGTTACACATAATGGCACACATGGCACTCTCTAAAATATCCCAAATTTACATGTCCCAAGACTTGGGTGAAGAAAAAGCCAATCTATATCCTTATCAAGAAGAAAGATAATGAATCTGGTAACGGTACAGAAGGAGGAGACTGACACACCAGTGGCATAGTGATTGCTATATACATTTATGCAATATAAAAATAAAGAGGAAACCTATCTTTCCCTATATCTATGAGGTGCTACCCTGCCTCAACTAAAGTGCTAATGGGACCATCAGGATGTCTTAGTAACTTAAAGAGTCCACCGTCCTGTGTCAAAACGTCCCTATCTCTGTCCCTTAAACTAATAACAGAACTCAAAGGCTGCACCAATGTTCTTGATCGAGGAGAATGACTCCCTCCTCCTGGACTGGGTAGCACAGTACTGGTTGTACGTTCCTCACCAGGGGGAATGACTCCTTCCCTCTGGTTTTAGTACTTCACAAACAAAGAAAGGATTGCTGATCCTCCAACACTCTATGGGGGTCATTACGAGGTTGGAGGTAATGGCAAAACGATGCCTTTAAGGGATTACCGGCACCGCATACCGCTCCAGGCTATTCTGACTCAACAACCCGGTATTAGCGCCACTGCTGATAGCGTGCTCCCCGTACTGGCATGTGCGTGGGCACGCGGCCCTTGCGCCCGGCAATAGCGGGATGGCGCTAACAGGAGGACATCATAAGTCAGGCAGACATGCAAATACCGGCATCATGAAGGCAGTAATGAGGGATACCGGGATGCCGGCAATACCGGCATCGCGAACCACCCACAAACAGCAATGTGCAGTGTTCCCAACTGCCACAGGTGCACACAATCAGCACAGGTGGTGGCAATAGAGTCTGGCCCAGTACAAAAGGAGAACACCCACACACCACAACCCTCACCACACCAAAATGATTCCACTTGTAGTAGCAACACTGGGGCTGGAGGACATGCTTGCATTGCTACACCAGCAACAACAACAGGCACCACAGACAGGCCCAGCAAGTCCCACCAGTGCAGCCAGTGGTACCACGCTGGCAGCCCCCAATCCCTCGCATCAGAGCCAGTCCATTCAGCCTAACCCCTGAGCAGATCCACACCCTGTACCGTCTGGACCGGGACACCATCACCACCATTGTGGAATTGATACACAACGACATTGTCAGCCTGATTGAAATACGCACCGCCATCCCACCTATACTGAAGGTAGTGTCTGTGCTCCACTTCCTAGCAACAGGCACCTACCACCACACAGTGGGGCAGATGCATGGAATATCACAACCCTTATTTTCTTGCATGCTGAACCAAGTGCTGGATGTCCTCCTGAAGCACTGAAGGAACTACATATCCCTACCACGGACTGCCCAGGAGATCTTTGACACGAAGGTTGGCTTCCATGCACTGGCAGGCATGCCAAATTGTATTGGTGCACTTGACTGCACCCATGTGGAATTGGTGGTCCTGCATGCAATGGAGGTGGTGTACCACAATCATAAGCTATATCACTCAATCAATGTACAGATGGTTTGTGACTCCAGCTAGATCATCACATATTGTTGTGCCCGATTTCCTGGATCAACTCATGACTCAATGGTCCTGTGGAACTCCATGCTACCACGCTACATGGAGCGACATGCAGGACGACGTGCCTGGCTGCTTGGTAAATTGCATGAAAGGCACATGGCAGTGAAATGGGGGGAGAGATGCATACACCACCATGGTGTCATTGTTGTGGTGACAGCATGATGTCCACATCCCAAAACACTGTGCTCCAAAGCATCCCAAACTGAAGATGACAACCAATCCCCATAGCAATGAAGGAAGCTGCACACCAATCACAACATACCAAACTTTCTACCACACCACATCCTACAACACGTGCACCACCCATCATCAGACATCACTCTCCGTAACACAAACAGGGGGGCACACACTCTCCAGGGCTATCCAAGCTGTCCCAGAAAATTTGGACGTGGGCTCTCAAACACAAGATGCTCATGCTGTGAGTATACACAATGTAATTGTCTGCAGCAAATCACTACACAGGACAAGCATCCATGAGAGTGCACGAAACAAAACCACCAAGGGAATCCACTGCTTGTCACAGGGCCACCACCACAGTAGTGCAGCATGTCACCATGGGAATAATCTGCGCTGAATGCTAAATAATGCAGAGACTACTGCCAACGCTGCCAGTAAGTAAAACATACAGAACACCACACATCACATATATAACACAAACACTGTGGTATGCGTCCACAATGCATGAGCAACATCAAGGCAGTGTACACCGTGTATCATCTTGAAGATGTGATGCACACTATAAGACCATGGCACAGCACAAATTGAAGCAAGGTAAAATGTGTGCATACAACCAGGGACATGTGCATGTGACCAACAAATATCTGCAGGCATGTGTGATAAGTACAGCTGTCCATCATGAATTGACAAACACATACCTTATTTTTCACCCATTCAGGTGATAGTGGCTATCCCTTGAAACCGTGGCTCCTCACCCCTGTCCGGAACCCGCAGAACAGGCACTAAGAGGACTACAATCGTTCCCATACCCGTACCCGTGTGGTCATCGACCAGACCTTTGGCCTGTTGAAGGCACGTTTTTCGCTGCCTCAGCCGGTCGGGTGGGGCACTCCTCTACAGGCATGAGAAGGTGGCCAAGATCATCATGGCATGTGCCATGCTGCACAACATGTATATCCGACGGAACGTGCCCCTACCCCCTGACATTGAACTGCAACCACCAGGTGGTGCTGAAGAGGATGAAGAAGAAGTGGGCGCACATCATAACGGTGCAGACCCAGGAGGTACGTGATGTGCGCCAGTCTGTGATTGGCCAATATTTCTAAGACACATGGGTGCAGAGGGTGCCATGAAAGTGGGACCGAGGGCACTGGGTGTGGGAGTACATGTATACTATGCACCGTAGACCAATAAATGACACATATACAATAAGGAATGTCCACTCAAGTATTTTTTCATGTACACAACGGGTGTATTAAACAGTACAATAGTAATAAGTGCTCATACCCTCCACCTCAAACACACCCTTGAATGCCCTCCCCCTCCCCCACAACTCCCCCACACACCCTCTCGACCTCCCCCTCCACCCACAATTCCCCACACACCCTCTCCCCCTCCCCCATAACTCCCCCACACACCCTCTCTCCCCTCCACCTCCCCCCACAACTGCCCCACACATGGTGTCCAATCGAATGCAGCAGGTTTATGCATCATTTGCCATATTCAGGCTGCCCCATCTACTTATGACCACTTCCCGCACCTGGTGGCAGCATGTCTGAGCGCCACAAGGTGTGCACAGACCTGCGAAGGGGGCTGGTCTGAGTGGAGCTGAAACAGGAGGCCGTGTCCGCTTGCTCCAGTCTCAGGGCAGGGCGCTCTGCCTCCAAGGCATCCGCTATATGGCAAAGGACCTGCATACAGCAGACAACTCCTCGCAGATACGAGTTGTGCTGGCCTCAATGGCCTGTCAAGGATGCAGTGTTGTCCCAGCCCTCCTGCCTTGCCTGGGCACCATCCAAGACAAATTGTCTGACTAGGCCTGTCAGCTCCTCCTGGCGCTGCTCTGTCTGTGCTATTTGCTGCACCCCATCCCGGACACCAGTGGAGGTGGATGCTGCATGTGGCACATGTCCCAAATCATATGGCTCCTCTGTGGGGCTCCAGCTTCCTTGCCCTGGCTCCCCTTCCAGAATGCTCCTGTGTGCTGTCATTGGTGGTGCTGAATGTTGTGGTCTTGGGTGATGGCAGGGGCTGGGTGTGGCAGGTAAGTCTGATGAGTCATCCTCCACAGGGACACACACCTGGCCTTGGCTCTGTACATCCTCGTCGCTATGAAGGTGCCGTGGCGGCCGCTTCCCCACACAGAGCTGTTGGCAGCTGAAAGGGCCCCATCGGCCACAGGCTCCTGTGCAGTGCACACAGCTGTTGTGGGGACTGTTGGTGTGGCAGTGGCCCTTGGCCGCCCCAGTGACGTAGCATCCTGTGGTGCCTTCCCCTTCTGTGGCAGTTGTGGCTTGCCTGGGCCTTTTTATGTAGAAGGCCTATTGCCTTCTTCCCTGCCCCTGGCCTTCTTCCTAGGAGTTGTTACCTGTGCCGCTTAGTCGCGGGCCTCGCTGTCAGGATCTGAGCCTGTGGAGGACCGAAAGAGGGACGGCATCAGTGATGGTTCTACATGCATCATGCATACATTGGTATTATTGCTGTTCTACACATTAAAGGGGATTAGATATTGGAGGTTTGACATTCAGGTTGCTTGCTATATGGGGGAGCATGCAGGCATACGTCTGGGTCACACATGTTTGTGGTGGTGTATGCTGTGTGACATGCATTTCTGTTGTGGACTGCGTGCAGTGTGACTAATGCCGTTTTCATGTTTATGTGGTGTGTCTCAGGTATGGCATTGGCATGCATGTGGATGTGTCAGTGCTGAGGACGGCATCTAGGCACGGATGTGTCCATGTGTCTGTAATGGGCCATGCATTTCCTCATGGCACGGTCACATTAGTGGACTATCATCATACTTTGCATTACAGTGTTTTCTTAGGACACTCACCTCCATCTGTGGATGATGTGGCGCCATGTTCCATCTCGCCCACACCTTCAATAGACTCGATGCCGATAGTGCTGGCGCACGTTTCCTCCCAGCGGCTGAGTTTAATTGGCGAGCTAGGGCCACCGCCAGTAGCCAGGCCCTGGCTCCGTTTGGCCAACAAGATTTTACGCACTCTGGGGCGCAGGTCGTCCCACCATTTGCGCACATCCTTCACTGTGCAGGGGGTGTTAACAACTGCACTCACTTTACGGGCTACTTCTTCCCAGATCTCTTTTTTCTCGAGCTGGGCTGCTCTCTTGAGGTCATTCGCAAAGACCACCTCAGCATTTTCAGCCAGCGTTTTTCTGCTAGCATTGTGAGCTTGTCCTCCAAAAACCGCTCCTTACGCTGCCAGGATCCCCCTTTCTTCACTGCTTTTGGCATGATGCTGTTGGAGTAGATGTTTTTCCTCTGTCGGAATGAGTCTCCAGGTGCTGTGTAGTGAGGATGGCAATGGATTGTGTTTTTAAAGATGGCCCCCGTGCGCTTTCCCGTTCCGGCACGATGACGTTACTTCCAGTTCCGCTTATCAGCGGCGACCGCTATTAGCAGTACCCACTATTAGCGGTGCCCGCTAATGCCGTATCCATTGATGCTGGGCCCGTTATTTAGAGGTGGACGGTGGCAGTAGTGCTGTCTGCGCTTACCATGATGCCGCTAAGGGGCATTTGTAGGACTTTAGCAGCATGCCGGTACTGTCGATACTGGCATGCCACTATGCTCATGCACGCAAACTCGTAATCGGCCACTGTTAGCGGCCTCTTTCCTACACGGACACAGTATTTGCTCCATGCTGGTAAACACTGATTTTTACCTCCAACCTCATAATGACCCCCTATGTCAGAAAGTTCACCATTACTTTATTCAAGGAGGAATTACTCCCGTTCCCTGGGTCACTGGTTTGATTCTCCTTGTGAGCTCAACTACCAGGAGAATGACTCCCTTCTCCCAGCCTTCCTTGGCTTTGCTGTTACAGTTCACAACACCAGGGGAATGACTCCCTTCCCCTGACCTTCCTCAGGCTTTTTTCACAATTTACAACACCAGGAGGAATGTCTCTCTTCCCCTGGCCCCAATGAACACTTGGTTTCACATTTCACAACACCAGGGGGATGTCTCCCTTCACCTGCCCCTTTTGTACACTTGGTTTCACAATTCATAACGCCAGGGGATGTTTACCTTTCCCTGGCCCCTTTGTACACTTGGTTTGACAGTTCACAATACCAGGGGGAATGACTCCTTTCCCCTGGCAGAACTTGTTCACTCTCCTGCCAGGTACTGCCCTGAGGAAGATGACTTAGACTGATCTTCCCCTGTGGGTGCGGGTCTCAGACCCTCAGCTTTCTACTACTTGGATTTGGCAGACCTTGGTTGCTTTCCTGTCAGGCACTGCCATGAAGAAGATGAGCTGCATTACATTTCTGTTTTTGGGTCCTCGGCCCTTCCCTGGTGGTCAGTGGTTTACTTGACCCCCAGTACAAGGGAGACTCCCTCTGATTCTCTCTAGGTTTGTCTGCAGGTGCCAGGCCCTTCATGTCATGATCACTGCTTCCAAGGAGCCAGGACCAGCCCAACGTCCTTGGAAGCAGGCCCCTAACCCTAATCCTAGGCACCAGCCGGTCCCCACGGGGACCTTTTGGACCTTGTCCTGGCGCCGGTGGCACCAGGCTCATCAGAATCATCGGTCCCGGCACTGGAAGCGCCGGGCTCATAATATGTGTGCAGATGTTTGGGTGGACTTACCTGCAGCAGACCATGCTGCTTACTTACCAGCCACTTAGAAGTCCTCTGTAAACAGGAACTACTTTCTTACCTGGGTGGGGCAGCTCCATTCCCTGGATTCAGCATGGGGGAAAGCTTCTGGAACTGGAACTCTTTTCTTACCTAGGCGGGGCCGTGGAGGAAGACGCCTCATCACTCCAAGGCTATTTAAACCACACCCGATGGATGAAACGTGCTTTGCGTTATTCTGCATCTGCAGCAGAACGCTCACCGAGTCTGTTCCAGCCTTTCTTCCTCAATCTGCAAGAA
This sequence comes from Ambystoma mexicanum, assembly GCF_040938575.1. Lineage (NCBI taxonomy): Eukaryota > Metazoa > Chordata > Amphibia > Caudata > Ambystomatidae > Ambystoma > Ambystoma mexicanum. Next base: position 1,091,229,385 of record NC_090937.1, on the reverse strand, counting down.
TCATACTCACCATTCCTGTATCCAGTCGACAGCAGCATCTGCAGAGACAAGAAACAGCAGGTTAGCAAGGCAGTCTTAACTCGCAGTGCTTACTCACCTGATCCATCGGCTGCGGTCATTTCGGCACGCTGTACTTTCGCCTGTGAAGACAAAGGCATTGTCATTACTTACCGGCACTCCGTGAACTCTGGAATTCTTCACGCTGCATCGCCACCTGCGGAGATAAAAGCATCGTATTTACTTACGGGCCTTCCGCGGACTCCGGCGCTGCAAACAAGCTTCTGAAAGACAAAAGAAGAGACATTAGACAGGTATTTACTTACGCTCATCGCGCTCTTCACAATAGAACGCCTGCAAATACTCCGGTGCCTCTTCAGCACGAACTACGCTGCAAGGGAAAGAACAGCTAGAGCGCTTGCATTTACTCACGCATTTCCAGGCGCTTTATTTCATCTTCCTCAAGAGTCCTGCAAGCAAAAGGGGAGAAAAGCATCATACGAAGTCCTGTTCAATGTTAACGTGCCTTGCACCTAAAGACTCTAAAGACTATAAAGACTAAAAAGGTGTCTGGAAACTCACCGCTCGTGCGATTAACGACGGTAAAGGTCCTCTGAGTCCAAGAGGCCTATGTTTCACCAGTGAAGGAACTGGCAACAGCGCCCTGCATCAGACGCAGATGGAGAGTCCAGCATTCACCTATCTAAGGTGAGCACGTTGACCTGGGGGCTCTACGGAGAAGCTTGGGAGAGAGAGGAAGAGAGACATTAAACGACCCAGACCATTAACCCCTATATTCTTTCATCTGCAGAAACCTCACCCTACGAGTTCGTCACACAGTGCGAAGAGGTTCGACCCCAGAAGCCCATCGAGTCCTGCACATCACCTTTTGAGTCACAGACACCTTCCTGCCACGACCTGCGCCTCCGTGGGAATCAGGTGAGCGTTACAGAACGCGAAGCACACCGCAAAACTCCTACCCAGGCGCAATGGAAACCTCAGACACTGATCACTTAGCCCAGTTGCTCAGAGAATTAAGAGCAGAAGTACATGCAGCTCGTCAGGAAACAAGCTCTCTAAGAAGAGAACTAATACTTTCCAAGGAGCGAACAGAGGACCTCGCTAGGCAATTGCTACAAATGCAGGCCGGACAGACACCTCTGCCCGCTCCAGGAGGAAGCTATCCTTCTGCACCATCTGTAAATCCAGTGCAAATCAATCTACCTGGTAATGTGCCCTTGGCTCCGCCCGAACGTTTTTCTGGTGACCCAAAGAAATATGCAGTGTTCATCAACCAGTGCCGCTTACATTTCTTATGTTGACCAGCTGCATTCCCAACAGATCAGACCAAAGTGGCTTTCGTGCTTTCTTATCTCAGTGGCAGCGCCGCAGATTGGTCGATTCCTTTAGTCACCCAGGATGATCCGGTTCTGCATGATTTCCAGGCCTTCCAGTCCAGTATGGAGAAACTGTTTGCAAGACATGCACAAGGGCAGGCCTTGGACCATGAACTTCTTTCATTACGACAGGGTAATCAAGACCTCTTGACCTATATAGCCTCATTCAACAGACTCATAGTGGAAACTCAATGGCCCGAGGACAAGAGAATAACGCTTTTCTACAGAGGCCTGCGTGGAGAGCTCAAGGATGTGTTAGCTCAAGTTGTGAACCCTCCACAAGAATGTTCAGACTATATTGACTTAGTCGTCCAATTGGACCACAGATTACAGAACAGGAAGGCTGATCGTTCCAAATTTGATACCCGAGTGTTTTCTAAACCACAAACTTCTACTAAGGGAGCTGACACTGTGGAACCCATGCAAATAGGGGGGATGAAAGGTCCTTTAAGCCAAAAGGAGCGGGAAAGAAGAAGACAGCTGCAATTATGCCTCTATTGCGGGAACTCAGGGCACTTTCTTCGAGACTGTCTGGTGAAACCAGCTAAGAAGGCTGTAGGAGCCGCAGACACCAGTGCCACAAGTTCTAAGCAGGGAAACGACCTAGCCCGGCAAGTGTAGAGGTCCTCTTGCCGAGCGTTAAGATCTGTCCCATGACCTCGCATTTCGTGGTGCCCATGGTCCTCATTAGTCCAGCACGTCCGGATCGTTTGCATGCAATTGAAGCTTACATCGACAGCGGAGCAATCGGCAATTATGTGGACCGTGAAATGGCATCAAGGATGAATCTACCCCTTGTCCCTAAGGCAGTAAAGGACGTCATTACTACAGTGGATGGCACGGAGATAGCCTCCGGACCAGTAACGCACGCCACCCAAGAAGTGACGCTAGTGAGCCAAGATGGACACCGGGAGAAAATTGTGTTCGATGTGATCAAGGCCCCTCAGTTCCAGATCATTCTGGGAATCCCTTGGTTAGAGAAACACAATCCTCAGATCGACTGGCGAGCAAAGACGGTTCAGTTTCCAGAATGTTTTACCACTTGTTATCCTCGACCTGAAGTTTCAGTGGCGGCAATTTCTTCTGAGGTTCCTACATTACCTCCCGACTACCAGGAATTCCAAGATGTCTTTCGGAAGGATCAAGCAAACACCCTGCCTCCTCATAGGTCTTACGACTGTCAAATAGACTTAATACCCGGAACAACTCCTCCTTGCAGTAGGATTTATGCCCTCACCGAGCCAGAGAATCTTCACCTCAGGCAATATCTGGACCAATAGCTAGCTAACGGGTTTATCCGTCCTTCTAAGTCTCCAGCTTCCTCGGCTTTGTTCTTCGTTCCGAAAAAGGAAGGAGACCTTAGGACTTGTATAGATTACCGCGCCCTAAATCAAATCACCGTTAAAAACAGATACCCGTTACCTTTGATCCCTGAACTCCTGGACCAAGTCAAAGAAGCATGTATATATACAAAATTGGATCTCAGAGGAGCCTACCACTTGGTACGAATAAAAGAAGGCGATGAATGGAAGACGGCCTTCCGCACCAAGTATGGGCTATTTGAATATCAAGTGATGCCCTTTGGACTTTGTAACGCTCCTGCCGCTTTCCAGTATTTTATGAACGATGTCCTTAGAGAACTCATAGATGTGTGTGTTGTTGTCTACATTGATGACATCCTTGTCTATTCATCATCTGAAGAGGAACATCAGAGACACGTTAAAAAGGTTCTCGGGAGACTGCGTCAACATAACCTTTTTGCCAAGCTTGAAAAATATGTTTTCAACGTAACTGAAGTTGAGTTCCTGGGATTCATATTGTCACCTAATGGGGTTCATATGGATTCGAAGAAGGTCGATGCAATCATCAAGTGGCCATCACCAACCTCGGTAAAAGGAGTTCAAAGCATGTTGGGATTCGCTAACTTTTACCGCAGATTCATTCCTGAATTTTCCCGGATAGTCCAGCCCATCACCGCTCTGTTAAAAAAGAACCTACGTTTTGAATGGTCTACTGAAGCAGAACAAGCTTTTCAGGACTTAAAAGCTAAATTCATTTCTGCACCTGTACTGAAACATCCTCGCCCAGAACTCCCCTACATTGTGGAAACAGATGCTTCTAGTCTTGCTATGGGGGCAGTTTTATCACAAAGAGATCCGGTCACACACCAATTACATCCTGTAGCCTTTTGGTCCCGCAAATTCTCGGCTCCCGAGATCAACTATTCCTTTTAGCTATCAGAGCGGCCTTTAAAGCCTGGCGACATTATCTTTTGGGAGCCAGACACACAGTCACCGTAATGACTGATCACCGCAATCTACGATATCTGAAGACGGCCAAAGCTCAGTCTTCCAGACAGCTTCGCTGGGCTCTGTTTCTGGCTGAGTTTGACTTTATAATTACTTATCGACCAGGCAGTAAAAACGGAAAAGCAGATGCCCTCTCCCGGATGGGAGTAGATGAACATTTGACCAATCCAGAACCAATACCCATAATCCCAGAACAAAGGATTTTGGGTTTGGTCAGCGCTCAATCCTTTGAAGACATCAAGACTACAGTCAAATCACTCCTAACTCCGGCCGATTTGCAGGACTGGCAATTAAAGGGAAAAAAATTCTCAGTGGATCAAGACCTACCATATTTCCAAGGACGATTGTACTTGCCCTGTGAGAAAATACAAAAACAAGTAATCTCCGGTTATCACGACTCTCTGATGGAGGGTCACCCTGGCATTACCAAAACCATGGAAAAGATCAAGAGACATTTCTGGTGGCCATCATGGAAGAAGGATATTAGAGACTTTGTAATCTCCTGCGGTGTGTGTGCCCAGAATAAAAGTCAGAAGGAGAAACCAGCCGGCCTTTTACACCCTCTGGATATTCCTCCCTGTCCATGGCATACCCTGTCCATGGATTTCATCACGGACTTACCTCCATGCTCAGGGTATAATACCATTTTAGTAGTCGTGGATCTATTCTCCAAGATGGCTCATTTCATTCCCCTGAAGGGCCTACTTTCGGTTTCGGTATTGGCCCGAGAATTCTTAGAAAACATTATTCGGTTACACGGTTTTCCCTCGGTTTTAATCTCCGATAGGGGAAGTCAATTCATCTCCCACTTTTGGCGAAGTTGCTGTCGTCTAGCCCAAATTGATGTAAGACTTTCAACCAGTCACCATCCCCAAACTGACGGACAAACCGAGAGGACAAATCAGACTCTAGAGCAATATCTGCGTTGCATGCTCCAACAAACTGAAAACCCTTGGAAGGATTTTCTGTGGATCGCTGAATACGCTTACAACAATTCGACTCATTCTGGAACCGGGAAGACTCCCTTCTTCCTATTATACGGACATCATCCTAGAACCTCTAATTTGGATCCTCCCCAAGAATTCGAAACACCAGCTGTGGATCATTTACACTCTGAGATTACCCGTGCTTTTAAGGAAGCCACTGCCCATCTGCAAAGAGCTAAAGCTCAAGTCAAAAAGGGAGCAGATCGACACCGTAAAGAGGCCCTCACTACGCAGTAGGAGACCAGGTCTGGTTATCCACTAAGCACCTGCCTCTAAAAGGATCCCGCACCTTCAACCCGAGATACCTTGGACCCTACACCATCTCTACCATAATTAATCCGGTGGCGGTCAAATTGGAATTACCTACGCATATGAAAATACATCCAGTATTCCATGTCTCCTTATTAAAACCAGTACAACCAGAAACTCGATTGACTGAACTCCCAGAACCTGTTTTGGTAGACGGAGAACTCGATTTTGAAGTAAAGAACATCCTAGACTCCAAAATCTCCAAATCTAAATTATACTATCTGGTTGATTGGAAAGGATACGGTCCCCAGGAAAGGTCTTGGGAACCCTCAGAATATGTCCACGCACCTCGTCTGGTCAAGAGATTCCATTTGAATCACCCCGACAAGCCAAAACCCCCGGAGAAGACACGCTTAGGAGGGGCCTTGAGGGGGGGTACTGTCATGATCACTGCTTCCAAGGAGCCAGGACCAGCCCAACGTCCTTGGAAGCAGGCCCCTAACCCTAATCCTAGGCACCAGCCGGTCCCCACGGGGACCTTTTGGACCTTGTCCTGGCGCCGGTGGCACCAGGCTCATCAGAATCATCGGTCCCGGCACTGGAAGCGCAGGGCTCATAATATGTGTGCAGATGTTTGGGTGGACTTACCTGCAGCAGACCATGCTGCTTACTTACCAGCCACTTAGAAGTCCTCTGTAAACAGGAACTACTTTCTTACCTGGGTGGGGCAGCTCCATTCCCTGGATTCAGCATGGGGAAAGCTTCTGGAACTGGAACTCTTTTCTTACCTAGGCGGGGCCGTGGAGGAAGACGCCTCATCACTCCAAGGCTATTTAAACCACACCCGATGGATGAAACGTGCTTCGCGTTATTCTGCATCTGCAGCAGAACGCTCGCCGAGTCTGTTCCAGCCTTTCTTCCTCAATCTGCAAGAATCATACTCACCATTCCTGTATCCAGTCGACAGCAGCATCTGCAGAGACAAGAAATAGCAGGTTAGCAAGGCAGTCTTAACTCGCAGTGCTTACTCACCTGATCCATCGGCTGCGGTCATTTCGGCACGCTGTACTTTCGCCTGTGAAGACAAAGGCATTGTCATTACTTACCGGCACTCCGTGAACTCTGGAATTCTTCACGCTGCATCGCCACCTGCGGAGATAAAAGCATCGTATTTACTTACGGGCCTTCCGCGGACTCTGGCGCTGCAAACAAGCTTCTGAAAGACAAAAGAAGAGACATTAGACAGGTATTTACTTACGCTCATCGCGCTCTTCACAATAGAACGCCTGCAAATACTCCGGTGCCTCTTCAGCACGAACTACGCTGCAAGGGAAAGAACAGCTAGAGCGCTTGCATTTACTCACGCATTTCCAGGCGCTTTATTTCATCTTCCTCAAGAGTCCTGCAAGCAAAAGGGGAGAAAAGCATCATACGAAGTCCTGTTCAATGTTAACGTGCCTTGCACCTAAAGACTCTAAAGACTATAAAGACTAAAACGGTGTCTGGAAACTCACCGCTCGTGCGATTAACGACGGTAAAGGTCCTCTGAGTCCAAGAGGCCTATGTTTCACCAGTGAAGGAACTGGCAACAGCGCCCTGCATCAGACGCAGATGGAGAGTCCAGCATTCACCTATCTAAGGTGAGCACGTTGACCTGGGGGCTCTACGGAGAAGCTTGGGAGAGAGAGGAAGAGAGACATTAAACGACCCAGACCATTAACCCCTATATTCTTTCATCTGCAGAAACCTCACCCTACGAGTTCGTCACACAGTACGAAGAGGTTCGACTCCAGAAGCCCATTGAGTCCTGCACATCACCTTTCGAGTCACAGACACCTTCCTGCCACGACCTGCGCCTCCGTGGGAATCAGGTGAGCGTTACACTTCACTGGTGATCAGTGGTATATCTTTTCCCACTGGGACAGGGGATTTTATCGCTGAGGCTATGTTTGACTTTCTACTCCACCCCACTGGGTCTCCTGTGTTCCTTGTTACCTGCTTTCCAAACGGGACGCATCAGTGGCTCTTCCAGGGTTCATGGTGCTTGTCATCAGCCTCTCCAGCCCTCTTTTATTCTGACTGGCTTTCTCCGGCGGCTCCTCGAGACCTGCTGTTTCTGCATCAGAAATGTCTCGCACTCTCACTCACCTCGCTGGAACAGCCCTGCATTGGGCCCGATGATCCACTGCATACCAGGTGTGGGGCTGCCAGACAATTCTGATAGGAGTTGGACTCCTGCCAGCTCCTCCGCTGCTTCAGCATCAGCAAAGTCTCGCCCTCCTGCTCCCTCTACCTGGTTTGAATATCCTGGGTAGCTGTCGCGGACTCCTGATTTACATGGTAGAAGATGCTGAGTCTGTCTTCAGTTTTCTTATTACAGGGCCTATCCCACCCTCCGTCACGTAACATCAGTCCTCATTGTCAATGGCTCTGTGGTATTCCTCATGCTTCTTGTGAGCCACCTCGTCCCATTACTTTTAGTTTTTTCTGTCTTCCAGGCACTACAGTGATACTTGGGTCTACTATCAGTAGTTGTTAAATATTCAGGTTTGCAGAGATACATGGAAGCGTTGGGTAAGGTATTGGGGTCATAGTAGGGATTTGTGCATGGTGTTGGGTGAGGGGTGCTGTACTGTGTTCTCCTTAGTCCTTCCTTGTCTCTAGAGAGGGGAGTCTCTCCCCATAAGATCCTAATGCTGAGGACCACCCCCAGGGGGACTATAGGGTAGCAACCTCACCTCCCTGGCCTCATGGGAATGGGCTCCTCCTCGGAAGGAAATGACAACATCTAAGGATTTTCACAACACAAAGACCATGGGAACCTCCCGTGGTGCAACCCAATCCCTTGCAGTAAAGACTGTCTGAAAGTGTTTTTTTTTCTTGTTTAAAACCGAACATACTTACATCTAGAGCTTCAATGTTTCCATAAGATCCTTAAATTTTGTTTATTGAAGAGAGCATCTAAAGATAATATATCCAATGCATTTCGGACTATTAGAGTCCTTTATAAGGGACTTCATAACCTCTTGATCTCATAAACAAATGTGTGGTAGACAACAAAATGTGCCTCAACACAATTCATCTTTCCTTGTCCATTCAGAGCTCTGCTCACCAGCTTGTCACGCAAAATGTCGGAAGAACAACATCTAAGGATTTGTCATAATCCCTTCAAATACAAGTCTACAATCAACTAAGATGAGTATGTTGAATAAAGAGTACATGTCAATCAATGTGGAGAGTGAGGCACATATGCAGACAAGGCACGCCCCCTTCCTACATAACACTTAAAGGAGGTTGAGCAGAAGCAAGCCACAGGGCAAGTGAAAGCAGAGACGCTAGACACACAAAGTATCCCAGCTGCGAGAAGGAGAGAGGTCTGAAAACAAGGTGGTGGCATGACCACAAGTAATATGTGGGGGGCAGGAAGCCCTCAAAACACTGCCAATACCATCCCAAGAATGAAACAGCACTCTACCTGGTTACCTGAAGAAATACCCAGATGCTGCATGAACGAGAGAGAATCCCAGGAAGAGGATACAGGTGAGAGTGAGCCGACAGCAACGAGGAGCAAGCTAGAAGCTCCCAGACAGGCATGGAGCCCAGAGACGTTCTCCAGATTTGTAGAAGCTAACGGGGAGAACAGGAAGACCGGGAGGCAAAAAGAGAATCATTATACAGTTCAAAATACTCGACTCAGTACAAGTAAAAAAAAGTTGAGTACAAAACTGATGAACATAAATTGCAGTTATGTAATAAAGAGAATTATTGGAAGTACCTGAGAGGGAGAGAAAGCAACCATGGATATCCATACCCCGGGGAAAGGGGAAAGTACCCAAACCTTCAAAACAGAACGAGGGGAACATAAGAGAAAGAAAACCTTATGTAAGGAAGAGATTCATTGAAGTCCCTGGGTGGAGAGAAAGCAACATTGTATATCACTACACTGGGAAAAGGGGAAAGTACCCAAACCTTCAAAAAAAAGCAAAGGGAACATAAGAACAAGAGAAGCTTATGTAAGAAAGAGAATCATTGAAGTCCCTGAGAGGGAGGGAAAGCAACCTTGGATATCACTACCCTGGGAAAGGGGAAGAGTACTGAAGTCTTTAAACATAGAAGGAAGGCAGCATAAGAGAAAAAGAATGCTATGAATGGAAGTACAGAGAAACTACAAAAGTAAACAATACATAAGACAGATACCGTCAGAATAAGGTGAAGCACAATTGTCTAGAAAGCCAGAAGTACAGAAGAATGTGTACACCTCCAGGGAGTTCTGAGTCTTTTAAAAAGGATCAAAGAAAGTATAAAACACCAAGGAAAGATATTCTTCAGGAAGAGAGAAAAGCTAATAATCTCATGAAAGAGCTGCATGTACTGATACAGCAAGTAACTAGAGGTTATTTAAAGATGACCTATTAACAGGAAACCCAGAAGCTGATATAAGAAGTATCCTCAGGAAAAGGGAACCATTCTCCTGACTTTAGTTTATTTAGAATATTGGTACGGACAGTTAGATTAGCTTTGGACAGCAGATGTAATACTTTGGACATTCATGGATGACTGACGAGCAACCTAGTTAGATTTATAGGTAGGGAACATCCCATAGCGATAGGGAAAGTTAGGCCTTATTTTTATTTCTTTGACATGTGTAACATTTCTTAAGAGTGTCCGGGTCCTTCTTCTGATCCTCCACAGTACTCAGCAAACGTTCTTTGTAGTTAAACTGACAGGGATGTTTTATTGATTTCTGTCCTGCCTCCTTGGGTGATTGCCAGAACTGGCTTCCAATTTGAGGTGAACCACCAGTTCAGAGAGGTGTAAAATTAATTTCTTCAGGGGAGGCCAAGCTGATTGTGATACCAGATTAGATGAGAGATGACCATTACTGACCACTGTTCAGAGTAAATTCAATGTATATTTAAGGATTTATGCCCAAACAAAGAGGCAGATGCAAGTTGTAAATGGACAGCCTTTGTTTTTATGCCACGCTCTGGCTTCCTGGCTTTCTAGGCACAGTCATAATGTTTTATGCTGGACTTCATAAGCAAGTCTTGGTCTTGAGTTTCATTTCTTTCATGGGAAAGCGAGCCCCATGTCCAGTGGCTTGTTTGGGGAAAGCCAGAAAGATGCAATTTTGCTTTCTATTCCCAAAAGCTGCTATTTCCCCAATGAAGCTTCAAAACATAATTTTCTTATCCCTGTTGCAATTGTCCTTTCAACAGAACAACATTATAACTTTTTCCTTTAATTACATTTATATTAAAGGTCCACATTTTCAAAATCAGTAAGTTTCAAAATACTGAATCGTAATCCTGAAACGGAAATATAAACACACACCAGCAGAAAATGCAGGCACAATATCGTTTTTGCTGTCATTGTAAATGCTGTGCTTTTCATTTCAGATTGGACAGTTTCTCATTTTAATAAAGGCTGCTGGATACTTTCTCTTAACTGGTAGGACTTATTTTATTGGCTTTATCAGTTACTCTGGGCATATATTCTGATTATAGATGTGCTGCAAACATTGCACATTTCCGCGCACATGTGTTTTTCAGATGCTGTGAGCAGGCCTCAGCTTGCCCATTTGTGTTTGAATAGGTGCTTTTCTTTCAGTGCATACTTTTCTTTGCACAGATTTCCCTACATAATCCACCCCCTTCTTTTACTCCTTTCAGCAGAAAAAGGGGGAGGACAAGAGAATTGGTCTGCATTCTGCATTCTTCTCACTCTCATTTTTTTCTTGGAAATACTCTTCCCTGTCCCTCAGACCCTGGAGAAATTTCTCTGATTAGTTCACTACAGAGTGGGGGTAGAAAGACTGGTTTGGTAACAACATTAACTTCACTAATTTATAAAAATATTTTCATCCAGTCTCTCTCTTATACTCTAATTGTGTTACTTATCAATTAATTCTTCTTGTTAATCCTTTCATTTTTCTGTTCCTCAGATTACATTTTTCAGTATTTTCTTCAGTCCTAACGTCAGATGGCTCCCCAATCACTCTCAAAGCTAGTCAAGGGACACAGCATTTTAGTTGATTAATGTGGATCAATTTTTACTCAATCAGATCTCCTTTTGGGATGCAGATCTTAGAGGCAACAGGAGAGATCTTATGAATTATCTCAAAATCAATTGGCCAAAAAGGTAGGAACTTCTTCCCCTTGGCTTTGTTTCTTTGAAAATTATAGAGCTAAGCCCTGTCTCCTAACTCATACTACCTTTTTGTTGTATTGAAGTCGGAATGTGCCTCATCAACAGACTTCAGCAGATTGCGTTGGATATATGCAAAAGCATGCGGTTGGTGTTTCCTCAAATTCTCAATGCATTAATCAATAGTGGAAGCATTTCACCCAGTCTTTAATTCAAATGGACATATCTTAGTGGCAGAAGAAAGTGTAGCTCTAAGGGCCATCAGGACAAGCAGCATTGGAATGTCCTAACTTGGTCCAGAATCAACTACACACTTCTTCAAGATATTTACAATGGTTTTGTTATGTTTTTCCTAACCCCTGCTCGATGCTGGCCATTAGGTGGTGTGCATCTTTATTTTCACTCCTAAAATTTCACACATCTTAGTCGTCATCTCACTGGTAAAAATGACTACCTCTCTCAGACCCAAGACCGAAACGAGAAAAGACGTGGTTGATCACTCAATCCACCTTCTGAAGAAGCACGTCACTGTCAACATGTAACCGTTGCCTCTGTAAGAAGCGGTTACTGGTCCAATGAAGTCTAATTGCAAATCAGACCATGATAACATCATTCCTCTCTTCTGTAGCAGAGCTCTGTGTGTGGTAGAATGTGGTTGGAACTGAGCACACACACACAAGACTCCCCATTAAATATGTATGGTGATCCTGGCCCATGTGTGGGTAGTAAGTGACCTCTCGCAGTATCTCTAGTGTCTTTTGAAATCATCTATCACTGGCGGTCGCCGCATCATGGTATAACATCAAACTTCGGAATGAGGTAGGTACTACCCACTGGTCATACCCATACTGTGGTTCCCCCACCAACAGTCCATCTTGCAGCCGTGGGCCTGATGTATTCAAAGTTGGTGGATTTGGGCAAGAGAGATGGGATGTGAGGAAGGGAGGCAGATGTGGTATATGCTACAAAGGACTCAGGGACTTCGTCTTCCTCATCTTCTTCTTCAGTACCATACTGCATCTCATCTAGGATATTTCCCCAAGCACAACCCCATGCTTCCCAATTCAGATGACCCTCTTGCGATCGTCTTCCCCTAGTGTTGGGGTCTGAGAGCATCAACCCTTCCCAGGCCACCTGAATAAGGGATTCCTGAGGCCGGCCCGGGAGAATGCCCTCAGGTTTCTCACACAGGTGTAAGTTCTAAATGGACGGTCTTGGTTTTTATTGCATAGCCTGGTGTCCTGAGAACCAGCTCCAGACACAGTTATAATGTTTGATGGTTGGCTTCAAAATCAAGTCTTGAGTTGCATTTCTTTCATGAGTAAACAAGCCTCACCTGCTGTAGCTTGTTGGGGGAATCTATCAGTTTGCCTTCTATTCCAAGAGCTGGTATTTCCCCAATGCAGGTTTGAAAAGTATTGTTATTTTAAATGTTACAATTGTCCTTTCAACAGAACAACATTATAACTTTTTAAAATCAAATTTCTATAAAAGGTCAACATTTTCAACATCTGCAGGTTTCAAAATGCCGACTCTTACTCATGCAATGGAAATAAAACCACACAGCAGCTGAAAGTGCAGGCCCGTTAATAACAGTTGCTGGATACTTTCTGGTAAATGGTAGGGCTTATTTTCTTGGCTTTATCAATTACTTTGGGCATATAATCTGATTACAGATGGGCTGTAAACATTGCATATTGCCTCACAGGTGTGTTTTGCAGTAGCGGTGAGCAGGCCGCAGCTCACATATTTGTTTTTATTAAACTGGTGCTTTTCTGTATATGCATATTTTTTTTCTTGGCATAGATATTTCTGCAATATTGGTGTGGGTGGGGTGGTGGGGAGTTGGGGCCAGTGCGCATGGGTAAGAGTGATCTCCCTCCCCATTCTGTGGTAAAAGATTCAGTTAATAAATGTGCAAAAAAACATTGAGCATGTAAATTCGAGCAATAGACATACATCCCCAGAGAAAAGGGTGGGTCAAGTGATTTACTCCATTATTTTTCCAGTTACCAAGGGTTTTGGCAAAGTCCTGTTGTTGCTGGACTTGGTCTTAACCAATATGGGGCAGATGTTGATTCAAGATGAAGACCTTGAGGAAGATAATTCTCCTGATCAGGAGTGGGGACTTCCTAGCCTTTATCCACCTCCAGGATCCATACTGTAATATCCTGATCATGAGATCCTATAAAATGAATCCTGAGGTTCATGTCAGTTCTTGGATTTCCCATTTGGCTTGTGGATATCCCTGAGGACCTTTGTAAAGGTGCTGGCTACTGTAAAGGAATCTCTTTAACTCTAGACTGAGGTATTGCCCAGCCAGAATGACTGGCTGGTGAAGATGTCCATGATGTCCAAGTTGGAGGAGCACATCACGCTATATGCTATCTCTTCCCTCTACTGGGGTTCCTAGTCAACTGGGATAAGTCAAACCTCTCACCTTCTCAGGGTCTGATCTTAATTGTTGACAAGTTCAGAATCAACATGGGGATTGTTTTGCTGCCATGCAGTGTATTCTGCAGGACTTGTTGGGACTGGCTGGGCTAGAAGCAGCATCAGCCAGCATGTTGTTCTAAATCACAGAAACACATTGCCTTTTATGTATTAATGAAGCCTTGGGTATGGTTGTACCAAAAGCCTCTTGCCACAATTGTACAACCGTTGTAGGTCCGGCATCCCACGACTTTGAGAATCTGCTACTTTTTATCCCAGCAGTGAGGGAGGACTTCCATTAGTAGTTGTGCATGGATGAATTAACGAAGGGGCCCTCACTTGTATGTTCAGTTCTAATCACTGTTACCACAGGGTGACAAGCTACTCTTGGAGTGTTAGAGTATCAGGAGAGATGGACCCTGAAGGAGGCAAGAGCTTTCTCCAATTGGAGGGAATTTGGCATGAATGCCAGGACACTGGTGACATTCTTGAGCTGGCCACTGGTTTGTGTGGTATTGATCCAGGCAGACAATACCACAGCAGGAGCATATATCAACAGGCAAACGGTCAACAGGTTTGCTTTGCTCGAAATGTTGGCTTGGGTCTTGGAGACCGGGAGGAGACGCATCTGGCTCTCAGGGTAGTGCACTTTATTAGCATGGATAACTGGACTTTGGACATGATAATTTACATGTTCAGGCGATGTCTCTTCAGCAGCATATCTTCCCTAGGATTGGTGGTCAGCTCCCTCAGTAATGCTCCTAGTTTCCAAGCCAGAAGGTTTGAGGGTGAATATGATGCCAATGGTGTGGCCATATTTACTCCCTCAATCATTTCCAACAATTTGGCTGGTTCCTGTAGTATTGAGCAAACAGAGGAATGGCAGTTCAGAGCTGATTCTGGTGCTGCCCTATTGGCCCAGGGGGTTTTTGTTTATACTCTTAGAGAAGCTGCTGATGGCACCCATGTGGATTCTGCCAAAATACTGTCCTATCGGGTCATCATAGGGGTCAGGGTGTATCCCTAGTTCAATTGTCAGTCTGGAAGTTGAGAGGAGATGGTGGGTTGCCGAATATAGCGTTTTTTCTAACCAAGCCAGAGGATTAGTAGTATTTTTTGTTTATATTTTTATTTCTGTCATTGGTTTACAATAAACTGTATACAATAATAATAACACAAATTACCAGATTCGAAATAAAACTACAGCATCAAAATATAAAACATAAAATAATTGAGTTCATTGTTCACACTATACAATGTCATACAATTCTGAGTTTAAATTAACAATAGATAGTAAGCTAGTACAGATAGCTTTACAGAAGAATGAAGATAATATTATAAGCTCATTTGTTCCTATAAAATCTCAAATCAGAAAAGCTGAATATCTAACATTTTATCAACTATTTTAGCACCATCAAGATTAATGATATTTGCTTCCCTGCACAAACTCAGTGCCTAAAAGAGGTACTGTCTGCGAAATTCCCTTCATGTAAAAAAGTTGCAAAAACTACATTACTAGTCTGCTGCAATTGAGGACAGACCAGAAGAATATGCTTTAAGTTTTCAATAACCATATGAGTTTTATAAAACCGACAGATGGAACATCTCTCATCATTACCTGATCTTAAACTTAAAACCTCATGAGTGGGAACAAAGTTAAGTCTGAATCTCATAAAGACGCTTCTCCACCTAAAGCAAGGGAATTTAATTAAATAGTTATGTATCACTGAAGGAGGTTTTTCCTCTCCCACAAAAGAGTATAGTACAAACTGTAGATGCTGATGCAGCTTTAAAGCTCTTCTGACTTTCAGTGGATTATAAATTATCAATTGTAATGGAACTATCACATTTCCAAGCAACTCTTCAGATTTTAAACACCAATAATTGAATAAAACACATTTACCATCTTGCAGGTATTTTGCTGTTGGATTCATGATTTTCCTTTAAAGCATTAGTGACCTATATTGTACCAATGAGGCAAGAGAAGACAAACTTAGCTCATATCGCAATATATATTGGAAGGCAGTTTGGTAGAGACAATATTCGTCTCCAAATCAGCCCTTCCAATTTATTCCTGCATTCTGCCATAAATGTTTGCAAAATTTCAGCACCATACAAAAAGGAAGGAATCATCACTGTTTTATACAACTGTAGTATCTGTAGTAAAGAAAAATGTCTAAAGCTTACATTAATCTTTGTCATTTTAGAAATAACCATAATTGATTTACATCACAGAGTGGTATATACGGTTTCCACAGATAGGAATTTGAAAAATATATATCCCAGATATTTAAACAGGTCTGTGATTTCTACCTTGTTACCTTCCAGATGCCAATAAAATGATTTACTTTTTGGGATTATTAATAGTCAACATTTGTGTTTTGGTACAATTGATCTTTAAATCATTTGTGTTCATATAATTATTTAAGGCATTTAGACTTCTTTGAAATCACACAGATGTTCTGTTGAAAATCACCAGATCGTCGATATAGGTAAGGTAATGGATTGGTCCTGACCCTAAATTGGGAGGAAAAGCCATAAATATATTCAGGGCTCTCCCCACATCAGCCAAGTAAAGATTAAAAAGGGTGGGGCCAGCACACAACCCTGACAGAGCCCTTAAACGGTTTTAATAGGGATTTACAACTTCCATGAACCATCTAGTCTTATACTAATTTAAGTGTCAGAATGCAATTGAGCTATTTGATATAATAGCCAGTCAAGCATGGTTCATGATTTTATTTTGAGCTATAGCTCAGACTGATTTACATTGTCGAAGGCAGAAGCCAAATCGACAAAAGCCAGTAAAAGGGGGACTTTTTCCTGTTTCCTCTCAGACTATAGGATTGACAGAATTCTTCCATTAGAATGAGTTCCCAATCCCTCAGAAAAGGCCCACCGATTTAATGTATCCAAAAACAGTGCGACAAAACCTTTGCTCTGGACATTGAGGAGGGCAATAGGGTGATTTAACAGGTGGTCTCTATTGCCCTTCTTGAAAATGGGAACAATAAATTAGGATCTCCGAGAGGATAGACAATGCAAGGTTTTAGAAATATTATTAAACAAGAGATATAAATCATTGGACCATAAATAGGAGTAGAGTAGACCTTAACAGTAATGTTTGCTAAATTGTCAGACCCTGCAGCTCTGGAGAGTTTTAAATTGCTAATTACCACCAAAATATCCTCATGTGTAAACTCGATATTATCTCTAGGATAACAGGGCTTCAGATGAGCTATTTCTTGTTCAATTGGACGGGCATAATGCTCACCAAAGTGAGTAATCTGCTTAACTTCTGATATAGGATTTATTAAATTAGTTTCATGGCCTGTCTCCAAGGAGTTTACCATTTTCTAAAAGTCCCTGACTTGCTTGGAACAAATAGTTTGAAGCATAACATTAGAGTCTGCAAGCCATAATGAGTGTGTATAACATTTCAGTGAGTTTGCATGTTCCTGTTTAAGGCTTCTTATAATGCAACCAGCATTCAGACCACCGTATTGCTTAAAATATTTAATATTACGCCTCAAAGATCTTTTCCTTTCTAGGATTCAGCAGTCAACTTTATGTAAATGGGGTTTAGTTTGTATTGCTGTCTTTGTATGACTGGTAGTCAATTTAATGAACACATCAGAGAAACTGGAAGCCCCAAATGTCTTTTTTAAATTATCACCCATGGAATCATAAAACTATAATCTTTTGTGTCCAGACAAATCGATTTACCACCTTGTTTATTTCACTCAAAAGATATTAGTATGCCTTAAGAAGGGGCTAGTCAAAATACAGTGATCCCAGTGAGGAGAGTAAACTACATGCATCTTGGTTGAAACATCTCATAAGGCCTGTGATGTAAAGATTTAATAATTTGTTGAGCATTGGGCGCCCCTCTGCCAGGTCGAAGGAATGGTTGATTCTGAACTTAACTCATTTTTTAGGCAAAGGAGGTCCCAATTCTTTATTAGCTCTAACCAGGTCTTAGCATTTGAATATTAAGGGAACAGAGCATACTTTATTAGACAAACCCGGGGTGAAATTGCAATTTAGGAAACCAGCAATCGTTATATTTTCAGGAACCTCCATCCCCCCGCACCCCACTAAACTAGCCACAAAGGATTTTATTTCCATTGTTTCTATAAACCTGGGCACAGACAGCAGTTTCATTCCAATATATATGCACAAACAAGAGCTTTGCAGGACACACCGCTGTTGTTTCTACTTGCAGTCAGAAGGCATCCAAAGAGCCGCCTATGCTTCCTCTTAAGAGCTGGCTGTGAAAATACTATGAACGTGATTTTGAATAGTTACACTGTACAGGTAAATGCTTTTGCTTAGTTATAGTGTATACGTGCATGCTTTTGCAATGTTAATTAGGTACATACAGAAAAGCAGTTCAGAATGGACACTTGGTATTTCAGTTTGTTAATAGCCTAGACAAACAACCATGTTTTCAGGGCTTTCTTGAAGGCAGGGTGGAGGGTTCTGTTCTGAGTGCAAGCAGCAGGGAGTTCCATTGTCTGTCCGCAATGAAGGGGAAGCTTGCTCTGCCTGCTTTGGCGGGTTTGACTTTGGGAAGTATTAGGTGATGAGAGGAAGGCATTCTAGTGGGTCTGAATGTTCCTGCTCTGGTAACTTTCTGGGCGAGGTAGGGAGGGGATGTGTTTTCGATGCACTTGTGAGTGATGGCCAGTGTTTTCAAAAGGATGAGTTCTCTTATGGGCAGCCAGTGAGCTTCCTGTCTTGCTGCAGATATATGTTCACATTTGGGAATGCTGAGGGCGGCTCTAAGCATTATTTTGGATGACTAGTAGTTTTGTTAGATTGCTGGAAGCAGTGCCGGCAATGAGGGCGCTGCAGTAGTCCAACCTTGACCCTATGATAGCTCTGGCATTGGTGAGGCAGTTTTCAGTGGACAGAAAGGGATTGGCAGCATTGAGTAATATGGTGGAGTATGCTGCAGAGGATGCAATAGCGCTGACTTGTCGAGACATCGAAAGGGTAGCGTCCAGGTAGACTCCTAGAGTGTTAACTGATGATGAAATGGGGATAAGCAGGTCATCTATGTTGAAAGCGGTATATTCGGTGGCCCCTGTATTCCATCATAGGATATTCCAGGCAGAATTCTATTCATTCCCAGATCGGCACTCACTGCCAAACTGAGATAGTACAGAAGGTAACCAAGCTCAGTCGTCTGCTTTAGTGCAAGAAAATCTTTTTGGAGATGCAGCTGTAATGGACCCCTGAAGAGACTTATTATTGTCAACAGAGATGCTCAAACCAGGAGACACAAGATTTAATTCAGAACCTCACATTGTAAATTCAAGACGTTAGACCTTTTTAAAACAATGTATGATTTTTTATGTAGCACATATTTCATATCCAGGAGCCCAGCAGAAGCCCTGGCATGCCTTAAGTGACCTGAATTCAAATTCATTTTTGAAAAAATAAAGTTAACCTCCATTATATCCTCTTTCTTATGATGTGGTTTTGCACAGACTACATCCTTGTCCTGGCCGTAGATTGAAGTAAATCGAGTAAATCGAGCAGCAGTTTTATGACAAGGAGAGGGATTTTACGCCAAATCATTTAAATCCAGTAACACTGGGGACTAAAAGTCCTCATTAACCGATAGATCTAGCAACATGTTATCAATAGTCTCCAATGCTATATTAGGCAGAGGTTTATGGAAGAAAGAAAGGATTTAACATTGTATGTTATGCAGTATTGCAGGCTTGCCAACATCGTCTCTATTAGATTTTCATTCAGCTGGAGTCATGTTTCCTTTTTTTTTACTCCCCTTCGGTACGGTAGTTGGAGAGGCCGGTACCGCGGCAATGATGGACTCCTCAGGAGTCATCTAACGATTTAGCACGCATATCCCTCAAATATTTGAGTGAATCTTTCCGTTTGATCAGTTGGTTATTCTTTTTTTTGCAATGGCTTTTTTTTCTTTTCTTAGTAGGCACTTCGACTACAGATGTTTGGTGACATGCTGAAGGCCACTGTGACAATGCACTGTTTTTGCTGTTGTCTTGCTCTGGATCGTCATTTATGAGGCCGTCCCCCTTATTAGATTGATAAGATTGATTAGAGCCAGCTGAGATGTAAGGTTTACTGAGACCGAAGATTTAAACAACAGGAATCGTCCAAGAAGGTGTTCTTAAATACAGCAAAGATGTGATGGTGGCCCCATTTGTTGTGGGGACCTGCCATTGACATCCAGCACGCCCCCGGGGCGCTATGGTCACCAGCACTCGACAGGCCCAGCGCCTGTGGGGGTTGGGGGCCTTCCCTGGACATCCGGCAGTCCCCATGGTGCTATAGGACTCCAGCACCATTGGGGTTTGGGGCACAGCCAGCCATGCCCATGACCATGCAGACCTCTGACACCATCCTGGCACGAGGGTTGCACAACATCAGGGCATGCTGGCATGTGCCTCCATGTGTAGGCCTGCAGGCCTATATAAATGAAACACGGACTCAGTCGTTCCTCTTGGGAGTCTGCAGAGTCTATCTCACGTGTCTGCAGAGACTCCTTTTATTAGCTTGGGCCATGACACAGTCATGGCCCATGTTAAAAGGGCAATACACAGGGGAGGGACACATTCCCTTAAAAGGGCAACACACTTAGGTGGGTCACACACCACACTCCTCCTTTTCCATAACAAACAAACAAATATTACTAAAACATTAACAAACCCCTCCCCGTACCAAACGACTTTATGTGGACTACTTCAAAGTCGTAAGCTTAACAACACATGGGATATACTACACACATTAATGGAGTCTACACACAACCCACGGATGACAGTCATGGTTGGCGAACCGCCGTGGAAATGCTGGCAGTTCAACCACATGTTTCAAAACGTTTTATTAACCTGGGGTGTGGAATTGCAACCACTGAATGACGCCATGGCCAGTCGCTGGCACCATGCTGCACCTACCTACAACCAGTGAAATCACAGTTTCACGGAATTGGTTTTTACCAAAACCCCTTATGGCAGGTACCCAACATGCAGGCTAACAGCATTAAACACATGTTCACTTTTATTAAATGCAGATCTGTGGGAGACCAGTTAGAATCCATTCAGGATAGCCATTTCCACGGGTACAGGTCTTTTGATGATAGTGTTCGACAACCGGTAAGGCCGCCCCTGGGGGCACCAGAGGGCCACATCGGCGTAGTCCCTTAATGTTGGGGTAGGCAGCGAGATACGGGCAGCAGGGCGTCCATGCTGCACCAGGGTCAGGCTCAGCCAGTCCCTTGACGTGGGGCAGCCAGACGCAGGTAACTGGGGGTCTAGGCTCTGTCACATGACTGTCGACAGGGCCCGGGGTGGCAAGATATCACTCACCCCTCCGTTCTTGCAACCAGTATTGTCACCATGTAGCAGGGGCACAGGTCGGCGCACAAGCACTCGTGAGGAGCTTCAACCCTCTCCTGCTCCTAGCTCTTTTGCTAGGTGACTGGCTTGACCAACACAGACGCTCAGGTGTCTGGGCCACTCCTTCTCCTCCCAGGCAGGGGTCACTTCTGTTGACGTTGCACATGTTGTCCCAATCTGGGGCTGGCAAAATCACACCCAGGGCCACATCGGCCTGGTCCATGGATGGTGGGCCCGGCAGGGCGCACACCAGTGGCAGAGCGATGAGGCCACTTGCTATGCAGGCTGTGCGACACCGGTGGCAGGGTGTTGGGGTCATCTGCTTCTCAGCTCGCCTCCCCCCAGGCAGGACACTGGCCACAGCAGAGGCTGCACAAGCACTCTCACTGAGCAGCAACCCTCCTGTGTCTTTCCCATGTATGTGTCAGTTTAGTCCCCCTGCTCGCTTCCCAGTCATCTATTACAATGTCATGGCTGAAAGCCGATCCCGCCATATGCTCTAGACGGCGCTGCTACAATCATTGGTTGTTGGTTTCTATTCTCCTCAGACGTCACCCAACCTAATTACAGGGCTTTTCTACTACTTGTGCCCCCATGCACAGGCAGCTGCGTTGCTTCAATTCCTTTCCTTCCCTGCCACTGATCAGTTTAGTGGCCCGACTCGTTGGTAAAGGCAGCAAGACACCTGGTCCGGGATGACAGGGAGTATCAGCCTGTCGGGCTGCATTTCCCTAGTCGGACACTCCATGGACCTGGAGCTTTCGTTTCTTCACCGCCAGGCCCAGGATCTGCAGGGGGCTTTGCTTTGTCCTTTCCAGTGATGAGGGCCTTCCTCTTATCCACCGCTCTGCCATTTGAGCATCATGCCTTTAGAAAGACTGCCAAATCGTCAGAGTGCTGCCCCCCGAACCTCCAAGCGTGGGCAGCCAACCAAAGAACAACCTTGTTCCCTGGCAGAGCCCCAGAGCCTTCAGCGGATCAATTGCCTATGTGTATAGTGGGCCAGCAGCCATCTTTACTCATCAACCTTGGCAGGCCGCTCCAGTTGATTCCACGTTCCTGTTCCTCCAGTCCGACCTTGTTACCAGCACCTGCTGTCATATTGGCCCTGGATCACAAAAGGTGGTGCACCGTTTTCAGTCACGCGACTCTGTCAGTTTTCAGACTCCGAGGACTGGAGCACTTGTCATTCGCTTATACGAGCTCCGTTGCAGTGCGCATGTGGCAGGCACTTGACATCAGCTGAGGTTGCCCCACCGCCTTCCTTCCTTCGGGCAGGAGATTGCCCACATTACCAAAGTGGTGGGCACCATGCAGCACTTTTGACAGACTATTGCCACCACCGCCTGTTGCCCTGGTACACGCTGGGGGTGTGGGGAGCCGGCATGACTACCATGCCGCCTCTTGTTGGTTGGGGGTGGGCCAGCCACTCACTATCCCTCTTGGCCAATTTTGTTTGGGTTTCTGTTCTTATTGCTCCAACATGGAGCTACAGGTTTCACCACCAGTCGGGCGGTATTCCAAAAGGGCTTGGCCTTCTGATGCCGCTGCCCGTGATGCTGGTGGTCGGCACACCTGCCCAGTCATCATTGCCAACTTCTTTGCTCCAAGTAGGGGCACCCCTTTTTTTCCTTGAGCTCAGACGTGGAGCACAGCTGTCAGTTACACTGCAGGTAGGCTTGGGGTCTGACATCATCGCTCAGATGACAAGAGCACCATCTTAACCTTGCACAGATGCGTAGTATTTAATTTTGTTTCATTGCCCCAGCTTGGGGCACTGTGTACTTCCCCGACGTGGAGTATTTAATTCTTTTTGCAGATGCAGAGCATTTACTTTTGTTTTCATTGCCCCTGCTTGGGCACTCTGTGATTCACTGCAGGCGGCCTGGTCTTCCAGAGAGCCCTGTGCAGAGCCGGACACTGCACCGCCACTTGACCCAGGTCCTCAGCGGAGCCTTCAATTTCTTCTTTGCTCCAGCATGGAGCGTTACATTTTAAACACCGGCCAGAGACACAGGCAACACCCCCAGGAACTTCTGCTCCTCACCAGCCCCGACACCGGAGCACTTTGGACAATCCCCGCCGGGCCGGGGATAATCAAGGGGCAACGGCATGGATGATTCCCACTCTGACAGCCCCGATCCCGAATCTTAAATGCACCACCGCCCGCCCAGGACTTCAGTGAGAGATCCAGAGGCAGCCCCCCACGGGATGGTCCTGGCGCTTGCGGGGCATTCACCTCCTGTTCTTTTGGCCGTCCCCCTCTTGCTTGTGGGGAAATGCGGGCACCCCACCCCTCTTCTTCTGCGGCAGATGCCGCATAGCATAGTGTGGACAAAACCTGCGCCGGCAGCACTGGGGGTGCCCCTCACTCTGGGTTCACTAGCACCCTCTCCACCGAGGGCTGCGACCGGGGAGGGGCTGCCAGCTAGCCACTGAGCACTCTCTCCCCCCTGCGGGGAACAGTCACCCCCCCCCCACAACTTCTTCTTTTGGCAGATGCAACCACTTCAGCTCTTGGAGGGGCAGGTGCTCCCTTTTGGCTTACTGCACAAAAACCCAGACTCATTTAAAAGTGGAAAAGGTCGCTTTAATGTGACAGGCCAAAGCTTACAATCAAAACGCTTAACTGGCTCCATGGCCTAACAAACTAAATAGCTATTTGAACAATCAATTAAATAACTTAAACATTTCCCATTTTCCCCCAACAGTTAAATAATTAAATAACCCATTCCTCCCTAATGATCCCTTGGATCCTACCGTATCCTTGCCCCTTTTCCAGGCGTCCCGCTTTCTCCCCAGGGGCCATGCCCCTCCAGGCTCAATACCTGATCCCCCGGGGTGACCTGCTTGTGCAAACAGCGCCACCCCCTCCTTTCCCGTGTCATTCCCCCATTGTGCTTCCCTCCCCCCACATCAAAAGGGGCCATGCCCCCGGCACCCCGACCAACTTTGACCCCCTGAAACTCCCCTCTACACCAAACTCCTCTTACCTGTGACCTGCCGCCAGCCTGACCTGCCACATCAGCAACAATATTACACACACCTTTCCCGATGCCCTGACCTGTCACACCAAACTACCATCCCTACCCTCTTAACAGACCCCTAAACCATAAACCCCTCCCTCCCCCTCATAATCCTCTGACGAACGTCCCCCCCCCATTACATAACTAACTTCCCTAAACAAAAATGAAGGGGTGGGAGGGCGGGACAATCGCCAAGTCCTAACCGTCGCCTGCCTCCCGAACCTTCCCATATCCCTTAAATACCCCGGGCGGGGCGCTCTACACCCCCACGGCCACTCGCTGGCCGTGTGCAGCGCCAAAATACTCCCCGGGGGGAAACGCTTCGCGTTCCCCCCGGGGCCCCCCTTTTGGCTTACTGCACAAAAACCCAGATTCATTTAAAAGTGGAAAAGGTCGCTTTAATGTGACAGGCCAAAGCTTACAATCAAAACGCTTAACTGGCTCCATGGCCTAACAAACTAAATAGCTATTTGAACAATCAATTAAATAACTTAAACATTTCCCATTTTCCCCCAACAGTTAAATAATTAAATAACCCATTCCTCCCTAATGATCCCTTGGATCCTACCGTATCCTTGCCCCTTTTCCAGGCGTCCCGCTTTCTCCCCAGGGGCCATGCCCCTCCAGGCTCAATACCTGATCCCCCGGGGTGACCTGCTTGTGCAAACAGCGCCACCCCCTCCTTTCCCGTGTCATTCCCCCATTGTGCTTCCCTCCCCCCACATCAAAAGGGGCCATGCCCCCGGCACCAGAAAAACCCTCCCCCGAGGAGTTCTTTCTGCCCCAACCCCCCCCCCAACTTTTCTACCTCAAACTTTTTACCCATTCTCCCAGCCAAGCACCCCAGTCCGCCAGGTAGTGATTATTCCCATACACGGACAAGTGTACCCCCACCTCTCTAAAGATAAGGAGACCCTCATATGTTATTTCCTTATGGTCCATGACCTGCACTGCCACCGAGGCACAACATTTTTACCCTTTCTCTGTTTATCCCCTTCCTGGCCCGTTCTATTGCTCCCCCCTTTTCACTCCCCTCCACCCTCATCGCGGCAACAACTTAGTCCATACCACCACTGCTTGAGGCCACATTTCCCGCACCCACACTAAGTCCCTCTTCATTTTCCTTAGCAGAGCCAACCCCGTATCTCTCACCAGGTCATTCTCCCCTGCATGCATAATCACCACCTCTGGAACCCCAAGCATCCCTCATCCCTGCCAATATAGGAAGCAGGTGATCCCACCGCAGGCCCCCCAACCCGTGCCGTCTCACCACCACTTCCTTGTAACTGCACCCCTGTTACCTTCCAAACCCCTTTTCCCCACTTCTTTCCCCAGCCCACTTAACAATTGAATGGCCAACAAATCAAAACTTGCGCCAACTCCCCTTCCTTTCGCGCAGCATCTGAAAAAGAAAATACAAAATCACTGACAAGTCAAAATATTTCAACAACAGTTGGCCCGCAAAAACCTAACCACCTTTTCAGCATCCCCATTATCAAACTCCCTGCCGTACCCCTTGTATTTCCCAGCCTCCAACGACCCAATCTTTTCACCTTGGCTTCTGAAAAAACCAAGCCCGGTACCCTCAGATGCTGCGCCCATCCTAAAGTAATGAGTCCCAAAAACCTATTCCTTTTCACCCACTGCCACCAACTCCTTCCGCAATACCCCTAGCACCTGAAACTGGGCATAAGACCTTGCTCCCACGACCCAGCCGAACCCAAGAGTCCCTTCCCTCCTTACCCGTCTTAGCCTTTTAATCTTGATGTCTAAACCTACTTCTGTAATTTGAACATCTTCCCATTGCAGTCCCCCTACCCCCCCTTTTCCCCCGACCAACTCAAAAAACCTTGAAAGCCCCCAAACAATACCCACGTAAAACAAGTCGCAAACCGCTCCCCTACAAGCAATAAACCATTTGCTCCACTTGTGCCCAGTTTATTCCTTTACATTCCTGCATTGTCCCCCCGCACCCATTGTCCCCCCTGCACCGGGGGCCCACGTGCACCCCCGTCCATGCAGGCCCTTCCATATAACTCTTCAAGCTCCTCGCATCCCTTACCACCTTTTTCCCACCTGCACCAGGGGCCCTAATGCACCCCCGTCCATGCAGGCCCCTTTTCTTCCTTACTCCTCTCCACCGCTGCACCAGGGGCCACACCTGCGCCCCCATCCATGCAGTCCCTTCCATATAACTCTTCAAGCTCCTCGCATCCATTACCACCTTTTCCCGCCTGCACCAGGGGCCCTAATGCACCCCCGTCCATGCAGGCCCCTTTTCTTCCTTACTCCTCTCCACCGCTGCACCAGGGGCCAAACCTGCGCCCCCGTCCATGCAGACCATTACACATAAATTCCTCTTCCGGCACTTCGCTTCTCTGCCCCACTTTTTTCTTTTTTTTTTTTTTTTTAATTTTAAATTTAGCTGCACCAGGGGCCCTAGTGCACCCCCGTCCATGCAGCCCCATCTCCTCACTTCCCCCCTGCTGCACCAGAGGCGCTCCCGCACCTCCGTCCATGCAGCCTGAAGCCTACTCACCTTGTCGTGCGGCAAGCGTGAGGGCTTCCCCACCGTCGACCCTGCCCTCCAAACGACAGCTACCTCTCCCTTAACAATTTCCACCGTTACCTCCCCCCTGGGTCCTCCCCTACCTACGCATCTTCCTCCTCACCGTTCTCCTGCCCCCTTTAATTTGCTCCCAACAAACCTTTCATCAAACCTTGTGCCCCCCACCTCCTTTACGATAAACTGAGCCCGACCTACCAGCACACCCCGATTTACCTGGCATGCGGTCCTTCCCCCCCCCTTTCTTGCCCCGCTCCTCGCCCTGACCCACTGTCCCCTGCCTGAAAACAATCTGTAACCGGATGCCGACCCGCACACCTGCTGCACTCGTGTTTAAATTTGCACATCCACCTCGTGCAGTTTTCTTTATTGAACGCCCAACATGCTGTTGAGGGCTGTCCTCCACCTCCTCCCCCCGCCCCCTCATGGGTGGGGCGACCAAGAAAGGGCCGGTAAGGCACAGGCAGCCCACTTGCTGTGTGTAATGTCGGGGCAGGCCTCGTTGGAGCCATCCATTGCAGCCAAAGATCCATGTCTATCTCCCCCCAGACCACCTGACTATCCTCCGCCATTCTCGCTCTGAATTCCTCATCATAGCGTACCCAGGCAAAACCCCCAAAACTCGTGAAAGCCTACCTAATTACGTCCATATATTTAAGCAGGGCCACGCAACGCTCCGGAAATTTTTCACAGTACACACTGGCATAAATAATAAACGCCGACGTCCAATTCTCAATAGTCACCGGGACCCTTGGGCGTGACGCCAGTTCCCTCTCTTCCTCCTTAGACCCCTCCTTTGCTCTCACTTCCCTATGGAGCAATTTAAAGACATCCACAAATTCCCCTGCCTGAATCTTCTCCCTGGTCGCTGCCATCAAGTGCGCCCCCAATGGTTTTGTTATCCCCATGTATGGCCATTTTTTCTCTTTTCTTTTCACTTCACACTCCTTATCCTTTCCAGCTTGAACTTCGAGCACCAATGGCTCCACCAGTTTGTCCGTTTGGACCTCCACTGAGCAAATGTTCTTCTCAACCCCTTCGGCTCCAATGGCCTGCACCCCGACCTCCTTCATCACACCTTGAAGACCACCCCAGTCATCCCCCAACTGCCTATTTGTAACCCCTCTCTGCCATGCAGATGACCATTCCCTTTCCCACTCACCTCTTTCCACGCCTGCCACCTGCGGCCTAGCATCCACACCGGTGCTCCTCCACTCCATTCTTAGAGGGCTCCTGCTGCGGGGACAAAACATGTCAGCACAATCACCCAGCCAATAATTCCCTTGACCCCTTTCACCCCGACCCCCCTGTTCTTCCCTTTCCCTATCCCACCTTGAACTTCTTCTCTCCTCCACCCTTTCCCTTTCCGCCCTGTAATCCTCAACTTCCCATTGCCCCCCGTACTCCTCCCAACCAACTTCATCACCCCTTAAATACCATTGAGGATGCGAGCTCCTGCCCGAGATGATTTGCTGATCTTCTTCCGAGCCCGGGGCGTCCGCCCCGCCGCTCCCCTGACGTCTTCTCGGCGGGGCTGTGGGAACCTCTGCCCGGTCCTCTTCTCTTGGGCGAGGCGTTCCGACCTCCACCCTAAAATCCTCAATGCTAGGGGCTGTGCCGCGCCCTCTAGGCTCTCCTTGCGTTAACCGAGGAGGGGCCGTACTGAAACCCTCACCCTCCATCCGTACCGCGGGGGCTGCACAGCGCCCTCCGCCCCCACTCCTCCTATCCGGGGGGGCCGTTCCGCGCCCCACCCTACCCTCCTCCACTGACGGGGACCTCTCCCTCCTTCTCCCACCTGCGCTCTTCTGCAGGTATTTACCCCCTCTTCCTCTCTGCCCTGCCCTCCCCACCTGCGCCCCACCCCTGCCCCCACTAGTGTTCCCTAGGTCCCTACCCTCTCGAGCGCTCCCCTCTTCCCTAGAGCTTTCATACCCTTCCTCCCTCCCTGGCTGCCCCCCTGACCTACTTAAACCCCCATTTGCCCTCTTGTCTATTTCCCTCCTCATCTTCCTGCCCCTAGATTCCCAAATCTCCCCCCTCCCTGCAGTAGGGGTGCAAGCCACCACAGCCGCCGCTCTGCGCTGCGGCCGGCCCCCACCGCTCTCCTCCTCCCCCGTAACTTCCCCTATTGCCCCTTCCAATTGGGCTTTAGTTGCCCTGCTAATTATTTCCAGGGCCTTCTTCAAGGCCCCGGCATCCACCAGCCCCTTCTTGCTCGCCCCCCGTCCTGTCATCATGCACACTAAAACGCGTGTGCCCAGAAGATATACCCCGTCAAAAAATGCCCTAATCACTCTAAGCCCCCGAGCCGGGACCTACCCTTGGACTAACCCTTTTGGCCCTGAAAACCTCAAAACCTAACCGGAGCTAACCGCCCCCCAGAAACAGAAACACAACACCCGCCTAGTGTGCTCCCCTGAACCTAATCACCCTAATATTGCCAATTAATAAAAGCAACAAAATTTAAACTAACACTTCCCTAAATAGTTTTATTTCTTTATTTTATTTTATTTTTTTTTTATTTATTTTTTTTTTAAATTATCCTCTTCCCTATTGATAAATTGACAAATGTAAACTATAATATAACATTTTTTTTTTTTTTTTTTTTTGTACCTCCCTACCACCCTTTTTTCCCACTACCCTCTCCCTCCTCACCACCTAATCCAGAAACCCCAAAGCGGTAGCCCTGCACCCCCGCTAGCAAGCACTAGATGGCGCTTGCCAGCCAGCAGAGAACACTGCCACCTGGCGCTGTCCCGACGGCACCGCACTCCTTACTCAAACAATAGGGGCGCGGCTCCTTTAAACGCGCAGCCCCAGCCTCTTATGTGCGCTCGCTGGTACGCGCCCTCCGCCCACGACCCAACGCTCAGGACGCGGAGTGGGTACTCCCCAGGGCCGTGGAAAGCCTCTGCAGGGGCCCTGAAGATCCGCTCCTCCCCCGGCCCCAACGCCCACACGAACCGCGGGCCTACGCCGGATCTAAAAAACCCCTCCTCAACCAGACGCACCGCGGAGCCCCGCGCCCGCAGGCTAACCCTGACGGAGACGGAAGCCTGCAGCAACCGGTAAGCCACGAGGGGTGTCTTATTTACGGCACCCCTCCTATCCGCTACCGACAAACCAAACTTTTTTTTTTTTTTTTTTTTTTTTAAATTAATATCTACCCGCCCTACCGCTATGCAAATCCCCTCCTCACCTGCACTAACTCGCCCACTAGGCCCAAGGGACCACAGGGAAGGCTCGGGAGCGGGCAACGGGACCTGACAATCGCCAAGTCCTAACCGTCGCCTGCCTCCCGAACCTTCCCTGATCCCTTAAATACCCCGGGCGGGGCGCTCTACACCCCCACGGCCACTCGCTGGCCGTGTGCAGCGCCAAAATACTCCCCGGGGGGAAACGCTTCGCGTTCCCCCCGGGGCCCCCCTTCTGTTGCTCCCTCAGAACACTTCTTCTGCGGCGGATGCCACAGGCGGTGGAGTCTCCAGACGAACTCCCACCCCGACTGCACAAGCACCCTCCTCAGAGGGCCGCGGCTTGCGGTGACTCGCCGGCAGGGCTCCCCTCATTCGTTTGCGGTGATGGATGCGGCATGTAGCTTTGTCAGGCCTCCTCCCTCATGCGTGGCGTTGGATGCAGCATCTTGCTTTCACTGCCGCCAGTAGGGACAGCTCCTTTGCCTCTTTCTTCCAAACGAAGGGAAAAGAGAAATAACGCCTCAAGTAGAGAAAGAAATTAAGAAGAAACGGATGATGAACCCCTCCGGGTTCCGTCCTCATCGCCAATGTTGTGGGGGCTCGCCATTGACATCCAGCAGGCCCCCGGAAGGCTATGGTCACCAGCACTGGACAGGCTCAGTGCATGTGGGGGTTGGGGCCTGCCCTGGACATCCGCCAGGCCCCATGGTGCTATAGGACACCACCACCATGGGGGTGGGGGCCCAGCCAGCCATGCCCGTGACCATGCAGACCTCTGACACCATCCTGGCACGAGGGTCCCACGGCATCAAGGCATGCTGGCCTGTGCCTCCATGTGTAGGCCTGCAGGCCTATATAAATGAGACAAGGACTCATTTGTTTCCTCTTGGGAGTCTGCAGCCGCTCTATCTCACGTGTCTGCAGAGACTCCTTTTATTAGCTTGGGCCATGACACAGTCATGGCCTATGTTGAAAGGACAATACACAGGGGAGGGACACATTCCTTTACAAGGGCAACACACTTAGGTGGGTTACACACCGCAACATCTGGAACAGAATTGTCCTTAGATTGAGAATATGTGTGGCCATCCCTTTTACCTGAGATTAAGCCTTCTTAGTAGGACATTTTTGAGTTGATGGCTATTAGATGGCCTTTGTCATTTCTTACATCATATAGATGTTATCACACATTTTAGCGCCGAGGTAGTGCTGTTGCCAACGTGAAGTGAATTATGTAAATCAGACAGATGCTTCGGTGAACGTGTGCTTTATAAAATAAATTAACATAACAGACTCTGAGGGGAGCCATGGGAGAGATTGTTAACGGCAGTAGTGTGCCTCCCGAGAGAGACACTCAGACTCAAATTATCATATAATCGCCTAGGGACTGTATGAAGAGGGTCAAAGGTAAATGGTATATTGTCGGAAAGAAAGCCGACAGTCAAATTAATTTAGGCTCCATTGATAAAGGAGGTCTGATGTCTGTTGCAAGTGTTTTAAGATTTAATTGAGGCTCTGTAGAATAAGAGGGGGCCATGTTAAAAAACTTTCAGCCTCCACTTCCATTGCCAAGTGTATCTCTTTTGCTCCCAACAGTTACCCAGTCTCCAAAAGGACCAATGACAAATAAGGATGGGAAGGAAAAAAGGTTTTAACTGAAGGCATCCCTTTAGATGACAGTGATTTGTGAGCAATCCTGGCTTTTGGGTCCAATGGGGTACTAATGGCCGGCATATTAGAGACCAAGACTGTCTCATGTCAAGTGGAGGGATCACAGGATACATGATTGACTGCAACACTCCAGACCTACAGAGCATCGCTCTTCAGCATGCCAAGCCATTACAGAAAGGTGAACGGCCATATGCAAATCAGGATTGCTCCACCCCAAAAGGGGCAGTCCAGCCCCAACTGATTGGTCACATCTCTTCTGAAACCGCAGGCAACCCCAGACATGTGTTGGCCTCATTGGGTGTCATCATTGAGCTGTAGCTTGGGACTCTATGACCAGCAGGCTCGCAACCCACTTATGGGCATACCTGTCCCACTCGGGAAAGCAAAACAAAAGAGGTGATGGCTGGAAGGTTAGAATTAATCTTAACGTTTGGAAAGGATATTAACAAGCAGTCCAGGCTGGACTGCCCCATTTGGGGTGGGACCAATTCTGATTTTCATATAGTATTTCCCCTTTCTGTAATGGCTTGTCAGACTGAAGTACGATGGTCTGAAACATTGCCCATAGCTATGTCAGAGGTTAAAATTAATTCTAAACCTTTCAGTTCTCACCTTTCCTTTTGCTGTCCTCGTGGCAGAACAGACTGAAAAACATTGGAAGTAAACCTATGCTCCGATTGACCATGAATTGAATACTGATAGTAATGGGCAAACATGATTGGAAAAGCTTAGGTAGTAGCCATGCAGATGACAGATAAGATGGCCCTTCTAGTCTCAGACCAAGATGTGGCCATCCCTCTGGCATACCGACGTAGAACTTTCCAGGGAGAGGGGAGCTTGAGATAGAGGAGGCCAGGGAGATGTGTCTTTAATCCAATGTCCACTGGATAAGGACATTGTGACTTTTGTTAGGACCTCAAAAAGTTACAAAGAGACTGATCAAGGACTGCAAGTGCAAGTTTCTGTCCAGGTAGGTAAGCCAGAATCACATCCCTCACAACCAGGGATGATGACTGACCCCTGACCTCCTGGGTTAGGCCTAGGAAAATGGCCTGCAGACGTTTCCCTGAGAGAGAAGGAAAGAAGAAAATGTGGGATCAAAGCGTAGGGTGACTGCTTCTGGCATGATGGAGAAGTTGGGGGAGAACACAGGAGGGCCCCGAGATCCCTAGGCCTATGAGCCAAGGAGATAGACACCAAAAAGGAAGACTTAAAAGACAGGAAATTCAGGTCTGCAGACTGAAAAGGATCAAACGGAGACCCCTATAGGACGTGGAGAACAACAGGTAGGCAACAGCAGGAAGTAATGGATTTAATCATGGGGCAAGAGAGAGAGGAATTATGCAGATGCCTGGAGATAACAATGATTGATTCTTGGACTTTAACCCAGGAATCTGGGAGACAATAATGGCTGCACCCTCAGCTCTAAGGAAGGAAAAAGAAGCCTAGCTGAAATCCATCCTTAAGAAACTTTGCGATGTCAGGGGAAACAAAGACAAGTGAAAGATTATTCCTGCACCGTCAGGCTTTGAAGGTAGGTCAGTGACTATCAAAGACTCTGTCAGTGGAGGGCTTCTTAGATGCCTGAACCTCTGCAGAAAGGTCAGAGGAAAACCCCAAAGACCAGATCACCCGTTGTCAGTTGTTGATCATTGTTAGTTTGCTTGCCAGCATGTTGTGAATCTTTCTGATGTGTGTGGCCTCCAGAAACAAGAAGATATTCACTACCCAGATGTTCAGTCTGAGTAAGATAGAAGCCAGGGAGGAGGAACCTAGCCCATACCCCTGATAGTTCAGATAGCACACCACCACTGTGTTGTCTGACAAAATGCTCACGGGTGATTTCTAATCTGGGGGGCTCCCAGTAGGGCTCAACAGATGACTTCCAATTCCCTCCAGTTGGAAGATCAGAAAACTCCCTTGGAGGACCACCTCTCTTGATTTATGTCCCCAAGAAGGCACCTCGTCCCTGAGCACTGTCATCAGTGGTGATAAACACTGAGAAAGAAGCATCAAGGGAAACACATTTGAGACGATTTTCTGGGTCCAGCCATGACTGAAGAGAGACACACACATGCACAGAGACTAGACTTATCCTTTTCGAAGACTGCTGGGGGCCAGGACCGATGAAAACATAGGTGCCAAAGGTGGGGACGGAGATGGAGACTTTCAGACTCTACATCAAATTCCATCTCCTGGCAGGGGTTTTATTTCACTGACACAGCTGGCCCACTGCTCGAACAATGCAGAGGGATCTGGTCTTGTGAAGGCAAATCAGAATTAGTTTTGGTTTGGAAGTGTGTTCCAATGAATAGAAGGTCTTGTGCCGGCTCCAGAATTGACTTCTTGTGGTTGATCAGAAACGTGTGGGCTGATGCCACCTTAGCCACTGCTTCAGTCACCTACTGAGCTGAGGAACCCTGGATCAGCAGATCATTAAGATAGGGATAGACTCTTAGACCTTCAACATGGAGCATCCCCGCCAATGATTCCATGATCTTGTAAACACCCATGGAACTGAGTAGGGACCAATGGGGGAGACAGAATGCTGAAAGTGGAGGCCACTCAGAGAGAACCTCAGGATCTTGATAAGATTCATAAGTATCAGCACAACAATGTACCTTGCTGCAGTCCAGGCAGGCCAACAAACCTAAGACTTGTCTGCACACTCCTGACACCTTCATGACTAGGAAGACTCGAGCATAACACCCCTGTTCCCAGTTGTCCAGAGAGACAGGACATATGGACTTCTACTGCTTCAGTCCTTGCATTGCTTACAGCATGCAGGTCCTGTTCAATTGATCCTTAAGAGAGAGGATATTCAAAGTTCTTATGTCTGTAGGGTAAGAGTTGAATTCTACTGTGTAGCCGACCTGGATAACTTCCAAACACCATGCAACTACTATTGAGGTGTTCCAGTTTCCCCTGAAAAGATTGAGCCTTCCCTTCTGCTGGGGCAGATGGAAGAGAGCACTGCCATGTCTCCGGGAGGGAGAAGTTCTGATTTGTCTCTACCTGACCTGAAACCTGGCCTGTCTCATGTGGCCACTCACTGGACTCCAGGCAGAGAGTAGAATGTTTGCTTATGATGGGAGAACTGCATTTTCTGTTTCTACATGGGGGTTCCTGAATGCTTCACCTCCTTGAGGAGCCGGTGCAACTTATCCTCCAACTTGTCCTCAAATAGTCTGGAGTTCTGGAACGGAAGACAAACAGTTACTTTTTTCTGTAAAAACTCCACCTGTCAGTTTCTGACTTGGTAACGACACCTGGCTGTTACTGCTATTTCCATGGTGAGAGAGGCTGCACAGACCCCGATCCGATAGAAACCATATTTTGCTATGCATGGAATCTAGAAGGGAGGACCACTCCTGCCCTTCCTTGGTGCAGGAGAGATGCTCCTGAGGTTGTCAAGCTAAGATTGAGTTGTGTACGGAGAGTAAGTAGAGCCTTTGAGGGATAGATGAGCTCCTGCATAGTATTCCTATGGGGACATGGAAACTCAACTAGATAATAGAGAATCGACTTCCAAAGATACAACCATTGCTTGTTTCATGCCCCCATAGGGGTAATGTTTACCCATGAACCGCAGGACAGAGATATGATCTGGCTCCTTCCATTCTTGAAGAACAGTCTCCATAGTGGTGAGGGGAATGCCTTTCTTGATGATCAGTGATGCACTGCTGCCTTGGAGTTGAAACAAGGGGCTTTACCACCTCAGAACAGCATCCTGGAAGCCACATGCTCCAAAACCCTGCTGACAGTCTCCTGATCAATGTACTTCCCCTCTGGGTTGCGGGGCTCCTTAGTTTGAGCGGAGAGGAGAAGAGGAGTCTGAGGAAGAACATCTTCAGAAGAAAAAGGACAAGTGAGGAGGGAGAGCCTCTGCTGTGGTGGGTCCTGGTGCTATTCCTGTGTAAAGCCAGTCCCTGTTTCTCTCTTAGAATCTCTTTGATCTGGCCTTTATCTTCTGGGAAGATCTGCTCTTATTATTCCTGGAAGCTTGACCTGGAGTGCTGGATTAACTGGAGGTGGAAGGCTCCATATGTTTCTGCTTCCCTACATACTTGTGAGGCCTAATGCTGGCAAAAAAGATCTCTGTTTAATAAATACATTTTACACTGCATTTCTAAGACACCTCAAACACAGCCGGCGTGAATTCCTGCATACACACGTTTTTCCTTATAACTTGCTAACAAATAACAAACAAATAAAGCCAGCACTGATTGGGGCATGCTTAGCAGTGCAACATCACTGCCACCGGCATGGACAGCCCATCGCTGCATACCTTTAGGGCTGAATAGGAAGCTCTGAGAGTGAGTTGTTCCTCCTACCGGCATCTCCCCCATGTCTATGCAGGCACACCCACCTGCTGCGCCCACCGACTGGGCCTCGCCTTCTAGTCCAGCTGGCTTTCCAGCATACCTCTTGCAGGAATCGCAGTCCTGCAGGGCAGCTTGTTGTTCTCTGACTTGTCTACTTACCGGGGGTACCGTGTAATCCTGTGCTACGCCATCCACAGAGCCCATCAGGGGAGTGACTATCAGTGGGGAGAATGACAGCCCTGCAGGCTTTCTCTATAGTGAAACAGATGTCAGCGTGTCAGCACAACAAACAGGACTATGGGGTAGCTTATGCCCTGGAGGGATGGGGCAGAGGGCATGGTTAACGAACACATTTTTCGGTTTACGTGATTTTAATGAAAGAACCCACAGAAGGAAGACCACCTTCGTATAGTTAGGACTGCGATGAGGAAGCGGATTGCAGGGGTAACGTTCCTTTGATATATTGAGAATCCTGGTAGCCCGCAGTAAAAGGGCAAATTTAATTCCACGTGTTCTGTCCCTGGGGGCTAGCTGGTACTGCTCGGGGCTGGAGCCACCCCCACTCTACCTTAAACACTCTGGTCACCACCAGAAGGGTGAAGCCTGTGGGGAAAGGGTGTGGGTGTTTTCTGCAAATTTCTTTCCACCTGCTGTGTCCTTGGGGGCTCGCCGTACTACTCGGGGCTGGAGCCACACCTCCTCTAGCTTGAACAGTCTAGTCACCACCCGCAGGGTGAATCCTGCTGGAAAAGGGCACAGGTGTTTGGCGCCTGCAGGATGATCGGCGTGTTGGGTACAAATTCCCAGGTAGGTTCGAGGGCTACTAGGATTTTGCGGACTCTTGGAAGGCCCAACACCTTCCGCCAAAAGGAACGTAGACCCAGCAAGGCAGCAAGTTCAAACTACAGTTTATTACAGCAAAACCAACAGGGATCAGTACAAGGATAGAAGAAATCCAAGGACCACTCAATGTTTCCTGGCTCTCAGGTCAGTTTTGTCCTAAAGTTACCCCATAGTGACATCACAACCTGGGCCCCTCTCCAGAAAACCTATTGCACTACTGGTTTGGGTACTGACTAATAGTCCACCTATCGTGGACACTATACATGTTAGTCTACTGGCTCTCGCATGTTAGGGTCTGGCCTGGTCATCCCCAAAATTGCTATCTCTAACAATGTTGCAGTGTGGGGGTCTTACCATTGGTGTGTGCCCATTGCTAACCACCGCAAGGAGTCTGAACTGTGATTGGCTAGAGCGGACCTCCCCAAGCCTGGGATCTGCAAAGGATCTCAGCTCTTGGTGTACCTTCTCAAGGTAATAAGAATGACTAAGTGTACCACCATAGACTATGAGAGTGCTTGTTCATCTCATGCGACACTTGCCTGACATTGTAACATCTTTGTTGCAAGCTTCTGTCTGGTGGCATGCGATTGACTCTCTTTCCCAGCGCTAGTTGCTGTCCATTGTCGGAGTCGGCCAGGTCACGTGTTCGGAGAGCATGATTTGGAGCTTCTGCAGCTCTGAATTATGAGGAATTATTTGCATTTATTGCAGCTGGTGTTACTGTTGTTCAGGGAATGGAATGTCGTTCATATCTGGTGGCCTTGGCAGTGGGTCCTGTCTCACATGTTTGCTCTTGTCCAGCCTGAATTCTACTAAGCTCAGGACTTGCTGAGAGGCTTGTGGCCTGCTATAGTTTTTCTAACCCATTATGCGGTTCCTACAGTGTCCATGCTGTTCCATATTCTCCATACGTTAGTCACACGTGGTTAGGTGCTCCTGCAGCTCTATAAAGTTATTGGCATTTAAGCATCTGCAAGCTTTACTCTGGATCTCTTGCTTCTTGCGGTTTCTGAGTTGCTGCGCTAAGCTAATGACAAAATAATAAAAGCAATGACGGTAAGTATATGTATCTGTCCTGTAACTATAGAAATGTACGCTTGTGTTCGAGTGTGTGTTTGTGTCCCGATGTGTGGATGGCACATGCGCTTCATGTCTAACGCTGCTGTGTCGTGGTGTCTCTAACAACGTCACTGGCTTTGGTTTCTCAGCCCTTTAGTCAATACTGTCAATTGAGGTCTCTTTAGTTGTGACCTGAGGCTGCTTGTCGACTCTGGGGAAGATTTGTACCACTCCTGGTCTGTAGGGCTGGCTGAGTGGGTACCTCTTGACATACTTAACGATCATTGGATCACTAGGAATTGGTCTGAAATAGTATGGGCATTCCCGGTATCTCCTGGCCTTCTTCCACATCATGTAGATTATAGGAGGGGGATGAGGGGGTGAATTTCCCCATCCCTCTTCAGTCCCCCCTCTGGTCGACTTGTCGACCACATCCTTATATGATGGTCCTTTTGCTCTGGGCTGCCATATCTTAGTTATTCCTCTGCGGTGTCCAGAATAGTTTGTGTGGTCATCAAATGGCCAGTGCGTGTAACATCATACTCCTTAGGGGTTGCACCAAACCCACTTCCCTTCATAGAACTTTGGATCATTTGTATTGTCCAGCTTTATAGTTCCCGCTGGAAATAGTTCACACTGCACAATCTTCGATCTCAGCGTATCTCGTTCAGCAACAATCTCATCCTTTGTTCGCCCTATGTTCTATGTTCACGTCCATCATGATCTGCATTACGTTCACATCTTCTGCTGTTTTCTTCTATCTTGCCATGCAGATCTTGATCCCACACACTGATGCTTCTCCCAGCACGGAAGCTACTTCTATCACCTTCAATCCGTCTGACAGCCATGATGGCATCCATGACCATATGTACGCCGACCAGCTCTCGTCCGTCCCTGTTCCTCATGCTGTGTCCTCCATTTTCGCATGCATCTGGGCCAACTGTGCTACTTCATCTGAGAGAGTTCTGTCATCTTCGTCGTTAGCTGGTGTAAATGTGCAACTGGAACTCCCTATCTTTGCGCAAACTCCTTGTTCCATAGCCATGAGGAGATCT
Organism: Ambystoma mexicanum; assembly: GCF_040938575.1. Taxonomy (NCBI): domain Eukaryota; kingdom Metazoa; phylum Chordata; class Amphibia; order Caudata; family Ambystomatidae; genus Ambystoma; species Ambystoma mexicanum. The sequence goes on along the minus strand of NC_090937.1, from coordinate 1,091,190,737 downwards.
AGAACATATCTATTCTGGAGGACCACCAACCTTATTGCTCTGAGCTCTTCTTTTATGGCATTTAACCCATTCACTGTAGAATTAACCATTACCATAAGTTCCCAACAAGTGATCTGTAACCACTTGGTATTTGTGTATGTCTGTATTCCTGGTACTATTGATGCAAAGAATATGTGTTTTCTGCTAAACAGTCTGGGTTCTGCTGGGATCTCATCCAGTGCCGTTTCTGATGCTTCTGAGAAGTAATTTCCCCCTCTTTTCACTCTGCTCAATCGGGCCTTCTGCTCCACCTTCTCTACCTGGGCTGTTGGTGCCACCTTGACCAATGTCTTCCTTCTCTTGTGGTTGTTCATCTTTGGGAAGTCATCGAGCTTTACGTCCTTCTTGGATATGACCAACTAAGGCATGTTGATGTGTACCAACATGCATACTCTTCCCGACTCAGGTGGCAGGTTCTCATATGCCATTGATCCACATGCCCAGTAGTAATCCATCAGAACTGCCGTTCCTGCTCTAATTGCTACAAGCTTTTCAATTGCCTTGCATTCTGCATTCTCACCAAATTCGACATCGCCATTGTTCTGATAGCACAGGGCTGGCGTCTTCAGGGGAATTACTGGCATTGGTCCAGCTTCTTTCTCTACCCATGTCAGTAATTTTGCACTTGCATCCCATTCCTTCAGGCACTTGTCATTTTCTTCTTGCACCTTGTTCACTGACGTCTGGGCTAATGTCAGTACCTTGCTTTCCACCACTCCGTCCTGCCATCCATTGTTAGTATACACATGTCCATACACCAATATCTGTGGCCTTTCCCAGCATCCAGGCTCTCCTCCAATCTCCTTCGCTCTCATCAAGGGACATGGCAATTCCTTCGGTGTCATAGTCTTTGTCTCTCCTTTCACTAGTCTGTCAATTATATACTGCAACCCTTCATGTAGCTGCCAATAATTGTTCATCATGTCTAATGTCTTTATATAGTTATCTTCATATGGGTATGTCCCTTTGAACATCCATCTCAATGTTGATGTCTTCCCTTGGAATCTTCCTCGCGTTTGCACCATTGCGAGATACATCAGGCACTGTGCTCTTGCTGCTGGTATTTCAGTTGTTTGAACGTTCTGGAAGCACTCATGGTATAGGGGATTCAAGAGCAGACGTAACAGCACTCCCCTGTGGTTTCCTTACATACTTTGGTCATGTGTGTTAGATGCTCATGCTGTGTCAGTGAGATACATGTCAACTCCCTTTATGTCAGTGTCAACGATGTGCTTACCTCTACTTACCTTATCAGCAGTGTCTTCTCGTCCACCTGACATGGTCATCCCTCCTGCTTTGGTCGGGGAAATGTTAGTATAGGGTACAGCAGTAGTGCTAAGAGCAACATATAATTGCCAAGATACAAACCCCATCAAGCCACTGGGAATTAATAGACAAGCCATGATAATAATATTCTTTATTGTTTCTTTTATACCCACTTATGCTGCTTCATCCTTGCAGCCTGGTGATAAAGTTGCCTGCCTGAAATGCGCAGAAAAAGCGTTACTTTGTTCGTATTTGTCAGTGCCCTTAAGCTCTGTGAACCAAATAGTCACTGATGGCAAAGGCGAAGACCTCCTCCCAGACATTCCTTACTGAGGGGTCTCTCAATGTGGCCAACACTGGGAATTCACTGTGTTCAAGTTGGGGGGTATGTTGGGCCAAATATTCTACAAAGACAGCATTGTATACTGCAGGGGATCATGCTCTGAACCGTCATGGTCTCCTTGGTCTCCTTATGTAATGCACAGACTGGTTAGAAAAACCCTTGGGGTGATGGATGGGAGGTAACATCAGTATAACAACCTATCCAATCCCCTCAACACTTGCATCAACCTGCACGTGTGGAAAGGGAAAATAACAAACAGACTCTGTTTCATTCATCAATATGTACAAGTGTTTCCGTGGCCACATCTGCTTCTTGGGATAGTCAAACCATGGGGTTGCTTTGTCTCCGTAACTTGTTGAGGTCTGCCCGCACTTGTAGTTCATCGAGGTCCTGAACGTTGGCCCTGTTGGTCACTGAGACTCTGTTGCCAGGTGAGGCCACTGCTCTGTAGGGCTTGACATCTTAAAGGTGATTCCAGAAGGACTTCCCTACTAATTTAATAGTTCTATCTGCTATGGCCTTAACAACATGAGGGCCGGTGAACAGAGGCACATTCCAGCACCTCACGAAGTTCCGCAGGAGAGCAATATCTCCCACTTTCACTGAATGCTTTAGTTCATTGTCTTGTCGTGTCTCGTCACTGTCAATATCTTCACTGTCTTCTAGGCCCCCTGGATCCGCTGTATCTGGCGAGAGATAAAAGAAGCACTCGAAACCAGAGAAGTGTACTCATACATTTTCCATCCTAACACATGTGCACTGTTCTCACTTTTCTTCAATGCCCTTGTGGGAGGAGCCAGGGGAAAATGCATGTGCCGTCCTGTCACCACCTCATGGGGGTAAAATTTGTGGTAGGACCCAACCTTATTGCGCAATACAAACAAGGCCAAAGGTAAACAATGGAGTCCGTTTTTCTTGGTGCTCTGCTGAGTTTTGGCTATCCACTCCTTTAGGCGTCCATTCAAGCTTTCACACACTCCATTTGCTAGTGGGTGGTATGCACAGGATAATTTGTGCTTGATGCCTAGCAAGGTTGTGATGTGCTGAAACAGTTCATTGGCGAAGTGAGGGCTGTTGTCAGACCGCAGGACCTCACACACGCCCCATCTCGGGAAAACATCCCTGACCAGAAACTTAGCTGCCCTGAGGGCATCAACATGTGAACAGGGCCCAGCCTCTATTTACCAATAGAATTGGCAGACAACCACTATCATGTAGCAGTAACCTTGGTAAACTTGAACCATGTCCACGTAGTCCACGTGGAGATGCAGAGATGGGCCTACAGGTCTTAGTATGGCTCCTCTCACACCTATCAAAGTATGCCCTGCTGTAGACTGTTGGCAGGTCAAGCAGTTGCTTATGAAATCAGCTACATGTTCATTCAAATTTGGGCAAAATCATGTTTCTCCAATGTGTGTAGCAATTACCTCCTTCCCTGTGTGTGTTGGATAATACAATTGTGCCAATGCTGTCTTCAGTAATGCTAGTGGCATGACCACTTTCCATGTATTGTTTTATCTCTATAAGGCGTCTGTTGGAGACATGGCGCATCCTCTCTTTATCCATAGCTCCTTCTCCTCCTAGGGTGCAGCTCCCTGCAGTTCCATTATCTGTGTCTCTAGTAGTACATTGTAACCATCCCTCATCACCATGTTCTTCACTCCTTCCTGAGCTTTTGGTCTCTCCTTCAGTTCCCACAGTTGCACAAAATATGCTGCACACTTTGTCTCATTATATGCTGCTTTGTTTCCTCTTGAGATAGGGTCTTCTCCTTTCGTGTGAGCCTGGCACTTTACCAGTGCTATGGGTTTTGGATATGTAATCACCTCAACCCATTTGCCCAATAAGAGCGCATGCTGTACTGGGGTCCCATCTGCTCTCCTGAACCCTTTCCTGAGCCATCGTGCCAGTCCTGAGTGTACTGTTGACATCACGTAGGCTGAGTAAGAATACATTTTCACATACTTTTCTATGCTGTGTTCCAGTGTTCATATAAGAGCCACTAGTTCTGCTGCTTGTGCTGAATAATGGGATGGTAGTCACGCACTTACAACCACCTCACTCGTCCTGTCCTCATTCAGACTTACTACTGCAGTCCCAGTACGTCTGATCCCATCAGTTTGATCAATTGTCGATGAACCATCAATGTACAGTATGTCTCCTCATTCAAGTGCATCCTCCTCTACCTTGCGTGTCTCACTGAACATCTCTATGCTCTTTGTGCAGTCATGTACATAGTCCCCTGCCTTGAGAATATCTGCCAAGAATAGTGCTGGGTTTACAGTCTTGCATCTTACTATCCTCAGTCCTACATTCAATAGTATCACTTCATACCCTGATGTTCTTTGTGTGGTCAGTGTGCTATTTGGCTTATGCAGTATTGCAAAGAGGGCGTGCTCCACGTAAAGAGTGGTGGTGCACCCCATTGTCATTGTTGATGACTTTTCCACTGCGAAGCCTGCAGCTGCCAATGATTGTTCGCACGGATAATGTCCTCTCATCACTGGATCAAGTTGTCCACTGTAATAAGCAATTGGCTTATGGCCCATGCTTGTCTTCTGTGTCAGTACCGCCTTCATCACTACACCATCAGTGTGTGAAAATAAAAGAAACTCCTTCTTATAGTCAGGGGTCCCTAACACTGGAGCCGTACATATTGCTTCCTTCAGTTCTTCAAAAGCCTCAGTCATTTCTGTGGTCCATGTCAGTGTCTTTGTTCACCTTTGTGCCTCTTTCAGAGCGTCTAGTAGTGGCCTGGTGTATGTGCTGTAGTCAAAGATCCATGCTCTGCAATAATTGCACAACCCCAAAAACTGATGCATTTCCCTTACTGTTGTGGGCTGGGGAGTTTTGCATATTGCCTCTGCTCTCTTTGGGGCAATGTGTCAGGCCTTCCTTAGATATCATCTGTCCAAAGTACAGTACCTCCTTTTGTCAGTACTGTAGTTTGGCATTGTCCACCTTGTACCCTTTGTCAGCTAACACTGTCAGCATGTGCACTGAGTCCTCTCTGCACTGATATTCTGTCTTGCTGCAAATCAAAATGTCATCTAAAAACTGTAAAACTGTGCTTTCTGTCTGTATGTTGCTTAGATCCATCTGTATCACCCTGTTAAAGATGGATGGCGACTTGCAGTACCCTTGTGGTAAACAAGTATGTTTCCACTTCTGGTTTCGGTAAATAAAGCTGGTTAAATCTTGTGAGTCTAGGTGTAGTGGCACTGAAGAGAATGTATTCTTTAAATCAATGACCGTGAAAGCTTCCATTGGAATGCCAGACAAAATTGTTGCAGGGTTTGCTGCTACAGGATACTGTGCTTTTACAATGTGGTGAAGAGGTCTTAAATCTTGAATAAAACGCCATGACCCCCTGTTGGCCTTGCGTACGGTGTACACTGCTGTGTTGCATGGAGATTCTGATGGTACCAAAATGCCTCTCTCAATCAGGGCGGTAATTGTCTCATAAATGGCCTCATCTGCCTCCTGGGTTAGGGGATACTGCTTTGCTCTTGGCAAAATTGCTCCCAGTTTTGGTTTAATCTTCACTCCCCCTATGCTCTTTATGCAGCCCACATCATAAGGACTTGTGGTCCATAAATTCTCCAGGACCTTGGCCATGTCCTCTTCCCAAAACGAGGGCAGCACCTACAGCGACAATGCCATTCTCTGTGGCACCTCTCTGTATTGGATCTGTAACCAAAATGTTACACTCATTTCAATCACCACCTCCAGTTGCTGTCTCTATTCCTTGAACAGCTCCTCATCTGTCACTTTAGTCAGTCTGCACCCTTCTGCAACTGCAATTATGGCTCTCTAGGCCCTCCCTGTTTCATCCGTTGCATGTACTGTAATTCAATCCTCTCTTGCCAACACTGCCTCTATTTCTATGAACACTATCGTCCTTCTGTCTTGTCCAGTGGTTTCTCTGGCCTCAACAGGTATTTGTTTGGAACTTGCCACACCTTCGTTGTAATGCTTGGCATCCATGCAATGGAAATCCCATATTGAAACATCTCTGGGTCCACAGGCACCCCCTCTGTGCCGTGCATCCACAATATGCATGGACAATCTGTTTTACATTTAGCATATGTATGCCTGGTGTTGAGCACACTATGCCCTTAGTCTGCTCATGATGACTCATCCCAGTATGTTTACAGGTGTCTGTCGAGAGTAAAGTAAAGGTAGTGATAAGCCATGAACGCCTATAGATAATAAGATGTTATCTGTAAAAGGAACCACTTCTCGAGCCCCAGAGAATCCTTGAGTGTTCATAGCATTGCCAGATAACTAAAATTATCTTTTTTGTCACCTATCGTCATCACTGAGGTTCCTCTGCAGAGTTGAGTGTGATCGACAGGATGGGACACATCAAGTTCGTCTGTGGGCTGACCTATTGGGGGTACATAGATAATCTGTTTCCTGTGAAGGGGTTTTTCCCCACCATTGTAGCCCCTCCCAGTCTTCGGACAGGTACTGTCGCCACTGTGTCCACGTGTGTTGGTGCATCATCATTCTGTATCTGTGCTAGTTGCTGTGTGCTTCCTCTGATCTGTGGCGCTTGTAGATACTATGGTATTGGTGCTGACGTCTGTGGTACCTGAATCTGTACCTGTGGCTATACTTGTGTTTGTGCTTGTGGCATCTGCTGATATGTGCCTTGCATCTGCCCTTGTGGCTGTTGACCCTGTACATAATAATCTTCATTTCTCCCCTGATAATGCTGCTGGCCCTGCTCTCCCCAATTCTGTTGTGTCCCTCTAAATCGACATGCCCGTGAAATATGTCCTAGTTGGCCGCAAGTCCAGCACTGAGGTGGCTCCCTCCCTTGTCCTGTAAACCCCCCTGGAAGGTTCCCTGGGTTCTGCTGCATCTGCTGTCCATGTCCCCAAAATCGTCCTGTAAACCCCCTTGGTTGTGATGCATCTGTGGCCGGAAGCCACGCCCGCTTTCTAAATCTCCCCTTCCTCGGAATCCCAGCTGTGGTCTGCCCCTCCACATGTACCCTCCTCTCATGGGCGATGTGAACTGTTGTGATTGTTGGTACTGCTGCTGTGTCTGTGGGGTGGGGTCTGATTATAACCGCCCCTTCCATTGCATACTTTGATAATTTCCGCTGCAATAGTTTGGCTTCATCTGCCTTCCTATTTTCCGCTTTTTGCTTAACCTTCTCCTGCCATAACCTACAATGGTGTACTAGTGAAAGCTGTATTTCTGGCCATCCCTTCACTTCTATCCCCACCAATTTCTTCAAATACTTCTGTACTGGCTCTGGTAGTCAATGCACCAAAATAAGATAAAATATTGCTATTGTTTTGTCCCACAGCTCTCGGGTTTTTCACAGCACCAAAGCTCTTGAATATCCTGAATGTACTGCATCTTCGTCATCCTTCATTTTGCTTGATGTAATCGCCCCAATGTCTGACGTGTCTGGGTATTGTGTCCATAATGCTTGCCATATTGCTGCCCTGCAGTTTGCAAATGGCGCGCCATTGTGCTCTGTGTTCTGTGTTGTCACACCTGAGAACCCCGCCCTCTTACATACTTCATCAACTGCGTCCCCTAATATCTTTTTCCCTGCTCCCGCGCTCAATGATGTTAACCTACACTTCACATTCTCTTTGTCTGTGTACTTCCATGGTACATACTGAGGTCTCACCCCTCCTCTCTCTAATAAAGGCATCTGTCAATATACCTTCACCTCCTCAGGTGTCCTTCGAGATAGTCTAATTTGACCGAGGCCCCCTCTGCGCCTCAATGTCTGTACATATATCTACCGGTTCTAATGTGGACACTCTCCTGTTATCAACATAGGCTCTGGACAATCATCCTCTTGAGCAGGCTATGACCATCTCCCTCCTCCTTCCTCCTGGGAGATCCCTTAGTCTATTACCATATGTGTTGTGTGTGGTGCAAAGGTTGTTCATCTGCTGTGTCTGCTCATCTGAATCGGCCCCTCCTTCCCCTTGTCCGTGGGTCCTAAATTCCCATGAAGCCCACTTGCCTGTCCCCATGGACCACGACTGGCCCTGTTCCCCCCTCTTGTTCCCGCTATGTTTGTCATCCTTGTCAGAACCTGTGTCTATGTTGCTACAAAAATCATTAGCAAAACGTAGTCTCCTCGATGTCAAGTCTATATAGGGTTTCATGCTAAAATCGATGTCTGGTATTTCATATTTGCTGCCTCTTGCCGTGGCCCCTAAGCCTGCTCCCCCTCTCTCTGTTGTGCTTTTTTTTTGCCTTGTGAGTTTGTGCTGTCTGGTTCTGTTTGTCTGTCTTCCTCCTGTTTATCCCTTTTCCTATCCACTGCTGCCTGTGTCTTCACTGCCCTTATTGCTCGCTTGTCCTCCTCCCTGAGCGCTCGTTCTCTCGCCAACCTTGCCAACTGCGACTTTCTATGCTCCCTCTCGGCTAACTTGTGTTTTTCGTGTTCTGCTATTTCTCTCTGTCTCTCCACCTTCTCCAGTTCTCTCTTCCTTTTCTCCCTCATCTCCCTTTCCGCTGTCTTCCTTTTATTGCGATCCCTCTATTCTTTCTTCTTGCTCTCTTTTCAAATGTTCCCTTTCTTCCTCCCTTCTTCGCCCCCTGTCTTTCCGCTCCAGTTTCTCCCGTCCCCTTCTCACTCTGTCCTAGCGCTCTAACCTCACTTCCCTGTCCTTCTCCCTTCTTTCCTCCTCCTCCATTAGTTCTGCCCAGTCTGTTGTGCCGCTGTCCCTCTTGAGGCTTTCTATTGCCTCGGTTGCCCCTTCTGCCTCCCCATTAGTCTTGCCTTGAAGCTTTAAGAGTACCTCTGCTACTACCCATTTGTTCCTGCTTATGCCCTCGAACTCCTCCTTCGCGCGGTACTGCACTTCACTGCTCGCCCTTGCATTACTAGCTGACTGTCCTGCGCCCTTCTGCTTATCCTTTTTAGTGTATGGTGGTGGCTTATATGTCAGTTTTGAATACTCCTCTGCTGCCTTTAGTTCCCTCATTGGATACATTCCCTGTTCATCATCTATGTCATCAGATACTACACTTGGAGGGGCAGTGGGAGGTGTGGAGGGATGGGTCCCTTGGCCCTTCACCTCCTGCTGGCTTAGCATCCACTGACGCCTTGCGGCATCCCCCTCTCCCTCCTGAAACATGTGCCACAAATCATATATATCAATGCGTTTCATCAATTTCTTCCTCTTGTAGGCACCCTGTATGTGTGTCAATGGTGATTGCTGCACGTCTTTGAAGAAACTTCAACAAGGGGGCCTTGTGTACCTTCTGTACTTTTGGACCATTCTATGCTACATTTACATATTTTTTCCTTATAATTCAGAAGTGTCTTACACAACTGCTGAAGGGGAATAGTCCCCCCTACAGTTACCTTGATACATTTCAATACCCTCTACCTGACCTCAAGTTGAGGGTTTTGATAAGCACCCTTAGGAGTCTGAACTGTGATTGGCTAGACTGACCTCCCCCGGCCTGCGATCCACAAAGGTTCTTAGCTCTTGGTGTACCTTCTCAAGGTAATAAGAACAACTATGTGTCTGCATTTTAACATGTGTGTACCACCATAGACTATGAGAGTGCTCGTTCATATCGTGCAACACTTGTCTCACATTGTAACATCTTTGTTGCAAGCTACTGTCTGGAAGCATGAGATTGACTCTCTTTCCCAGCGCTAGGTCCTGTCCGTTGTCTGAGTCGGCCAGGTCACGTGTTCGGAGACCATGATTTGGAGCTTCTGCAGCTCTGAATTATGAGGAATTATTCACATTTATTTCAGCTGTTGTTACTGTCGTTAAGGGAATGGAATGTCATTTGTATCTAGTGGCCTTGGCAGCGGGTCCTGTCTCACACGTTTGCTCTTGTCCAGCCTGAATTCTACACAGCTCAGCTCTTGCTGAGAGGCTTGTGGCCTGCTGTAGTTTTCCTAACCCATTATGCAGTTCCTACAGTGTCCATGTTGTTCTATATTCTCCATATGTTAGTCACACATGGTTCTATCAGCTCCTGCAGCTCCATACGGCTATTTGCATATAAGCATCTGCAAGCTTTACACTGGATCTCTTGCTTCTTGCGGTTTCTGCGTTGCTGCACTAAGCTAATGTCAAAATAATAAAAGCAATGACAGTATGTATCTTTCCTCTAACTATAGAACTGTACGCTCAGGTTCTTCGTGTACTCGAGTGTGTGTCTGTGTCCCGATGTGCGAATGGCATGTGTGCTTCATGTCTAACCCTGCTACGTCGTGGTGTCTCTAACGACGTCACTGGCTTTGGCTTCTCATCGCTTCAGTCAATACTGTCAATTGAGGTCTCTTTGGTTGCTGCCTGGGGCTCCTCATCCACTTTGGGAAAGATTTTTACTGCTTCTGGTCTGTAGGGCTGGCTAGGTGGGTACCTTTCGACATACCTATCGATCATTGGAACACTAGGAATTTGTCCGAAATGGTATGGGCATTCACGGTATCTCCTGGCCTTCTTCCGTGTCATGTACCTTATAAGAGGGGAAGGAGGGGGTGAATTTCCCCATCTCTCTTCAGGCGCATGAAGGGGTAACAATGGCACCTCAAGTCGCTGGACGGCGGTGCAGTATGAGGTGGAAGAAATGGTCGAAATGGATTGATGCATCGTTGGAATGGATTGTAGTTCAAATGAATGGATGAAGAAATTGAAGATAAGGACGGTTCAGTGATGGAATGGACAGATGGACCGAATGGGTGAAATGGATTGAACTACCCGACCCTCCAGTTCCTGCCTGTGCCCACCGTGCATGTGTCTCTGTGTACCCTGCTTTCCTCTTCCCATGCAGCTGTTGTATATCCCTATGTCCCGTCCTATCGCTGTAAGCCCAGCTCCCTGTCACTGTATGTCCGTATGTCGCTATGCTCCCTGCCATGATGCCGCTATGTATCCCAATGTACTACCCAACCCTCTCGTCACCATGTGTGCTGTGCCCATGTGTCACTGTGTACTCTGCTTTCCTGTCCCCCATCCCATTGCTATATATCCGTATGCCCTCTCCTGTCACTGTAAGACCAACCCTCTGTCACTGTTTGTCCGTGTGCCGATATGTTCCCTGCCATCATGTTCACGTGCCTGGTCTCGGGCACTTTAAAGATAAACCATCATATCATATCACACCACTGCGCCTACTATCTACTATACACAATCACACAACTAGAACACAGCTATAACCCTGATAAATTCTGCCTAGCTGTTCACATACGCACACTACCCCATGAACACCTCATCACCCTAATAAAAAGCAGCTTTCCCATGACACTCCGGCCTAGCTTCTCACATAAGTGTGCTTCAGGCCTAACGCAGCCCATCCCAGTCTGGATGTCCACCCACCAGACTGCACACATTCAACTGATATCTTCAACATCACCCCAAACGCTAGGATGCAGCTACCATGCAACAATTACACCAGCTGCACACATAACTGGGGCACCCACCCACCCTATGACACCATCTCTCCCTACTGACCTGACCTGCCGTTCTCGAGGGCGTTCAACATACCAGCGCTTTGGGGTCTTACCAATGATATATAGAGCGCTATATAAATGCCAAGTAACATAACATAACATAACATACTTATCGATCATTGGAGCACTAGGAATTGGTCCAAAATAGTATGGGCGTTCATAGTATCTCCTGGCCTTCTTCTGCGTCATGTACCTTATAGGAGGGGGAGGAGGGGTTGAATTTACCCATACCTCTTCAGGCGCATGAAGGGGTAACGATGGCACCTCAAGTCGCTGGACGGCGGTGCAGGATGAGGTGGAAAGCAAGACTGAAGCAATGTGTGCAGAGCGCTTGACCAGGCTTGAACATGTGAGAGGTCGGACCAGGTTGGGGGGGGGGGCCATGTCTGGCACTGCTCCCCCTGCTGCCAATCCTCAAGAGAATTACCTCACCGCACACATCACCTCTCCCCTCAATAATGTAATGCCTAAACTGAAAATATTAACAGTAAAGCGGAAAATCCCATTCCAATTTTTATCACTTGGGGTGGGAAAGAAGCAGACTCTCAGCCCCATAAAACTCACGGAAGAAGCACACACCCTGATGAATGAGATAAATCAATTTCTTGATGCTAACCAGGACGTCTGGGGTGTCAAAGACAAAGAGGCTAAGGATAACCCATGTGCTAACAGCAGTAGCGGAGCTATCACCTGCAGACCTGTGCACCAGTAACAGACATCACTACAGATAACGTCACAGATGCAGTGGTCGAAGTGGGCAGGAGTGGTCGGGAGCGGTGCTCCTCTACTTCTTTTAATTAAGTTTTACCGTTCCTATACTTTTATTTTAAAAAGAAACCGCTCCGGAACAGTTTTGTTTTAAAATAAAACTGTAGGAAGAAGTTGAAACTTGCACTTTCAGTGCACTGCACAGGACGTTTTATTAAAGAGCAGGCACATGTGTTTTGAGGCTTTATTTGTGCATGGGAGGGGTTGCGGCGATGAGGTCTGTGGGGAGCGGTGCAGGCCAGTAGGGAACATAGTTCCACTACTTCTTTTCGTGCACTTCGACCACTGCACAGATGGTTTATCGACGCCCGAGGTTCTGCCCAGGGGTTTGCTCATAACCCTAGATCATGGGTGCACAACATACGGCCCGCGGGCCAGTTGTGGCCCGCCATGCCGTTTTGTCCGGCCCGCGAGGCACAAAGACTTTCCTAATGGAGGGCAGCCCGCAAGCAGCATCGGCCGCCCTCCATTAGGAAAGTCTTTGTTGTCTTTCGGGCCGGACAAAACACTGGCCCTCATTGGTTCAGTGCACACGAACCACGCAGCTCCTATGAGCCACGTAGTGCGTGTGTGCTGCACCAATGGAGTGCCAGCACTACGGCTGGCGTGGCCAGTAAGGCTTGATGCCGGAAGGCATTTCAGCCTTGCTTGCCACGCCAGCCGTAGTGCCAGAAGCCTCACCAGCGTTCCAGCACATCTGGGTAAGTACATGGTGGGGGGGGCTGTATGTTTGTGTGTGTGTGTGTGTGTCTGTGTCGGGTCCGTCCTGACTGTGTTTTTTGTTTTTGTATGTATGTTGAGATGTGGAGGTGGGGTGGTGTGTCAGGTGTGTATGGGTGTGTTTGTATTTGTATGTCTGCAGTGTATGTTCAGATGTGGGGGTGGAGGGGGTGTCGGGTCTGCTTGAATGTGTTTGTGTGCAAGTGCAGTGTGTGTTGAGATGCGAGGGCGTGTGTGCGTCGGGTCTGCCTGAATGTGTTTGTGTGCAAGTTCAGTGTATGTTGAGATGCGGGGGTGGGGTGTGTGTCGGGTCTGCTTGAATGTGTTTGTGTGCAAGTGGATTGTGTGTTGAGATGCGGAGGGGGGGGTCGGGTCTGCCTGAATGTGCTTGTGTGCAAGTTCAGTGTATGTTGAGATGCGGGGGTGGGGTGTGTGTCGGGTCTGCCTGAATGTGTTTGTGTACAAGTGGATTGTGTGTTGGGATGCGGACGGGGTGTGGGGGTCGGGTCTGCCTGAATGTGTTTGTGTGCAAGTTCAGTGTATGTTGAGATGCGGGGGTGGGGTGTGTGTCGGGTCTGCTTGAATGTGTTGGTGTGCAAGTGCAGTGTGTGTTGAGATGCGGGGGTGGGGTGTGTGTTGGGTCTGCCTGAATGTGTTTGTGTGCAAGTGAAGTTTATGTTGGGATGTGGGGGTGGGGGGTCCGGGTCTGTATGCGTGCATGGTGTATACTTGTGAGTTTGTATGGTGAGTTGGGGGTGGGGTCTGTATAGTGCATGGTGTATGCTTGTGAGTTTGTGTGCTGAGTTGGGGGGGGTTCGGGTCTGTATGGGTGCATGGTGTATACTTGTGAGTTTGTGGGGTCTGTATGGGTGCATGGTGTATGCTTGTGAGTTTGTGTGCTGAGTTCGGGGTGGGGGGTTCGGGTCTGTATGGGTGCATGGTGTATGCTTGTGGGTTTGTGTGCTGAGTTGGGGGTGGGGGGTTTGGGTCTGTATGGGTGCATGATGTATGCTTGTGGGTTTGTGTGCTGAGTTGGGGGCGGGGGTTCGGGTCTGTATGGGTGCATGGTGTATGCTTGTGGGTTTGTGTGCTGAGTTGGGGGTGGGGGGTTTGGGTCTGTATGGGTGCATGGTGTATGCTTGTGGGTTTGTGTGCTGAGTTGGGGGTGGGGGTTCGGGTCTGTATGGGTGCATGGTGTATGCTTGTGAGTTTGTATGGTGAGTTGGGGGTGGGGTCTGTATGGGTGCATGGTGTATGCTTGTGAGTTTGTGTGCTGAGTTTGGGGTGGGGGGGTTCGGGTCTGTATGGGTGCATGGTGTATGCTTGTGGGTTTGTGTGCTGAGTTGGGGGTGGGGGGTTTGGGTCTGTATGGGTGCATGGTGTATGCTTGTGGATCTGTGTGCTGAGTTGGGGGTGGGACTTCGGGTCTGAATAGGTGCATGGTGTATGCTAGTGGGTTTGTGTGCTGAGTTGGGGTGGGGGGTTTGGGTCTGTATGGGTGCATGGTGTATGCTTGTGGGTTTGTGTGCTGAGTTGGGGGTGGGGGTTCGGGTCTGTATGGGTGCATGGTGTATGCTTGTGGGTTTGTGTGCTGAGTTGGGGGTGGGGGGTTTGGGTCTGTATGGGTGCTTGTGTGCTGAGTTGGGGGTGGGGGGTTTGGGTCTGTATGGGTGCATGGTGTATACTTGTGAGTTTGTATGGTGAGTTGGGGGTGGGGTCTGTATGGGTGCATGGTGTATGCTTGTGAGTTTGTGTGCTGAGTTGGGGGTGGGGGGTTTGGGTCTGTATGGGAGCATGGTGTATGCTTGTGGGTTTGTGTGCTGAGTTGGGGGTGGGGGGTCTGTATGGGTGCATGGTGTATGCTTGTAGGTTTGTGTGCTGAGTTGGGGGTGGGGGGTTCGGGTCTGTATGGGTGCATGGTGTATGCTTGTTAGTTTGCATGCAGGGGTGGGGGGTTGGGGTCTGTATGAGTATGTATGCATGGTGCATGCTTGGTGGCATGGGGCATAGTGTTTGCTTGAGGGGCGGGTGTCTTGGGGCATAGTGTTTGCATGAGGGGTGGGTGTCTTGGGGCATAGTATTTGCACAAGGGGTGGGTGTCATGGGGCATAGTGTTTGCATGAGTGGTGGGTGTCTTGGGGCATAGTGTTTGCATGAGGGGTGGGTGTCATGGGGCATAGTGTTTGGTTGGGGAGTGGGGGCTATGGGGCATAGTGTTTGCTTGAGGGGTGGGTGTCTTGGGGCATAGTGTTTGCATGAGGGGTGGGTGTCATGGGGCATAGTGTGTGGTTGGGGAGTGGGGGCCCTGGGACATAGTGTTTGCATGAGGGGTGGGTGTCTTGGGGCCTAGTGTTTGCATGAGGGGTGGGGGCAATGGGGCATAGTGTTTGGTTGGTGAGTGGGGGCCATGGGGCATAGTGTTTGCATGAGGGGTGGGTGTCTTGGGGCCTAGTGTTTGCATGAGGGGTGGGGGCCATGGGGCTTAGTGTTTGGTTGGGGAGTGGGGGCCATGGGGCCTAGTGTTTGCATGAGCGGTGGGTGTCATGGGGCATAGTGTTTGCTTGAGGGGGGGTGTCTTGGGGCATAGTGTGTGCATGAGCGGTGGGGGCCATGGGGCATAGTGCTTGGTTGGGGAGTGGGGGCCATTCGCATAGTGTTTGCTTGAGGGGTGGGGGACTTGGGGCATAGTGTTTGCATGAGGGGGGGTGTCTTGGGGCATAGTGTTTGCTTGAGGGGTGGGGGCCATGGGGCATAGTGTCTGCTTGAGGGGTGGGGGCCTTGGGGCATAGTGTTTGCTTGAGGGGTGGGGGCCTTGGGGCATAGTGTTTGCATCAGGGGTGGGAGCCATGGGGCATAGTGTTTGCTTGAGGGGTGGGGGCTATGGGGCATAGTGTTTAATAAAAATTAGGGGTTGAAAAAGGCTCCTGCCACTCCACGCCACGCCACGCCTACCGCCCCACCCACATACACTTTTCAGCCCACTATAGCCATCATGTAGGGTACTTTCGGCCCTCTGTCAAAATCAGTTGTGCACCCCTGCCCTAGATGGATCTAGCTCAAGTGTAGGGGGCTACGGTGGTGAGAATGATATTAATGAAACTATCCCAAACATCATACTTTCGGAGGCTTTCATTTCCAATAAGCGCCCGATGACCAGCTCGGACTCTCCTGACATTCCTTAAATTAGCTCTGGCGTTGATAAAGATGAACTAGTACCAATTAGGGACAGCATAGCCCAGAACCTTGGGAACAGAGCACTATTAAATTGGTCACAGGCAGGGGGTGGGGGGATCACTGGCCAGGAAAACCCCCAAGATAGACTAAAAAGATTATGCGATTTCAACTATGCAGGGACTTCAACCAGAAACTACAATGCTGGGGGTGCGCAGTATCCTGTGCACTATTTGAGCAATTCAGTTCCTTTTTTCAATGGGCTTTCCAAAAGCAGAGACCAGGGACAAAAATAGTATGTTACCTCGATGACTTCATGGTAATGGGACCACCAAACTCTGGTGAATGCGGCAGGGCTTTAGCAAAACTGGAACACATGGCCTCCCAATGGGGAATTCCCCTGGCAAAGGAGAAAACCACCAAGCCAGACACCAGCATAATTTTCCTGGGCATTGAAATAGACTCAGCAAAGGGGCTCTGCAGAATCCCCAAAACAAAAATAACAGAACTTTTGTTAAAAATACAAAACCTGATAACGAAAGATAAGGGGACAGTAAAAGAAATACAATCCCTAGCAGGCAGTCTCAATTTCGCATCCAGAATAATACCCCAAGGGAGGATATTTTCCAGAAGCCTAGAGTTCTAAATCAAATCATTCACCAAACCCCACTTGCACATCCGGCTAGGCAAAGAGGTTAAACAGGACCTGGAAACATGGGCAAAGTTCCTCAGAGAGTTCAACGGGACTTTACTTTGGCAAACGCCTTTAAATACCTGGATAAACAGGGTCCTATTCACTGATGCAGCCGGGAGCAAGGGTTTTGGAGCCGTACTAGACTCTGAATGGGTGGCAGGACACTGGCCCAATTCATGGCAACCGGCAGGGTGGACAAAAAACATCACCCTCCTAGAAATATTTCCCATCTGGCTAACTTTACACATCTGGGGCAGGCAAATAGCGAACACAGAACGTTTGATCTGGTGCGACAACATGGCTGTAGTGGGCTCCTTAAACAGAAGGTCTACAAAATGCCCTTTAGTGCTGAAAATATTACGAGCCATTACAACAGTCATACTAAAAGAAAACATTGTAGTCAAAGCGAAGCACATTTCAGGGGCAGATAATAACATTGCTGATGCTTTATCTCGCTTCCAGTGGACAAGATTCCGAGGGCTAGCACCACACGCCCAAGAACAGATGACGCCAATACCAGCAGAATGCTGGGCAATAATGGGAAGACAAGAATAATGGCATCAACGCCAGGGCCAGAGAGCACAGGCCGGGATGCCCAACGAAAACCAGGCACCTCTAAAACGGGTGCCAACAACACATTGGCGTCAACGCCAGTACCAGAGAGCGCAAGCCGGGATGACCAACAGAAACCAGGCACCTCTAAAACGGGTGCCAACAACACATTGGCATCAACACCAGTGCCAGAGAGCCCAGGCCGGGATGCCCAACAAGAATCAGGCACATCATTAACGGCTGCAAATATTTAAAGCCACAGGTTTAAACCATCTAGAGTTAATAACGATTAAAGACATAGAAGTATTTTTAAAATGGGCTCAGGAACAAGGGTTCAAAAGAGATTGGGCAAAAAGACACCTGGTGGCAATTTCATATTTTACAAAAATATGGGGCGATTCAGACCCCACCCAGAATGCCATCATCTCCTATGCAATGAAAGGATGGGGCAGAATAGAGGGTCCCCAAGTGGACACCCGCCGACCCCTTGATTTCAACAAACTTGTGCAGATAGCAAGCCAGTTGAAAGCCATATGTTGGCACCCATACGAGATAATGTTATTCAAAACAGCTTTTTTTCCTAGCCTACTTTGGGGCTTTCCGGGTAGGAGAACTCATTGCTTCCAGCACCAAGGCCACAACCGGCTTGGGTGTCATGGAGGTCAGGGTAAAACAGGAGAGTGTTAACATAGAAATGCAACAGTCAAAAACGGGTGCTAAAAGAACCATCAACATTTCTTGCATTGATGAAGCAACAAACTGTCCGGTTTGCATCACTAACCTCTATTACGCACAACGACCCAAAGTGGGGGGGAGTTTCTTAATCCACAAGGATTCATCGGCACTAAGCCGCTACCAATTTAAAGGGGTGTTGATGAAAGCAATCAGCAAAGCAGGGTGGGACCCCAAATGCTTTGGCACCCACTCCTTCAGGATAGGTGCCGCCACTGCAGCATGGCAGGGGGGGGCCTAGCACCGCAACAACTAAAAACCATAGGGGGATGGAAGTCAGACTGTTACAAAACATATATCAGACCACAACTGATATAGCCATCCTCCTTCAAATTTTCTTTTTCTCCCCCCCCCCCACAGAAACGACAGGCGAAGTGAGGACCACACTCTGATCAGCATGGATAGTCGGCCACTCATTCGTCTTCAGGACAGGCAGATGGGCAGAAGAGACCAAAGAAGGGCCACCTTTCAGAAACACCATCACTTCACGGTGGGGATACAGAGGCCTACGGTGGGCCGACATCCACAAAACACTAGCAGAAATAGTGGCATACAGGACCCTCCAGAATTCCTGATCATCCATCTAGAGGGTAACGACCTAGTCAACACGGGTAGACAAATTCTATGCGAAGAAATCTGCTCCTCCCTAGAAGGCATTTCAAACAACTGGAGGGGTACAGAAATATACTTCTCAGCCATCCTACCAAGAAAGAAATGGCTAGGGGCCAACTGCTACAAATCTGTAGACATCTCCAGAAGAGAATTGAACTGGGGAAAAGAGAGATTCTGTATGTCAAGAGGACTGGGATTCATAAAACACCCAGCCATTACACTAGGCAACCCGGACCTCTTTTTACACGACGGCACCAATTTATCTAACAAGGGCATGGAGCATTTCTTTCGGGAAATCAATGCGACCCTCGCCTACAGGGGCTGTCTCTAGGGCATACTTCTGGGGGAAGTATGATACCATTATGATATGTGATATTGTGTATTGCCATAACCATATCTGTACAATAAAATCCTACGTCCTTTTATTGCCAACACTTGACACAAGTTGTGAGCCTATTATTACGGGAGAGGGCTTGGGGTTTGGCCAATACTAATGCATGCATATGGGTTCAGCAGTTATGGGCAATGCTGCAGGGCATCCCAAAAGCGAGGCAGGGTAACTGCTGTTACCATCAGCAGCTGGGAGAGGGGCAGCCCCAGCCTTATCTGTGCCTGCTCCTCTCCTCCCCCCAGCTACAGAGACACACAGTCTCTGCAGCACAAAGACATGAAAGGGTTAGGTGTGAACAGTCACCTCACCCTTCCTCCAAACAGCAAGGTGCTAAGCATCATAAGAAAGCCAACCGTCAGGCAGGGCCCAGGTTCAAAGACTGGGGGCCAGACAGTCGGCTATCCGGCCGGGGGGGGCTGCGACAACAGCAGCCCCCACTACATACATAACAAAGACCCAGGGCCTCCCTGGGTCTTATAAATAAGAGCAGCATACTCTGAGTAAACACAATCTGTTTGTGGACCCTGAACAGGGACCCAAGCAAACAGGAGGTTCACTGTTTACTCAGTGTCTTCCAATCTTTTTGCTTCTTTACCGCAGAACCCTCCCACCCTACAAAAAAGGGCAGAAGAAGAAAAAGAAGTACAGGGCACTGTACGGTGCCCACAACAAGTTTTGGGACACAAGAAGGCGGCACGGGTCAGAGGGGGTAACCTCAGGACCCGGTGCCCAAAAGTATGAAACTATTATGGTATGTGATATTGTGTATTGCCATAACCATATCTGTACAATAAAATCCTACGGCCTTTTATTGCCAACACTTGACACAAGTTGTGAGCCTATTATTACGGGAGAGGGCTTGGGGTTCGGCCAATACTAATGCATATTTGCCAACATTCTGTGACCAAAAAGATGTAGGATTGTTCAAGTTTCAAAAATAATACTTAGCATAACAATGGCATCACATGAAATTACAAAACATACATTGTTGGCACAACTGGAGCATTCTAAAATGCACAACCCATCAAATAGCACAACATTGTGAATGGTAAATTAACACCAAATTCCATTGCCTAACTTCACAGAGAATAATCACAAAGAGCTGGTAGGCAACGTTGGCCACTGCCTTGTAGCAGCAGCCTGG
Organism: Ambystoma mexicanum; assembly: GCF_040938575.1. Taxonomy (NCBI): domain Eukaryota; kingdom Metazoa; phylum Chordata; class Amphibia; order Caudata; family Ambystomatidae; genus Ambystoma; species Ambystoma mexicanum. The sequence goes on along the minus strand of NC_090937.1, from coordinate 1,091,170,839 downwards.
GCAGTAGATATGTATTCCTGCAGTGCAGGCTGAATAATGGTGGTACACTCTGCAACTTGCCTTCTCTGGTGGTTCACCTAAGGTCTATCCTGGCAAGAGTGCAGTCATGTAGCTGTCAGGTCAGTGGATTGATCTGAGCCATCACTCAAATGTATCACTTACCCGCCCCCCCCCCGCACAGACAGATTGCCTTGCAGTCACCTAAATTACCTGCCACTGTAAAAAGCAGTAGGATCTGTCACCCAAATCTGTAGGCGGTAGGACTGCTTAAAAAGCAGTAGCCTACTGCCTAACAGTGGCGTTGCTAGGGGGGTGGAGGGGCCAGGGCCCCCGTGAAACCCTGTGCCCCCCCTTTTTCCCCCTTACCAAAGACGAGCAGTGACCATGTTCTCCCCCTACTTTTGTCAGTGCCCCCCTACTTTTGTCTTAGGCTCCCTCCGTGCCCCTCCTAAATTTGATTCCTGGCGACGCCACTGCTGCCTAAATCAGTAGGGTTGGCAAGTATGCTAATGCATGCATATGGGTTCAGCAGTTACTCTCCTCCCTGCAAAATGTAAAATGCAATAAGCAACTACAAACGTCAAAACTGTTGGCTTTGCCAATGTTTGTTTCTATTAGGTTGCAAAATAATGAACTTTCACAATAGTTGCTGGAAAGAGCGAAAGTTACTTTTCAAATTGGGGATCTTTTGTCATGTGAAATGTGCTTAGTCTTCTGTAAAGAATTTGAAAAATGTGACTTCAAACAGAACAAAAATAATATTCTAGTCATCAAATGAACACAACTGGTGCAGAACGATGGAAGAAGTTGCTAAGAATACATTACAGAAAGCGAGTGTTTCCTGAAAAAGGCAGGTATCAACTTTTACAGGCATTGTATGTATAAATGTCGACGGGGAGGTGCCGTGCGCTTTTAAATCAACTAAGGAACCATGTCCCTGAAAGAAACAGCTCAGTAGTACACGCTGGGTGCATTGAGTTACACTCAAATATATATAAATATCCCCCTTCTCTCCGCCGTTAAGATCATGACGGTTATTAGTCCCCCTAGGGTTCCCTGAAGAAGGGGATTGACAGGATTGGTAGAAGTACTTAGTTTGGGATGGGGTGGGCTGCGTAGGCCTCCGCGGGGCGGGGCTCGGCCAGGGCCTGCTCTCCCTCCCCTGGGAGGCGTGCAGCGGCCGCGCCGCCCTCCCTCCACGTCTCCCGCGTTGGCAGGCTGGGGGTGGGCGGCTCTCTGTTTTGTGTACACACGCACAGCGATGGGCGGAGCTGTAGTAAAGCCTGTTAGCCGGACTCCGGGGAGCAACTGATATTGTCGCCTCTGTCAGGATTACAAGCAGAGGTGTTGGGAGCCGCGGAAAGAGCGCCAGTGACCCCGGGATCCCGCAGCCATGGACGCGCTGCTCGCCCCCTGCCTGGTGCTGCTGCTGCTGAACGTTCATGCAGGTGCGAGCTGTCTCTTTATTTGCTCTCTGGTCTGGTGGAAGCGGGGCTTGGGTACGTGAACCGCCTGATATTTACCTGCACTGTGAAAAGCCACCGAAAATGTACCATGTTCATGTGGAAGTTGGCAGCCTGCGCTGGTGGTTTGTTCTGAAGGATTTGGAGCGGTAGCAGGCGCGCGTGTTTTTTACTGCAGCTCACGGGTGGGATTTTGAGATGTTGTGTTGAGGGGAGATTGTACACAGCGGGGCCGTGAGGTGCAGTGCATGTGATTGTGCATCTTGTGTGGCATTGCGCAGGCAGGGTGCATGGGGTGATGCGCATGGTCCTTGTGCTTCCAGGCACCAGCAGTGGGTAGGTGGTGGCGTGCTGATTGCACGCACAGCTGGACCGTTCCTACTTGTCGATTGTTCGCAGATGAGCGGGGTCTTTGCACGCACTTTACTTTGCATGCACGAGGTGGGGTGGTGTTGGGGTAGATTGCGCATGGCAGCAGGCCGGGTCCCGTCACGAGTGGGGGGCACTTCTCGCGGACTTTTGTTGTCATGACCATTGTGGCGAGTAGTAGCGAAGCCCAACGGACGTACAAATGTATGAGAACATGGCTCTGCCCGTCAGCTCCTGTCGGCGAAATTTGAAATGAGTTGAAAACAAGGCTTATGATGCGCGTTTCCCGCGGAGCACCTCGCCAGCAAGGCAGAAGGATTGGCTCCCCGGGCGCGTAACGTGGCTCTGATACAGTGTTGCATGTGTGTGCTCCAGTGGGAGGGTGGCTCTCGACCGCGCGTTCCTGTGCAAACTCTTGGCTCTGCAGTCCCAGGAGCGTGTTGATCTCGTGTGCCCCCCCCCCCCCCCGCATCCCCCCTGCCTCCTTTGGGTGTCAGATGAGAGCCTTACACAAACATCCTTTATCCTGGTGGCACAGCCTCTGCCTCTCCGACACGGGACCCATTTACATTTCATAACGATCATTCTTTGTGGTGCGCTGTCATACCTGGGCCAGGGGGAGGCGGGCGAAAGAGCCCTTTGTTCACCCGAAATGTGTTCACATTTGTTTTTGTAACGCCTTTGTTTGGTTATTTGAAGCACTTTGCAAACGCGGTCTCTTAAAGATGGGAAGTGAGCATTGCTTTTGCTTTCACGCACCTGCATACGCTTTGCTGTCGTCGGTGCACACATCATGCAAAGTTAGGGAGACGTTTGTGTAGGTGCCATGCCGTCCCTGGCATTTTTCTTTTACTTCTCAATATACTATTTTGAAGTATGTTTACTGTCCCCAAAACACGTTTCGGGGTCTGGCTCAATGCGCAGTCAATGAAATTACTTTTTTTTGTTTTGTTTCTGTGGTGACATGTTCCCTCATCATCTCGAATGTTGGCCGTATATAACGTTTTGGATGGCTGGTGACAGGACAGAAGAAGGCAGGGGGCAGTGTTTTCAAGCCGCTCGCCTGCCCTCATGTCCATGACAGACCCTTCCAGCACCCCTGGCCAGGTCCCACCCACCGTTTTCCCCTTTTTACCCCAGTGGCGTTGATCTTCACCAGTGCCACCCGAGCGCAGCTTCTTTCCTTTCTAATGTAGCACTTTTTTCAGAGCAGTCCTCGTTTTTTGGCAATGCTGATGGCTAGCAAGGGCTCTGCCCCCCTTTCCATTGAGACATATTTCGTTGTGAGCGGTGGTGTTGGCCCGCGCCTGCCTAAATGCACGCACCTGCTCAGAAAATCCGTTTTCGTGTACTTGAGCCCCCTGATACCCCCAGAAGCACTGTGGATGCTTTCCAACCCCTGGGAAGCCTCGTCGAGAGTCACTGGGTTTGAGGGGCTTTTTGAATCTACCGACACAGGCTCCTTTTTATTGTTAAAACTGTCAAGCATTGGGAGGGGTACGAGGGGTGGGGGTGAGTTGCTGCTCGCTGGTGGATTCCTCTAGTAGGCTGCTACCTGCGCCTGAGCCTGGACGCGCCGTGCGTTCCCTGCGCATCGTCCTGTTTTCAGCTCGTCGCTCGGAGCCTGCATTCTGGGTTTCCCAGTCCACTGCAGGCATGTGCTTTTTCTCGCCCCAACCCCCCTGGCTGTTTAGTGTTTGCGAAGGTTGCCCCGGTGCCGCCGAGCACAGCAGGCGTGGGAATGTAGAAGTGGCCATGGGGCGAGCAGGTAGTGTGTGTGCCGGGTTGTTAGGGTTACAGGGGACAGACGTCCAAGCGCACAATGGAAGGGACCAGTAAGCTCCCAGTGACCTCTCATTGGAGCTGTCAAACCCGTGCGTGCACTTTCTCTTGCTCGTTACAGTCGCTCTCGTGCATGCCCCCCCCCCCCCCCCCCACGGCTGGGGGAAGTCTGTGTTCTCCTGCGATATTCTGTTATTCACGGTCTGGTATTCGAATAATGACGCAACTTGGTAATGGGGCAGGTAATGCCCACGCATGCCATACTCCCGTGCCCCATTCTGCGCATAGGCAGCATAACCAGCCAATCCGTGGTTGTCTTGCAATGGGTGTGACGAATGTACAACAACCCAAAGGGACATTCTAAAATGTCCTACACCAGTGGTCTTCAAACTGTGGGGCTGTCCCCCCTAGGGGGGCACGAAGGAGGTCGGGGAAGAGGAGTGGGGATGCGGTGGGGTCGAGGGGGCGGTGGGTGTTCTGCTTTCAATAGAAAAATCTAGGGAGGGAGAGGGGATAGGTTTACTCAAGGGGGCGGGGTCAGTACAAAAACGTTTGAATACCACTAGACCTACCGAATCAGAATGTGTTGGATAGTGTGTGTTGCCAGACCATGCGGTTCCACCTTCACCTGAATCTGCAATGATCAATTTATACTTTTAGCACTAAAACGAAGTTGACTCCATGTTCTCCCCTGGTCATCTTACTTAGTTTGGACCCTCCGGTAGCGCAGGTCATCCGATACGTGTTGAAATGCACCATTGCAGGCTTGCATTTTCTTGTGTTGGGCCTTCCATACCAGACCACAACCACTACAGGTTGTTCTTCTCTGTATACAGGGGTGCCAACCTTTTACATTTTCCCGGGGGAAGTTGGCGACTCAACGTTTGACACGGGTGATGTCATAGTAAGTAACATCACAGACAGACACAAACAACACTGCACAGGTGGAGCAGTGTTGTTTATGACCATCTGCTCTCTTAAAAAAAAATAAGGAAAGTGAAGACTAGAAAGGGTTCATATCCATTCTAACCAGAAGCATCGCTTTGCCATCATCACCACTCATTGGTGGTAGGACCAAGACCGATTTGCAACTGGTTGGTGCCCTTCTGTAACGCTGCAGATGGAATAAAAAGATGGCATGGAAGGCTGTCCAAAGCAATGATGGTGGTCAGAGTTCATTCACAGCCTTGGAACCATCCCCTCTGTGCTACAAAAGGTCTTCCCAAGTGGAAACAACAAGTTGTGCAATACCAAAGCCAGTTACATTACTTTGCATTACGTAGTCCCCTTCCCCTCCAGAGTTGCATATGTCTCGCCTATCTATTCTTATTTTTCACCTACCCTCAAAAAAAGGTGAAGCCATAGAATAGATACTTGTTGGATACAACAGTGGCTGATGCCCTGCTGCAGCGTTTGGCGTCCAATCTGCGGGTCACAAGTTTGTATGATCCTTCTGCAGCTGATGAAATGAGTACCATTGAGTAAGCTCATGCACCCATGTCTGGGAAGGACTGTTAAGCAGCAAACAGAGCTGCTGGTGAGCTTAAGCCCCCCCCCCCCCAGCAGGCAAAGCGTTAGCAACAGGTGGTCCCCACATGTCCTGGATGGTGAGAGAGAGGGCAGGAAAAGTAAAACAATGTGTGGGAGAAAGCAGCAATCCTCAGGATTGTCGGGCACCCCCATGGTAAAATGAGTTTCTTCTCCACCACCATGCCACTTAGAAACTGTACAGCAGATGGAGACCCTATGGGTAACGTCCCAAAGCTGATGGGAGGGAGGGAGAGGGTGCTAAGATTAAATGTGGCTGGTGGATTCCTTACACGGTCAAGTTCCAGAAAAGACGCCAAGTAAATAATGTTGTGTTTTTAACTTTTTAGTATTCTAGTAGGTGGTTACTATGGTTCACCTCGCATGTGAAGGTATCGGGAGCTATGATTAATATCACCACAACAGTGCCTACACAAAAGCCCAAACTGTTAGCATTGACAATGCTTGTTTCATTTTGTTCTAGGAAATATCATTTCATTGTGCACCTGAGGAGGTCTGCGTGGGTTTATTATTTTCTTTTTTGCAGCTGCCTCAGACACTGGATCCTTGTCTGGCAGAGGGTTGGAGCACTTTTTGTTTTGGTCACTCTTGCAAGGTTTATTTGTGGTTAGGTGTGATTGAAAGATTCCACCCTCTACCTGGTACCAAGCTAGTGTTGTGAAATGGCTACATGAAGCATCCTACTCCCAAGGAAAGCTATACCCCAGCCCCCCCTTCCCCCACGGTAAACTAGTGTCTGAAACCAACAAATCCATTGGACTCTTTTTCTCTGTAGGTTTCTTGACCAGATTCAATCTCCATCTCGTATATTGCTCCAAAGCCAAACTAATTAGACCCGGTGGGTGATCAGTAACATCAGCCATTAAGATTTACAAAAAGTAACCTTGGGATGAAGGGCCTGAGCGCATACACATCTATGTGAAGGAGACCCATGAGCACAGGACACGCACATATACTTCCTATTCTTCTTGGTGAACAGTTGCAAGGGTTTAGCCAATCCATTATCATGTAAAATATCCCTATCCCTACAACTCATCAAATTGTGCCCATTTGATTTGTCCAAATGTGGATCTAAAATGATGTTCTAATCCCCACCCAAACCATTGGAGTACACTCTGTGCCATTGAGGAGAAAGATGACTTACATTTTTAAGGAGCTCCTCATGAGGCAGCGGAGGGCCATTGAGTGACAAATTGCAGTGAGAGATAGTTGGTAACCTTTTCCGGGTTGGCTGCAGTGAAGGAGAGGATGATTTGAGTGTCCTCACCAAAGAGGGGATGGAGAAGGCCAACGGACGAGGCAACGTCTTTCTACGGCAGGCTTTTAGAAGAGCAGAGGTCCAATGACTAATCCTTGGTTCTGAAGCTGCCAGGGAGAGGGGTGCGGTTGGAGGTTTGTTTGGAGGATTTTATAGGATCAACTTTCCAGCTAGGAGGCGATCCAGGCAAGAGCAGGGTTGTGAAACAAACACACTTCAAAGAATCTTCCACACCAAATGAGTTTTTATCAGTGTAGCTAACTCATATTTTCCCTCATTTAGCTTCACAACAACACTCCCCTTTAAGCTTATCTGTTTAATCTCATACTTAATTAATGCTAATCGGGGTGAAATGATTCCCCCCCCACGTTTTAATGTACTTATTTATCCCATTTGATATTCAGAGAGATGGCCTTGAGGTCTGTCATCATTTAATTTGGAAGTGACAACATTCCAAGGAACAGGGTCTAGATCCAAACTACCTCACTCAATTAAATATTTACAAGGCACCGTGAACCAGTTGAGCCCAAAGTAAAATAAAATGAAAAAGCACTACATAAAATATATGTAAAATTGCAGAATGAAAGAACACTGACGAAGAAAAAGTCCATAAAAGTAATGACTTCAGTACACTAACACGAAGAGGAAACCCTAAACAAAGTGACTTATGCATGAAAGCATCACTCGGCTTCTTAACATAACAGTTAACAAAACCTTAACAAATATGTTACCACAACTTGGAGTGCCGAGAGTAGAAACATAGCCTGATCAACCATCATCCAAAACTTTATATATCACGACTTGTTTTTTTAAGGCTCTCAATTAAACTTTTTTAAGGAAAGATTAAACATCCTGTGCGAAAAGACGAACAATACAATAGTCCACTTTCTCCACTTGATGTCACACGCCTTCTTTCCCAAGACTTGTGAGGAGCTCTTGGTCTATCTCTAAGCCTCTGCCTCCCCAGGTACAAAATTCTGGGAGCCATTGACTTCTGATTTTGAGGCGCCAGAAGGGAGCCACCAACGTTTCCCTGTCATCTGTAGAGCTTTGATTTCTTGGTGCAGAGGCAGTAAGTAGTACTAGAGGGAAGAGGATCCGGCCCATGCATATCTGCTAGCTCCAATTGGCCAAGAAAACCATGAACCTCATCTGGAACAAATACCTCTCTCCCGGCTTTGCCTTTTTTGCCTTTTTTGCCTTGTAATTTAGAATTTTAGCAGGCTCCTGGAGACCAAAGCACAAGTAATGTTCAAAATGCTCTGCCTTCAACTACAAACCCTGTTTCCCTTCAAACATTTAATCTTTTGAAAAGTCTGCGGAGAGATGTGGATCCCATTTCTTTAATGTGTTTGTCCATTAATCAACCAGTCCAATCCAAACTCCTTTCTCTGTGTGTTGATTTTTGATGAATCCTGGAGAACAAGTGGGGTCTGCAATATCTTATTTGGGAGGAGAGTGGGTAGACCATGTAATTGTGTTTCTCTGCCAGCTTTTCATCTTTGTATGTATGTTCCATATACTCTGTACTGTTGAGTTGGCAACCAAATCCGTAGCTTAATATTCAAATACAGAACTTGACATTCCTAAAGTAGAGGTTATGGATCTGATGGACTAATAATCCGGGAATGAGGGGTCAATCTCTCTTTATTTATTTCCCCCCTTCCCAAATTGTTTGGGAGAGTGAACTTCCCTCCCAACATCCACCCCACATGATCACATGCGACTTTCATGTCAACTATCGCTGGCTAGGATCCTTAACATTTGTGTTTTTGTTTGCAAAACAAACTCCCCTGCAAAATGCAATGAATGGCTACCCAGAGGTGGCAGATACAAATATGTTCAGTAACCAAGTATTTGTTCTCCCATTGGCAGAGAACAGAGCAAAAAAAGCCACATAACCAAGACTCTTGACTTTCTGCCCTATTCACCTGCCATCTAGAACCTCAAGTTATCCGCCTTCACTGTCAATGGTGTGTGCTTGTAAAGAGTTCTGACTAGAGTGCCAAATAACTTAGCTTCTACTTTAATGTTCAATTATTTGTCTTGTGACCATTCTGCGAGTACAGGGAGAGCCTTGGAGCTACGTAGCATCTACAGATGGTCACACCTGTGGGCTGGGGTATTTAAGGAGAAATTGCACTGCTCTATAGAAGAACCTTAGTGTTTAAGGGACTTTTAGAGTAACTGACAAGTTTTGTGTGCCCCTGCTTCCTGCAGGCTAAATCTGCTGCAAATTATTATACAATTTTTCCTTTTCAAGGTTGGCCTCTTGGGAGTCTGTTAGACGTTGGCAGATTTATGCCCAAAAAATGTCTCTTCACGGGGTGATTAGAATTCTTTACTGCTAGGAGCGTTGAGATAGTGGTGTAGTAGTTCCAGCCCCTATTGCACCCCAACAAACTATTTAGACCATCCCCAAGTCCCATGGTGACCTTTCAAATACAACATGATCGCAGAGTATAGGGATCGAAATTGGGATTTGTTGACCAGGTGTGAAGAAAAGAAAACGGATCTAAACCATATCCTATTCCGATCAGGTGAGTGGGAGTGCTCGGGAACTCTGAGCCCAGAAATACATGCTGCAGGTACCAGTACAACAGAAGCAAGTGCAAAGAGGCAGGCACAACCACATGTGCATGAAGTTGGCATGCGCACACAGAGTGCAAGTTACACTTCAAGAGCAGAGTGCGTGGGGAGGGGGGACTCCAGAAGGTACGAAAGCTAGGAGTAAGCTGTCTCCAAAAGTGAGCTAAAGCAGCAAGCCTGGAAAGGCCAGGAGCTACGTGGAAAGGAAGGTGGGGTGATCAGATCATAATACGAAACCGATGGCGCAAGCACAGGCAGAAGCACACCTATGGTTCAAATAGTTCCTTGAAAAGGAAAGTCTTAATTGGTTTCCTAGAGCGCGATGGGTTTCTGCTTCCATTGGAGTACAAGGTGAGGAGTTCAAGAGAAGATTCCCAACGCCAAGTCATATCTTCTTTGGGTCGGAGACTGAGAGCTGGCAAAGTTAGTTTGGGCTCCTTACTCTTGGTATAGCCAGGTCCCACACACCTCAGTAGGCCATGGAGGAGTAATATAGAGGTCAGTGTGGAGATTTTCGGGGTTGGATGATGTGGTCATTGGTTCTGAGGCCGCTACGTCTCTGAGCACTTGGTTACTTTAAATGTGCCTTCTGCTGTTTGTGCCTCTAATACTGCTGGTGTCTCCCTGCTGGTAAAACTTGCACTGTTGGTTGATTTCCCCCCCTATGTCACTGGCAGGCTCGTCTGTCAAGCCCAGTTCTTTACCACTGGAAAATGCCCCCTTATCGAGTACAGATGTGTAGAACTCGGCTGTGATGTCAAACCAGCCTTGCCACAAGGCATACTGCATGCACTTATGAACAAACACATGGTCCCGTCAGTCTGGAGTTGATAATGCCATTGCTTCCAAGGAGCACACCATCTTTAGTTTTGCTTACTTATGTGCTGTGTATTGTGCACGTTTGGAACTATGCTAGTGTGGGACTGTTTTTTTATTTTATTTTTTTTGGCCAATGTGGGCCAGTTTGATGCGTTACTTCACTATGGCTAGTAGTTTTTACCCGTGTTGCTGAATAGATATTCTTTAAAATTCACATTGTATCAAAAAACTCCCCTGTGGGTACTGTTCAAACATTCTCTCACAAAAGGAATGAGTTGCCATTTTGTAACACTGGCCCACTTTTTCATTGGTCCCCGAGGCTATTGTGCTGTTATTCTTGGCAGTGCACGCGGCCTGCTTTTTGTTGTTCAAGATATGTTTGGTTTTCTGAATTGTGCGCGATCTCTGTTGCCCCGCCCCCTCCCACCCCCCATGGTTTACTCATTTCCTCGCGAATGAGGAAACGAGCTGGAACATCCTGGACCCCAGGCCCATCGTTCACCGCTGCTGCGGGCCGGGTAGCGGCGCGCGCTGCAGGGAAATGTCTGTCAGTGGCGTCGTTCCGTTCCACACACTGGCATTTTATCTATCTGTGGCCTCCCAGGGACTCTGGGATACCAGGGCTCCAAATTGAATTTCTTGCTGTGCAGATGCCGATCTCATTTGTTTCGCTGTGGAGAAGATTCAAGGGCAGCCCACGTTCACTCGCCCAGTCTTTAACGACAACAGGATGCAGCAGGAACGTCTACTTGATATCGTTTGATATCTAAGTCTCGCAAAATGACAAGCTGTTACAAGTTTTGCATTCGCAGCATGCACGATGCAAATTTCATTTGTTTTACTACTCCACAAGTAACTGACAAACACATTTTGGCATTGCTGAGAAGGTCAAATGGCGCAACTTTTTGAATGAACGTCGAGCACCTGGCAGGGCTCGAAATGAAGATCCGCTGATCAGGAGCTAAACCCAGCTCCTGGGTATCTGGCATCACCTAGCACTGGGGAGCCAAGGGGGAGTACACCACACACCGCAAATCTAACTTCAGTACGAGATGCACACTTTTAACGTTTTTTGCCATTATATATGATCCATTATGTGTAAATGTCTTCTAGACGTGTCCTAATGCTCTTATTTACATTCTCAAACACGTATGCATGCTTGCAAGGCACCAGTTGGCCTGGGGAGCCAAAAGTAGCCTTTGGTAGCTGGTGGTTTTAAGCTAACCAGGGTCTCCTAGGCTAGAAGCAGGAGCCTAATAGCTCCCCGCAATTTCAAAGCCTACGTAGTCATTGGGCCTCATTACAATAGTGGCGGCCACGGTATGAACGGTGCCGGTAAGGCACGGGCACTGTTCATACCGGGCTGCCACATTACGAGTTCTGCTCACGGGTTACTTACCTGGTGGGCTGTGCGGCACCCGCGAGCAGAACTCGTGATTGCACCGTTATCAACGTGGGGCAGAATGGGGATCGGGAGCCCGGCATTACCGCCTCCCGCGAATGGGCAATTACCAGCCCCTTCATCTCGTAATGGGCCAGTTATTGCCCAATCACGGGAGGCAGTGCAAGTAAGCGAGCATGGCGGTAGTCGTGCCTGTATGGCAGGCACAGCTACCGCCATGCTCGTAATGAGGCCCATTGTGTTCCCAAGTTTGTAATAGATGTGCAGCAATTTGTATTCACAAGCTGCTTTTGATGTTTTCATATAAGTAATTCAGTCTTCGCGGACAACTCGGGTGGCCCTGTACCATGTTTATTGCCAGGATGCATTGCCCGTACAGGGATTATTTGAGGGTTTACATAGGTTAGTGTGCACATATGCTGCACCCATAAAGTGGTGCTAATGTACAAATGAGCCAGAGGCCTTTCTACTACAAGCGTGCTTAGAGACTCTGATGCTGTGGCTGTAGACTTCCGGTGAACTCCATTTTGTCCATCACTGCAGGATATACATGTGATTTTACAGGCTTGAGTCCAACAAGCTAGGAGATTGGCCCACTGACCGTATGCGGCTCACCAATATGTTAACTTTCCTGCGACAGGATTGAGGTCATAGCACCATAATGTTCAGGGGGTATCAGTGAGGCCTGTGGTATCACCTAAGCATGCAGCGGCCGTCTGTGAGGGATGTTGGTGTGTATTGTAAGGTGGTAGGAGATTTTAGAGGAGAGTCGGTTAGTTGAAGCGAGTAGACTTGGGGGTGTGTGAATAGTGGGGGACAAGTTACTGTTTGGGAATGCATTGATTGTGTGGCGTCCGACCCATGTGATCTGTTTCTGATGTCATGGGTTTCTAGTAATTTCAATATTTTAAGCGGCACCTTCACTGGTGCACGGTTGAGGCGTGTAGGTGTGTAGTTGGTTGGATCCAGGCACTTGTTGCAATATCAGTCAGTTGAAAAGCCAAGACTTTTTTCTGAAGGCAAGGTGGTCTTTTCCTGTATGGAAGTGTTTGGGAAGGGGCTTCCATAGTTTGCTCTCAAAGAGGGAGACTGAGTACCCTCCATATCATTGTTGGTTGAATTTGATTACTATTACTAAAGTGCCGTTGCTGGACCAGAGAGTTATTAACAAGGGGCATTGTGAGAATTCCCTTGTGATGAATTCCCAGCCTCTGCTTTGGTATGAACATGAGCGATGCATAGAGTTTAAAAATGGATCTTCTTTTTGACGGGGAACCAGTGGAGAGTATGAGTGCTGGCATGATGTGTGTGTTCGGTTCAATCTGGCCTCCTGTTCCTCTCTCTGTAGTTTATTCTGGGAGTCCAAGGATAGGTTGTTTGGCCTATTTTTCATGATCCTGTGTGCGACGGTCAGGCAAGGCAAACAATTTTATACATACACACACGCCATTTCTAAATCGTCATGAGTCGCATTCCTAGCCACTGGCTAGTGCACATTTTGCACCCTCTTTCAAGGTGTATAGTTGGAAGAAGCAGATGCTTAATTTGTCTTTAACATGCACATCTAGTGGAAGGACACTAGTGATTACAAGGTTCCTCGCAGTAGAAGTCGTGGTGGGTGAACGCCCATTAGGTCTGGCCAGGGGATTGCCGCAGCGTTGGTTGGTGTTTCTCCACAAATGATCCGTTATGGATGGGTTGAGCTTAAGCCTGTTGAAGAGCATCCAAGTGACCACATGAACAAAGCATGTGTTGAGGTCAAGTGTAGCTATCGTTGGTGAGTTTGAGAACAGTGCCATGTTGCCTGCATAATGAGACTAATTGGGATGCACCTTGTTCCAAATGTGCAATTCAGAAAGGTGATGTGCACAAGGAGTATTTGGTCTATTTCCCTACAAGGAGAGCTGTGCTTTGGTTTGGCAATTCTCTACCGGTTGGCATACGCAGCGAGCCCGTTTCCAGGAGTACCCATCTCAATTTTCACAAAATGCTTCTAGCACACCCATATGCCTGCTGATCACTAAAGTGGTACTGCCCCCCGCCCCCCGTTTCAATGGCTTTCACCTGGTCCACACTTTTTTCACCTAGGAGCTTGCTTACTGAGGGCTTAGTTGTCTCAGTTCATGCCCACAGCACCGTTTGAAGATGCATCTAAAAGTTTTAATCCACGGCGCCTGATCGATTTTTGGAATGTTTTCCTTTCCATTTGTTTTTTGTATTTAAAGCCGAATATGATTTCCCACCCCTGGAACACTCGCACCCTTTGTGTGCTCCTATATAAAGGTGGGGCAGGTCTCTTTTCGGCCCCTCCTCATTCTTTAGGTATATGATCGATTCTTGGCCATGTTTTTGCCGGACTGCAGGGTTGGACCCTGATTAAATGAACTCCTCATTTTGTGCCAGTTATGCCTGATGGGATGGAAGGGGTTTTGCTTTTAACTTCCTGCTGGCCACCTGGGAGATCGGTTAGCGTACAGTTAATGGAGCGACCTGCTTCTCTATACCAAACCTTTCCAATATTATGACGATAAAAAAATGGAAAGCACCACCTCTTGTAATATTTAGTAGAGTAGAAGCCTTCTCTCTGATCATATACACACCTCTCAAACTCTGCAGTCAAGGTTTTCCCCTGTAGACCTAAGGCACAAACTGCGGTTCTGTCTTTTTATGAAGGACCGTAAAGCCTCCTGACGGGCCAAAACACACACACAGTTTTTACATTTTTGCATATGCATATTTCTGTGGTGGTGTGCCCTCCAAGCCTAGGGCAGGAGTACATTTTTGAAAATGCCTTCCTTGTCTGTGTTATTGTATTGTCACATTTTATGTGTCGTTCTAGAAGGAGGACTCTGACCAGAAGACATGTTACTACAGGAGTTTTATTAAAGTAAAGAAAATGCTTGTTTGACCGTGTTGCTTATCGGGAAACTCCCTACCAACTAAACTAAGTGTGCTCATCAATATGAGTCAAATAATAAAGCTTGTCCTCTGTCCAAATCCTAACTTCTACACTGGCCCTACCACTTAGAAAAACAACTAAAAATGGGAAAGCGGGCACTGCAGCTTCCCTCAATGTTCTTTGTTCTTCTGTCTCCCAGTATTTCTGGGATCTCCCCAGATTTTTGTATCCACAATGAATTGATAGTTGGCAGGAGTTCCTGTTCATCTGGTCAAAGTTCCAAATAAACAAAAAAAGGTTTTTCCTCCGGTATATAACATAAAGACGCACCAAAAAAAGTCATTCACTCTGGTCGTAGATGAAGGGATATCTCTTTAATCTTTCTCCACCAACCTCGTGGGTCTCTCCCCACGTGATTCCAGTATTGTTAGATTCAGAAATCCCATTATGATGATTCCTTACTTATTTTACAGGGCTCTGCTGGTTCTCTTATCAATTTCTCGCTTGATTTTCAGGCTTACGGCTGTCCCCGGTTATTATATCCTTCATTTGTTTGATGTGTGACTTTGAGCTGTTTGGCTAATTCCAACACTCGGATGTGTAGGGCTCCCATAGCCCCTCAGAGTATTTATGTTCGTCTCCCTCTCTAGCCCTCGTTGACCCCAGTAGGGATCTAGATTTCTTTGTTCCTTCACTTGTTCTCTCAGTTTGGTCTCTGCGCCCTCATCTAATGCAAGCAACCTGCGTACCTTCTCTGTAGCAGGTCCTGCGCCAGCACAGTGGCTTCGACTTGCTGACGCTTGCGCTCTCCCCAGCTCCTTGGCGTCCTCTCCTGAAGACAAGCAGAAGGGTTTCTTCCGTCAGCTCTATGTTGCGCTCTCCCTTTAGTTCTGCATAGTGCGAGCAGCGTATTCGTTCCTCGGGGTCGTTTCCTGGGCTCCAGGCCCATCACACCCTCCATGTGGTTACGCCTTCCCTCTGGGCCGGCTCCTGTTGGCTTTGCCGTCTCCGCACAGCCCTGTACCTCGTCGGCCACATTTCTCATTCTTTTTTCTGTTCCTCTCCGGACTTCCTTCCGGGTCCTTTTCCATGCCACAGCTGGCTCCGCTTGGTGGCACGGCACCACCTCCCAATGACATTGGTAGGTCAGAGGGAGGTGTATCGCTTCTCCTACGTTCAAGGGTGGAAAGTTATTTTATTCTTGTTACCAAATACCAAAGGTATGTGTTACTGGCAAGCCCATTGAGGGGCTAGCGTTGCCTTGAGCCAACTGTTCAAAAGCCCTTTCTACAGGATTTGGAGTTCCCCAGCTGACAGTCGGGTCCACTTTTGGTATTCCCATATATGTAGACAATGTCTCATTTGTAGGGAGTTTCTTACTGGAATGGGAGTCCCTGTCCGGGGGTGGGGAGTCGCTCCCAATGAGGTCCCGCTTTCCCATACCCCTAAGAAGAAGGGTTTTGCTTAGCAGGCTCACCGCCCTAACCTCAAAAGGTGTGGCTCCTCTCCTCCCCCCCCCCCCTAAGGAAAAAGGGACAAAACCTCCAGATTCATCACAATTAGTATTTGCTTTTACATGGATGTTTTCATATACTCGTTCCATTGCCCTTTTTCCATTGTAAGTGGATGATTTATGGTTCTCTAAAGGATGTTTCCTACTCATTGAGTTGGCGTGAGTGTGTAATGTGGTGTTTGGATTTCAAACCTCAAAGTACCTCAGTCCCTATGACGCTGATTAAAAGATGGAAAACTTTCCTGGATTTCCTCCCAATGATCCCATATAGATTTGCAAAGCCTGATCATCTCCGCCTTTGATCCCAGCTCGAGCCTTTGGAGTGGGCTCAAGTCCTTGCTCATCCTTGAGTCATTATCATGTTCTACCCAAGAATGAATCGATGAAGGAGAGCAATTTCCTTAATTTTAGTGGCAACTGAACCTATGTGTTTGTCTTCAAAATTATGACACTGGGTCAAAAAGGGGCAGGAATATCCGCTTCACCCTAGTGCTGTCAGTGCCCCTCTGCATACGGCGAATACAGCTGAAATGGGAATCATTTGTTGGAATGTTTCCTGATATTGCAGTACACTGTAAAGATTCCACCCGATCAATGAAAAATAAATGCTGAGTACCTGTGGGATACATCTCTGGGAGGCTATCCTGGCCATGGAGCAGAGGTGAAGCGTGTGCAGAATGGGCTGCAAAAGTTCAAAGGAGTCTAATGCTCCGTGGTGCCCCGATTGACTTCAGGAGGGGAAAGGAGTCGTCCTGTCGGTCGCACTGGGAAGACTACCACATTGATTTGGAGTTGTAAACGTTCTTGCCTCAGCGGGAGCAGTCCTGCTGGCTCAGCTGCACATGTGGTGTCCCTGAATTGTTGAGGTGAGGCAGGGAAACGTGTTGGGGACCCACTCGTAAGCGGTGGTGAGCAGTATAGTTCCCAGCTTAAAGGGGAAAGCTAGTGAGACTTGAGTAGCCTACTGTGCCATGGTGAGTGGGTTGTGGGAGTAGTCCCACTGAACTAGGCAGCTGATCTCGAATTTGGCAGGCGCCTCGTGCAGATAAGGAGCAGGGTGATAAACCATGATACTAGTGGGCATAATGGAAGCGTGCAGTCGTACTTGATTTTCATTTAAGGAAGTGCAAGGATGGTTTTGTATTGTTCCCAACTTAATCCTTATCCTTCTGTTGCTCAGTATCTAGTTGGCAGAAGAAGCCCCTAGCTTTGAACCAATAGCCTCCGAGGACATTTGGAGGTGTTCGTAGACTGGTTAGCAAACCGAAGTATTTCTGCACTAGATGTGTGTTGGTTGATGAGTGTAGTAGAAATATAAAAAAATGGGGTTTAATGTTCTTGAACTGTAGAAGAGGGACCAATTGTACCTGTTGTCCGATCAAAATCTTGGGTGAGATTACAAGATTGATTTGCAAATTGTTACTGATTTAAAAGTACAAAGAACGGGGTGTATGCCCTCAAATTTCTGGGTGCAGACTGCTGCTAAAAGACACCCAACCATCCCACAAGATCCATTATGGCAAAGCTCTGTTTGGTGCCCTAGGGAATCAAACTTCTTAACCGCCCAGAGTGCGATCAGGCATGGGGGTCACTTTGTTTCTTGGTGGGATTATCGGGGATGAAGTCTCAACTCTTCTGACCGGCCCTGCTCGCAAGCCTTGGGCAAGAGGTGAGCAGGTTGCTGAGAAAGGGACCTGCGGGATCCATGATGCCCTTGAGGTGACTGACACATAGACATGTAGCTTTAATGCTGAGGCAGGCCCAAGCCCGTGAGGATACCAGAACGTTGTGCCTTTACCTCTCTGGTAGCTCAAAACCATCTAGTTACCCAGGGCTCTGCACGCACGTGCCTTAGAACGGCTGCAAACTCCAAGAATGGAATGACTGAGTCCATGTCCCATTTCAGGGCTGTAGGCCCACACCAGGTGAGCACAGGCCTGCAGGCCATGGTGCCATAAGTTCTTCTTGCCAGCATGGTGGCTAGGGTCCGCACAGGCCTGGCAGTGTCCGCCCTGCTGCTCAACAAGATCAGGTGATCCCCGGCAACCCACCGAGGCGCTGTGCCCTCCAGCCCCAGTGCTGCTGTTCCCAGAACTGTGGCCGGCTGTAGTGGCCTTGTCGTCCCCCACAACAACTGGGAGCTCTGAATTTCTTCTTGGGTATTGATATTTTATTTCTATCGCGCTCGTACACAAGTGTTTCATAGCGCGACTAGGCAAGGGAGGGGAACTGGGGAGAACAAAACAACGATCTTACTAGGCCCAGTGAAATTGAGAACACGCAAGTGCATGGGAGAGGGGGAGGGGAAAAGTGCATGGAAGGGGGGAGAAGTGGAAAGTGCGAAGCAGAGGAGAAACAGAGATAAATAATAAAGGCAACAAACAGTGGTAGTGCAGCCAGCAATTTGCAAATGCTAGGTTTAAGGCAGCAGACAGTGTAGGTCTGATAAGTGCAGGAAGAAAAAGGGGGGCTGTATGGGTACAGATACAGACCCCCAGTGCAAGGGGTGGCCCGGAGGCAGTGAGGGAGGGTGGCAGGGTGAGCAGGTACCTGGGCTCGGAGGACAGAGGGTGGCCAGGTGCATGGTGCCAAGAGAGAACATAGCAGGGGAGAGGGGGAGCGAAGGCAGAAGAAAAGAGGAAGGTCTTGAGGTGCTTCCGGAACCGGAGATGGTTTTCCTCAAGTTTTAGAGTGGCAAAGAGGCTATTCCAGAGGGAGGCCCCGGCCGAAGACGGAGATCTACCCCCAGCTCATTTCTTTGAAAAACGACTGACCCTGATGGAGTTGGAGGTAGAGGAGCGAAGAGCTCGAGAGGGGAGGTATTTGCGGAGGGATGGCTGAAGGTATTTTGGACCCAGGCCCCAGAAAGCCCTGTGGACAATGCAGAGGGTTTTGAATTTAATCCTTGCATCCACTGGGAGCCAATGAAGAGATTTCAGAGCTGGAGAGATACGATCCCAGGGCTTGAGGCCAAGGACACAAGTCTTGCAGTCCTGTTCCGGATTAGTTGCAGAGGGCGGAGAGTAGAGGCAGGTAGATTTAGAAAGAGGCTGTTGCAATAGTCCAACCTAGAGAGAACTAGAGCTTGGGATTCCATGAGCTTCTGGGGGAAGGAGAGGAAAGGCACTGTACCTCTGAGAAGGTGCAGTAGGAAGTTTGACTTAATGGAAGCAGCGACTCCTCCATATATGTCTGCACTCTACCCCACCATCCTGGGACCTGTGTCAAACAAAACACTTTGGTCCGCTCCACACCATTATTAACCTCGGAGGACTTGCCAATGATGAAGCCCAGTGCCAGCAAGCATCTGGACCTATAGATGGCATGTTGACGGCCTCTGAAAAGAGCTTTAATTTTGAAAACACAAGTCAATGATGAGAATTCCCTACAGATGTACAATTTTGACCTCCCCTCTACTTTGAGCATGGTCCTGCTAGATGTAAGTATAATGTTTTCATAGCTGCAGTGTGCTGCTCTTCTTCGATTGGAAGGGCAGATGGCAACAGTCGGAGGTGGATCAACTCCAACTTTAATGGTGAGATTCTCTTGCCCCCAAACTAGAAGGGACCAAGGAAGCTGCATTGGGAAGGGTCTGAGATAGGGGCGGAATGGGTGTCCTAACATGTTCTATCCAGACAGCGGCACCGGCACCACCAGAAGTCATCAATGATAATGTAACCAAACCTTATGAAAAGAAGCCCGGGAGTAAAGCTTTTGTTTTGAGAATCCAAATAGATCAAGCATGAAATATTTCTAATAATAATGGTAGCCTTGGAAATACTGTTATTCTAGAAGGTGAAGAAAACCAAATGCTACAAAAAAAGAAGTGACTTGATATTTAAAATGCTCAGTTGAAGTTGGTCATGAGCCTTCCAGTTCTTCCTTAGTGTTTTGTTGGTGAATATGAGCCCAAAGTAGGGCTGGGCGACATGGACCAAAAGTCAGACATCAATATTTTTGGGCTGAATGGCGATATATGATATATATATGTATCTATCTCGATGTTGACGATATTGGCCAATCCTATATAGATTTTGAAAATATATCGATATTTATCTCCAAAACTCGATATACCGCAGATGATTGTTTTTAATATCAGAACATGATAAGGGTGACTGCTTTCTTTTAATAAAAAATGTAAGCAGTAGAAAATATGTTCATGTTTTGAAGAGCCTGTGGCCACCCTAGACATCCTTTGGGCCGCCTAGGGTGGACCAACCCTTAGCTGGAAGGGAGGGGCCCAGAAACAAGAGTTTTATTCAAGGGGGAGGGGCTTGGTGTGAAAAAGTTTGAAGACGGCTGCTCGAGCCTAATCGTTTCACGTGTCTTACATTTTCATCTCCTTGTGGATGTACCCAACAGTCCAAATGAAAGGCGTTTCTTCAGCATTAACTAAGCAAGTAAATGATTTACAGAATGCCCATTTTAAGCATTTGCTAAGCACTACCCACGCATGTATAGTGTACGAATATTTATAAATGCGTTAATACTTGGATGCTGATTCGAAAAAAAGTGAACACAAAAGCTTAGTTAAGCAATAAACCCATATGTCCGGGGCATTACCGCCCCAGGTAATGCACCCACCAAGAGGGGGTTATTGCTATTG
The DNA here is from genome assembly GCF_040938575.1 of Ambystoma mexicanum. Lineage (NCBI taxonomy): Eukaryota > Metazoa > Chordata > Amphibia > Caudata > Ambystomatidae > Ambystoma > Ambystoma mexicanum. The sequence continues at coordinate 1,091,150,591 of NC_090937.1, read as the reverse complement.
GTATCCCGGCACATTGTACCAAGATACTATCGAAGTTAAAAAGGGTGTGTTTGCCGTCTCTCAGTGGCTTGCATGGATCTAGGAGAAGGGAATTACACGTAGTCACTTCTCACTTTCCCTCCTGGCGTACACTTAGTCCCTTCTCACTTTCCCTAGCGTACATCGCAGCATCAGGGATGTGCCAGGAAAACTAGTGTTCCTGGTGCTAGCGAGGGGCCATGAGGGGCAAGGACGCACCAGTGGCAACGAGGGGAAGGGAGCACCAGCTAAGTGGAGAAGGAGAGTGGGGGGCTAAATATATGGAAAAAGCGACTGGGGGTAAGGGGAGCACAGAGGCACACTTACCTCGGACCCGGCAAGGGAAGATGACAGCCCCAGCTCTAACAAAGCTCGGAGCGGGGGGTTTTACCATGTAGTAAAGACCCCGTTCGGAGCCTCCTTATTGGCTGGGAGGTCGCCACACCCCCCTCGCCGAATACTTAAACTGCTTATCTAACTTTTTTTGTTTTAGAAAGTGCTTCCTAAGTGAAGAGACACTTTCACCCTATTGTCCAATGCTGCCAGTAATGGGTCATAAGGTTCAGACCTGTAAGTTTGCGCCCCAGTGGCAGTGCCAACGCATCCATTAACAAAAAATGGAGTTAATGTCTTGGGGAGTAACCCTGCTGGCACTTCCTCTTTCCATCTAGACCAAGGGTCAGAACAGCAGTGTTTGAAATTGGGCAGGAGCTAAAACCAGCTCTTGAGTGCCTGGTATAACCCAGTAGGCAGAAGCTACCATTGGGGAACCGGGAGTGAGTACCCAGCACATGGCAAATCTGAACTTCCACACGAGATGCACACTTTGTATCCATTATGTAGGATTCATTATGTTTTTAATGTGTACTAGATGTTTCCTGATTCTTCTTTTTATAGCATTCTCAAATACTCAAAGTTGATGTCACAAATGCATGTTTAAAAGGCACCAGTTGGCCTGGAAAGTCAAATGTATCTCCTGGTAGGTGTTTTCAAGCGAAGCAGGCTCGCCTCTGCTACAAGCAGGAGCTAAATAGCTCCCAGCTCCCCTCCATTAGAATGCCTGTTCAGAAATGGTTCCAGCAGTCGGTGTCCTTTTTTAAATTATGATGCCCTTGTGACTCTTTCAGGAAACGCATCTCCACTTCAGATTGAGATGGACTGGTTTGCGGAACTAGGGACTGTTTTGGCAACTGGAGCCATATTATGCAGCATCACTGAATTCTTGCACTTCGAAGACGCACAGAGGCATTTCTTTTGGCATTCCATTCCAAGCACGTTTCTCCCAGATCCCTTCTCCAGTTTCCTGCTAGTACAGGGACCTCTTTCGAAGCAAGAATTAAAGAGGTGATGAACGAGCATTTACATGGAAACCTTCCTTGTTTACCGCTCAACAGATTGGCAAAGAGGTGGTTAACCTTCAAATGCAAATCTATCGTTGATGGAACTGTTCACAGCGAGAAAAGGGGACCTGATCGAGAGAAAGATGATGCTCTGTGCACTCTGCATCCCTTTACAGTGCTTTAGCTTTGCTCTACGGGAGGAGATGATAGCAATGGGTGGGAGGCGCATACACCATATGCAAATATAGACCAGGAAACTTTCTTTGAAATTAATCAATAATAATGTATTTCTTAAATAGCACTACACACCCATAGGTCTCGGAGCTCTGAAATAACAGAAGTCGTTATTATCCCACAGAGTGGTACTCAACGTATCGACCTCGGAAGGATGAAAGGCTGAGTTGACCCTGCCGGGTTTCAAACCTGCCACAGTAGGTTGCACACAGAAATCTGGGGAGCAGGGGGGCGCTTAGCTCATGGTGCTATCCGACTGGCTAAGGTTTGCATGTGTTTCAAGTAACAGTAGAAGACTTGTTGGCGGATGATTTGGGGAAGCTACAAATAAAATCAGTACTTTTTGTGAGTGCATCGGAGTAAACCTGGAGCGCTGCCAAAACATTTATTTATTTTCTGCTAAATAGAAGCAATCGTCCTAACCTCAAAAATTAGCAGGCCTGAGCGAAGCGTTCGATAAGTCCATTAGAGCGCTATTAACAACACTTCTAATTGTTCTCGCTCCTCCTGCTTGTTTTGAAACATAATGGCTATTAAAGAAAATCAAAATGAAATAGTGTGAACGTTGCCTGACCAGCTGGTGGCGAGCTACAATGGGTCCATTGCTTATTTATGAGGGATTTGGCCGGGCACCAGTTTTGAGGCCTTTCACGGCGAGATGGATGGATGGTGCATGGCCCGGCTAGCCTGTCTATTGCGGTTGGGAACTGTACTCTAGTATCCACGCAGGTTTAATGTATTAAAGATCTGTAGATTGATGATATAGTCTGAAATCCCAGCATCGTGAATAATCTATTGAGGTGACCCATTTGACAATTGCCTAAATGTGTGCTGTTACATATCAGACTTGAAATATTTTCATGTTAGAGTGCCTGGAACTTTACTCAGCTGCTCTTTGTTTGCAAGTTGGATCTATAGGTCTTCGTGCACCAAGCTGCTGCTACCCGTCACAGACGATTATCCTATAACATACACTTAAAAGATGCTGTTCAACTCCCTAATTCCTCTTCGTTGATCTACTAAAATTGACTTTGTGCTAAAGCCCTCCAAATTAAAATTGAACCGACCCTACAGAAAGCGGCGTTCCGACCACTTTGTCTCCCTGATAAGAGGCAAATAGTATGGTTCCATGTAATTTCACCGTCAGCCGTTTTTACAACTGGTGTTTTGCCGTGGGAGTTTTTACGAAAAAACTCATTTTTTAACATTATTTTTGGGGGGTTCTCCCCCCCAGGCCACCCTTCATTTGACTATTTTGGTTTTATTTTCCTCCCTCCCAACCCTTTATTTATGACCCCCAAAACATTTGGATGAGTTTTTTTCGTAAAAACTCCTGCGGCAAAACGCCCTTAGTAAAAATGGGTGTCGGCAAAAGGACGCCATATCAATAGCATCAAGATGAAAAAGCTACTTCCATCAAAAACATCGGAAACTGGCCTATAGGAGCCTAGCCCTGTGCCTCCTCCATGGTCCGAGCAGTGTTGGGGATGTATGTGTACCTGCCTCATCCGATTAGGAGCTTTGAGGGTAAAAATGCATCTTTTAATTTGCTTGAGATTAGTACTGAATTGAATGAATTATGGATTACAAAAAATTTTTGTATTGGAGTTGAAACATATTTATACACTTTAGATGAGGTAGCACATGGGCCCCTCCTAACAAGAAAGAGGCAACGTGGGGTGTCTCCTAAGCCCACCTTGCATTGCCATGAGGCTCGCACCATCTTCATCGGATGAGGAGAGACTGTGTTCTGCTCTGGCAATATGGAGGAGAATGTAGAGTAACTCTTCGCTACCCTTGCCCCAAACATCAAGGTCCTATAGTGGGCAAGCTGGGTGGGCGTCCCCTGCACTTGCGTGCAGGCTTTAGACTGTGGCTCTGATGCAGTCTGCTTGGGCATTCTTCAGGTCCGATTGGATCTTAATGGGGGTGGCTGTAGTGGTGTACGAGGCAGATCCGTCCTGGGCTGAGGATTGTCTCTTCTCGGATACCACAACAGTACACAGTACAACAATTTCCTGTCTTCTCTGCCAGATTACGGGGTGCACAGACGCGTGGAGTCCACTTACAATAGAGGGGTGCCACATTTCAGTGGAGGAAAGACTGGGAATGCCACATTTTCAAATGCTTGTTGTGATGTAGATTTGGTCGAGAGCATGACCTAATTTAGGTGGAGAAGAATTGTAATTGTGTGGGGTGGGAGGCAATCTTGAAGTCCTTTCAGTGGGTGCGCTGTGGCTCTGCTTGGTGGATGTGATGCGGGAGAAGTCAAGCATGACCTGTCCAAATGGAGCAGAGAATCCACAGATTATTCATGTAAAACCACCTACCCACACCAAAACACGGTTCTGCATTAAGTGGACTGTTATGCTGTATTGGTCAAGACTGGTGTGTGTTAGAACCTTTGGGTTCTTAGTGACTGAGCCTTGAATTGGACCTATGCATCATTTTCCAGGCACTATCTCAGACCTTAAAATGAAGGTTCGATGACCATGAGCTAAAACTAGCTGCTGGGTGTCAGGCTTGACCGACTAAGCAGGAGCTACCGATGGGGAACTTAAGAGTGAGTACACAGCGCACAAAAATTTGTAAGGCTTGAGTTGGCCTGGAGAGCCAAAAGGTGCTTGTGTAGCTGTTGGTTTCATGCTAACCAGGCCCTCCCAGGGTAGAAGCAGGAGCTAAATGACCCCCAGCTATTTCGAATCCTGTACCTTTTCTTGAGTCATGATTTGGTGCAATTTTGAATTCCTACTTGTAGTAATGGTGCTTCTTTCATTTTATATTTAGGCTACAGCTAAACCTCCCCCGCCACCAAAAATAAACCACTTTATTATCTTCAAAATAATCCTTTGTACTTTGGTCCAATAGTGCCAGTTTCAACAGTTTGCATACAAGACCATTCTACAGTTTGCAGTAAAACAATATGCGCTAGGCTTGCTGCCTCAATGTTTGGGTGCTTTATTCTAGGCGGTCTGATTTCAGCAGACTAGTACCCAGCGAGGGGGCAGGGGTTGTGTTGTGGCCTCCCATCCAACGAGGAGGCTCAGAACAAGGTCTTTACCACATGCTAAGTCTCCACGGAGTGGAAAGACCGCCATCCTCAGCTGCCGGGAATCTGGTAGCTGTGCTCCTTGCAACCCCTTGTCCTCCCCCAAAGCCCATTTCCACATATTTAGCCCCTTCTTACCCCGCCCCACTTACCTTGTGCTGCCTTGTCCCTTGCTGGCGCTGGGAACAGTAGTGTCCCCGGCGCGTCTCTGACTTGTGAATGGCTGCCGTGGAAATGGAGAAGGGACTATGTGTAGTTTCCTTCTTCCTGATCCATGGTGGCCATCTTTTTTTGTAGTTTGTTCTCCAGTTTAGAAATTGTTAACACTTCATTTCTCAACTTGAGAAAAAGACTCTATTCATACCCTGATACAAAGTGCTGGGGAATTAACAGCAATATAACGCTTGGTTCGCTCAGGCTTGTAAAATATGCCCTGGGGCATTACCTGACTGCCCCTCTGCTCTGGTTATATTGCTTTAGTATTGTCAATGGGACTCGTTTTTTTTACATACATTTGTCACTTAAAAAAATCTGCTCCTCTTTGAAACCTTACCCATCTTCAGTAAGGTTTCCTGATCTAAACCATCAGTTGAGCATTGGTGTACTATGTTTAGGCAATGAGCATTGGTGTACTATGTTTGGGCAATGGTGGTACGGTATGTATGCATTTGATCTTGAAGGGAAACTGTCATCCCTGAATCCTCGCATCTGAGCTGCTAAATATCTGTCTCTCATCCTAGGAGCTAGCATTTTGGCTCTTGGCTTGTGTGGGAAAGGACATGGAAGTTGGTGGTGTTTCTGAACTCTTAAAACTTTCTTCCCACAAAGTCCACATGCAATTGGATCCTTATCTGATGCTGGCCCACACAATACCTATTCCAGCTGTTGTCCTCCCAGCACCTTCACGCACCCCACGCCCCTCTGAACTCGAAGCTTCTGCATCTTAAACATCTACTGTAGCATCACCTCGGGCTGCTATAATTGAATAGTGAGTTAAATGCAGGTTAACAAGGGTTCTTTGCCCTTGACCTGCTTTCAAAACACTATCTGAAGCAGTTAAACCAGCAAATAATTGTCCATGGTCCACGACTGGTAAGAGAGCTCGGCGAATTACATGCTTGCTGCAGATAGGTTGCCATCTTGTAGTTTGCAATTTCCAATCCTGACACCTGACTCGGCCCTTCATCCTTCCGAAGGTGAAGCATTTTGCAACATATCTAACTGGTAAATGTATCACATTGCTTAGAAGCGGGTCAAATCAGAGTGTTATATAAAATGTATTGGGTTTAGGATTGGCCAGAAGCAATGTCAAAAGTAAATATTCCTGACATGGACATCAAATGAAGCTCAAAATATATTTCCCGTGGTTTTCACCCCTCCCCTCGCAACACACACAGGTTAATGTTAAAGGATATTTGTACCGTGCACTATCACCACAGGAAGTGGTCACCTGGCGCTCTGGCGGCTCTGAAAAAGAGAAGGGGTGGTGAGTTAGTGGGAATAAGCTGGAAAAGTGCAACGGAGCATTGATGTGGTGTTGGCAGCCTCAGCCCGGTGGGTCTGTTGTTTGGGCTTGGGGTATTTTACAGTCGGTAGTCATTGTGTGCTGTTGTGCGAGTCTGTGTGGTTTGTTTTGTTGTTTCAGTGTACTGAAGTTTGTGCGGATTGTTGTGTTGTAGGCTTGTGGTTGTTTTTGGTTAGTTTGAGAAGAGCATGCAGAAGGGTGACATTTTTAGTGGATCGGTTAATTGGCATTGCTGTCCTTGCAATTATGCCTCGGTGTGATGCTTGCGATCATTCACTAGTCCATCTGAGTGTGGCACTTGCTAATCTTCAATATCCTATCTAGATGTGAGGCAGGCTAGCAATCACGATTTCGTCTAAATGTGGCCCTCGGTAACATTTGCAGTTTCATTTAAGTGTGGCACATGCCAACATTCACAATCCTATCTAGGTGTGACGCAGGCTAAGGTTAAGCATTCCATCTATATGTGGCGCATACTAACATTCACATTTCTATCTAGGTGTAGCACAGGCCTCTCAGATCGGTAGCTGCCGTATGTCCATATTTGTAAGCTGTGTATGCAGATATCTGTGGCTCATGATGCTAATGGTTTGCCCGAGATCCCAAGTATCTCTGTCAGAAGAGTACATTATGTGCCGCTCACGTGACCAATCGGTAATGGGGCTGCAGGATTTCTACTCGGGTTGGAGATTGGGCATTTCCTCGTTTCATGTTTTTTTTCCCTTTGAAGCGTCCTAATCAAATTAGTTTAGCTCCTCAAAGCAGCAATGAGACTTTTTAAATATTTGTATTCATAGGTTTTGTTTCCTGTTCCCTTGTTCTTAATCTCCATTACCTACCCTAGCCTCCCACCCGTTCTCCCCTTCTTCTGAAGGACATGCTGCAAGCGATTAATCCATGTAAAGTAGATTCTCTGGCCAAGTGCTTAAAGTGGTAAGCGAGAGAGCTGCTTTTGTTTCTTGAGATTGCATTAAATGGTTTAAAATTCATAATCGCTATTTCACTGCTGCATCCTATTGATTAGTGTCAGTTTTGCAAAGAAGATCTGACGGTTTAGTTCTTGCATCAGTGACGTATCAATTCCTGTAGGACTTCAATCTTTAAGTTCAGGCTGGGGGTTCAAGATGTCCCGGCGTGTTTATTCTTTTACCGTGTGTTGGGCCCTTCTTGAAGAATATCGAACAACCCTGTATGCAAGTCCCTTACCGTTCAGTGGAGTTGGAGATGGGGTAGTGTGGGCATTATTACCTTTATTCTTCTGTGTCTGGGAGAGATGGCCTCGTACTATGCAGTCCCAATCGTGTGATTCTCCTCCCCACCCCAAACTTTAGTTGTTTCCATTCCTTCAGGCCGGAAGTGGTGCTCCGTGTCCAGGCTGGCACACTCGGGGTCCAAGTGCCCCAGATCATGACACAGCAGTCTAGTCGTGGACATCATTTAGGTGTCACCAGAGGTCGCAACTGCGACCTCTGAGGTCTCCCTTGCGGCGTCTTAAAAAAAAAAATGCAAAACTTTTTTTTGTTTGTAGTGCAGACTCCTGGGCTGTGGCCACCACCATGTGGCTCTTCACTTCTGGAGTGGCTGGCTTTCTTTTTCAGGCCCCTTAAAAAAAGAAAAGAAGAAAAATAAGAACAGGAGTGCACCAAGTCTAGCACTTTCAGCACTGACCCTAAATAAGAAAGAATAGGAATACCAATTAATGTGTCTTTCTGGAATTCTATACAATAATTGCTAGACTCATTAAAGGTTTATTTCAGGCACACTTCAGGGAGTGAGTCACTGGTTTAGTCTGTTCTTAAACGCCTCAACTCAGCCTTTCATCCTTCTGAGGTCGATAAATGAGTACCAACACAGGTTGGGTGTATATTTCTTCTATATAAAGCGCTTAAGCATAAGTTCTATGTAATAACACAACATTTTCATTTGGTCATGGACGTCTGCTTGCATTCACAGTAATTTGGTAATATGGACCTATACACACTGATCTTAACGATATATATGGTGATCCATTCTTGTGTGAAATGTACATCACATTATAGTGATATTGTAACCATATTTTTCGTAGTGCACAATGATATGTGATGCCACTTTCTGTTTTATCAACGGGTGAAAGGTCGTGTTCCATCGCTTCCTATACGATATCACTTCGGGGTGGGGTCAAATGACATCACTTCCTGTGAAGTCATCAGGGGTCAAGGGTCGTGTGATGTCACTTCTGCTACCCCTGGCATTTTGATGAAATAACGTCCCTGAGTCTAGTACAGAAGCATGTTGCACGTGTCTCGTAAAACTGTATCCAGAGAATCCCTTTTTCTCTTCCTGCTCAGCAAAGACAATGGGGCTTGGAAGTATTTAAATTGCGAATTGTACTCAACATAAGCATTTCACTCAATGGCTTCAACCTGGGTGAGAGCCTTAAGAGGTTAGCCTGATTTTTCACAAGGAATTGGATAGCTCCCAGCATGCCTCCCTCATATGGGGTAGAAGCTCAGTGTTCTAGTGACCGACAAATTGGCCCCTTATTTCAGGAGATCGTTTATTTTGTTATTCATAGCCATCCACCCATCCCCTGGTTCACTGATGGAATCCAGAGGGATGTCTAAGAATTATTTTCAGAGAATCGGCAATGTCTGGTTCTCAACAGAGTGTCCTAATTGTTGATCAGTCTGAAGGCCAGGGTGTCCAGCCGTTTCCACAAAGACCTCCTTGGCACAGTTTCAACTTTTTTGTATATGCGATTCTATCAGCAATCTGTATTTCATCAAGACCTGGTGCAAGCACAATCCATTTGGTCTTTGTGCACCATCAAGGATGCACCAGAAGGTGTTGAATGAGTTCCATGTGAAAAAGTTGCTGGAAATGTTCGCACTGCCCCTCTGCACCTTAAAAAGTCCTTGCCCACCATATTTTGGTTTTATTTACTATTTTAAAACTGCAGTCCTAGGATATTTGGGCAAGGTGCTCGATTGTCTTCCTACTTCAAAGGGGGAGTAAATGTCCCCACCCTGGCAACTTTATTACTTGATACCCTTGAATGTGGTTGCTTGGTTCATCCTATGGCTCTTTCCCTTCTGCGCCTGCCGATCATGCATTGGATAAGTGGCATTCCCGCCTCTGCCTAATTTCATTATTTATTTCCCCCCCATCTCATTTAATCATTTTCCAACTCCCGCCACATTTCATTGTATATTGTTTCCCGCCCTGCTGCATTTCATTATTTAATTTCACCCATCCCGGATTACTTAATTTTTATGCCCCCAAACATTTACTTTCACTACTTTTAATTCGCCTCACCCCCGGTGCCTCTTTCCCTCACCTGTGCCCTCCCGCCCCAGGTTTGGATGCTTCCTTCTAGGAAGCCAGCACTCCCTGCGGAAGACGAGGCCTAGTGGCTCTTTCCACCTCGGGCCCCTTAGAGAGAGAGGGAGAGAGAGAGAGAGAGAGGGTCTAGGCCCCTCTTCTACACCTGACGATCTTGCTTTGGGTAAGTGGCCTTCCTGGCCCCTTGCCGTATTTAATTCTATACGCCTCATTTAATTTATTTTCTCACGCATGCCACATTTACTTTTACCAGCCCTCAACCTTTACTTATACTACTTGACTTTGCATCCCCCCTGAGCCTTTGTCCCTCCCGCCCCATGATTGAATGCTTCCTTCTAGGAAGGAGCCGTCTTTAAGGAGGGCACCAGGGCTGCCTTGCCTGGGCAGCTGGCTAAGGGCCAGAGGCAAAGAGCAGCTCCCTGTTCGTCAATGTACGCGGGACAGAACATGCTGCAGCTACAACTAAGGAAAGGTGGTATGGGTGGGAAGCATAGCCATTACTGTGCTCCGGTAAACCCCTGACACATTTACACTTTTGGAAGTATGCAATGTATTGCACTTAGATGGATTGTTGGGTGGTTAGCAATGTATCAAATTAGAGTTATTTATGAGGTTGGCCAACATGTCGGACCATAATTGGAAAGGTTGTCATTGCTTCTGTTCTTGGCCAATGTGCTACACTTGGAATAATTGGTATCGGGTAATATTATCGCCACCAAAAATATCGCCGTACATATGGTCGTCGGGAACGGCCATAGGAGATATTTTTGGTGGGGATAATTTATGGGGTAAATGGATTGGGGGGTTGCAGGGGTGTCCCCCGCTCCCTTTTAAAATATATGGGGTATGCAGGGGTGTCCCCTGCAGGTTCCATGGGGTAATATCGCTGCAAAAATTTGGCGATATTTTTGCGGCGATGATATCACATGGAACCGAATAATTCAGGCGGGCAGCCTGGGTGTTGCTGTCGGAGGATTTTAAGAGGGGAGCCATTGTATTGCACTGATTGTAGCCTTGCGCCAGAGGATCTCTTGCGATTGTTGTATAGGACTTGGAAGGGTTGTGCAGTTGACCAGGGTGCTGCACTTTGTCTAGTCCATAAGCCAACCAAGTTCTGGATTGTAGGCAATTTTAGAATGTGTTCCACTACTTGGATTGCAGCTGTTGGCAGAATGCTGCCTTTATGCTTAAGAGGGGTCTTGAATGTAGCCACTAAATGATAGCTGGGGTATGCAGAATGCACCCACCATTATTCATCAACCCAGATGTTTTGAATTATGCCGAATGTAAAAATTCTAGGCTTTCACCCGATTATAGCCAGTGCATTTTTCCTCTCGCATTCCACGCTTTTGGAATTAGCCAAAGGTGCCCCCACAGTCCTGCACCTATCTGCATCCATATAAAACTCTAATGACACTTTGCACAACACTTATGCCATAATTTCACAGTGACAATTCGAACTGTAGCTGCACTCGTAATTTACTATCCTCTTACACGCACCCCTCGAGCCTAGTTCCCTAGTTTACATCTCTCCACCCATACACATGCCAATTATACATGGGTGGCTAGCAGGGACTCTGCCAAGCCCTCAACCTTTAATGGCCATTGTGCACCCACGCATACTAGCTCCTAACTTCCCCATACTTTGCACTGTGGTCCCTCTGAGATCTTACCACCTACAGCGCGTTGGGACCATACCCATGGTGAAAGGCACTATACAAATGAAAATATGTTGCAAAGCCTGGCAACCCCTCCCTCCCTCCAGCACTCCGGGGGTTGCCAGGGCTTTCCCTGGCAGCCTCCTCAGCTGAATTTATTTGGTACAAAAAAGTTCATGGGGAGGTGCCATGGCTAGGCCTGGTGACCCCGCCCCCAGCACATGGGGGGGGGGGGCATCTAGGGCCATACCCTGGCAACCACTTGGCAAAAGGGACTGGGGAGCTGAAGGGTTGGGGGGGGGGGAGAGCTTTCCCTGTAGCCCTGGGGTGGGGCATACTACAGCTGCTTATTATGAAAGACTTTGTTTGGCTTCTGCAGTCTGTCCCTGCTTTCTAGGAAACACAGAGATGTAGCTAATTATAGAAAGTGGACTGCTCTTCTCATTACCGCCACGTCTACTCTTGTCTCAGCACTTATCAATGAGGTGTTGCACCTCTTTACAGGAACCCGCTTTCTACTTCTAATTTCCTCAGGCCCCGCTTCCTCCACCACTGGGCATAACGGCACGCCTTCCCCAAGACCAAAAAGTTGTTTGTTTGTTTTTTTTTTTCCTGCCTTTGGGCAGGGACTCTGTTTGTTTCTGTCCGCCGCCTCGCGGGTCCCTTGCGTGGTGCCCGGTCCCTCCTACCGCCACCGGCAAAGCCGGGGGTATTGGTCGAATTCACCCGCCCCACTTACGTGGTGGGTCTTTGGCTCACCCTCCAGGTCTGCATGGCCCAGGGTGGTCACAGACCGGGCAAAGGTGAGCGGGTGGCATGGTTGTGGCCTTTCCTCTTTGCTAGTTTGATTGTGTGCACCAGGCAGGGTTTTTTGTTGCAAAGGAATCGCTGCTTTCCTGCTGAAACTGATATATTTAAGTGCAGGGGCCTCTGGTCGTGGTTGCCTTCCTCTCCTGTGGCTGCTCCTCTGTGCTTGCAGGCCTCGGCTTGTGGTTATTGGTGCTGACGCCATGGTGAAGCTCTCTTCCAAGTCTTGACATGTAGAGCCTCGCTCTCCTTCTCCTTCCTGTTCCTCTTTGTCCTGTTACCCTCCTAAAAGGCACATGGGGTGTGGGCTGCCAGAGGACTATGTCCTGTGTGTTTTTTGGAGAGCTCTACAGGAGGAGGAGATTCAGCCTCTTTCTCATGCTCAGATGCCTCATTTTGCAGCCTGGGCGATTCCCTGTGGGTGACTGATTTCAAGGGCAAGTACCTGGTCAAGGATGCCACGGCGGATGTTCTTCAGGTATCTCATTTTGTGGGGTTTCCGGACTCTGAGCCCCTGTCTACTCTGGCTGGAGGCGTATGGCCCTGTCTGTCCCAGTTTAAGCACAGTCTTAAAGATCTCCACAAGTCAGCGGTCCCCGGCTTCCTTGCCAAGCTGTATCCTTTGCACGGGAGGAGATGGCCCTGTCGCAGGTGGTTCTGGTGGATGACATTATTCCCAGTCTAATGGGAAGGTAGTCTTGGCCTCGGACGATTCTCTTCGGGATCCCACCAATCGTAAAGTGGATGCCTCCTTGAGGAAGGCTTATGGAGGGTCTCATTTGGATTTGCGGGCTGCCACTTATGCTTCATACATGGCGGATGCTGCCCTTGGGAGTCCGAAGTCCGCCTTGAAGGTGGGAGGGGAGGACTCGGATCCTGCGCCCCTTCTATAGGCCGTCAAGTCTCAAGTGGAGTTTTTGTCTCCTTGGCATATGATGGTGTGAAGGTGACCGCCATGTCCATGGGTTCCATCGTGGAGGGTCGTCAGCACGTTCTTACCAGGGATTGGAAGCCAGAGGCCGGACAGAAATTTACTGCCATGAAAATTCCCTTTGAAGGACGGATGCTGTTTGGGGATTCCCTGGAGGACAAGGTCCATACGGTCTTCAAGGCAGACAAACATGCCGGCCAGCTGCGTGGGAATTCTGCCCCTGCTCGCAGCGGTTCTGCCGGGGCAACCCCTCCCCAAAAGGCTCGCCCCCGCCCTAGTGGTCGGGTTCGGCCTGTGCCTTGGTGGAAGTGGCGGTCGGGTCCGGCTCCCTCCTCCACCCCCCCCCCCTTTCCCCTTGTCCGCAGAAGTCCTGACACCAGGCCTGTTGGGGGGCGCCTGACGTTCTTTTGGATGCCGTGGTCCCAGCTCTCTGGGGATGCCTGGTTCAATCTTCAGGTGAGATTGGGGGGGGGGGGTGTACAAGTTGGTATTGGTCTCCCCTCCTGTTCTGTCTGGTCTGATCCAGACGCCCTTGCCCAGGTGCCCTGTCAAGCGGTTGGCCATTCGGCAGGCGCTCTGGGAACTTTGCTCCAAGAGGGTCCTTCGGCGGGTGCCTCGATCAGAGAGGGGCTTGGGGGTTTACTCCATTGTCTTCCTTGTGCTCACACCTTTGAGGTCTTTCCGTCTGATTATAGCCCTTTGTCTTGATCCGGTACATTCCGGCTCAGAGGTTCAAAATGCAGTGTCTTCAGCGGGTCATTCCTCTGGTGAAGGGCTTGGATTTCCTTGTTTCCCTGGATCTTCAGGATGCCTACCTGCACATTACCATTTGGTCTGCCCATCCGAAGTTTCTCAGGTTTGCGGTGGGCAATGGTTTTTTTCAGTTCTGGGCCTTGCCCTTCGGTCCGAAGTCACCTCCCTGGGTCTTCATCAAGGTTCTGGGGCGGTCATCGCTGCTCTGCACCTCCGGGGGATTCAGGTGTTCCTGTACCTTGACGACTAGCTGCTGAAGGCTCTGTCGAGAGATCTTCTGCTACGACACCTGGATTCTACTTGTGCCCTGCTGTACTCCCTGGGGTTTCTGGTAAACCGTACAAAGTCTCATCTGCAGCCCTTGCAGGATGTTCAGTTCCTTGGGCCAAGTTTTGGACTGCTGGGGGGGCGTGTTATTCTTCCTCTTCTTCTTGTCAGAGCTCAGAGACTGCAGGACTGCCTGGTGCATCTTCTGGTTCGGGAGTCGGCCCCGGCCAGGGACTTTCTTCAGGCTCAGGGGTGCATGGTGGCGTGTCTTCTTTGTTCCCTGGACGAGACTTCACCTATGTCCCCTGTTGCTCCATAGCCACAGGTTCTGGAAGGAGTCGTCTCTAGACTTCGAGGCTCCTATCCCTGTGGGTCCCTCCCTCAGGGACCAGCTTCGTTGGTGGCTGCACCTGCCCAATCTTTTGGTTCCTGCTTTGTCCACCCTCTCCAATCATTGTTACCATAGACACCAGCCTGGTGGGGTGGATGGCGGTGGTCCTGGGTCGGGAGCTGTAGGAGAAGTGGTCCCGGTGGGTCGCGGCCAGGTCCTCCAACTGGAGGGAGCTCTTGGCGGCCTTTAGGTCTCTGAAGTCCTTTTGCCCAGTCTTGGAAGGCCAGGCTGTTCTCCACTCGGGCAGTACTACTGCCACTGTGGCGTGTATCAAACGCCAGGGGTGCTCTCTGACTTGGTCTTTGGGGTTTCTTGCTCTTCTCCTCTGTACTTTAGCGGAGTCTCATCTTCTGTCGCTGTCTGCATGTCATATCAGGGGCTGGGACAATGTGGTGGCAGATCGCCTCTGCTGTGCGTTCTCCTTGAGGCAATGGGTGCTTCAGGAGGTGGTCTTTCAGAGGATCTGCAGGGTTCTGGGGACTCCTTGGGTGGATTTGTTTGCCTCTCCCCTGTCTGCAAGGTCCCCCGTTTTTGCTCCTGTTTCCCCTCTCTGGGGGTGGATGCTAAAACCCCTCTGTGGCCGCTATGTCTTTTTCCCCTCCCTCTCATTCAAACTCTGCTACGCATGTGACTCTCGGGCAGTGACCATCTTCGTTGCTCTGCTTTGGCCTTGCAGGTGCTGGTTTCCCCTTCTCCTGGACTTGGCTGTATTCCCCCATGTCACCTCTTACTGGGAAGCTGGATCCGGTGATGGAATTCTTAGGGGTGCAGGGTCCCAATAACTTGGTCTGGGGAGCTTGGAGACTGAAAGGGCGCGCCTAGTTTCTGGGAAGCTCTCGCATTCAGTGGGTCCCGTGTCTTTCTTCCTTGAGGGTCTACGAGAGGCACTAGGGGCACTTAATTTCCTGGTGTCTGAGTCATGGTGGGTCCTTCTTCTTGGGTTCTGGGGCTCCTGTGCTGCAGTTTCTTCAGGATGGGTTTAACTTGTGTATCTCTGTCTCCCCCCTGAGGGCTCGGTGGGCTTTAATACGTGGTTTTGGGGGTCCGGCTGTGAGTGGTCACTCCTTGGTGGGTCACCTTCTCAAGAGTTTCTCTTGCTCGGCCTGTCCCTGCTTCTGGGTTTCCCGCCTGAGATCTCCCACGGGTCTTTAGGGCTGTGCTGTCTTGTCCTTTTGAACCTTTGTCTGAGGTTACCCTTCGGGTCCTCACATTGAAAGTGGTTTTCCTGGTGGCTATCACTTCGGCACGGCGGTTGGGGGAGCTTGGTACCTTCTCCTGTTAGACACCTTACCTGGTGGTTTCCCCTAATGTGTTTAAGTGCCACCCATCCTTTCTTCATAAGGTGGTTTCGAGGTTTCATCTTGCCCAGGAGATTGTTCTCATTGGGCGGCTCCGGATGTGCGGCGCGTGATTTTGCTCTATTTGGATCACACTAGGGTTTTTTGTTCCTCCCCTAGCCTCTTTGTTACCTTTTGCAGGGGGGTCCCTGGGCACAAGGCGTCTGTGCCCACCATCAGCCGTTAGCTCGGGGATGCTATCGCTTTGGCCTTTGGCTTAATCATCTGTGGGGTCTCCCCTTCAGTCTGGTGTGCAGGGCAGGTCCACGGGGGGGTGGGGGTGGCTGCATCCTGGGCTGAAGCCTTCAGTGTTCATATTCAGGACATCTGCTGCTCCACCACCTGGTCTGATCCAGACGCTTTCATTTCCCACTATCGTTTGAATATTCACTCAGGGAGGCGGGGGCCTTTGGGGCAGGTGTGTTGAGTGTGGCGCTCTTGTGAAATACCTTGTTGCTATTGTCTGACTACGTGTATTTCAATAAATTGGTGTTGGTCGGGTTGCATTTTCCATTTGCATTTTGGTGTTTTTCTTTGTGCTCGGGCCTGTTCTCTCTGTTGTTGGCACGCTCTTCCATAGGTGCTCTTACTAAGAAGAGTGGACATGGAGGTAATGCTCAGATTACTTACCTGTAATCTTTATTACTCCTGGTCCTTCTCTTCCTTGTCCCAGCACAAGTTTCCCTCGTCCCCCCTCCCCCGTGTTGAATGGGCCTATTGGGCAGTGTTACATACTGTTGGGTCTTGGGGAAGGCGTGCTGCTATACCAGGTGGCGTGAGGTGGAGGGGGCGGGGTCTGATGAAATTAGAAGTAGAAAGAGGGTTCCTGTAAAGAGGTGGCACACCTCATTGATAAAGTGCTGAGACGAGGAATAGAAGGACTAGGAGTGATGAAGATTGTCGGCAAATTATCTTGACGGATAAATCGTTATTTATTATTTTTGTCAAGTCGTTAAACGAAGATCACCGTTCAAAAAATCAACAGCAGGCTATGACTAGAAAAGTTAGACTTGTTTAAGTAAATTTGTTTTCTCTTTCGTGTCGCTACAGGACACGTGACTATATGCTCGCTATGCTCACGAATCTTAACAGTTGCAGGCCGCTTTTCGCAGGACTTTGTTAATGGATTTCATTCTCCTAACTCTGTGTTCACACATGGCGGTGACTTGCCGCCCGACGTGCTTGTGCAGATTTCTCGCCTGGCGCCTAGGTCAACTGGCATGCCCCACCGCCCTGTGAAGCGCACTGTATGCTGAGCTATGCACCTTCATTTCGAAACTATGTGCCATGTTTTCAAAGGGCCAGCAGGGCAGCTCGTTCAGGGAGGAGAGGTGGGGGAGGAGGGGCTGTTGAGGCAATGTAGCTTCCTTGCCCCACCCTAATCCACCTCCCCAAAAGGACCCTGTATATTCTCCAGGCGTGCCAGGCAGTGGGTTAGGTGAAAGCGTGCCGCGTGTGTGGTGCGTGTTTTGGTCCCACAATGTCTACCTTTCTGTTGCACGCCTCTTTGCTTCTGCCCCGCACCTGTCATGGTTTCATCTCGTCCATCTCATCCATTGCCATATTCGAGGCGGTACCAAACGTTTTTGTTTCCTCTGTGCCGCTTTGGCTGCTGGTCTTTTTTGGCCTTTCCACTGCCAGTGATTTTCCGAAACAAGCAGTACAGCTTCGCCAGTAGCATGAGTTATATGGGCCTGATTCATGGAAGTGTTTTATAATGGCGCAATCCCACTGGAAAACGTTCCATGAATCGGGCCCTAATATCTAGAAATAGAACCTTAATGGCCCCTACATGAGTGTCAGCGTCCCTTGCATGCCGAAGTGCGAATCGACAGTAAAACCGACGTTTAAACAAGCAAAGCTTTTAATTGCTTGCAAAGCATTTGCGGATTCTAATGACCCACATTAAGCACGTCCAGAACGTATTGTCCTGGTAAAACATTCTCTTGCGTGAATTAGAAGGTGACCCTGGCGTGCGGCAGCATAACCTGGTCACGTGCAACTGCTTAAATCCAGCCAAGGATATTTTGTTGTTGCTGCTAGTCTTTGCTTTGCTTGTCTTAACTGTCATATAAAGCAGTGAGCTACCGAGATGCTCTGTGGCCGGAGGTTTGAGCCAGCGCTTTAAACGGCCAGACTCCAAAAACTGTGTGATCCGGCCTGCCATCAGTCCTCTACAAGCAAACACCTTTTGTCATTTTACCATCAAGAGCCCATGAGCACGCACGTATACGTGACCTGCGTTGGGGATGGAGAGATTACCGTACTGTGATGTAGGAACGCCCTTTGCCTGCTGAGCACCAGAATCCCACCAGCCAACTCTATCCAAATGAGTATCTATCACTTCTAGTTTGCCATCACTTTACTGCTAGGTTATCAGTGCTCCAGATAAAATTTGAAAGTGGGAGTATTTAACTTTTTTTTTTTTTTAAGTTGCCAGTAAAACGATTGTGTAAGGAGTACACATGTAAGTCCTGATGAGTGTTTTTATAAGCGAGTAAAAATGTTTTAAGTGAAAAGCAAATCTTTTGTAATATTTATTTTTTTGCACCTAGTTCTTCATGTACATTGAAAGATACAAGTTTACTTCTTACAATCGGGCAGTAAACATATCCATGGAGCTGTGAGGGTGAAAGCAGGGGCCCAACAGTCTTTCATTTTTTTTTTTTTTTTTTTTGGGGGTGGGGGGGTGGAATAAAAGTGAACGATACACCCCTAATCTGTAGGGCTGGAGGTTATAGGTGAAATTAACAGGAAGGCCTCTGTGCTCTTACCGATTGTGGTGTTCTGTCTTTACATCATTTGCGGGTACAAATGCTGTGATACCTCTGGGTTTGGGCGTTATAAAACATTTTATAAATAAAAATAAATCCATTTCTATAAGTGAAACAAACAGGAAGGCCAGCCCGCTTGAATCCCTTTCACAAATATGTCGTGTATGTATAACCTGTGTTTGTTCTTAAGTTCCCAAAATGCTCTTTGATTTTAGTCAAAGCACCAAGTCGCTTATATCGGTGCCATTTGTCCCCTCCAGTTTCTCAAGTGTGGATTCACTGGTTAATAGCTACAGATCCCCACAGGCAGACAGCAGGGGAATGGACAATAGTAGTGAGCACTTATGAAAAGCTATTAAGCACACAGGGCCTGGGTCGTTTATCTACAGAATTAGTTTGTTTGGTCACTCATTGAAATGCTTACAGGCTGAGGCAGAAAGGGATTTATTCAGACGACTTTTATTTAGAAACCAAATTGCATAGATTTTTTAACTGTATTAAGCGAGGCGACCGCGGATTGGCCAAAAGTACATGTTTGAATTACCTCATGATGTATTTTGTTATGAAACGGGCGTCGCTGGCCTTCGCCTCCTGACTGTCTGAGGCCATGCTCAGTCCAATTTGTCTATGCCGCCTTTCCAGAGCCACCCCCTCGATTTCAAATCCCACTGGTTTGACATCCAGAATATTTTTAAATCGTTAATTTTTAATCTCTATTCACCTTTTACCAAGAGTCTGCATGGACCCTGGGCAATCCTCCTTGCTGACTCTCACCACGGACACCCCAAATGAATCGAGTGAGAAATGCTCATTGCGGCTGGACCCCAAGCTAAACGCTGAATCTGATGCGTGAGCAAGTGAGCCCCGTGGCGCAGCAAGTTAAACCCTCCCGTCAATCTGACCATGTCACCACTTTGGCTTATTAGCCCTCTGTCCTCCACAAACGTCACTTTGCAAAGCTGTGGGCGACAAAGCGGAGCCAGAAATAGTACTTGTCCGCACCTGCAGTGCTGTGCATTATTATTATTATTAAGATATTTATTGAGTGCGGACCTAGCTTTGAGTAGCAGCGCAGCGCTTTACAGAGGTATACACCAATGCAGATACATAACGGAGTGCATGATTTCATTAACCTTGTGAAAAGGTAGCTGAATGCTGCTGCCTAAAACGGGAGCATTGGAGCTGTTGCCGCATCCATATTGGAAATGGACGGCATTGCAGAGACTCGCCAATTTTGGGTCGAGACTTCTGTTTTGGTTCATAGAAACCTTTTTAAAGAGATTGGCCAAGTCTGATAAGAGTGAGTGGCAGTGGTCGAAGTCTATGAAAAGAAGTAGCAGAACTGTGTTCTGGACTGGCCCCCATAAAACCAATCGCCACGCCCCATCCCACACGCCATACAAACCCCTAAACAAACATGCTTGCTCTTTAAGGGAACGTTCAGTGCAGTGCACTGAAGTGCAAGTTTCAACTAATTCCTACACTTTCCGGAAATGGTTTCTCTTTCAAATAAAATAAAGTATAGGAACAGCAAAATGTAAGAAATAAAAGTAGTGGAGCACCACTCGCACCCACTTAGATGACTGGTGAGTGGGATGTGTGCGGAGGGGTGCATGTGTGCTTGCTGTGAATGTGCAACAAGTGCCGTCTATTGCCATAGATTAACATGGGTACATTTATTATAGTATGAAACTTTTAAATATTGGCCACACTTTTAAAAGGCAATGATTGTCTGTAAAATGGGTCTGGTGGCAGTAGCATTTTTAGGTTGAAATGCGTACTAGTTCCTCTTGTGCGCTACATACTGATTTTGATACTTGTATTTCTATAAAATAAGACGAACTGTCGGGGTAATACTGTGTAGGATGTCCAAATGGTGTTTTTCATGTTTTGAAAAGAAGCAATCCTCCCCAACAAAGATTATGAGGTCCACCCTGCATATATTGAAGACATGATGCTGGTTGTTATACTAGCTCTAGTCTATTATTATGCAGTGTTTTATGTCATTCCACAGTAATGACCAGCACTTTTCCATCTGCCATAAGGTGGCAGGTCCACAAAACCTCCAACTAAATAATACATGCGACCAGTATTGGGGCAGGAAAAGGGCCACCGTGCCCTCGCAAGAGCTGAAAAAGTAAGCTGGAGTGGTAAGCAGAGCTAGGAACCCCGTGCAACCCAATATTAACAGGGCACAGTAACTGCAACCACGGTTGAGAACTGTTGGCCGGGCTGGATTATGCAGAGTAACTGCCAGGAGAGAGCCCAGGCTCTGCCTCAAGAGTAACTCTGCCTGCCTCCTGCACTGGCATAACCATTCCCATGGAATTCTTGGCAGGCCTCAAGTGCTCCGAGGAGGCCAGGTCCAGTGCTTTAGCCCCAGATGAGCCACTCTTCAAAACCCTCCCATTTGTAGTGCTCCATGCTTTCCAGTCTACAGAACCCAGTTGTTTGTGGCGTAGGGAGGGTGTATAAGGCTGTTTGCTCTCCTATTTTGGGGATGGGTTCGATACACCCACGCTCCGAATAACTCCCTGGTGTTGTGGAAGACCTGCACCTGAGACAGAGACCGAATGCCAACAAAATGTCATACGTCGGTGCAAGACTGCCATGGCCTACAGAAGGGTAGACCTCTGTCCCTTCATCCCCTACCTACCTTGTTTGTCGTACGTCCACATCCGCCTTTCGCAGAGTGTAATAAACACTGCCTGCATAAGGGTTAAGGTTGCATTTTCTCACTATAGATGGGTAAGTTGATACATTGTGATAGCCTGCTTCCGAGTAAGGCACGCTGTCTCGCCATGAACTTCATTGAACGCGGGCCTAGCTTTGGGAAGCAACAGAGTGCTCTACAGTCGTATGGGGGGAAAACACGGTGAAGGAAGCAGAGACACTGGGAGCGGGGAGCTAACAAGAGGGGAGGGAAAGGGCAGGCAATTTGGCAGCAAGGGATATACAAACAACCAGGGGAGGAAACCGCGGGGAGCTGATCATAGCAGGAGTAACGTTGCTGAGAATGTTGGGGGGGACATGACATCTGAAGAAAAGGTGCCCCAGCCAAATGAATGGGGACAAAATGGTGTACCATGAAAGTTGGGGGGGGGGGGAGACAAACACCCCTGTCCCCCCTAAAATCACGCCCATGGGTCATAGGGCGAGGAGCTGCGGGTGTATGAGCCTATGTGTTAGGGAGGCGTCATTCCGTTCTTGATCTTGCGCTCGAGCCGTACATCAGTCGCATGGAAATAGTGGCAGAGTAGGAACATTTAAGCAAATGGTTTAAAACCTTTCGCTCAATAGAGGTTCCCACTTGGTTTAACGATCCCTACCACCCTGGCCTTGGATTAACTGAAAGGGATGCAATACTCCAAATCTGTGAGATGGCTGCAAACCTCCAGGTTTATACCAACGCCGAGTGAGAATAAGAAGCCTATTTTACTTGGACAAACTGTGGTGTAAAAGGATCTGGATTGGATAGTTCCCCCCTACCACGGCTTGTTGGAATTGGGGTAGCTTTCAGATAAATTAATTCAATTTTTATGTTCACTCATTACCTTCATATTCAATCAACCCTAGAAATAACGTATTACTAGCTACCCTACTTTTGTATTTTTCGCAGTTGCTTGGTGAAGTTCGGAAAAGCCTCCAGTTTCCAGCTTGGTAAGATGCAAGATTGCTGAGAGGGTTATGTTCGAGGCGTTCGCGACACAGGTAGTATACCTCAGTGGCAACTCCCTCGTCTTGGAAGCAAGACTCGGAGCAACATGGGTTCGAATCCCGGATTCGCGTTGTTAAGCGCGTTATAAATAAAAATAAAAAAAAAGTCAGTAATAAAACCTATTGTGACCGTTTCTGTTAGAATCGGGATGGCAGTAACTTACGCTCTTGATGGATCCTTTCTTTAATTCTGTCCATTTGACTCCCAATACAGGCATTCTGTGAAGTTGAGGCCGAAGGCACCTTGAATGTACGTTTGGTTTTATATCGAACACGTTTAGCTGGGTAGAGTAACAGGTTAGAATAATAGTCATGTGTATACCATTATAAGGATAGTATTTTAGG
The DNA here is from genome assembly GCF_040938575.1 of Ambystoma mexicanum. Taxonomy (NCBI): domain Eukaryota; kingdom Metazoa; phylum Chordata; class Amphibia; order Caudata; family Ambystomatidae; genus Ambystoma; species Ambystoma mexicanum. The sequence continues at coordinate 1,091,128,124 of NC_090937.1, read as the reverse complement.
GGTACGCTTTGCAGGACATTTAGAGTGAAGGTCCGGAGAGTTACAGGCATGGGGGTACAGGTTAGGAGAGGAAGAGGCAAATCCAGCCGTGCTTATTTCTGTCTCAGCAGCATCTGCGACGAGAGAGTACAAACGCTTTGGGCACCCGTCCTTCCTTCCCGCTGAAGGATCGGAGGGGGAGGGGGGAGTGACCGACCTCCCTGGTCCCCATTCATTGATGGTGCCGTCTGCCCTTTGGCGTGACTAAGTAATTTATGCCTGGGCTCATAAACACCCTTTTAAGACCTCATTTCCAGAAGGGAGAGTTAAGTGTGGCCTAGTGATTAAAAGTGCACTGCTCTGATCCTCCCGTGCAAGAGGCACCATCTTTGTTCAGGAAAGTCCCTCCACCAGCACACAGCCGCCATGATTCTATTTTCTGACAGGCTTCACTTCTACAAGGGCCCCCCACATTGAGGTCGGGGGCCTTTGACGAAATACTTCCCAAGGACGCGGGATCTAAAGTTGCCATTGAGTGCTTCAGTTTCCTCTCACTGACACGCCAAGATCGAATGGCTGAACTGGGGGTGGGAGGGAAAGGGGGGGCGGGGGGATGCAGGCGCAACGGCTTTCCCGCTGCACATGTGAGCTACCCGGAGTACTGAATTGCGCAGCTTTTGCAGTGTAAATGCAGGCCATAAACAAGGTCGTTATCATCGTGCCATAATGTTAAGCTGCATTTGTTGTAATATGTCCTTGAAATAGGCAGTGTCTTTTTTTTTTTTCAGACCTGCAAACCTTCATCTGTCCCACTGATGGAGAAGACGTCGGGGTCATAGCTTGGGGGTATTAGATCTCTCTAGTAAATGAAGCACCCCTCTTTCTCCTGGCCTTTTATGTGGAGAAGCGATCCACCTATCGCACGCGTATCCTGCACCCTGCATTAACCGCAGCAAACCACCCAGTTCTGTTGGCTTCGTATCCTTGACCATGATCCTTTAGTCCACAACTGGACCTGCAGGTCCATCAATGAGTACATTCCATTTATCCTTGTCAGGCGCTCATTCCAAGCGCCAAGAAGGTGCTCCCTGAGCTTCCCCGCGTAAAGCCTCTGCAGTTGTCAATCCATTGGTGGGATTGTTCATTGGGGCAAGGAACGTTTTAAAAAGTTTCTAGATTAAGTTTAGCTAAATCCTATATGTTATAAACCTATTGCTTTATAACCTGTGATGCATTTATTTTTTGGCAGCCGCTGGCACATGGTGCTTGTGCTTGGGAATATTGTGGCACAGCCTGTACAAGGGCCCAAACGATTGGCTTTGCTATTGTTGCGGTTTTTTTTTTTTTTTTTTAAGGACAACTGTGAAAGAAACAGATGCAAGGTACACACGTTGCTTATAAACAAGTAGCTGAAGGCACATTTGCAGCTCCTTAACAGCTGCAATTAATCCATTAACTCAACTTTCCGAATCTTGCTAGAATGAACATTGGAAAGCCCTAAACGGCACACCCTGTGATGATGTTCATGGAAAGGAGCAAGCCCAAGTGATGATAGGAGGGTGTGCTTTGGGCGTACAGGGGCAGGAAGTGGATGGGAATGGCCCTGGAGACTAGCATGGACGTGGACAGTCGGTGGTTCGATTAAAAGCCAAACCTTCACAAGCTGTGTCCCTGTTCACTTTCCATCTCCCTCCTCTCTGTACTCCAATGCATTCATTTCAGCCTATGGGTGGTGATAAAGGACCACCTAATGGCCAAAAGTAAAACTAAAATCTGGTAATATTTCGTGCGAGAGAATAGCCCTGTTGCTTGACTGGATTACAAAGCATTGGTTTCAGGAGTTCACCAATGTCTCTAGCTTGAATTGCAGGATGATTTTAGGATTTCATCTCGTCATGGATTCATGCGGAAGACAGGGTGGGCCTCACGCTGACATTCCTAAAGAAAGTAATGATGGTGGCATAAGATCCACTGTGAATGTGAACACCATTTCCTATAGATAGCCATGGCAAAGTCCTTGTTTATTGTGATCGACAGGTCGCCAAATCAAGCGCCTATCTGCTCCAAGATGGGGGCGGGGAGGTCTACTCTGGGGTCTTAGGCCCCGCACCACAATTAATTGCCAATGTGGGAGCAGTGCCTAGTCATGTGAAAACCACATTGTCATAGCCAAAACGCTACCATGTCCCACAAAGTACATGCTGGAGCTCATGTGGAGTGTGTGGCCTACCGCTTTACTGGCTCTCAAAGGTGCAAAGTGCAAAACATGCTTTGTACAGACATGGAAAAAGCCAAAAGCATTTGCCTTTGTAATTTGTAGCAGATTGACCACACATTTTAAATAATATATCGGAGACAAACACGGGCACTTATTTCTAATGCGGGCAAATTCCTGGTGCATGTAGATATCTGAAGTAAGAGGTTAGTAAAGCGAACTTGCATTCATTGGAGTTTCTAATGTGGCCCGATTCATGGAAAAGTGCACATTTATCCCACAAGGGCCGTGCGCCGAGAACGACACTCTGCGAGCCGCACGTAGGATAAAAAATGCGTGCTCTGCCTATTCATGAAATTTTGAGCGCTAAGTAACCGTATACGCAAATCGCAGGTTGAACGCCCCCGACACGCCCCCACGCAAATCAAAAACGGGCACCTTTACGTGCTCCCCAGGCACGAATAGATGCACCCTTCAAACAGTGCGTGGGATCCCCCGCAAGCAGGCCTCCATCTGTTGCAGGCACCACAACAACATGCAGAAGATTTGTTGTAACTCGGATAAAACTCTGAAAATATGTGTGCGAACCCCCGTAAACTGTTCTGCACCCCACTACACTGCGAACGCGCACCCCTAAGTTAGTTTGGAAACCTGGCTACGTACACGCACCTCTAAATCCAACATCCAATCTTACCTCTGCAGAGTGATTCCCATGCACAAGTGTCTGTACGCCTGCCTTCGGGTGGCATATCGGATGAGGGATTTGCATGGCAATTTCCGTGCCGAGAGGTTGCACGGTTGGATCCATGAAAAGTATCATTCCGTGCAATAGTGGGCATGCAATGGACTGCCTTGGGCCGTCCCTCATAACGCCCACATTTTCCCTTGTCCTTCTTCATTTTATGAGTTCTGCCCCCTTCCCTGCCCTCTATGCAAGTCACGCCCACATTCTGCATGGTTTCTGGTGCAAGGCACTCGACCGCTCGCAGAGACGTGCAGAGGTTGCACGAAGACTCGGCAAGGTACTAAAAAGTTCGGCACAGTCGATTCCATGAATCGACAAACAGGATTTTGCACGCAGTTTTGCGTGCAAAGTCCACCTTTACCGCGCAAATAATTCCATGAATTGAGCCCTCGTGTGCAAGATTGCTGCCAGAAGCCAAGTATTGAGATGGTACATGCGGCCTCTTGTGCTCATTCAGAACACGCCTCACCAGATGAATGGCTTACTTTTGAATTTGGAAAGTTGGACCCTTTGAGGTCCATTGCTTGCATGCCCGACAGTGGGCATTAGAAAAGCTGCACACATTTGTGTACATGGCTTCAACTAGTAGAGGAAACGTTTTGCACGGGTCCAGAGACTTTGATGATTATCGGGTACAAACTATATGGGAAGGAGTGTGCAAGGTCCATGCTGAAGCCATCAAAAAGCAAGATACAACGCATCTAAGCAAGTGCTAACGTCACCACCCTGCTAAGTTCCTCGAGGTATGAGACTATGGTATGCGCCAATTGAAGTCCCCCTTTAACCACAATTCAAGCCCTACATGTGATGTGTACAAGGACAAAAGCAATTTGACTCCCTCTACCGTACTGGGAAATTAGTCCCTAGGGACATGGTTCCATAGTGCTGAAGGCTGGAACACCTCACCTGCAGAGTGGTAAATACAACAGCGATGCAAAAACCGCCAGAACAGCCACCTTTGTGTGCTCCTGGGCACGAATAGATGCACTCTTCAAACGGTGCGTGGGGTCCCCTGCAAGCAGGCCTACATCTTGGGGACCCTGCACGGAGGCCCCTGTTTTAAAGTGGAAACCTAAGGCAGGAACAGCCTAAAATGGTACTTTGTAAGTGTTGAAACAGCCTGTTTATCTCGTGACTTGTGGAAAGGACCTGAGCTCATGACTGAACTTCATCTCTACCTGTCTCGGGAGGATAGCTATTGGGCAACGTGCTCACCTTGGAAACAAGATGATGCAAAGCAACACAGGATCGATCCCCGGGTCGCGCTTGGAAACCTCTGGATATTAAGCGCGTTATAAATAACAATTACCCTGTTTTTGGTTGCACAGTAATCTTCACCCAGCAAGTGGCCGGACAGCGGAACGGTCTCTGCTCACACAGGTTCCTCTTTTATATTCAGCAGCTGCCCCGAAATTGTTAAGCATTCATAAGCGCTTGGCTTTCCAAGGGCCAGTATGTGAAGAGAACTTGTTCTTGTACTGCGTGTTTGCGCGCACGTTTCTGGCTTGATTGTAGCAGCCCCTTGTCTCTTCTCTCTCCCTTGAATGCATCTTTCCATCTCTTGTTTTAAGCTTTTTTGCTTTACAAAAATGGAGAATGTATCACCAGCAGCTCAAGGCAACTCCTGGGTGTCCACCTCGCTCTGAGCTGTCGCTAGTACCTGGAAAGAGGAGCAGTTCCATAACCTACTCGAGATGTAAGCTATCGATTCAAGAGATGCAAGCGATCATCGATCTGCCACTTAAGCCTTTGGACTTTAGAAGGCCTCTAGAGGTCTCCTGATTCACCTTTTACAAGCGACCCCCAAACTTTGTTACATATAGGATTGTTGGTTTAGAGACTAGACATTAAACCAAAATGCTTCCATTTCTGCGGGAAATCATTTTTCCCTCTTCCTCTACCCATCGCGCTCACGCAATCTGCCGCCTGCTTTTATCTTTTTGTCTGTTTCACTGGTTTCCTCTTCCCAAGCACAAGCCCATTCACCAACTGTATTGCACAGTCCCTCGCACTTTTTTACTTTTTCTAATCGAGGGGTGAAAATGAAAGTTGCAAGCGACTAACCAGCCATTAAGTCACTTGTCACCTCAAGTCTATGCATATACACAGCACTCCTTTTCTTAGTCAAAAATCACTAGGAAAGGGCTAGTGACGAGTTACAATGTTGCACCTGTTCCAATCCGGTTTTCATTTCGAGATGTTTCATTATACCATAGGCTTGTTGGGTAGGATTGTAAAGTATGGAAAATCTCAGGGTGTGATCCTCCCATTCAGGTCACTCCCCGTTACCTTTTCCACATGTCACCTTGCGCCTCTAGTTTGTGTTTTTTTGGCATTGATCTTGTCCAAAATTGTTGCATTTTGCAGTTTGATGTGTACCAAAAACTTTGGCTGGGTATTATTACATTCTCCATCAGGAGCTCCAGAGTGTCTTTGCGCTTACCAATCCACGTACTGCTTCTCTCTTCCGCCCCCATCCATATGTCTCCCACTCTTTCCCCCCCATCCACATGCAGGGTGCAAATATTCAAGTTACTAGCCAGGCATAAGTCACTTGCCACCTCAATTCTATACATACAGACAGCACACCATTTCTTACTCTCCAACCGTCAAATATCACTAGCAAATAGCTAGAGGTGAGTGCAAATTTTGAACCCTTTCCCGATTTAGCGCTCTCTTCAAATTGGTTTCCTCTGATTGAAGTTGGCGTGCATGGAGGACTCAGTGGATATTTTTCATTTTAACTTTGACATATTTTTTTTTCTCCAATTGTATTGCAATTTTATTAAGAAAACATTTTGTTTGCCAATTCCTTGAGTATCGCCCTTTTTTCTGCAAATCTCAGTTTTGTCCTTCGATTTTAGATAGAGCAGTATTCACGTCGCTAAAGTGCAATGTTTTGAAATATTGTTCCACAGAAATGATCACCAGTGACATTCTTTTGCCACAAATCAGCTTTGTCCATCGTCTCTTGACACACTTTTATTGAAACAAATGTAAGCGCTCCTCTTGTGTAACTGTGAATGTGGGCATTTTGTTGATTTCCATTATTTTAGGCAAGTTCTTGGTTCGATGAAGTAATTATTCCCTCAATAAACCCACATATGCCCTCTTCCCTCACCTGCCTCCCTGGTCGTGGACTCCTTCGTCTCTACACTCAATTAGGATATGTCCGTGAATGTCGCAATTACACTTGTGCACCAGTTTATTTCTCCATTTGGGACGCTGTTTGATTAGAATATGCAAGGTAAGTGTGCTGGTCCCATGATACGGCTCTTGTTATGCACTTGGATGTGCTTAGTTTTGTTTCAATTGAGCTCCTAGTTCAGGATGAGCTGTCCTGCCATCATCACAGTTTTACACACTTGAATTATGGTTTTATTTTGTTATCTAGATCAACAATGTGTGTGTGGAACACACATTAAATATCCAATTGCACAATGTAATCTCCTATTGATATTTGAGCTCATCAACATTTGAACTTACTAACATTTAACAAAAAAGTCCTGCTGGCCTCCAGACACTAAGCCTATTTCAATTTTCTCCACAGCTTGCTCGATGCCTACGATTACTCCGGAGCAGGATACGCTCGTTGTAAATAGCGGCGAAGAGATGAGGTTTCTCTGCAAAGATGTTAGCCCAGTAAACTGGGTTCTTCAGAAACCTGGCCTGTCGAGGAAACCCAAGGGTGTTCCAAGTAGGCCCTTTCAAGGAAACCGCAATGAGCAGGAGGTAAAGGTTGCCAAAGCACTTACCAAAGATACCGGCAGATACACCTGCATCAACAAGGAGACGTCCAGCAACCGCTCCATCTACGTGTTCGTCAAAGGTGAAGGACCAATTCAATCTTCTGTTTTCAATTTTAGAAAATAGTAAAGGGGTGCAAGTGAAATTATGTAGTTGCACAACTAGTGCCAACCTTTGGGGGGCAGAGGGTGGTGGTGTTTTGTGTACGCGCATGCGCGCCTGCGCCTACCTGTGTGCCTATGCCTATTGCTTGGCATATGGTCTTTACCATCAGCCAACATTCCAAAACTAGAGCTAATGCAGTATAAGGAGTTAGTGTTGCACTAAAGGATTTCTTTTCAGGAGTTAGGCGTTTGCTTTTGTCATGCTTTGGTTAGTGCTGCACTTTCCGAAAATAGTTTAGTATTTGCCTTTGGATTACCAGTAGAAAGGAAACATTAGTTAAATGTTGTGTAACTAGAAACTCTGTTAATAAAGGTTAGCGTAGGAAGCGCTTACGCGCAGAGAAGATGTGGTGGGGAGTGGGCTTGAGTGTACTTAAGTATTAGTTTGGCTGGTGCTTGGAAGAGTGGAGTCTTGCCTTTATGTAGTACTGGGGTTTTTGCGGGGAATACAAGTCCTGGTGCAACATACCGAGAGCAACATGTGTACATATCGCTCACCAACACATCCTGCTAATATTTTGGCGCCACTTTGTCATGGCCAAAATGCACTGCAAGGGGGAGGACACTTCTAAGCGTTGTGTGTTTTCTTCATATCTATTGTTATTTATTCACGTTTTTGCAAGATACAGTATAGTGCAATACTTTACTGAATACCGTACTCTCCTCCCAAAGTCAGGTTATCACGAGAACAGTCGTTTGTGGCCCCCCCATGGCAAAGTAGTGAGTGCCTTTGCGCAGAGACTATCAAAGGGTGGCAGTGGGGAAGGCATGACAGACTACTTGCCAAGCATGTGGCTTGAACAGTGACGTGTTAATCATATTGCTTAAAAAGAATAATGGGTTTTAGATGTATATGGGAATCTAAAGTGGCCAACACTGCTGTAATGTCACATGTCTTGGCTTCAAAAGTAGCTCCAGGTAGTATCCGTGTGAAGCTAGCCAGGCTCTTCTGTACTAGAAGTGGGAGCCGAATAGCCCCCAGTTATTTCTATGCCTGTTGTGTTCGACGGATATATATCGCCATCGTTTTATACTGCATTTTTTATGCTACTCTGTGAGCATCTCATGTTGTACTATGAATCATGAATATGCATGCTACGCTACGTTTTTGTTATGCTACAAATACATTCAATACATGTTATGCAATTTTAAGTATGGGGTCAAGTTTAACCCAATGTGCACTCTATGCATTAGCATAAAAGGTGTTTGAAAAGACTTTCATTGAAAGTCTCTTTTGTTTGTGAACTTTTGGTCGAATCTACCAATTTTTATTTTTTTTCTCTCACGCTCTTTCTGAGGGCGGGATGGGGAGGTGGGACATGTCTGGGGGAACACGCCCCATAACGAAAAAGAAAAAACGTGTCAAATTCAGCTCTACCGAAAGATCACAAACAAAATTAACGACTTTATTTTGAGTTTTTCAAAACACGTAGAAACATCAACTGACCTCTCGCGCATCACTTTACGTGCAGCGTCCTCTTTAATGATGGGTTTCGTGGCGACTCCTCACGCGGTCAATCACCACAACCGGCGTATAGGCGAACACACAGCGCATCCCATCCCGGCACAGTTATGGACATTTCTAATGTTACACTTGTCTAGGCCTCTCTGCTGACGCAGTTGTCTGTTATCGAATGCTCTGCATTAGTTTGGAACGCAGTGAAGGTGCATAGTCTCCCCACCCCCCCCGCCACCCCCACCTCTCCCGGTCACAGCTCTGGTTCTTCTGGCGCTTCAATGCTATAGCAACGGCCATTGAACGCTATGCAGTGCTGCATATCCTAGAACCCATCCATTGAGCCCACCATTGATTCAGCGTTGCCTTTCTTTTAAGGCCCTACTGGGCTTGTACGTTCTGTGCAGGATCTTGCCCAAAACTTGCCCCTTTCTATTGCCTTTTGGAAGCTCAGTTCCAAGGGGCGGATGAGCACCTTTTGAACCGTAAACAGCCCTGGTTTCCAAACGACTGGGTGTTTGTTAGTTTACTGATCTTTTGCGTATAGTTGAAACCTAGCTCAAACAGCAGAGCACTTTACATCCCAAGATTTTGGCTGAATTGGACTTGGAAATGTATACAGTAACGCAGTGCTGTTGATGGAGGGAGAGAGGGATTTGTATTTGTCTGGCAAGTATTGTTGAAAGGGCCACCTTTTTAGCGTATTGTGGAACTGGAGGGTGGTAGAGGTATTTTGAGCCTCTTCCGGTATTGAGTTCCAGATGGTTGGGCATAGCAGGAGGACTGCTTGCGAGTCTTCCCTTCGCTGGCTACCCTGCACCCCCAACATGTTGCTTAGTGGGGTTTGAGAGCCTCCAGAGGTGTGCAGTTTAGCCTCCAAGTATGTTGTTGTCTCCTCTGAGTCTGCTTTGTAGGTGATGCATGCAGTTTTTAATATGATCGTGGAGGGGGGGTGGCGCCCGTGAAGAGGGTGCAGTGCTGGAGAGATTGTGAAATTTGAGAGCACCTGTAATGAGGCAGGCTGCAGCGTGGTGTGCTGCTTTGAGGGGCGCCAGGTGTGCAGCTGTAAGTCCAGTAAGAAGGGCATTTCCCCCCATCGATTTGTGAGATAGCTAGGGTTTCGGGAATTAAGGTTTGATTTTTGCAGAGTGTGTGGATCTGTAGCCATATTTATTCCTTTAGGAGCTGGCCTTTTTATCTATTGGACCTGGTATTCCGAAATTATCCTGCAAATCTGTTTTAAAATTATTTTGACTTATATTCTTTTAGCAAAGGTGACACTAGATTTGACTTTACTGAATGCCGGTAAGATTTTGCCACTTAAACCTCATGCCTAGTCTACTCTAGCCAAGATGAAAGCACATTCTGCTGGCTCAATTTTATTTTCTCCTTACACAGCACTTTTTCACATTTGATAACCATGACTCACATGTTGGATGCCACTGAATTTGCATAATGCTTTTATGGAAATCTTATTTGTTCAATTCCCCCAAAGTACATAGATGCGTGCAAGTGAATGCTTGCCCGGGGTGCTAATCCTCTCGTGCTTGCATCCTATGCAGATAGTCAGACTCCGTTCCTCGCAAGCTTTTCGGCCAGCGTAGACGGCGAGGAAGGCCGCGACGTGGTCGTGATGTGTGCAGCAAGTGACCCAACCATTTCCAATTTCACTTTGAAAAAATGTGATGGCACGGCCCCCCCTGAAGGGATGACGTTTATTCCAGATCTCCTACAGGGAATCACCCTGAAAAATGTGCAGAGAGCCTTTGAAGGGTGCTACTTATGTTCTGCTTTACAAGATGGACAACTGAAAACCTCACAACAGTACACCCTGAAAGTGAAGCCAGGTAATGTCATGGGAAAGTCTCTATGTGCTTTTTTCTTTTTTCTTTTCTTTCAGTGGGGTAAATTGTACAGGTGGCGATCCTACACATGAGCTGTGCGTTTCCCAAGCATGAGGCTGCAGGAGGCCAAAGGCTTCAGCATAGAGTGTAGTAGCCATGTTTGAAGTGCACATGGATGGGTCATTTGTTTTATGTTCTTACATGGCTTTTAAAGCACCCAGGGACGTCATTTAGGGGTCGCCATGGGTCGCAACTGCGACCTCTGTGGTCTCCCTTGCTACCCCCTAAAAAAAAAAAAAGCTAGCGCCTGTCCTGTAACCAGCGTCATGTGGCTCTTTGCTTCTGGAGTGGTTGGCTTTCTTGTTCAGGCCTCGTCTCCTTTCAGCAGTGACCCTGAATAAGAAAGAATAGGAATATCAAATAATGTGTCTTTCTGGAATTCTATACAATAATTGCTAGACTCATTAAAGGTTTATTTCAGGCACACTTCAGGGGGTGAGTCACTGATTTAGTCTGTTCTTAAACACCTCAACTCAGCCTTTCATCCTTCTATGGTCGATAAATGAGTACCAACACAGGTTGGTTGATATAATGTATATTTGCTCTATATAACACATCATTATCATTTGGACATGGAAGTCTTTTTGCATTCACAGTAATTTGGTAATATTAGCCTATACACACTTATCTTAATGATGCATATGGTGATCCATTCTTGTAGGAAATGTATATCACATTTAAAGTGATATCGTAACCATATTTTCCGTAGTGTACTTAGGACACAATGCTATGTGAAGGCACTTCCTGTTTTGTCAAGGGATGAATGGTCGTGTTCCATCGCTTCCCGTGGTATCACACCAGCGCCATATGACATTGCTTCCTGTGATGTCATCAGAGGCCAAGGGTTGTGATGTCACTTCCGCTACCCCAGGCATTTTGGTGAAATGACGTCCCTGAAAGCACCTGCTAAAATTGCAAGGCCCGATCATTGGACATGAACCATTAATTAAAATAAAATAATAATTGTGAGGATTTGGGAGCAACGCGTGCCATTTATAGTAAGGGGATGAAGAATAACAGTGTAAAGGAATCCGGACCTGACCTCTGTACCGATTTGTTTGCAACTCGCCTTAGAGAGCGGATTGGTTTCCATATTCTTTTTTTATTTTTTTGCTTGCCATATTCTATTGGAATGGAAGTGCCTTGTTTCCTAATGTGCTCCGCACACACACATATCCTCAGCAAAAATATAAAATGATGACATTAACAACATGTTTCCATACCATAATAATGCCCCACGTATTCTAGGACCAGTATCAATCTCTGTTTGACACCAGACACTGTATTATTGGGATGGGCTGGTTTTTTTTGCTGTATATTTACTGTATGGATTAGAGTACATGGAATCCTTCTGTAGTAGTTTCACGGTTCTTAATATTGGTTAGTTCCTGTGCTGTTTCCCACCATACCCTTGTGAAGGTCATATTTTTAAAAGTTGTTTTGATAAATGTTAATATTGTCATGATTGCAAATGTTTGTAATTTTGATAACTTAACTGGAGGCCCAGGTTTTATTTGCAGCCCACGGGCCACTTGATTTTGTTGTCCATCAAATTCAAAAATCAACCAGGTTAATGGGACGAGCTATGGCTAAACCAGCAATTTTTAAATGTTTTATCAGAAGATCATTTTTATCTTGATCCTAATGAGAGGGGATTATGAGCATACTGATAGCCCGACAAGGTTCCAGTGGAATCCTATGAGTCCAGAGATCATTCAAGTAAGGATGGATTAATCCTCCTCCTTATATGCTGATTCTGTCGCAGCCGATTGCTCCTTTGCAGCAGGCTCGACATGAACCAATGTCATCTATGGTATCAGCTCCCAGAGTGCCTTGTCTGCAGAAGTGGGAACGGGAGGGAAATGTTGCATGGGTATTTCCAAGATGGTGGAACCCTTCCCATAGGTGAAATTTCTCTCCTGGGCTATATATCCTGTTCCTCTGGAATGGTGTCAAACCTTCTGCGACAGAGAACAAAGGGAGTTTTCAGGGCCCAGCCCCCAGACGGTCATGCACAAGCATCCGCAGGAGTCTCAGGAAACCGGTTTATTATTAAATGACATCCTATGGTTCTGACCATTTTTAACTGTATTTCCTCGAGGCCACATATTTGATATACACTTCCATCAGTCTTTATGGATGTACAGTTTCATATAATTCAGATTATGGAGTTCCACTGTTGAAAGTCCCCAAAGCTGATAACCTCATTTGGATTCTTAACGGCCGGTGGCAGAAATGTGCATGTGGCTCTGTGTTTACCGTGCCTAACTGCATAGCAGATGCTGATTTTTCTGTATACAGGGCCCAACCAATCATGATATCTCCTGTGTCCTATACTTTTTCAGCATGGAGTGTGAAGAAAGTGAGGCCTGATCAGCCGAGCTCGCTTTCAGAAAGAAACCACCAGATCACAATTATTAAAAAGGGCAATAATTACATTGGGCAGTAGGTACCAGTCGGGCATGAATTGCTACATAAGACAATCTTACCACCAGTGCATATTCATTCTGGTGGGGTTTGTGCAGCACACACCTGATCCTTCAAATTACTGATCCTTCCAATTACTGAAAAGCATCTGCTATTTGTTTTCTAGTTCACAAAGTCATCCCAACAATCTTTCTGTCCAAAAACAATCAACTACTGAAACAAGGGGAGAAATTTGAAGTTGTTTGCACCATAAGGGATGTGTTCAGCACGGTGGATGGAAGCTGGAAGGATCATCCGAACATGGTGAGATTGCGCCTCTTTTCTCCGGTATGATGTTATTGTAGATCTGATACCAGACTCGTTTCTTCAGTAAGCCTCTCCTGTGTGCCATGCTTCATAGCCATGTATTGCTGTATTTTATATTATAAAAAGCTATCCTGGACACATACTGGAGGACCGCTGTACAAGTAGGGTGACTGATTTAAATTTGCACACAGAGTTGGGAGAAGAGAGGGATGGCTGTTCAAAATCGTTCACAATTGGGTGCGCGTTTTAGCCTCCAGGAATCTCTTCATTAATTTGGTACATGCCCCGTTTGGTCTTCAGTGAAATGTCGCATTGCAGTGGCATCTTGTTTTTAAATTATCAGTCCTGTCCGAACACCAATCCTTACAAAATGATTCCAATGAAGCAATCCTTACAAAATGCTTCCAATGAAATGGTAATGTCTGGAAGAGCAATGTTGAGACACCTTGTACTCTGAGGTGTGATCTTCTAGGCAAATTTAAATCCGTCTCTTTGCGCTGCTGGGTATGTTCATCTTTCTTGGGCAGACCAGTGCTTTGTTCTATTAACATTTAGCGCAGTTCTATTGCTTTCTGCTGGCATTCCATGCACTCCATGGGGTGTTGGGGGGGGGGGGGGGGGTGGCATTATATTGAATACACTTGAGAGTGGCTTCTTCTCAAAAGCGATTTTCCTCTCCCGTTGCTAAGCTTGTATGTGGCAAATTGTCCATGGGGATAACCCAGTCTTTATCACATTTACTCTACAAAGCAGCATAGTAATTTTTAGTCATAAACTACATGCAGTGTATTTTGCAAAGTGGATTTTAAATGCAGGTTTCTTTTTTTTCTTTGCAGCAGGTGGCCAGTAAAAGCAAGTACCCTTCTGATTATTCCTACGAACTTAATTTAACTCTGAGCAGCTCCTCCGTAGAAGTCAATGATTCGGGCATATTCACCTGCCAAGCACGGAATTCAGTGGGGACCTCTCATGCTTCCATTCTTTTAAACGTTATTGGTAAGTCCTCCTATGCTTGCCATCTACCCGGGGCACCAGCTGGTTTTATGTTGCTGGCAGAGGTCTTGGGCATACATTCCTGTTATTTTACAGGTCTCCAATATACCATGGTGCCTTACCAGGCTCGGCGTGCTGTGAACTTACTCAGTTGGGACAGTGACACTGCCTCACTGAGAAAGTTTGTATTAGTTCCACGTTGGAGTGAATTTTGGTTCTTTTTTGCTGTGGTGCTTGAATCTTTCTTGTGTCCGTGGCAGTCTTCCCATCAGAAAGCTCAAGTTTTCCTTTGTCGGATGTTGGGTTTCTCCCAGTCCTGTGTTGTGGTTTGTCTCACCGGGCGGAAAGCCAAAACTAATGGTGTGGGGTATGGAGACGAGGCAGTGGCGTTGGTAGATACCGTACTTTCGCTATATGCTCGCCTCCTCCACACTCGGGAATTGCTGATTTGTTAAAAGCAACTGCATGTCCATTCCCAATGTGTTGTGTTCTCCTATTGGCTGTCTATGGTTTCACCCTTTATACAGAGGGTGCCGGCTGTTCGCTCTTCTCATTTTTCATTGGTAATGAGATTGGTAATGAGATTATTATTCATGTCACCGGAAACTCTTGTTATCTCTGACTAATGAATTTGATCCATTCGTAAACCAATAGGAAAAACGGATCTGGAGCTTTTCTGTGCAGATCTGGCCCGCATCCACTCATCCTGCTTAATTTCTAGATTAACTAGCCACCTTCATCTCCGCCCACAAAGCTGCCATAAGGATATATTCCACCGCTGCCTGCAAATCCTTTTCATTGGAAGGCAAACTGTTCTGGTGTGCACCTCTGGCACTCTAAATATATTTGACAACCCCCCCACCTCTACCAGTTTTGGTGTAACCTGAATGCTTGGCTTTTATCCTGACTGGCTTCTACTGTACACACCTGGCATTCGGTTTACTAGACCAGTGCTTTGAAGTGTTTTTTTTTTTTTTTTGCAGTAAGTGCGCTATACATATTTGTTAGATATGGGTTATTTTCTGAATTATTCGTAATTTCCCTGTGGAAACATTATACATTTAAAAGGTAAAAGTAAGTGAAGAGCTGGAGACTTAAGTGGAGTAGACAGTGGTTTTGCAGGCAAAGGGCAGGACTGCTTTATTGGTAACCACCCGGGTGATTAGAAAATGGGCCCCAAGAGTACTTTCAAAGGTTTCCTCCATTGATTGTCCATATGACTTCCTTTTCCATAGACGAGAGAAATCCATCCCATATGAAGGCATCTGGTAACGTTGTTGTGATCATCCCGCAGGTGTACATGATGGGGACAACTTGCATATGTGCAGGGATGCCCTCAAGACTTCTTCCTCTCCCAAAAAGCCTTTTCCAGGCTGATTGAGGGGGCAGTTCTTGCCTGTGCACTCTTCACCAGCCCACACCTTTCAGCCCCAGCTACACCTTCTGTGATCTCAGGAAAGGCGCAGGAGGTGTAATGTGGGGAGGGAGGGCAGAAGGCGGGGGCCACTCGTAGCAGCTTATATTATTTAAGCAAACAAAAGTAGTTGCAGCACAAAGTTTTTGCATTGCAAATTGTGGTGTGCTACTGCTTAATTTATGGCGTTGAATTCCTTAACGAAAATGGCATATTCAATCATTTGAATCCAAATAAACTACCCTTACCTTCAAATGAAAAGTGCGTCTCGTTCAGAAACGACGTTTTGCTGAATGAACAAAAACCAGGAGTTGAGAACTATCTAGTGACATTTGGGTCTAGTGCAGGGGTCCCCAACCTTTTGAAGACAAGGAGCAAAAAGAGTTTTTCAAATGAATCCGTGAACAGCACCCATCTTTCGATGGGTCATATCGGCGTTCCGTTGGTGGAAAAACGAGTGTAACTCAAATTATACCTTTAAGAAACTTAATACTGCTTAAAGGCTATGTGAATGTGCGGGAATTAACAGTAATTTAGACCACATGCAAATCTTGGGTCCGGCAATTTACAATGGCCGTTTACTTCATTTGATCGTAAGTTGGCGTTTACAAGGAATGATAATGAAATGAAGTGCCAAGTCGGATGCTTGTAAACACTGTAAACACTGAAGGTCAATACAATTGTTCAAAAACATGCCCGCATTGAGACACCACAGATTGCTTCGAGTACTTCCATAAAAAATCATTGAGACATGAGTTGGATCATTAAAAAGAAACATCACATTTTATGATTCTTCGCTTAGGAATTTGTAAGATCTGTTGTTGCAAATGGTGCATTTATAACACAAAACCAGTAACACTGGCCAAAATGTGATGGGATTTAAAGAACACTTCACTGAGGTTTGGGGATGGGGGAGGGGGGTTCCTCCTGTGAAATTTAGTGTGTAACACTGAAGCACACATGACCTGCTATATTGGTCCAGACATAAGGAATAGAAGAATATTTTACTGAAGAATTTGGGGCTCTTCCTTTGATCTCCAGAGACAATTTAATGAGAGGGGGTGCATTTTTAAGCAGATTGGACCAAGAACTTTGGTCACAACTTGGAGCATTTGAAAACCACGTTGCAGAGAGGGTTTACTTTGATATTTGGCAGAAATGATGGTCGAGTGCATTACACTTTATCAACTGTAACTTTGCTGGATATCAGTCAGACGTTATGCAAATTATTGTATGATGGACAATGTGGCATGCATTTTCCAGATCTGCCAGTTATCTGCGTGCAAGGTGGCAAAGCATCAGAAGACAATTCTTCTGCCAGGACTAAGTAACATTTTGGACATTTGTATGTGTTGGCATCAAACACAAACTTTACTAGTTAAAAAATGGACATACGCAAATTATTTAATAAAGAAAATGTGGGCCTGCATGCCACTTATATTCCCGCTGAGCAAAGGTACGCAAGGACGCTAACGTGGACATGTGGTTACATATTCTGCACATTTGTGTATACTTGTCAACTGGGCAAATTAGCAGAACTCGGAATGTATCCACAAGGACAATGTAACGTGTCGGAACATTTTTAACAAATAATTTGCACACATATTTTGCATGCACCTAAAGTCAATTGGAAGTTTTGAATCTTGGACAATTGGGCCTTCATGTTACTTATTTTCCCCTTATGTACTTGCTAGGATTCTGTGTATGGCCCCATTGCAACCTACTGAAATGCAACATTGGAATGCTTAGTTGATTGCAAAAGTTGCTTGCTAGATTTTGTACCTTTTCCAGTCAGAAGCTCACAGATTAGTGGTGCAGCGACCATAGAGTTGATCTGGCCCAGTAAATGCAGATTCATTAAGGGGAATTTGTCATGCTGATTGCAGTGGCAGTTTCATGGTCTTCCCTGGGATGGTCTTGCTGGCCTATTTCTGGGCCTCATGAACTCCTAAATCACTGCTTTGCTACATTGCATGTCCACATCCTAACTATCTACCGGACTTTCTCCTCCATACTGGTACTGAATGTTCCGTCCTACTCCTTCGCGTCTCTGACAGGCAAAGTGCTGCAACACCATAACCTATGGCAGGAGGCACTATATAAATGCAAGATAACATAATATTGACCAACCAGTTTGGGGGCACCAATAGATGTACTTCTAATTTCAAACCCACTAGCATGGTTGTCATGGGGCTTGTCTCTTCTGACGCCGTAAGAATCATCTTGGCAGCCTCCTCCAAGCTCTTTGTGGACTTTTAACCCATCCATCCCAGTCTCTACACCTTAGCCCATGCTGCTTATGCTTTGACAACCAACCGCATATCCTGTATGTCTTCCAGAGGAAGTGGTTTTGGTAACTTTTTTCCACACAGTCCTGGCACAAGCTACATTGCCACTGCAGTCTCATTCGTGTAGTGCCTTCTTCTTGGCCTCCACTCCATGACCCAGAGCAACTGGCGAGCAACATTTAGGGTGCAGCAAGCAACATTGGGTATCATTGGTCTAGTGCATGTTTGTTTCTTTACTGTCAATATTTGAATGAACATCAATACATTGAGCATAAATGTTTCTCAACGCGGGGGCGGGGCGTAAGGCCCTCCAGGGTTGTAGGCATATATTTAGGGGTCTTACTTGGACTGTAGATCTTGGGGATTGGAGGCTGCACTTGTCACATGATGGCGGTACCAGTGCAACACGATTTTATAGAATTATTTGGACTTTTGAGGCATGTAATTGCTGTATTGCTACACTTGACGCTGCACACACGGCAGCCAAAGCATGCTGATTTGATCAATACTAGATTTCTTTTAGTTTGAGTACTAGTCGTTTTGCCGCCGCCCTACAAAAGCAGGATGGCAAGCCCACAATCCTTTGCATGTCATGATCTCACTATTCTGTTCTAAAAACAGTCATTTCACCTCCAACCTTTTTTAAACTCCAAGGACATCGGCAACATAATACGGAGCTGCGTGAGCAGCCCCCTCTTGACTTTGGGGCCATAAGAGCGCTATCCTAGCCCTTTCAGCATTGACGTCAGGCTTGTTTATTTCACGATTATTCAGGATGTCCCTCTTCTGGGATCCACTGTGGTTTTTTTTTTTACTCTTTTAATCTTAAAACAATTAGCCCCAGCTCCCAGTTCCTTTTGAGTTTTGTTTTTGTATTTTGGTGGTTATTCGAGAAACAGCTTTCTTTTATGACTTTGAGAGTTACATGAGAGTCTGTGTGGTAAATGATGGACCTAATTTGACAGATGAACCAAATATTTTTAAGCATGTTGCAATAGGCATTTATTTTACAATTCCTACAGTGCAGAAATCTTTTAGTACCATGGCCTGCATCATTCTGCCATGACAAGGTTTGGGAATAGTTCTGCTCTACTGTGTTTGCACACCAGGCTTATTTGGGGTACACTTGATGGGTGAGCCACGCCTGTAGACAAGTAGCCTTTTTACTTTTGTGACTGAGGAGAGGATTGGGAAGAAAATCTGGGAGGACAGTGTGTAGGGAGGGGTTAGATGTGGATGAAGTGTAGTGTCTCCCATAACCGATGTCCAGGAACTATATGATAGGTTATTTATAACGCGCTTAATACCCAGAGGTTTCTAAGCGCGGACCCGGAGATCGAACCCGTGTTGCTCCCTGTCGTCTTGTTTCCAAGGCGAGCGCGTTGCCCCTGAGCTATCTATCCTCCCGAGAATGTGGCCATCTGCTTGATGGTAGTGCACTGTTAACCTGCAACCCCTTTTTACCACTGGCAATTACGCAGTTTCCAGTTATGTCCTTTTGCAAGTTAAGGCTCTTGAAAAGGAGCGCAAGCACTAATCCAACAGTATTAAATCTTTTTTGGGGGAGAAAAGTAGGAAGGGTCGTAATTGTTTTGTCACCTACATGTTGTTTTAATGGAACATGATTTAGAAATATTTAAGCAGCAGCATACATATCAGTGCCCTTTCAAATCGTGCATGTCTAGATTTAATTGCTCATTTGCAGTATCCTTTTGACCCACTTTATGCAAAGGCAGGTAGGAAGATTTCTAGCTGCCTTGCAGGACAGACTAGGTCCCATTTTTCAGTAATATGGCGGGGGCCTTCTTGATTTATTTTTTATTTTTTTACTTCATGGGAGATTGGACTTGCGCAATACACGCAGAGCCTGGTTCTCGGGGGGGGGGGGGGGGGGGAGTTGTGGGGGGGTGGAGGGAAATGAAACGTATTCGCAATCACCCCATTGTCGGTGGCACACCTGGATTGTAACGGCCCTCGCCGAGGCTCAGGCTGGTGGGCTATTACCGGCCATGTACGCCCCTGACGCTGGGCTGATAGCCATAGTATTTTCATCATATTGTATGTTATTGTTAGCCAGACTGCCTGTGTAATAATAGACCTCAAAATTTTCAATTGCAGTCGAATGTGATGTTTCTTAACGTAATAACAAAGCTTTGATGTTCCCTGTACTTGACATATCTATTTTTTTTTAATTTTTTTTTTACTTTTGGCTCTTGTCAGAGGCAGGATTCATCAATTTGTTTCCAGTGGAAAATGCATCGATCGAGGTACATGCAGGAGAAAGCCTGGTGTTGAGAGTCGAATATGAGGCATATCCAAAACCAGAGGAAGAATTTTGGACCTATATGAACGACACTGTACTGAATACCTCAGATCATTTTGTCAGGTTCCGGGAGGAAGGCAATAGCAGGTAAATTGATTCTCAATGGCTAAAGACTTTTGTTAATACTACGCAAGAAGTGTTATTGTGATCTAGGAAGGATAGGAAGGGGGTACAATGAGGCACACAATGACCTAGCAAGCAAGAATACCTGGCTATGGCAGAGTTAGACGATGCCCACAACTCTCCACGTTGGCTTTTCCCTATTTATTCGTCATGCACTTTTCATACATTGAAGGGTAAGTATATTGATCTATATTCTGCAGTTAAGCCTTGCAGTTGCATTAGCTGCTGCCCATCCACAGACGATCGGCTTAAGGTATTTTGCCACCATGAAGATGCACTCTCTGGTCTGGCCTTTGATCCAGTCTTTTATGAGCGAGTGTCACTGTTGTTCTTACAAGCAGTAATGTGACTTCTAGCATACAAGACTGTTTATGCCACAGTTTTGTACAAAGGGCTTTGACGGCTCCTGTTTGGTATGTTTGAAGGAGCCATATATGTGGAGCAAGGAATGGGCTGAAGTTAACCAGGACTATCAGGCCTTCTGCTTTCTTCTGTCGAAGTTACATTGTCACTATTAGTAGATGAATTCAGAAGTGAATGTGGGAACCTGGGGAAAAGAAAAGTACAAATATTCATAACAATTCTATATTCCAACTTACCTGGACATTGACGGTGACCAGACTTCACTTGGAGAAGAGAACCTTTTCACGCAGAACTAATTTGCTCCATCAACATCTTTCAAATTGGCTTAGTGTGGACAAATGCAACACTGCTTTGTATTTGTTTTTATTGATTTATTAAGCGCCTTACACCAAAGTGCTGTACAATTGAACAACATAAAACATAAACAAACAATATAACAGTTGAAGCAAATACATTATGAATCAGTCAACAAAAAAGAGCAATTAGCTGAAGGGGATATATAGGGAAGGGGAGAGGGAGGGGAGTGGAGGAGGAGGGAAGGGGAAGTGTGAGGGGTGAGGCAGGGGAGGGGGGAGATAGTTGGGGGGAAAGAATAAGGAGGGGGGAAGCATAAAGTGGGAAGGAGTTTCAGGGAGGAGAATGGAGGAGGAGAGATTTAAGGGAAGTGCGGAATGAAGTGAAGGTGGGGGTAGAGCGGATAGCAAGAGGAAGGGAGTTCCACTGTAGAGGTGCTAGGAGTTGGAAGGAGCGTAAACGGGAGGAGGCACAGGGGGACGGAGGTACAGTGAGAAGGAAATGGTCAGCGGACCGAAGGGAACGGGAGGGAGAGTAGAAGGAGAGAAGGGAGGAGAGATAAAGGGGAGCAAGACCATGGAGAGATTTGAAGACAAGGCAGAGAAATTGAAATTTAAGTTGGGAGTGAAAAGGAAGCCAGCCAAGGTAAGAGAGAGAGGTAGAGATGGAGTCACGGGTGGCAAGTAGACAGAGGGTACGAACAGCAGAGTGGTAGATGGATTTAACAGGGGCAAGATGAGAAGTAGGAAGTCCAAAGAGTAGGGAGGAGCGGTAGAAGAGGCGGGACAAGATGAGGGAGGAGATTAAGAGTTTGGTAGCGTGGAAAGTGAGAGAAGGACAGATTTTTTTCCTTTCCTTGTAATGTAATTTGTATCCTTCATGTAGTCCAGCTTTCCCCAGGCTTAGTTTTGTAATTCTGCACTGACACTTATTTCTTTTTACCAAGCTTGTCCTCCATAGAACTGACTCCCCCCGCCTCCCCTGTTGCCACCTCTCCCCAACTCCCTCCACATCCCGGCTCTGGTAAATGTGTAAAATCTAGCTGAGTATACTTCAAAATGAAGTTTTTATGAGCAAGAGTTGGGTTACCCCTGTATCGGGCATCATCACCCAGTAAGCAGGGGCCACCTCTGGGGAAGGAGGAGGTAGTTTAGCTACTGCACATTTAATTTACGCATGTGACGCAAACTGTATCATTTTGTCCTTTATATGTGACGCATTACACATGGAATGTCTTCCCAATGCTGTTTCATGCACATCACCCAACACTGTGTCAATGGCACATAGGTATATTGCTATAACTCCATACGGCCTCGGGAGTGCAAAGTTGCTCCTGGTAGCTATTGGTATCAAGCAAACGAGGCTCTGCTTACAAGCTCCACAAGCAGGAGCTAACTGAATTTACGCAAAATTGATCCCTGTGTTAGGAATGAGTTCTTCTCCAGGCGTTTTGTCCCTCCTGAGTGTTTAGACGTGGGCTGGTAAGTTCTTGCAATTGGCCTTTTGCCTGCACGATCTGGTGGCGTTTTTAGAGCGCAATCCTTTTTGCTAAACATGGATGGTGGTCACTGGTGTTCAGGAATCGTCTGCACCAGGGTTGAGGCTGTGGCCATTACTTTCTTGTGCAGAAATATTTTTGGTAAAAAAATGTGGGTTCTTAGGGTAAACCCGTTTGATTTTATGATGACCTTCACTATAAGTGCCTTTTAAGTGTCGGTCATAATGTGGAAAAATAGACAATTTGATGACCTGGTCCAAGAAAAACTGGGCTTTGCATTAGCAGGAGACCCTCGAGTCTACCTTGCTGGTTGTCTGATGAGGGACGCTATGGTTTTTAAGCGGAGGAGGGAGAAGGTGTCTTGGGATCCCAGGCAGAGATTTCAATGGAAATGTTCAGAAACCATGTAAAGTTGTGAGTGTGCTTCTGGATACTCTGTGCTAAGCGCCCACTTTCAAATCCACTAACCGCTTAAATACAATATTTCCTTTGCTTTCCAGATATATCAGTGAACTGCACCTGATACGATTAAAAGGAGCAGAAAGGGGCATTTACACCTTTCATGTTGACAATTCGGATGACAGTGCTTTGATGATTTTTAACATCCTTGTGAAAAGTAGGTGGAAAAAAAATCGCCTTAACTGCCTAAGTGCGCGCGCTGCTGTACTGTCTGCGTAACATAGCTCATCATTCTGATCTTGCAGCTAAACCAGAGATCCTCAGCTCCGAGCGCCTTGACAATGGCATGCTGCAGTGCGTCGCCGCTGGCTTCCCGGCGCCAACCATTGACTGGTACTTCTGCCCTGGAGCTGAGCAGGGGTGAGTACAAGAAAAGTGCAGTCCATTGCTGAAATTGGGCATGTCTGTGTCATGTCTTAAGTTTGCTGAAACAGATCTATTGGGGGGGGGGGGGGTGTTTGTGTGTGTGTGTATGTGTATGTGTATGTGTGTGTGTGTATTATATCCTGTAATATGAAATGCGAATTTCAGGAAATCAGAAACCTATGTAATGGCGACTTGTATTCTAATTCAGAAACGCAATAGTTCAGGATTTTGATGTATTTAGTAAACTTCTCTGCTTTGCAGATGTCACTAGAATCCCTGGGTGGGATTTTCACATCATAGGCGTACTTCTATAGCATGCAAGACAATTGATTGAGTACCGTAATTGCGAGAATATTGTCAGTCATGTTAATTTGACTAAATGATTCACAGGCATGTTTTTTAATATTACCTGGGAATTGTCATGTAACCCTTGGTGGGGCAGGTTTGTAAAAATGTCTAGATGTGTCGTGCTTCTGTCCATTTGTGGTCATATGCTATTCTATCGGCACAATTCTGCATGGCAACATATGGGCATTGTGGTAGGTCAGTAGGAGGAGACGGGCTATCGTGTTCCATGTTCAACTTGATTATATATAAATAATAAAGAAAATACCTCAACCCTACTCTATGGTGTTCCCTAACTAAACTAGAGTGCCCGTCGTCCGGTGTGAATTCCGAACTTAATGGTCAGTCCTCCGTCAGAAACTAGCCTCAGCTGACCCCACCACTATTAATAATATATGATAAAAGACCAGGAGAATGACTCTCTTCTCCTGGGGGGATGCTTTTCAGCACCAGTCTCCAATACGACATCTTCAAATAGTCTCTTGCTTTTCCTTGTAATAGTTCCTTAAGTTCTTTCATTGGGTCTTCCCAGGCACCTGTGTATTTGTCACCCCTGTTTCTCAAAATACTTTTCTTCTTAAGATATGTAGACAAAGTCTCTGTCTGACTCTTATACCTCTGGCTTGGCACTCACAGGAGCATGGAATTCTAATCCTTTTGCCAATCACTGGGATGAGTGTGTTGTGTGTGTCGGCCCCCTGGATGATCTTGACTTTTTATATACTTTTGCTAAACACCAGGACGAGGATGCAGTTTCCTCGAGTGATCATCACTCTTTACGCCTCACTCCCCGGGTCTCCCGCTTTCCCCAGTACCTGTATTAAGGGGGTTCCTCGTCACCGGGTCAGCTTTCTCTTTCTCTCCTCCTTGATTCTCTGGTTCCTCCCGTGTCCCTCTTCCAACACGCTTTGCTCTTCTTATGTTTTCAGCGATGAAAGGGTTTTTCCTTCAGTTCCGTTCCACGCCATCACCTTCCTCCATCTGTTGATCGGGTTCTCTTCCCATGAACACCTCCTCAGGTCTTATTGGCATATAGCCTACCCGGCATGGCAACAATAGGGGTCTTAATTTGCCCTTCTTGCTTGTCCCACCAGGGACTATTTTGGGATTTCCTCCGCTCTGCATGTCGGACAGCATGCTCCTGTCCCTTCTCCATAACTGCTTTTTCACTGACAAGGGAGCGTCTCCCTCGGTTTCTCTGCCTCCTTGATCCGGCTGGTTTGAAACTCCCAGGTCTCACTTCCTTCTTCTTCTGACCCTCCCCTTTTTATGACTCTCTGCTTGGGCTTCCAAGGAAAGTCCTTCCTTTGTGTCAGGGCCATATTCACTGCGCCTCCTGTTGGCTTCTTCGTGTCAGTACTTGACAGGCAAGCACTATTCATTACTCATGTTCTTACTGTTCACAGTGTCAGGTTGATATTGTTATTCTGCTATTACATTACAATAATACATAAATGAGGAGTTTAGTTGTTTGTCAGTTAATAAAGCTGTACTGGTTTTTGGGGCTAGTAAGAAGGGAATTCCTTTTGGGAAAGGGAGTCCTTATCCTAAAGAGGGGGAGGCTCTCCCTGTGAGGTCCTGCTCACCACCACCCCTAGGGGGAATGTTGCATAGCGGACTCACCTCCCTAGCCTCACAGGAAGGGACTCCCCTCTTGGGGGAAGTGACTGAATCTCTCGATTCGTCACAGCATCTGCCTCTTATTAAAAGGTTGAAGTTTAATATATTGTGCCAGGCTTGGCTTTTAAGCATTTACCAGAGTTGCCTTTGCCTCATTCCACAATGTCCTGAATCAGTGGTCGAAGTGTACGAAAAGAAGTAGTGGAACTATGTTCCCTGTGGCCTTCATCCACTCCCCACAAACCTCATCACCACGCCCCCTCCCACACACAATACAAACGCCCAAACACTTGCACCTGCTGTTTAAGGGAAACGTTCAGTGCAATGCACTGAAAATGCACGTTTCAACTTCTTCCTACACTTTTATTTTAAATCAAAACCATTCTGGAACAGTTTCTTTTTAAAATAAAAGTATAGGAGTTGTAAAACGTAATTTAAAAAAGTAGAGGCGCAGCGCTCCCTCCCGCTCACTTCGACCACTGTCCTGAATGATATTGTACCAATGCTATAGATGTAATACAGTGCATGGAATGGTAGCGCCTTGAAACACCTGTGTATAGGCGCGTTACAAGTGCCATATATCATATCATAGCTAGTCCTGTCGATTTCTGGCTTGGCATGGATATTATTTTAACAAAGCAGTGTTGAAAGGCGTTACCATAATGCAGGCATCCGAGCTCGCAAACCGAGGTTCTATGGGTTGCACCGTTCTGTCTCGCTTGGGATGTTCATCGACTAAAATGGGAACTTACCCAGAGTTGCCTTCCCATTTTTGCGTGTTGCATGGACTACCCCCTGCCTCCTTATATAGTACTTAGAGTGAAAAATATGTTGGTTAAAGGGATGTTCTTGTTGCCACGAAAAATGAAAGCCCAACAATGTGCCAGGTTTAATAATTTAAAAAAACATATATATCTTACCAGCCGTGCCCACTGAGCATGGCCTGGGACCGTGCCCCAGGTACCCTGAGCAATTTAGGTCCTTTTGATGCAGCCTGGTAATCTGTGCCCAGTGCATACTTTTCCCTGGTTTGACCCGTGCAGGAACCCCTAAGCTACTCGATGGCCTCACTGGGCATGGACCACAGGCAGCCATGTCCTTTGCCGACTTTGATTAGGTAGGGCTTTTGGCCATGCTCTCCCCCCTCCCCCAGCGACATAAAGTGGTGGATGGGCCTGGCCACATTGAGCCTGGTCTGTAGGCTACAAGGTTGGATTCAAAGGTACGTAGCTAGATGCTCAATGCAGACCTAGAGGCCAAATGGCATTTCAGAAGTGTTGCCCCCCAATCCCCACTCACCCTTACCTTCCCTAAAGTCGGGGTGGACCCTAGGACGTCCAGTATACCGCCCTGGACTCCGCACCTAGTCAGCAGCTAGAGTGGCAGACATCTGAATGTTGTTTGCCCAGGCCACCAACCAGATTAGTTCTCTCAACAAGAGCCAATCCGGTTGTCCCAGTCTGGACCGGGACCCCAAGTAGTAAATTAGGTATCCACTTGGCTATATGCGAGTCCCCAGATTGTACTGGACAAACCTGAATATTTATGGGCACGTTAAACCAAACTAGATGGATTTGTCAAAGCATGGTTTCGGGACCAGATGGCCCGCTCATGGAGCATTATGTTGAATGGTACCAATGTGGTAAACTGCTGAGTAATTGCAGTTCATGTTGCTAATCCGAACTAAAGAGCCACTATTTTAGAGCTGCAATTGAGATATATTTATATATCGGCCTTTTTAACAGAGGTTCAATTTACTGCAGAAGTGCTAGGGCCGCCTCTGTGAAATCTGTGTAAATATGGCATGCATATGTTCCACCACCAACACCCCCACATCCCCAGTACAAAAGCAGAAAAGATGCATAGTAGGGTTGCCGTTCCAAAATGAATATTTGTGTACGCTCTCCAAGTGAACACAAGTAATTAACCACATACCTTATGGCGCGTTTCTCAGATAGAAAAGAGCGTTTTCCAGTAGGATATATTTTAGGAAAGAGCGCGCTAATTGATTTTTTTTTTTTACATGATGAATTATTAAAGGTAACTCTAGAGATGAGCATTTCATCAGGATGAAAAGATTAAAGCTCTTCTGTTGAAGGGAGACTTATAATGTACTTCTAGTCTGTGTTTGTTTACAAGAAAGCTTGTGTTCTTTGAGGATGCAATATTCGACCACATGTATTATCTTCGTATATTTGCGTCTCATTATTTCTCTTGCACTGCTCGTGGAAAGAACTGGAACGATCTTCTTGATCTATCACTGCTAGTCCTAAAAGGTTCCGATCAGGAGAACTGCCTTTGGGTTTTACAATTCTGAGTAAGAAAACGCTTGCATTTTGGCATGCAGTTCTGATGTTCTGCTCCCTAGCTCCCATTCCTGTGTGGGGACATTCCTGGTGTCGGGAGGATAGCTCAGGGGCAACACTCTGGTCTTGGAAGCAAGATGACACGGAGCAACACGAGTTTGATCCCTGGGACCGCGCTTAGAAACCTCTTGGTAGTTAAGCCTGTTATAAATAACCAATTACAATTTGCTTTGTTCTCCCAAAGTAACTCCCTCGAGCTTAGGACTTCGTTCCATCTAAGCCCAATTACTTGCGTTATGCAACGCCAGCTTTTTTCACAGTAACTTTGAAATGGCATTGGATGTGCCAATCCCAATTAAAAAAAAAACAATTCTTTCAACTAAATGGTTTTTCCTTGTTCTCCTCCCACTTCTTTAAATTATTAGCATCCTCTTTATTTTTCCATCTAGCATGTAGCAGTCCTTTATTATCGCTCTTCCCATCCTTACAAGATCCAATAGGGGCAGCTTCTATTCTCGCCTCTTTTTTATTTTTTCTTGCAGGGATGGCAACTTGCTTCATTTTTGCTCTGCCTCCACCTCTTCAGCTGACTGTTGTATACAAAGCTTTCCTTTTTTGCTCCCATTGACCATTTACCAGCCTCACTCAATGCCATATACATTCTGAAATCTTCATCCTGATACTTCTTTTTTTTTCACCACCTGTTCCTCAGAACTGCAGAGCAACTAAAAAAAATATTCCCCTCCCTCCCCCAGGACCCTTTCGCACCTTTCAGTCTTCTTCAATAATTGGCCAATTGTTTGCTCCACCCATCATCTGAAAGCATGCAAACAAAGGCCATGCAGGACCCACAGTGTCCCTGTCATTGGCAATTGCTGTTCTTCACCCTTCAATTGCAAGCCTTGCATTGCTTCTCTCTTTCAGACCATAAAGACTTCTAGATAAAATGAGAATTTGTCAACTGGCAAGGTCTGATGGACCAGATCCCGCCTGCTCATTCTCCTCCGCACCCTATACTGTGCAGTGCTAAACACCTAGTAAACCCAACCATCCCCATTAATATGTCCCGCACCTATCCCTATCCTGAACTGACCTTACATTTAATTGCCACCTGTGTGTATTGAACTCCATTCTACTATTTTTCCTCTGGTACATTGAATGTACAGATCTTGTCTGCAAACTGGTTTACATCCCCTTCCACCATGTCTGTGCTGCCACCTTTCTGGTATTTTGCAGAACACCAGATTGATGCTTGAAGTTCTCTATTTGCTACCAATATTTCTGTAGGACATTTCTACACTCTTTGCTGCTGCTTTTCACTGCATTACATACGACACTAGTTTACATGGTAGACGCCATTCTTAAACTGTGAGCCTGGATGTCTGCATCAGGGGACTTTCTGGCATTCATGAAGGGGACCCCCATTCCAATACCTTGATTTACTTCCCAGGTGGCCCTGTCAAATGTATAGATTAGACTTGTCTAGCATAAATGACAAGTGTAGAACCCCGCCCCACCTCCCCACCCCGGCATGGATCACGTAGCCCACTCTTCAGAGATCTTTTTTTGATTATGGTTTCCAGTAGGTTCACCACCGCTAATGTCCAGGGGACTGAACGCTGATGTACGGCCGACATTCACTAAATTTTGAAGAATAGGGCCTTTTTGTATCGCTATTTGGTTGAACGAATGGTGATGCTTTTATATGCATCTATCCCATAGTTCTATTGACTTATCCACTTTAGTTGTTTTGTTCATGTACTTGCATCCAGAACCTGCCGCTGAAGCTCATCCGAGACACACTGGTGTTTATTCCACCAACTATCTAAACAATTCTCTTGGTTACAATTTTGTTTTTTTCTTTCTTCCCCTTCACCCCCAGGAATCCCTTTTTATATCCCAGTGTATCCCCCCATATTTGCACGATGGCCATATACTCCTAGCTTCATGGACTTAATTTCTTCTCCATCTGCACCTTTTGCTTTCCTCGCAACCTCCCTGCTTCTTTCATCTCTCCAGGTGTAGTTCTGTCCTCCTATCACATTGATACTGGGCCTTTCCCAAATTCTGACCCTTTTGCCACCTTTGAGCAGCCTGTGTTTGCATTTGGTAACTGGAGATAAAGAGAATATTTCGCCTGTGTGCCACTCTACAATATATATATGGTGTGATGTGTATTTAATTCTACACAATCCTTGCTGCAACAAACTGTGGCTGATGATCACTTATAGTCCGCCTTTGGAAAAAGGAATTGGTAATAAGTTAGTAAGGTAGTTGCGTTACACAGTACGTAAGCAAATTAAGATGAATAGTTCAGATTTATTAAGGATTCAAAGTCAATTGAGATAGGTGCTGTTTGTCGTCATTTTCTTATGCCCGTTATAAACCCTGGCCACGTGGCACTGGAGACTTTGGCAAAATAGCAGTTCTGTTAGGGAATTGGCCCCATTCTACCATCGGTTCGCAGACCCTCATCCTCCCCAACTTCTCACTTTTATTTGTTGGTAAATTGGCCATTTTACCACTTGTTTCCCTGAGTTCCAGAATAGAGTTTTGTGAAAAATCCATCTCTGCCCACCCCAGGTTTCATGCCGCCTTGTGCAAGGACCTTTTCAAGTACACCACAGCCACCCTTGCGGTAGTGCAATGGGAGCCTGACTCCGTGGTGCAGTGGACGGCTGCATATCCAGTGTGTGTGTTTCTCCACTAGCTGCCTGTCTGGGACGAGTCTTGTGTTTAGTTAGGAACGTTGTCCATTGGATAAAGCTAAAATTAAATCATTAACAATTTGGAACATTGTAAATTATTTGTTTTCCAGGTTTATTGGACAGTTTAATAAAAAAATTTAAAAAATCTGAAACATTCGCATGATTGGTATGGGAATGTGACTTCAACATATTTAAATGCGTAACTCTATACTATTTTATACCCCTATCCAGGGACAAAAATTTAGTTTCAAGCTACTAGCCAGCCATAAAGTCACTCGCCACCTCAATTCTATACATACAGAGCCCACCATTTCCTACTAGCCAAGAGTCAAATATCACTAGCCAATGGCTAGTGGCGAGTGTTCATTTTGCATCCTGCCCTTTAATAGAGGCTGGTTTGCCAATCGCTTTGTCGCTGACCCGTCAGCTGTCTTCCTTTCAATCGCGGCTACGTCTTAGTCTGTAGCACTGTTGAAACTACATGGTTCTGTAGATCTGAGTTTTGTATCGTCAAAAATTCTAACATAATGATTAACCCTTCCCCGCACTAATAAGAATTCAGCGTACTCTTCCCCACAACCTTTTACTGTGCAGATAGGGATGCGTACATGTGTGAACGACATGCAATTCACAATTATGAACCCTACGCCACTACGAAACCAAAAGCGATTGCTGACCACAGGCAACTTTCACCGCCTCGAGCTGCTCCACCATTTGCTTTAAATTTCCTTTAAAACTGGTTGCATTGTGTTTCTTCTTGGCCTATGTCAATCCTGGCTGTTCGATTAGCAACAACTGTACTAATGTTCCTAAAACGTCAATCAACGCATTGCTGTATGCCTGCAGTCGCACGGTGCCGCTTTATGTGTAGATTTGGTGTGGTTTAACATTGGATATGCAAATCTTGTGGCACATTGTTCGAAAATAATTCAATAAATGCGTGAACGCATCCAGGAAGTTAAAATATTTGTTTTTCTTAAAGGTGTACAGATTCACCTGCGATTCCTGCAGAAGATGTCAAGCAACGGCCCGAAAATTCGTCTTTTGCCTCGATCGGGCGGATAGTTGTAGAAAGTACAATCGACGTGAGCGCCTTCAAGAAGAACGGCACAGTTCAGTGCATAGCGTCCAACACCGTGGAGAGCACTTCATCGGTGTTCAGCTTTGCGATTGAGGGTAATTCATGTCCTGATTTGGAAGTCTTTGAACTTGCAGATTTAGCAGAGCCAGATGTATTCGTCAGAAGATCAGTCGAGAAGTACGTGGTACTACTAGTTTAAATCTCTGTATAAAATGCTTTGCAGTTCAGCCGTTGGGTCAGGCCATCTTAGTTTGTAGGAACACTGATGCATAGCCGGGTGTGGTGTTTGCCATGGCTTAAATGATGTAGGAAAGAAAATGTGATTTGCCAAGGTTGGTCACGGATGGATCATCCTTGTTATCTTTTTATGTCGGCATGAAAAAGATGTAGTTACATAGCGCAGTGCTGAGCCATTGGGTCAATGATCGGGCAAATAAGTCTTATTAAAACCTGCCACAGTTTAGTTATCGGAAGGCCATCAGCCTCACTTTGAATCCTGATTGGCGGCGTCATTTTTTCTGAGAATAATCTCTTATCCCCTTGGCACTTGACATTCATTTTTTCTCAGTATTTCTTGCTGAAGAATAAGTACGAATGATAAGGTTGAGGATATTGTCTAGCTTAAGTTTGTATCGGCTTCAATATATAGGACCTCATTTTCAATTTCCTGCGTAAATACATGGTGGGGACCTGTACACGTTTTCCTCATTTGCACAGCGGTGTGCCGAA
The DNA here is from genome assembly GCF_040938575.1 of Ambystoma mexicanum. NCBI lineage: Eukaryota > Metazoa > Chordata > Amphibia > Caudata > Ambystomatidae > Ambystoma > Ambystoma mexicanum. The sequence goes on along the minus strand of NC_090937.1, from coordinate 1,091,096,271 downwards.
GAGGAGTGCAAAAAGGCAGTTTACGTGCCTGTACGCCGCTCTTTCATTGAAGTGGCCAAGCCACAATGTTCTAATGGCTTTCCATTCGGGAGGATAGCTCTGGGGCAACGCGTTTGTCTTGGAAGCAAGACCATGCAGAGCAACACAGGTTTGAATCCATGTCCCGCGCTAAGAGACTGGTGACCGGTGTATGTGACCGGTGTTAATGCGTTTACTTGCACAAATGTGCTTCTAGTCCCAACTGCCCCGGCTGCATTTTACATATAATGCAACAGTAACAATCACCTGAAGGAGACGCCGAGTTCACTTTTAAATGGTTTGGGTTGGTAACAAAAGGGCGACATTGGGGGGGGAGGATACCCACATTTATTCATTAGAATGTAAACCTACGCACTGTTTGCGGGAATCGAGGTATGTGCGTTTAAATCCAGTGTTCGAGGTTTTTAGAATGCGAGATTAACAGGATGTTCTTCTAGTTGTATTTTTAATGAGATGCTATTAATCTATTCTTTGTTGGGCCATGGAATACCATGCATTAGGCTTTCTCAGTCTGTCTGCAGAGTTCTGTGCTGCCGGCTGGCTAATAAAATAACTCTTGTATGGCTTGCAAAACGAATGCAAAGTCCACCATGTGGTGGACTGTAGAAAGGTGCATAGAGTCTTGGTGGATGGAGGCTACTGCTCTGCTATAGAACTGCTTGCTGCTGCAGCTTGTCACACTGCGTAGCGTGCCGGTCCCACTGTGTAGCGTGCCGGTCCTTCTGAATATACAGTGACCAACGCCTGATTTGATAGGTTGAACCTTCCACCAACTAAAAAATAAGACTAGTTTACAATTTGGGGCCAGCCAAAAAGCAGCTCAGCCGTAATGTTCTTAGGAGATTTAAAAACAGCCTGTATTAAGTGGGAGACCATGAAACATGGCAGCATTGCGTGGTACAAATCACTTTAACATAGCCAAACATATCGAAGCACATCCTGGGCTTGAAGTCTAGCGTAACATCATAACAGCTACTGTTTGTGCCATCTGGTGGGGTGCAACAATCCCTTTTCTTTTCTCTTTTGTTTTTGTTTTCTCTTACTCAGTGGTTCACTTTTTTCTCCTCTGTAGTCAGTACTTAACCGGTGGTTTGTCTCATAAAGTAATGTAAACAAATCACCTGAAATCAAAAATATTACATAGGGTAAGTTTAAGGCAATGGAGTTGTAGGACAGCCTCACTCGGTCAGACCGGTCTTCTTTGAGTGGTGATGAAGACAATCCAGACAATGAGGAGATATTTACTCCGCAGCGCTCTACCCACTGTTTGTCCACTTTTAAATGACATCAGGGTCTTCATCGCCAATCTTTCACTGGTGTCTTTCCCCCTCAAATCTTTTTTTCTGCAGTGCGCACACAATCTATTTAGTTTGTGTTAAATAATGCATCAGTGTCTTTGTCTAGCCAGTTCCGCTCATGACACACGAGGGCTTGGGTCTCACCGTGAGGCATTGATTGGGTGGATTATGTGTACTCTGTGCACATGCAGTAAAATATGCATATGTAGCATGTGTTCTGTGTAGTTGGATGTCGCTGTGTCAAGTGTGGTGGAGTAACATCTTTTTTTGTGTGTGTATTTCTAGAAAAAATCAGTACGCACACCCTCTTCACTCCATTACTGATCGGCTTCATAGTGGCTGCCGGACTGATGTGTATCGCTGTTGCCGTGCTGGTGTACAAATATATACAGGTAATCAGAAAAGTTGTTTCTTTTGATAATCTCGTTTTACCACCCAGTTGTATTAGCTTGGCCATAAAAAAATGGCAGTAATGTGTGGGGGGTATTCTTTATTTCAGAAGCCAAAATATGAGATCCAGTGGAAGGTGGTTGATGAAATAAATGGCAACAATTACGTGTATATAGACCCGACGCAGCTTCCGTATGACCACAAATGGGAGTTCCCCAGAGATCGACTGTCCTTCGGTGAGTAGAAAAGATTTTAGATTGACCATTGCATTGCATGCAAGCAACGTGTGTGGTGGGTGTGTGTGGTGTGTGTGTGTGGTGTGTGTGGGTGTTTTTTTTATTCATTATTTTTTTTTTTCCTTCAAAATTCTCTAAGACAAAAAGAGCTAGGTTGTCGCTTTAATTTGAGCAATGTCCAGTCTGTAGAGTCCACAAGAAACTGGGCTGCACACAAGGTCTAAGGACATCCGTGCTGGACGAAATCCATAATTGATTCCCCTTGATTTAAAGTGATTGGCACGGGGAATGTCACACAGGAGTGGTGATGCTGCTCCAAGTGCCTGGTCGGCCCTTTTGTGACTTTCCTCGAGTTCATGCTTCTGATTGCAGGTGTAGGGATGGTTCTTGGGCTCATCTAAGTTTTAGTGTTGCTTATAAATGCCTACTGTGTTTTTGCTAATAGTCACAATTGTCACTAAGTACGATTTTTGGTTACTGAGGAAGCACTGCTGATTTTCTTCCAAGATGAGTTAATTGCCATCTCGATTGTGTAATTGGCGCCTTTCTAAAAAAAAAAACACATTTGAAATGGAGAATTAAGCCTTTAGCCCCCAGTGGAAACCTGCAAATGCACCTGTTATTCACATCAAATACAGAGTGTTCATCTAAAAATGTTCTCATCTTGTGTTCTACTTTTTTCAGGGAAAATTCTGGGGGCTGGAGCTTTTGGCAGAGTTGTTGAGGCAACTGCGTATGGCCTGTTTAAGCCCGACACTACCATTACTGTAGCAGTTAAAATGCTCAAGCGTAAGTATTCGTCGGACTCTTTGATTAAACTCTCAACTGCACTCTACCTTTTGTCCGCTAACCATCCTATGTCCATTTTCAGCGAGTGCCCACTCCACTGAGCGAGAGGCACTCATGTCCGAGCTGAAGGTTCTGAGCTACCTGGGGCAACACATCAACATTGTGAACCTCCTGGGTGCCTGCACCGTCGGAGGTAAGCCAGCCACTGAGTTGCTACTCCAGAAAGCAAACCTTGCGCAAGAACCGTCTGAAGTACTTGGTAGAGAGCCATAGGTGGTAAAGCAAATTGCCATTTTCCTAAATGGACCACACTATATCAAAAATAGCCATTTATTTTAGCAACCAGTCGTTTGTTTTACTCTGAAGTGACTGACTATATCCAATTGAGTAAATAATGTAATAGCTAAGTGGGTTGGTAGGTAATATTATTTTAGGTCCAGCTTCATCTTGTCGGCCAGAGTGTCGGTGACCATTCATGTTCTGATATAATCCGTGAATCTACAGTGTAAAGTGAGCCTCCTTTAGCCACTACTATGTCATCCTGCATAACTTGAATTGCAACACCTGCCATTGGACAACGTGGTATTCCCTTCTACCATGTTAGGTCATTGTAATGGCTGAAAATGGCATCCTGGAAACGAAGGGGCCAAAACAAATGGTGTCCTTCCGGTTGCATGTACACCCTCCTGCTTTGCCTTTCATAAAATGTTTTTCATAAGTTTAAATCATGGTGGCCGTGTTGGGCGAGTATATGTTCCAAACAACGGGTCCCGGCATGCACACTACCCATTCTTTCAAACAAATACATTGCTGTCAGCACCCCGGACATCAACCCAGGGTACTGATATCAATAATCGTAATCTCTTCACTCGGGCCTCTAATTGAGGCCCCATGCAGTTACTGGCCAGTTAGAGAGGCCTGAGTGAAGTGATTAATTAGTCAAATGAACAATGCATGTTCTAGAAGACCATGTGAGCCAGCAGTGTTTTTTTTTTTTTTCTGCGTGGGAAACTCCAGTCCATGTTGGATGGGTGCAGGAACATCCATATGCTCACTTGGAGGGTAAAACATTCTCCTCATCGCTGTTATTAGCCCACTAAATTGTACTCTGTTTATCGGCCGAGACCAGAGCCGGGATTCAAACTCGCAAACTCTAGCTTGCCCCACGTCAGGCAATCACTTAACCACTGAGCTATCCAATTTTTAGCTATCCCTTTCTAATGGATTGAGCACTTTGTCTCAACCTTTTTTTGTATAAGCGTTTTTTTCCGCATACATGAACACTGCACTTCTGGTAGGAGTCTGCATTGTACTTCCTCACCTATGTTAGTAACGTCACCGTCTTTTGCAGTGCAGTGCTCATGGGCACAGTCCAAGTTAACCTTTTGGCGCCCAGCCACATGCACTTCTAGTGACAGACTTAATTATCTCACTTTGTATGTGTGTATAAGCTCTTCTTTTGTGCTCCTAAATTAATCTGGAACTATATTCTAAACGGAAGTAAGTCCGACCGGTTGTTTGAACCTGAGCACATTTCGGTACATCGCATCTTCCTTCAGGAAGTGATGAAAACCAAACATAGGTGCCTGGCCTGACACAGTCCGGCCCACTGTTAAACATCCATCCATTCATGCTTGCGGCTTGTGTTTATATAACTTTCACTCTCTGCCATATGTCTGGCTTTATAATGGCTTCCTGGGATCACTCGGTTTCATCTCGCAGTCCTGTGGGCTTGAAGGGAAAGGAGGCTCTGCAGGCGTGCCTCCTGCTTGGGAACATGATCTGCTGGTCCGATTCCTCACATGTAGATGTCTCCGCTCTGACATTTATGGCCCTTTTTTCACAAAATACTCTATGCAGGTTCTTTTCCCACACATGACCCCTTTGTGCAGTTTGCTCCAGTGTCTGCTCTCGGAGCTCCACATCTGACTAATGCGCTGCGCTTACTGTTCAAAATAAGTGATTTTGACAAGCACCTTTTTATGTGGAAGAAATCCATTTTATGTGTGTAACGTTTTTTCTTCCGTCGTTCAACATTACACGTGTCATTACAAAGAACCCTTTATGATGAATTCCGGTATGGAGAAACCTTTTTTGAAAGACTTGATACCCTTAGCAAAATGGTGTGAAAAAGCAATTGTTTCATTTTATTTTTATACTTCTGAATTCCACAAGCCCAGGCACTGTATCCTACCTCTAATGGTATTCATAACATTAATGACCATTTTGGCAGCACATAATTGTATGCGATCACAAATCCATTTCACAGATATTTATTTTACAAATATATTTATTGCATTTTAAATGTTCTTCATATTCTTACATTTTGGAATGTCTAGATTACATTTCTTTGTGAAAAAATCATATTGACGGTTTCCTTAAGAATGATTTGAAGCTTCCTTTTTCTGAATGTCAGTTCATCCCGGGAGGATAGCTCAGCGGCAGCGTGCTCGACTTGGAAACAAGACGACATGGGGCAACGCAGGTTCGATCCCTGGGTCCGCGCTTAGAAACCTCTGGGTATTACGCGCGTTATAAATAACCCATCATATCATACAGGACCTCTGAGTCTCTGTAGATATCCCTCAACAAATCGTAAACTCTTTCCGATATACCGGATAGGTATGGTAATGGTATGATACGAGATTGCCCCCCCCCCCAATTCAATGTATTTGCACAGCCCTTGTGTATCATGGCTAGTTATTTTCTGACTTCCGTCCCATGTCATTTCTCACATGCTCACCCGGCACGCCCTCCTCTAGGACTCGCTGAATTGCAATGTTAAGGTTTAGAGGACTGTCGGTATTGAGGCGGGTGACAGCAGCTTGTTACTTATGACGGACACCTGACACGTGATCAGAATGCGGCGGCCAAAAGCTCCATTAATATCCCTTATTAAGATTGTTATTCATGACTTTGAACGATCTTCACTTCACTGCCACTTTTTCTACTTGCCCTTGCCACATTTTTCACGCACACAGTTGTTGACTTGCATAGATTTTGCATCTTTGCATTGTTCTCCCAATAGATGCATCTATGTTTATACGCACTAAACGCACTCCTTCTGTGGTTAACCCTAATTGGCACCCTGGTGAGTGCGAGCAACCAATAGGTTGCTCAGATCACTGGCTTTAGCAGCCGATCTTTGTCTGTGCTCTGAGTAAGCAGGTGGCTGCACGCAACCTCTTTCCCCCCCGAACACTGGGCCTCTTGCGGCACTTTCTGCCCTCTCCCCCGAACACCTGGGCCTCTTGCGGCACTTTCGGCCCTCTCCCCCGAACACCTGGGCCTCTTGCGGCACTTTCTGCCCTCTCCCCGAACACCTGGGCCTCTTGCGGCACTTTCGGCCCTCTCCCCCGAACACCTGGGCCTCTTGCGGCACTTTCGGCCCTCTCCCCCGAACACCTGGGCCTCTTGCGGCACTTTCTGCCCTCTCCCCCGAACACCTGGGCCTCTTGCGGCACTTTCGGCCCTCTCCCCCGAACACCTGGGCCTCTTGCGGCACTTTCGGCCCTCTCCCCCGAACACCTGGGCCTCTTGCGGCACTTTCTGCCCTCTCCCCCGAACACCTGGGCCTCTTGCGGCACTTTCTGCCCTCTCCCCCGAACACCTGGGCCTCTTGCGGCACTTTCTGCCCTCTCTCCCGAACACCTGGGCCTCTTGTGGCACTTTCTGCCCTCTCCCCCGAACACCTGGGCCTCTTGCGGCACTTTCTGCCCTCTCCCCCGAACACCTGGGCCTCTTGCGGCACTTTCTGCCCTCTCCCCCGAACACCTGGGCCTCTTGCGGCACTTTATGCCCTCTCCCCCGATCACCTGGGCCTCTTGCGGCACTTTCGGCCCTCTCCTTCTGCATAAAGCTGCTGCTTACATTTATATTGTAAGCCACTCTTAACTCATCCCTTGATACTACTGCGTGACGGCCCCCTCAAAGCCTGCTTCACTATAATCATTGGCACAGTGGTCCACCAAGGAAATGGAAGAGGGGATGAGAGCGGCATGTTATTCATAGTTTTTCTTTATTTTGAAGGTGAAGAAACGGGCCCACGTGCCCTCCAAAGCAGTTTATTTTCTGCTTAACACCCCGGATGTTACCCAGGGTCTCTCCCTTCCTTTTATGCTGCTAGTGTGGTACAGCCTGCCACCTCTGCGTTTGTCTTCTGTGTTTTTGCTATGGTTTCACCCATTTGATGCAAGGAGCCTGTTAATCTGTATTCTGTCGGTTTCCTCTTTCTAGACCAAAGCAAGCACATTTTTCTTTCTCATGATTTCAAGATGATGAAGGAGGGTACATGGCACTAGTTTGCGTTGCCATCACCTGATTTCATCCGGTGATTCTCAGCATGCCACATGAACACGCCTTTATACACCACTGTCTCCTTGTTAGGCACCACAGACTAGGATCCAAAACCCCTTCTGTTATTCTGTGAGACTGTGCACATTTAGGCTGGCATGCTGCTTACACTTGACATATGACCACCACCCAGCAAGTGCTTTTGTAAGAGTATCGCTATTTTCAGGAAAAGGCAGCATTCGTTGCATTTTTTCCGTCGGAATGAACAGTTACATCCTGTAGTGGAGTTAAAGGTTGAGTGGTCGAATTAGCGTGTAAAGTAAATCATTAGCCTGTACCAATCTGTGTTGGAGGACATTTCGGAGTGTCCGTCGAGCAATGATCGATCTCCCGCACCGATGTGCTGTTCGACGGCAGCACTTGAAACCGAGCCTACCATAACGTTATTGCTAGTCTTTTCTTTAGTCTGATTTGTGCTCAGGGCCCAGTTGTTTGCAGCACATCAAAGGAATAGTTGCCCAAAATAGTCTGTGTGCGTCAGTTCCTTGGACAACTTGGAAACGTCAACCACATTTAATGCTTCAATCGTTCACTGCCATCAATGAAGGCTCTCCTTCCTAGCTGAGCTCTCTGTAATTTTCCACACCAAGTTAGTGTTTTTGTCAGTGTCCTTGAATGGCCTTGCGTTTATGTTACACTTTTCAGCAAAGTGATTAAACTCATGCCTTTTTCTGAATTGTAGATTCCACCTACATTGTGCTGCATATCAGTTCATGGGGCTTAGCTGCACTGCTACTTTTAGGATAGGTTGGTCATTTGGAGCTTGCTGCCGTAGTCTTGAGTTTTGTTAAGCTGTTCGTGATTCGTTAACCTCGTGGTTTATGCGCAGTTACGTTTTGCCACGCTGCTCTGAATCCAGGTGCCGCATGGCGGGGGCAAATCCTTGCGGAGGCTTGTTTTAGATTGCATTGATATGCTGATTTAAACCTCTCCTCAATGGGATCGAAATAGATGGCAACAAACATTCCTAATAAGCGAAAATTGAGATTTTCTTTATTTATTTTATTGTGCATGTGTTGGTTCACAAGCTTGTATTGGATGAAAATTTCGCATTTCAAGGAGCTTTAATTATTTCACACTGATCATACTAGATTAAACTGTGCAACCTTTCTTGGATTGTTCAGTATGCCATATTGCCCCCTAAATTCTGCTTCTCTGTAAATATATGGTTCGCAAACCAATGGGTGATCAACAATACATTCTGATATAACAGGAGTGAGCACTTGGGCCTGAAAATTCCTCTTCTAGACCGCAAAAGCTATATTTCGCTGCCGATTTAGACTTGCAGGGTGTGTGCTTGGAGAGTATGAACTTTTTTGTAAATTGCTGGAAGATTTGAGCTCTTCTTGTCCAGGCCAAAGCAACTGTCTGATGCTGCACTATATTTTTGCCTTGGCCTGGACTCAGTAGGAAGCGAGTACTTGCACTTTGATCTACATGCCCTACCAATGCCATAGCAAGTTCTTTCTGATGGGCCCTCTTAACAAACCCTGCCCCACACGCTGAAAGGAAAATTCACAGATCCTCGTTTGCGTTTTTGCTTCTTACATGATGTGTTTTCTTGCAACGTGCAATAAAGGCACCTATGATTTATACATGTGCTTTCGTTAATTTAAAAACCTGTATTTAAAAAAAAAAATCTTTGTACTTCAGGTCCCACACTGGTAATTACAGAATACTGCTGCTACGGGGATCTCTTGAATTATCTGAGAAGAAAGCGAGATTCATTTATATGCCCAAAGATTGAAGACCTTGCTGAAATGGCACTTTACAAGAATCTTCTGAATCCAAAGGAACTTTTGTGGTAGGTTTCCCAGAAATGTAAACCTTTTTATATAATACATTTAAGGGCAACTAGCTCATCCGAGATTTGGGCAGTTCTGCTGATACTTAAAGTCTACTCTACCTATACACACACTACTAAATTACACTCAAATTGGGGTCAACCTGAAATAGTTACTGTAATCCATAGAGGAGGGGGAGACTTTGCACGGTGGACCCCTGAAATTGCCTTTTTAAGAATTAGTCCAGCAGGCCACCAGCAGTTTAGCCTGTTTGGATGGGGAGCCAACGCGGTTGGCATAGGTGAATCTCTGATTATCACAAAGCTCCTGGAAGTAGTGAAAGGCCATCTACATAATGGTCGGACAATGATTGACTAAGGATTATTCTCCTACTTAATGGATGCATCTGGCCTTGAGCACCTGCCACTCAATGGGTTCATAGTGAATCGCTCAAAATCTTACTTTTGATCAGTTTGCATCTGTGATTAAACAAGGCTTTCACCCCCCAAACAGACTGGGCAGGGTATACCTAGCCATGCATTGGTTCGACACAGTGAGCTATTGTGCCACTTGAGCCCGTTGGGGTCAGTGTGGTCTCTGCCCGATGAATTCCCCACTCCATACTAAGCAGTCTACTGGTTAGACGTTTGGACGAGGAAACCTGGTTGCAGTTGCTCCCCCATTGGGCTCAGGAGACAGAATTGATGAATAACTTATATCCCTTTCCTAGCCGTGGTGGGAATTAAAGGAAACCTATCTATCCATTCCTGTGAACCAAAGATTTCACCGCCCTGCCCATCAGAGTTGCCTTGCTTGTCTACCACAGACAGTGCAGGACGCATCCACTGAAGTCAACGGATCCCTCCTGTACTTGACCTGTGCTTTTCCAGCTCCTTGGACTTAACAAGTAGATGGCACCTACTTAGGTCAGTGGGTAATCTGCATACACAGTTTGGCACTCCAAAAATCTGTCATTGTATCTGATGGGAGTGAAATGCATTGTAGTGTATTGACTCCTAAAACAGTCTGACACTCCCCACAATTTTGAACTGTCCCCAGAATATAACCCTGCAACTTTGGCATCTGGCCTATCTGTGCTCACCCTTTTTCAACAATCGACATCACGCCAAATGCCACCCAGAATGTATGCTGGATTTGATTGGATGGGAGTCCTCTGTAGGAATTGCTAAATCTTCCTAATGAAAAGGAGGTTTGCCTGGCATTTCGGTGCTGAACTGCCCTTGTGGGTGGGACAAAGACTGATATGCAAATGGTTATTCCTCCTTTGTGACAAGTACAGTGAGCAAAAAGCAATGGCTGCGGACTGAAAGTGGGGGGGGGGACCACAGAACAGGTTATCATGCCATGTTCTTTCTAGAGAGGGGCACCGGCTACCTTTTTTGTAGCATAGCAACACAGGTTCGATGCCCGGGCTTATTCTAAATAAAGAAGAGTAGGCATAATGCTCCCCTCCAGTCTTGACATAGCATTATAATTATATTGCCTTTCCAAATGAAACATAATTTTAAGTGTCCTATCAAACATTTTTTTTTTTTAGTGTTCATGTTCCATTGTTTTATTTGTGTTCTCTACAATTTGTACCTACACAGCAACACAAACAGTGAATATATGGATATGAAACCAGGCGTTCCCTATGTTGTTCCGCCCAAAGCCGACAAAAGGAGGTTTGGAAGGCCAGGTAAATCTTTGATCTTGCATGCATTTACTAACGCCACGATCTCCATTAACAACAATGTAATGGTTATTTTGTAAAAAAAATATATATATTTATTTACGAATGATAATTTTTGATGGGAATGTGTGTTTATGCTGGCCGACCCTTCACATGGCTAAACATGCCTGGTTTGTTTTGGTAAGCGCCTGGACTAGTTCTTCTAGGCGGGTTTCCCATCTGTGGAATAAGAACTCCCAGAAAACTGTTCTGCTATGTTGGTCTATAATAGTGCATGTGACCAGAGCTCACTAGCTCAGTTTGCCGGCAGTAGGATGCCGGCAGCAAAATAACCCAGGCACAGCATTTTGTTTGGGCAAGGCTCGAGGGGATGCATAGGCATATGGAGGAGGCAAGAGGAACAGGGAACAAGGGTGTTTACACCCTCATATGAAGGGGGAAAAAAGGAATGCCGTGGCCAGCATTTTTACCTGGAGATTGTCCTGCTAGCGGTAGGGCCAATGGGAGCAGTTTTGTATATACTGCAGAAAATATGGACCTGAGACATCAGGGAGCACTCTGGCATATAGTTTAACTGAATTGGCTACTGATGCAGTGTGTTCTGGAATAAACGTGCCACTCTGCAACCTTGTGATGTAAAGTTCTAAGCAGGCCTAAGGCATGCAACTCAAATCTTTGATTGTAACTTGAATATTTTGATCACTATTGGTGTATTCGCAAAGATGGCCAAAGCCTTAGAGATTCCATCACTTTGTGGATCACTGGAACCGGAGTGCAATTCACGTAAACAAAACGATGATTATTTATTAGAGCAGATTTTGGCGTAGATTGGTGTATAATTTCTAAGACTCGCCGCCTACAAACCTGAATCTTTTGCAATATTGCTGATCACTGGCCATGATCTCTTCTCTGTGACATCCCACACCATCTTGGTTTCCCCCAAAGCCAGGCTATATCTACAACACCAAGGGGTGAGCAAGCAAACTGTGCAGCGTTGCTCATGGCACGCTTTTCTTCAGTTTTCAGCATCTTCGGCCTCCGTGCTCATTTAAATCTGCGAGTGCGCCTCCTTCCCATCCCCTCTTGCACTTGGAAGGTGCATGTGGAACGAGTGCAGTGCAGCTACTGGAAGAAGAGAACTCTTCATTTATTGTTTGCTTGTTAGGCGCTTATACAGAAAGAAAATACTGTTTCAAAGCGCCCTTCTTATTTTCAAAAGCTCATGCATATTGACAGAATTTGTACATTGGACAGGACCTTGGTAGGACTCTTTCGAGACTAGCCTCCCTGCCGCCCTCTGTCTTGAGCCGGATCTCCTTAAATACCAGGAACTCCTCAAGACTTTCCTCTTCTCTTCCTTCTCTCTCCCTCTACCCTGTTAACCCAGCTCTTGTTTTTTTCCCCCTCTCTCCCCTACAGCATGCTTGACTGGCCGCCGGGTGTACCTCCGAGTCTCACTGGTCCCCGGCACCCCCGCCAGTCCTCTCTTGCACTTGCTTCAGGGTCTTACACCCCACCTACACTCAATGCACTTGAGAAATTAACCCAAGAGTGGCTATTTCTGCACTTACCCCAGTCTCAACTGACCGGGTGCACTTGATCCTCTTCCTCCCTGTCACCCTCTGTGCACTTGCTCGATTCTTACCTCCGTGCCTGTAGATCGTTGGTCTATTCTTCCCTGTCTTCACCCCTTAATTGCACTGTTAGGCCTGCCTGCGATTCTGCAGTTTTATTTGCTGTCTCCCAATGTATTTTTCACGCGCATACTCTGCTTGTGCAGACTATTATCGTCTCAGAATTTCAAGAGCTCATGTTCCCACCCTCCTTGAGCGCTTTGAAACACTTGCCTGTGTATAGGCACTATGTAAATAAACAATACCATACCATACCATTGCTTGTGTTCACCCATTAAAACCCAGCTCTCCTTCAGCAGAGTCAACGATTTCCACATTATAGTCTGATATTAAATTATATAGCAAGGCTACCGGCAATGTTCATGCTTGTCTGAAAAGTGAAAAAGGCATATTTTTGTGCCAAAGGTTGACCTTGGCTAAAGGTCCGTGTTTACTGCAATGCCCGAATGCTAAAACTCATGAAATGTACAAGGTTTAAGGGTGCAACTGGGGAATTTGGTGCATGCAGTGTTCTGTCTCGGTAAAATGCAAACTCGGATATGGAAATGGGCTCGCTGCGGCTATATAGTGTCTTCACGTTTCTCTTCTTATCTTTCCACTTTGCATAGTAGTGACCTGATGTGTGTTGGCACGAACTGCAATAAACCTGTCGCGTGTTCCATGGAAGTGCTAATCCATTTACTGCACTGCTTTGATTAGGTTCCTACATTGACCGAGACCTCGACATCTCTGTTCCTGAGGAGGACGACCTGGCCCTCGACATCGAAGACCTGTTGAGCTTTTCATACCAGGTTGCCAAGGGAATGAATTTTCTAGCCTCTAAGAATGTAAGTGTCTCTAGATGACTGAGAAGAGAGTAAGGCAAGGGCTCCCTGGAGCCACCATGGAATTGTAACTGTAGCACATATAATTGTCACTTTACAGAATCACGTGTTTTAATGGTGGGATTGTTGGGTCTACATTTTACTTCATATTTTTAAATGTAAGTTTCGCTTTCATTTTTGTACTTGCTTGAAGCTCCTGCACCTCATCCTGAAATGAATCTGGAACCTGCTAAAATCTCAAACATCTTTCTAATACTGTGTTTAACGTATGACGCAAATGTAGCCCAAGGTTTTTCAGCATGTCCTGCGCATTTTGGGGATATGCTTTGACCTCCTCCTCCTCCTGCTGCTGATTCCTAGAACACTTGATGCAATTAAAGTCTGTGGTCAGTGGCATCACAAGGAAGAGAAAGAAAACCGGGGTGCGCTCTGGGTCATATTTGCTTGTGCTTCTCCAACCTCTTGTCCCTCCCCTTCCTGCAGCAAATGGAAGGCTATGGAGAGTGTAGGGGAGGGGAAGCACCCTAGACTCTCATATGTTAGGCATTAACTGGAGCATGCTGGCACGGCTGAGACATCTGCCCTGAATATTCGGGCACCAGGCCTTTAGTGTATAACTGTCCCTGGTCTGTCTCTCAATACTACCTCCTCCATCCACTGCGATGCTCTCATCCAGGCGACCATCACAAGTGTAAAAGCACGTGTGGCCAGACAGAAGGAGTCAGACTCACGTTGGACATTTGTAACTCTTTTATTTAAATAAGAACACTGCCTAACTTGCCCTATTGCTGTGGGAAGGTTCCCTACCTAACCAACTAAGGGTGCTCGTCAGTCTATTCGTCTTTCACTCTTTATACTTGATGCCCTTTTGCTTGGGGTTTGGTATACCCTTAATGATGATATGACACCACCAGTCGAGGGGTCCCTTTACTGGGTTCCTCTTTCTTTCTCCGTGATTTTTGAGATTGATACTTGACCTGAACTGAGAGTGGTTTTCAAATCGTAATGGCTTCCACGATTCCTCCACAATTATACTTGGTTACTTTTTCACTCTTTCCCCATGTACACATTCATGCTTCTTAATCCCAGTCACTGTTGCGTGACGACCCTCTCTGGTGTCTGCTAGCCCTTAGGTCTTGCTCACTCACTGTCCCCCAATCAATATTGGTTACAACTCTACTTTGGTTCTTCCAATGGGTATGCTCGGGCGTTCTTACGATTTCACAATCAATGTTACAACTTCGGACACTTTTCTCACTTAAGCCCGGTTGCCTCCTCTTTCTCGGTTCCACCCGGATACATTCAGTTGTGGTGGGTGGATTTGCAGGGCTTGGTGTCGGCACAATCGATTTCCCTGAGTTTCTGTCTCCTCTTTCTCAACTTCCCTGTGGACTTTCTCTCTCTGCTTCTCGCTGTTTTGGTGTGCTCGGCGTATGGCTCCAGGCAGGAGGATTTGTTCTCCCATCCTCTCCAGTTTCGGTGTTGTTGATCAGGCCCCAGGACCAACATGGCTTTTCTGTGCCACAGGACCACCATCGCTTTTCTGTGGTCACTCCACCCCCTAGGACAGTCTCCAATATTCTGTCCTGACAGCAGTTTTCCCACTGTCTGTTGAGCCAGGTCTCGGGCGTCTTCCTCTGTCTTCCTTCACCGCCTCCTTGCTGCCCTCCAAGACGTCTCTACGCCATAGGGCTTTCCCTGCGTATGGCTCTCTTCTCTGATCGATGCGACCTGCTTACATACAAGTCCACACTTAATGGGGTGTTTGCTTTTTTTCGTTCATGCGTTATGTTTGATCCAGCATTACCTGGAGCCAAAAAAACGGAAGGCACATTACTTGTCACTGAAGGTAATCCCATATAGGTAGCTAGTATTGCAAGAGTTCCTTGTGGGAATTAGTCCTTGTCCCCTAGAGGGAAGTCACTCCTTTTGTGAGGCCACTTGCCCAGACTCCTATTGAGGGTCTTGCGAAGCGGGCTCACCTCTCTAGCCTCAAAGGGGATGGCTGCCCCCTGGGGAGAAGGGGCGAATGCTCTAGATTCGTCACACACCCTACACAGGAAATGCCTCCATCATCTGTAATGCTAACTATAGTTGCCATTATTTATTTAGAAATTAAATCCTTCCTTTGACAAATTCATATGCAATGCATGCAATGCTGCATTTGCATGGTAGCAGCAACAGGACAATTGAGGTTGCATCTTATGCATGATGGCTAAACCAGGCATGCTTTGTTCTAAAATGTAAATATTACCATACTAGTTGAACAACAGACTGGAACGCAGACGATTTATTCTATATTTGAATCTCCTAGCACGAGAGATCTCACCAACCCTTTCCCTCTCCTACCCTAATAAATGACTTGTCTACAGCATACCGTACTAATCAAGTCCACTCTTGTACACAGCAGTGCTCTGCTGAAAAGGAACCACGCTAATGGAGCAATGCCACTGCTCGCGTCTTTCGTTGTAACACACCACGCAACTAGCGGCAACCCCGGTTTCACAGTGTCAACTTCCATTTGCTTGTTTTTGGGATTTGGATGAAATACATACTCGATAGTCAGACCACCTATAATCACAGGATCGGATCAGTACCTAAGGAATTGAATCTGCTTCTTATTCTTTCCCACAATACATTTTTCTCTCTCTTTCTCTCTTTCTCTCTTTCTCTCTTTCTCTCTCTCTCTCTCTTAGAAACCTCTAGGTATTAAGCATGTTATAAATAATCAAATCCTATACATGGGGTAGGATGGCAATAACTGAGCATCTGACGGCGCACTTAGCATATGATGGCAGCAGCTGGGCATGTGAGGCTTTTTACATATGACAAGAGCAAGGCATAAAATAAGCAGTGTCGCGGAGCAATTTGCTATGCAATTCTGTAGGTTTGCTAATTAAATAGGCACTTGTGTAGCTAAGTTAGCTATTTAAGTTAACCTGTTCAATGAAAGCACAGATCACCCTGCATTCCTCTCTTGCCTTCGGAGCTCTCTCCACCCTCTTTTCTCTTCACTGCAAGTTCAAAGGGGCTAATGGAGTAAGAGTGCAGAAGTAATCATCCCCTTCACTCATGTGCCAAAAGGCCTGTGTGGGAGTGCGACACACATTTTATTTTTATTTTTCTTATAATTGCAAACCAGAAATAGTCTGGATAATACGGTTATTAAGTTAACTGTATCCTGTCTGTGAAAGACCATTATGTGTTAGTTATTTTTTTAAAAGGCTTTCAGTTCCTTTTCTAAAAATGAAAAATGTAATAGGTTACACAATGCATAATTACAGTATTGCTGCTGTAAAACACTGCATTCTCTCTATGCTTTACACTGTGACGTTTATCTAAATCTCAGTGTCAACTAGATTTAGTTTTGTTGGGGAAGATGGCATCATATTGACAAGTGGCCACCTTTGAAAATGTTCATGACCACGCGGCCAAATGCTTTGATGGCAAACCTAGTCCTGTGGCCTGCTGGTTACATACAGCTCGCAACTGGTGCTCAACCCATGAGCTGATCCCATACTCCTTGAAATTCTATCGTACCATGTTAGTTTATACCTGCTACCCTGAAAGTGAGATGACCGCAAACTACAATATTCTGCCTGGTTTGCCCAGTTCTCTTCCTGCTACGGCATCCACTCTGCAAGCTACTTAAAGTAGCAATCAATAGTTTAATCCAGTCTGTACATCTAAAGACCTACTGCAAAACTGTACACTTTAGTTGTCCTCCAGAGCTCACTTTGCTCTGTGATTATGATTGCATTATATATTTGCACCTGCAGAAGAGACAGCTGGCCAAACTGTTTTAAGAGCCTTTTTATCATATCTGTTCGTGTCCGTTCATGCAGCTAACCTTTTTACAGACACTCGTCCAAAGTATTTTTACCCACTCGCATAGTAGAGTAGATTTTAAGAAGGGCCAGTACCATTTGCAGGGGATGTTTGAAACTTGTATTTAAACATTTCTTTGTTTGTAGTAAATGACAAATACAACTTTCACAATGCATGGCTGGCCTCTGGGTGGCAGCAGAGTGCCAATCTAAAGTGGGTTTGTGGTGACATGCACCATTTTACAGAAAGAATTTGCCAGGCCTGAGATATCTCACTAATGTCTTACTTTAGAGGTATACAAAAATGATGTATTGTTGCTCATTTTATATGTTGGTTACCAGTATCTTCTGGTGGCATTAAAAACATTAGTACACAATTGCTAATCAAATGGGTTTGTTTGCTAATCAAGAAAAATGTAATTAGCAAACACTGCTAATCAATTTTTGGAAACTAATTTATGCCCTGCAGAGTTGTAAAAGCTAAGATGCCTTTTAAACTAACTTCATGGTGGCTTTAGCAACCACCAGTGTACTAATGCAGCACTTTTTATGAGTTTTCTTACATTCCTTTATCATCTGGGTCAATATGCACGCATTCAACATCATTTCCTGTGATGCTTTCAGGTCAAAAGACATGTGATGGCACTTACTGTGATCTGTGATCCTCTGGTGCATTATTTCACTTCAGCTCACCCTGGTGTTTTGGTCCATTAACGTTGCTCTCTGTGGAGCTTCAAAATGCACCAATTCCAGACAGAAAAGCACCATGAAGGTTTCGAATGACACTGGCACATATTCTATCTGTTACCCCATGTCACATCCACCTGCCCAGACTATCATTTACAATTGGCCAATTACATGGTCTAGCCATGAAAAGCAACACGGCAGTGACCAAGTAAATGATGACAAAAACCACCTTGGTCTATCTAATTCTAGCATGCGAGAAAGTGTGCTAAACCTGTAGGTGTTAGATTTGAATTATGACGTCCAATAGGACCTTTGACGAAGGAAAATAATCTAGTCATTCAGGAATTTGATTTGGAGATGTTCAACCAGCTTAATAGTCTGAATAGATCATGGGGAAATTATTGTGGTATAGCACCCAAACTACAGTCCTCCTCTTTGGACTTAATGCTGGGACCTGGAAGCTGCATGGCAATCTGCAGTTGCAGCTCTTCACAAAGCACACTCCTGGATAATTCTACTACAAGTTTAGATTTTCTGCATGGACAATGGCCCATACCTGCTGGTGCTTTTTGACTACCACGCTTTTTATCCTTGATCTTCCATTACGTGCTGTAGACTGTTGCATCCATCGCTCACCTGACAGAGCAGTTTGTCCAGTTGGTCAAACTCCATGTATCCTTAAGGAGCTTTGAAGTGACCGAGTTGGAATTTAACTCTTTACAGTGCTGCTTAATAAACAAAGGATCTTTTCTAAATGGCTTCCAATAGAATGCGAGAAGTGGCATTTTCTGTTGTAATTGTTGCTTCTAATGCTATGACTTCTTCTTTGCTATTTATATACTAAAAGCCCTAAAGTAGTGCCAGACTCCAAATCTGTGAGAATGAAACCTCACAGGTTCCACATTCAGGGAGCTGTTATCCGTGCTTGGATCTGCATAGCTTTGATATCTAAAAGAAGGGCATACTTGATCTGGCTAAATCTGTGTAAGGAAAGTCTTAGTCAATAGGAAGCCTGCAGGACGCAAAGCTTCACGCTCCTGAAGGGGCACCCTTGCCCGAGTACGCCAACATGTTTAGCAGGTTATAGGTTCTGAGCGCTTCTTCAGCATGACTGTCCTTTGGTCTTTACAATGCTCAGTTGAGCAAAGGGACACAAATCTGCCCAATGTGAAGAGCTTGTTCACAAAGTTCTTTTGTGAAATCGTGTTGAGCCACACCCCTCGGTTAGGAACTTGATGGCTGCAGGCACCGTGCAATCTGCCCGCTGAGCCATGAGACCGCTGGAGGTTGAAAATGCCTCATAGCCCTTTCACCAGACCCCTTCCTACATTTCCCTGGTGCAAATAAAACGGAGCAAGTTCATTTAGCACCAGTTTTTGCTGCTAAAATGACTCAAAATGGGGTTGGCCCCACACTCTTTATCTAAAAAGGTTCTCACTATGGCAAAAATGAAGCAGACCCTTTTTATTTACTATATTTGCTGTATAAAATGAATTAAAATGTAAAAGCATGAATTTACATGTTAAGAAGCAAACCTAATGCAAAAATGTGACGTGTTTGACCCAGCACAAACATTTTTTAGATAATACAGATTTAAGCATTTGCTTAATGTTTAGCACTGGCGCAAATGTTAGACAATCTGGCATCTGGTCAGTAGCTCAAAGTAGAAAGGATGATCGGTCAGAAATGGCTTTGTTAGACATCAAGAGGATTAAACTTTCGCTGACCACCTTATCAGCATGAGCCCCCTTGCGAATGCAACGCTCAATTGCCGGGGCCCTATCCACAATGGGACCTCACAAGACCCCATCAGGTGGCAGGAGGAGCCCCCTCTACACAACAACAATATCTTGCAGGGAACTATGCTGTCCTTTAAATAGAACCACCAGCCACGCTCCCCGGAGAACTCAGGCAAAGTACACCACACGCCACATTGGGGAGATTGGGAACTAAGCGAACACAGCCAGCCCTCCGGTCATGGACAATTGCTACTTCCCAATCACTGAGCCAGAACAGCGTGGTGGATAACGTGAAAGATAATGGGTACCTAAATATGTAAGATATGGAGACTGTTGACTCCACCCCACCACCACTCCTTTTCGAGTTTGAAAAGAAAGGCAAGGTTTAACACTCTGCCATTTTTAGTGATTGGTGCAGCTATGAAAAGCATATGATTCTAAGCAGATGCAAGCCACAGAAAGAAAATTACTCGGTAAGTAATGCTTGTCAAATGCAAAGCACTCCCTCCCCACCCACACACAACACTTCCGTAACCTTTGTTTCACACCGGAAACAGCAACACGACATTCCTAAGGGACAATTGATCCACTAAGGCACCAAAAATGAAACCCTTTTACCTTAAAAAAGGCAACAGACCAGTCTGAGATGGAAACCTGCTGCTCACCAACAAACTCGAAATGCGTCTTAGATTCAAAATGGCCAAAAGCCTGTTCAAAGCTGTAGCCCCCCACGTTCTCAAGTACAAATACTTACTCCAGTAATTAATACCACCCCGACTATCCCTCTCAGTCAGAAAGTAAACACCTGACCCAGGCAATATAAAAGAGGCTTTTTTCGGTCTGGGAGAAGCAAACCTGCTCTGCAGGGCATGTCTGCAGTCTTGCGAGAGCAGAGCCATACATGTGATCTAGGAAGACTTGAAGGGTCAGACGTCTGGAGAGACTGCAGCGACAAGGACACTGTAACCCCTTTATAGTCAAAGGCACCTATCCTTTGCTGAGTGAGCACTTTACGAGAGTCGGATCCTAGGAAAGAGTCCAATTAATGGAGAGAATCAGACCATGAGAGGGAGACGGACACAGGAAATCATCCAGACCTTGCCAGAGGATCAGTGGGGCAGTGGGAGGGTGGGTGGCTTTGTCAGAGCTGCAGAGAGGAACCTAAAATGCCCAAGGAAGGAGAACAAGCACATCAGCACCAAGGTCCTGGAGCAAACCGGTCTGATTGGCTCTAAGCTTACTGTGGGTAGAGTAAGCGCACAGCAGAGAGCAGGAGAGACTCGAGCTTACTTTGGGTAGAGTAAGCGCACAGCATAGAGCAGGAGAGACTTGAGCCTACTGTGGGTAGAGTAAGCGCACAGCAGAGAGCAGGAGAGACTCGAGTTTACTGTGGGTAGAGTAAGCGCACAGCAGAGAGGAGAGACTCGAGCTTACTTTGGGTAGAGTAAGCGCACAGCAGAGAGCAGGAGAGACTCAAGCTTACTGTGGGTAGAGTAAGCGCACAGCAGAGAGCAGGAGAGACTCGAGCTTACTTTGGGTAGAGTAAGCGCACAGCAGAGGGCGGGAGAGACTCGAGCTTACTTTGGGTAGAGTAAGCGCACAGCAGAGAGCGAGAGAGACTCGAGCTTACTTTGGGTAGAGTAAGCGCACAGCAGAGAGCGGGAGACTCGAGCCTACTGTGGGTAGAGTAAGCGCACAGCAGAGAGCAGGAGAGATTGATTGTTGTGAGCACAGATGCAGGACGGTGACCGTTGACTGATCGGTGAGAATAACTGCAGCTTAATACTCTGGCAAGAGTTGAGAAGTGCTTGCCAGTAACCTTACAATAGCAACCTGGCTGGGGGACATCGCAATTCCTGAGGCGAAGGTATTGCCTAAAGAATGGGGTTGGGGGAATAATAAATGCTTGCTGGTAGGTTATTGCTACATAGAGCCTGTGAAACCCACTCACGGAACAGGAGTGCATGGATGAGAAACCTGGCTGGTGGGCCATATCCCTAGATTGTGAATTTGACAAGGTTCTATGTCAGTTTGGCAGCTTTTGTTTTTACGATTCATTTTTTGCTGACAAAAATCAGCAAATCAATCCTGCGCCCTACAGGCAAGTACTGTTCCATGCAGTCAAACTGGAGGCTGGACTTTGAACCCTTCCTTGTAGGGCGAAACCGGAACCTACATTGAACCTTTTGAGGCATAATCGGGAACCTACTTGGGAAATCCCCCCATGCTTTAGTGTTTAGTGTCGCAACATGTGCACTTTCTTTGGGCCATCAGGGTAAGGTTCCAATTTCTCTTCTCTTGGTAGGCATTAAAACAAACCCCAACCTATTTTGTACGATAGAATAATTTTCAACTCCGTTTGTTTATATGACCTCGACTCTTGTCAGGCCACGCAGAGTAGTCTCCGAAAGTAGTATTTCTTTCGTAGCTTCTCCCAGCAAAAATACATGACTTAGTCATGTTGAAGAAAACCTTTCCTGTTAAATTTCTTGTAGGAAATGCTTGTTTCACTTCTTTGGATTATCAAAAACTGTGCAACCTCCAGGAACTATGGGCAGGATGTGCTTGAGCCTATTCTGTGTCTTATGTTTTGTATTTGTGTCATTCGGATCCAAGCAGTAGTGCCAGCCCAGTGGTCCCGGAGTTTGGTCACTATCTCCTCTCTACCATTCTGCTTTCTGACCCGGTCTCTAGCAGATGCAGATCTGCTAAGAGGGTTTCATTTCTGCGGCACTGAGGGGGTGCTAGTCCCAGTTCATCCCTTCTTGGTGAAGGGGCTGATTTACGCAACCAGTCGGTGCGGTACCTTGTTCTGTACTTGAAGCAGCTGGAACTCTGCATTCACGTACAGTAAATCCCTTTCCCAAGCGATTTAGGAAAAAACTGCCATGCAGATGGGCAGCAACAATGTTTTTTATCCAGAAGTAATGTGTGGCATTGGCCTGCACCAGGAGGAATGTGCCTCTCAGCAGTACATTTTGCAGGAAGTATCACAGAAATGGTGGTTGCACCAAAATGTATGTGACCGCATGTTTGACCTTGGGGAGGTGTGGGACAAACCACCTTGACATGACTGTGATATATCCGTGGAAATCTGCAGGTGTAGTCTTGGACACTTTAGTTGGTTGGTAGATAATGGCCTGGATACTTATTGGTAACCTTCATTACTCAGTCCTCGTCTTCCTCGTCACAGTCCCTACCCCGACTCTGGCCTTACTCATACCCCTTCCAATCTTTGAGAAAAGACTATGGGCCTCATTACACGGTAGGAGGTAGTGGTTTACCGGTACCGGTAAACCCCTACCGCCTTACTACGAGTTCCCTTTGCGGGACCCGACTTTAACGGCTGGTTTTACCAGCCATTAAAGTAGGGTGCCGCAAAGGGACCTTGGAGCAATTTGCGGTACCGTAATTAGCACCTACCCCATTCCCATTATGCCCTATGGGGGCAAAAATGGGAATGGGGAAGAGCCTTGGGGGGAATGGGGAATTACCGGCCCCGCTCACCTTGGAGTAGGGCGGTAATTCCGCCATCCACCAAGGCGGACACGGTAAAATACCTGCGGCAACCATGGTGCTAATAGCGCCATGGTTACCGCCTACCGTGTAATGAGGCCCTATGGGTGTTACCCACAGTCTGACGTCTATTTAGATTTGTATAATATTGGCCCGACCAGCTGTGCCCATAATGCTCCATGCTTCCTGTACAAGATTTATAAAGAAATCTCCTGGCAGGCTTTTTTCGGGTGGGTAGTCTTCTGCATTGTAATGTGTACAGCAGGCGTGGGTGTATTCGACCCAATGTAAAATTGCTGCTGTAGTAGTGCGTAAGCATTGTGGCACCCAATTCTTCAGTGCTGTTGTAAGGGAACTGAAGAAGCCTTTTTTAGAACTTACAGGTGCAACCTGGAATCCAAGTCGTAGAGATGCAGTCTCTGGTTGAGTCTATTTACTTGCCGCTACATGCGAAGATCCGTGTGACGCAGTAGAATGTCCCAAAATACAATATTCCAGTATTGGATGTAGCAGAAAACATAGTTCGTCCTAAAAAATGAATGTAAGAGACGCAGGGTGGTTATGGTACCCTTTTTGCATCGCAGGCCCCAGACGTGGTTAATTCTGTCTGTTGACATCGAGAGGCCACATCAATAGAAATGGCAGTGCCATTGAAACCTAGCTTGTTGTGATTTTTAGCGGTATGCCAAACAGATCTGATCATGAAAAATGTTGGGAGGTATGTAATTGGTCTTTGTACTCAATACCTTTAACCCATAAAATTGAAGCCTGCAGTAGTGTGTTGATGTAATTTACTCTGTAGCAGCAGCTTCAAGGGCTGTTAAGTCGTCCACACATAGCTACAGAATCTGTTGACTTAAGCAAAATTAACCACTTTTGTGAACCATCTATTGGTCGCCTACATATTTTCTTTTTTCAGTAATTATTTATTTATCAGATGAATTGCTATTTTGCTTGCTAGATCTGAAAACCACGGGCCTCCTGAGTATTTCTGCTAAACTCTCTTGCCTTCAGAACAGCAGGACAGCAGATTGAAACGGGAGCTCAATCCCCCCCACTCACCCCTGCCCCCTCCGCCCCCACCTTCCAGTGTGGTCTTAATCTCCTTAATGGAGTGCTAGAGAGACTCCTCGTGGTTTGGTGTAATTGTCAGTAGCTGTAGTTCCTCCAAATTGTTGGGTGTAAATTGGAGAAAATGACTGGCCAAGTTCAGATGGTATTTCCTCCACATGCCCTCCGACAGCAGTGACGTGTTGGTCATTTCCTTACTGCTGCTTTTACTGAGCCATCCTACTGGTAAGGAGGCTCCATGCAAGTTATCCTTATTGCCAGAAGGAGCTTGTATAGCTTTAAAAACTAGCAGTCAAAAGTAAGCCAGCCTAATGAAGCAATCGTCCCTGCAAGATGTATTCATTTAACCTTTTTAATGACTATTACCGATGGTAATGTTTGTCTGATTAACGTTGTGTTCTCCCCAACCTTTGTATTTTAATATGCGCAGTGTACATTGAAGCCTAACTTTATTGAACCAAAAGAACAATTTGTATCAACAATAGTGTCCACTTAGTCAGTGGAATTGACATCCACATCTTTTTGTTCCTTTTTTCTCAAGTGCATTCACAGGGACTTGGCGGCAAGAAACATCCTTCTCACTCATGGACGCATTACAAAAATCTGTGATTTTGGTCTTGCGAGAGACATCCGGAACGACTCCAATTATGTGGTTAAGGGAAACGTGAGTATACATGTGCCCATTCTAGATGGAATCGATTTTGTGTTTGTAAAATGATTCATAATCCTCATTGTTCACCTCGAACATTTGTTGAAAAGCCTTTTCCACTTGAGTCAGGACCCAATAAGGAATAACTTGAGGGCCAAACTTAACAGAGAGCACGCTTAGGGTGGCAGGGAATCGCTGGTTTCCCAACATATTTAACGAATGTCAATTTCCCTACGTTTTACAAAGCAGGGGGCATACCCTTTTACACATTGTTCAATGTTAATTAAATTAAAGACCTTTCTTTACAAAATCCCCTTTGAGGTAATCAACTATGACTTTCCCGCTACCCATCATGCTTTCAAAAACTTGGAGCAACAGTAGGATGGAAAATTGCTTTGTAGCATTACGGTGGACTGGTCACTGAACCCCCTGGTATCTTCAACAACTTGTTTTCAGAGGAGTGTGCACAGGAAGTTTTGTGATGTTAAGAGTACTTGCAATCCTTCTACGAATGACTCCCATGTCGTACCCGTTATTGTCGATAACGAGTCATTTCGCTTCACTTGAAGTTAATTCGGACTTCAACTTCCAGAATGCATTAATTGAGGGAAATACACCCCAGGACTGGGAAGAGTGGAGTCCCACTGACATGGAGTCCTCTTGTAGCTTCAAGGTGCAGCCGTTCATTGGAAGTGACAATTGATGACCATGGTGGCTACTGGTAGCTTCCGGCCATTAATAAACTTATCATTGTGCAAACTGGATGCTTTGGATCTTTGCAAAAGCTCCTTACTGCTTTGGTGCCAAGACTTGCACCTGTCGGAGTAATTCAGTATGTATATACATGTCGTTTTTGCAAGATGTTGCCGCATGATTGTTCTTTTACCTTCCCCAAAAGCACCTTGTTTCTCGCATTTGACCGCTTCCGTTTTATAGTATGAACGTTGCAATATAAAGTGCAGGACGTAAATGCGACAGTCTCTGGAGATTAGGCTTTAGTCCATTGGCTGTTTGGTATCTTAAGACCAGGGTACATATGCATAGCCAGTGGGACCCCAAAGAACTGCATGAAGAGCTGTAATACGGGAGACCAGTTCTAAGCGCGAGACCGGGATTCGAACCTGTGTTGCTATGTGTTGTCTTGCTTCCAAGACAAACTCGTTGCCCCTGAGCTACCCCCCTGGCCAGTACCATGCAATACCCGTAGCACTCGGTACTTGAAGTAGACCCACTTTGGTTCGCTAGATGCTGTGATTGGAAGCCCTATTCAGCCTGAGGCCGCACACAGTGCCCTCTTTCTGGTTCCTTCCCAGGACTTGGAAGTAGCGGTTCTGAGTCGGATGGCAAAGGTGCGGCTTCATTCTACGGCTGCACCTTATATTCTAGATGGACCTGGCATTGGCTACAATCTGCCTTCTAAGTGGCCGTTTGCTGAGTCATGAGAATCCATTCATACTTTCATGACGTCGTCAACTCAAGACTTTGCTATTTTAGGACCCGGTTGGTTGGTCATCCACTATTATGTATAATCCTCTCGCCAAGACGCTTCTTCCGTGCATTACAAGTGCTCCTAACATAACATACTTTAAACCCAGACTTAAACTGCATGGCACAGTCATATATGTCAAACCAGTGTTCCTTAAAGCAATGCCCCTGCACACTCGATGCGCAATAAGTGCGTTAACATGTTGAAGGCCTTCATAATCTAGTACTTTTTTTGATTGGGTATGGGGTTGGGGGGGGGCTCAGCCTTCTAAATATCCACTTAAAATCCAAGCCCTATGGATGCTAGGTAAGCCGTCAGAAAGAAATTCCTGCTGTGCCCGGTTTTCTAGCGATAAGCAAACTGCAAACCATCTTGACGATCGACAGGCTAACGGCAAGATTTCACAAATAACCGTTGCATCGTGCACGCGCCTTCCAAACGTTGCGCTGAAATGCGTGGGGGTTCCGCTACGTATAAAGCTGGCATTCTAGGGAGTGGGTGCGTTCGGTCATAAACGTGCAAACCCCCATCGCGAAAGCGTGGAAAAGGCACTTGGCCAGGAGCAATTGAGAACTGAGCTAACACTTTAATGTTATTTATGTCATAAATGGGAAGGTCTCCCACGCGATATCTCTCACAGTGGTGTTATTTTACTCTTGTGTTTAGCCAAATAAGAACTCATTTTATAGTACTCTTCGTTTCTCCCTATTCTGTATTTTTAATACGTGAATTCTTTCCTTTTAGGCACGACTTCCTGTTAAGTGGATGGCCCCTGAGAGCATTTTCAACTGCGTGTATACGTTTGAGAGCGACGTCTGGTCCTATGGAATCCTACTCTGGGAAATCTTTTCTCTAGGTAGGCCTTTTGCAAATGTCAGTATTTTCTTCGTCACATTTTCTCTGAGAAATATAATGGCGACTAATTGTTGAACCTTTTCTGTGCAGGAAGCAGCCCATACCCTCGGATGCCAGTCGATTCAAAGTTCTATAAAATGATAAAGGACGGCTACAGAATGCTGAGCCCGGACTGCGCGCCAGTGGAAATGTAAGTGCCCAACATTACCACTCCGCACTTAATACAGTTGATTGTGGCATTCCGCTGGCAAGCATTTGCACAACAGCACAGCATTCACAAGCTGTACACTTGTATGACAGTTCTCTAAGAATCTACAAGTGTGAGTTAAGGGGAACTATGACTCCCTCCATCCCCCCAACTCGACATGAACATTGATATTTGTATTTTGATTTGCCTGTGGCAATATGGCGACCTATGTTGAGGTTCTGCAGGTCATGTAGTCGCATAGAAATGCCGTCATTCTGCTCAGTGTGACTCGAAATGCCCAATCTCTTGACATGGAATGCTATGCCTAGTGTGAGTGAGGAGAATGAAATGCCCAATCTCTTGACATGGAATGCTAAGCCTAGTGTGAGTGAGGAGAATGAAATGCCCAATCTCTTGACATGGAATGCTAAACCTAGTGTGAGTGAGGAGAATGAAATGCCCAATCTCTTGACATGGAATGCTAAGCCTAGTGTGAGTGAGGAGAATGAAATGCCCAATCTCTTGACATGGAATGCTAAGCCTAGTGTGAGTGAGGAGAATGAAATGCCCAATCTCTTGACATGGAATGCTAAACCTAGTGTGAGTGAGGAGAATGAAATGCCCAATCTCTTGACATGGAATGCTAAGCCTAGTGTGAGTGAGGAGAATGAAATGCCCAATCTCTTGACATGGAATGCTAAGCCTAGTGTGAGTGAGGAGAATGAAATGCCCAATCTCTTGACATGGAATGCTAAGCCTAGTGTGAGTGAGGAGAATGAAATGCCCAATCTCTTGACATGGAATGCTAAGCTTAGTGTGAGTGAGGAGAATGCAGTGGTGGCTTATCAGCCTATCTCTAGCAAGAGTGCAGGTTTCCTGAAAAATCATATTTAGTAGCTATGTCTGCTACAGGGTTGTTTCCAGTTGTTAACTTTGGGGTGGGTGGGTGTGAGGGGCCTGGTCTGTACACTGGAACATGCATGTTATGGTACTCTTGGTTAGCGTGTTGTTGTCTTTCTTGCATTACTCCTGAAGCTTTGCATTTAAGGTTTTGTTTTTTTCGGTGCAGGTATGAGATCATGAAAAGTTGCTGGGATGCCAATCCAGTGAAGAGACCAACCTTCGAGCAGATCGTTCAGATGGTTGAACAGCAGCTCTCGGACAGCAATGTAAGTAGCATACACGAGACCGGATGCAGTGTAAGGGGGACCTTCTTTCTCTTGGTTTTTACAGTACTTGAGTACAGGGAAACTGCTGTTAATGTCTTTCTCCACTGTTGGCTGCTTTTGTGATACCATCCGCCTTACAGATAAGGGGAATGCCAGTTACATTTACTTCCTAAAAAAAAAAGGTCACATAATCCCAACCCAAAAAAACTATTAACAAACGGAGACGAATGCACACCTAGGAGGCTGCCTTCATGCTTGGCTCCATTGATATATTCGGATTGGTGGTTCCAGCAGAGCTGGGTGCAGTAGTAGGAAGTAGCAAAATGTATAAATTGCTTTCTTATCTGAAAAGAAAAACATGCATGAAATGCTAGGTGCAATGCATTTTGAAAATGTTTTTTTATTTTTTATTTACGAGTTTTAATCGCATTGCGATTTTTACAAGCTTTGCAATCTTTCTTGTTGGTAGCAGCATTCAGTCTTAATTTGTAGTTATGGCTTCCATCGGCCCAATTGAAGTTAACTCAGTTGAGTTACTAGATGATCCAAGGATCTGTTCACAAGTTTTTGCTGCTGCTCTGGCCCAGGACTTTTTTTTCCCCTTCCAATGAGGCGATCCCACCACGTCTCTTCGTCCTGTATGAAGGAGTTTGCCGCTAGGTGTGCCAAATGAGTGGCTCTTGCACCGCGCGTGCCTCAGCATGTTGGCTTTAGATGGCGAATTGTTTCAATTTCAGCCGGCGGCCCACAAAATCTGCAGATGTTCGTTTCGGACTGGCCTCTAATTTTTTGAATTTCATTTGATAACCGGTTCAGCCTTGATCTTAGTAGCGTATTTCTCAGGTTTTTGTTGAGATGTTTCTTTAAAAACGGCTGCGTTTCGTTCAGCTTTCTGGCTGTTGTTGGGAGGTGCATTACAAGTTTGTATGTCGGAGACCTTTTTCTAAGGTCAAGATCGAGTCTGCTTCATCCAATCTTTGGTTTGTTTTTGCTGGGTTTTGAATCAATTGTACAGAATTGCTTCCAACCCCGTTCAGTTTGTCTTCACATTCTTTTTTCCGTTAGTTTAGCATTTCACAAGAACCTTTTGACATCTATGTTTTAAGCATCGCGAATATTCGAGGACTGGTAGGGTCTATGATTTTCCTGTATAGCAGGATTTTATTGCGGTCTACGATGGCTTCAAGCGAGACGAGGTTCAGTTCACGCTTAATCAGAACTATCTGTGTCGATTTTGGCAGTTTAGCAGTGTTCTCCATAAGAGGCTTTCTAGAACCCTCCAGATGGTCTTCAGGAGGTACGGCATGCATTTTGGTTAACTGCATATTTAGATTTCACTTAAAAATAGCTGCGTTGTCAACGTGGAATTTCTTTTGTATGCCCAACTACAAAAATGAGGGAGTAAAAAACGTTATACGAGCCCTCGTTACCATTTTGAAGCATTACCAGTTTCAAAGTGAGCATGTTTCAATAGTACTCATTTTGTCAGTTTCGTGTCGTGCATTCCCTAAAAAAAATGTCTGGTTCAAAACCATGACTAAGAGTAGAAGGCCCAAAGTCCAATTTCCCCTTTCATGTTTCATTATTCTTCAGTGAGGTGAGGTGTAGCATTTGCATTGATGAAGTCTCGTTTGGTTACTGTTTGCAGATTGCATATGTCACATTAATGTACCGCTTTGCTTAAAGTCATAAGTGCCTCATTATTGGTTTGGCAGTGCCTGTTTTATGTTGCCAATTTGAGCATCCACCAAAGCTCATTTTGCCGAAACACTACTTATTGGAGCCTCAAACATGTTTGTGATGAGTTGCAGAATTCTTTTCACCCTTTCCCTTACTTAATAACAAATGACCGGACACCCCTATGTGGACAACATGTTCCCCACCATTCAATGGTTCATAAACGCACCTAATTTTGTGCAAATAATATTTGTTTACAGAATCCCACCTTCCTTTTTTTCCCGTATGCTTTGTTTTGACCCTAAATTCGGGCACATTTCATCAAACTAGGCCTCATCTGATCTCCATGTGGCTGTATAATTTGCAACATGTCTATTTATGTATACATACGTTCCAATGATACGGCCTGGTGTTGGAGGAAATGGAGGGCACAGCGAAGGATCCATGAAATGCACCCCCGACTAAGAATGGGAGAGGAGCAACTGTTTATGCCACCCGAAGGCTGCTTGCACCCACTGGCCCTTTGAAGTTTGTGGTAGTGATTGCTGGGCTGCTTGGTGGTACTGCGCCACCTGATGGCGATGCTCACTGGTACTGGGCCAGGGTGTAAGGGAAGGAAGACATTTCAGCAATGTCCCAGCGGTGGCTTCAAATATAGAACTATTCCCGACCCCACGCACACACCTTTTTCATATACATTTCCACGTTTTTTCAGTAAAATAAACATTGAATGAGCGTTATACCCATCCTACCAGTCTTCACTTCCCCCGGCCTGGCACTTCAATCTGGCAATGTACACGATAGCATAAAGCGAGAGAATAAGACTTCTACTATACAAAGGGCATTTATTCATTTCATTTCCATAGTAAACAGTGCTTTTTAGATTTGTGTGCAACCTATGTCCTGGTTTTTGTATTTTTAAGAAAACAGATCGTAGGCTTTGTGTGTTACCTTTCTGTATGTGTCATGGGCGTAATCGTGTTTTTTTCCCCTCTAATTTCAGATTTATTCGAACTCCACCACCGTGTTTGCAAATAAAGGAACACCAGACCATCCCGTGCGGATGAACTCTGTAGGCAGTAGTACTTCATCCACTCAGCCGCTGCTGGTGCCTACAGACGACTGAAGCGGCGGCGTGGATGCGAGCGATCAGAGACGACGATGAGCTCGAGTTACTAGATGGTTCATGCCTTTGGGTCTCCGAAGGCACCAAGAATGACAATGCTAAACCAAGGATGGGAGGAAATTGCAACACTGCTGTCAAGACTCCAGACCTAGCAAGGAATTGTATTCCCAACAATGATGAATATTTAAGCCACTTTAGCCACCGTTGCTTCACCCTTTTCTGAAGTGAAGTACAGGCCTCGTTGCCTCTTTCGCCGGCAAACACATTTGAACAATAACCTGCAGCGACCGAGGTTTTGGGATTGAAAAATCCTTTTTGCAGGTTAAATGTGTGGTGTGAAGAGGACTGTAAACTTGCCTGCACCGTGTTCCTGCGTATGCCAGGTGACCCATTCTGTAAATATAGTAAGATGTTCTTAAATGTTATTATCATGTGAATACAATATTGAAGAGCAAATTCTTCACACACTGAGCACAAAACCCCCACAAAGTGGCCTTCCTCAACTTGTGGAAAGTGCTTTTGAATTTCTTTAGGCCAGCTATGATCCCTGGGAATCCCAGGGACAAGCGTTTATTTAGAAATCAAGATTATTTTTGTAAACTTGTAGTTACTGGGCCCTATTAGAGTTCTAGAAGTCATGCCACAGCCCAGGTCAGTTGCCCCAAGGTACCCATTGCTTCCAAAATATAGTGTTGCTTTTCTTTGCACTATTTGCTTGTGGAAGCATTTAAGTGATCAACTGCTGTTCAAGGAACTATTTATGATTGTGTGCAACTCAGAATTTCTCCATGCGCAATTGTGGATTCATTGCATTAGCCTGTGTATTTTATTCAGTCTAAACGAAACATTATTTTGTCTTGGGAAGTTTAGAAGTGCCTCCTGCATAAAATATACTGCTGTTTATTTTGAAAGGCAAGCACAGGCTGCTAGAGAGCACTTGCACGTTACGTCAAACTATTCCACGGGCACGTGGATTCGTTGGATCCTGGTTGAAACACACAATGTAAAACATTGTAGCAAGTGGGACTTCTAGCGGTAATTTGATGAACCGTGGCACAGTGTTTCCTGAAATAAGCGGTGTACCTCTGTAAACAATAGGCAATGCCTGACTGATGTTGTTCAGGAAAGGTAAATCGCCATGAATCCAGTCATTCTGTCCCAGCAAGCTGGCAAAAGGGCCTGTGCAGCTCTGGCCACCTTGGTGCCTAATCCCGCACCCACTTGGGTATGCAATATGCAGAGGCTTCTGAAGATGCTTTTGAAATGGGCCTTTCATTGTAAATGTTGTTCATCCAATTAAGTAATGTCCATGCTATCTTGCACAGCAACATTTTAGACCCCCATATACTCTCAACCATACTTGGTCCAGGAATCCTCCTGTTGGTGTCCGAAACCTTTTGCAATGTTATGAATAAGAGGTAACATCTCAGCAATGCTTGAAGAAAAGGGATCCGATGATCACAAACTCTAGCATTCTGACAATCCTCATGTTTCCAATGCTGTGCTTGTTTTCTAAACCGCTCTATCACAATGTCAGCAACTTATTTTTACTTTTTTCACAACACGTATATTCTGGTAAAATTGAAATGTGCCCTAGGATCATCGACTCTTTCTGTAACCCCTTCTCCATTCTTTCCATTGATTGGATACGAAGAATTGAGGCTCGGTCAATTGACGGGAGAAGCAGGAGTTTGCATTGAAACTGGTTCATAATCCAATGCTGTGTATAGAGCAGTTTGGAATTCTACCGATTTATGTGCCTGCACTTAACGCACTGTTAGTAGTTGGCATAAGCACATTTATTCTTCGCTTAGTTTTTTACCCATTTAGATCTATAACCTAGGGTTCAGTATGAGCCACTTTGCATAGCTTGTGATGTGAATCCAGAAAATACATAGTTGTCTCAATTTTTATGAAGTGTATATAATGTTGCAGCTAGCCTTAAATTCCTTTCTTTCTAGTATGCACGTTTGTTAATGAGACAGGCAGTCGTTTTTGTTTTTGCACTGGATATGACTTTGTAGCTGTTGCGCCTTTCTTCTAAAGATGACATGTTTTGTGTGCTCTTGGTGGTGAAACATTATTCTTGAGCATGCTTTAAATATGAAAACACCTTGTATAATAGCGTTAAGAAAAATGCAGAGCTGATGTTTTTACAGAGAGTAGGCATCAAGGTACTTCAGGGGCACTTTGTTCCAAACACTGTTAAGGTTCTTGAGAGTTTTTATATTTTTATATTTTCTTTTTGTAAATTGAATGTTTAACTGTTGACTTGAAATAAAGTTGTTTTATTATGTTATGTTTGTATATGTTGAACGTGTCGCAATAACACCTTTTCTAATTTCCTGATTCAATGTTTCTAAAGCTATTTTTCTAGATGTGTAGATATGCCCTTGGTTTGCCGATGCTGTTATTAGGAAAGAGCCTTCTCTATGAATGGCAGTTTTGTTGAGTTCCAATAAAATGGAAATGGTTCCGACCTGGTTTTCTAGGACATTGCTGTTCAGAAGATTCTATCAAATCATGCAGACGAAAGTTCGAAATTATGATGCAGGTACAGAGAAGCACTCTTAAAACCCCAGATTTTCTTGAGGCAGCCTCCGCTATGCTTCCCAGTAAGAAGCCGGGTCCTTCAAAACATTTGCACATCGTGGCCAGATAAAACGGTGTGCTCATTCCAGAACCGCTGTTGGATGAGTTGAAGACCAGCAAAAAAGACATGAACAGCAGGTCTAGGGAAAGACTGATGTTGTCCCAACAATCTCTCAAACATTCCCAAAAGATATTTCCACTACCCGCTAAAGTGACTACAGCATTTGCAATTTGAGCCAGACGAGGGTCTAAACTTCATGATAAACCAAAGTTTAGAAATGAATAGGACTAACTTGCCCAACCAACCACCATCCCTGGCCTTAAGTGGGATTATCGCAGACCCGGCAAAGGACAACTACAAATTTAAAATCCATCACAGTAAAATAAAATGAGAGCCCCTACCAAAAGGACAACTAGAAAAGTATGCACCGATATCCAACCCTCCTTATTCTGGCCAAATTGTTACGACTTCCAACCTGACAACTGCTCTTAAATTTTGCCTGGCCGCTTGTGATGGTTAAAAAGCAACCGCTGGGGTAGAGACCAAGGCAGTGAGGCCAGCGGTGCGGGCTGCACTCCCAGACACCACGTGGTGGTGTAGCAATTTCTTTTATTCAAAAGTAATAAAGCTTTGAATACTCTGTTTCAAGGTTTTGAAAAAAAATATATATTGTCGTTTATGCACTTTTAATTGCCTAACAGCTATACATCTTTGTCAGTGCAGATGCATTGGGTGAGCTCATATTGGCCTATGCATTTCGGAGAAAAGTCCTTCGTCAGGGCCAGCTCATTTAATGTTCTCATGCGATCCAATTAAGCAAAGTAAATAACCGGATCTATGACCCACAATTCACAAAATATATAAACTGGTGGTGCGTTTAACGTAATTTCGAACCGCGGTGTAGCCGCCGGGCTAAAGTAGTCAAAAACGAGTTGCTGGCTGCAATGTAGCTCTAGCAACGGTATGCGATGAATCCTCAGGGGAAGCAAGCGCCTTCTCTCTCGCTCTCTCTCTCGCTCTCTGGGAATTCCTAGGTGAATCCTTCCAGTGGCACACACATCGAAATAAGGTCTTCGTCTACTGGGATACCTTCCTTCCAAATATGAGGCAGGACTGGCTCTGGGTTACCACGTGGCAGGCCTCCTGCCCCAGGTTGAGGGGGGCCCCCATGGTCTGGGCCCTGTCACAGACCATACCGTAGTACTGAAACAATCATAATGGATATGAGGGAAGCCATAACAGGCAATCTTTAACCAAAAGGCATTACTTGACTAATGGACAGCATATGACACAGTAGATCATGAAATCCTCTTGGACTCATAAAAACACTATAGGAATAAATGTCCAGGTTTTGACCTTGATAAAACCCTTCATGCAAGACAGAACTAACCAAATACCTCTGGCTCAATTCCTGATCAAGCCCAGCACAACTCGGTATGGGTTGCCACAAGGATCCTCCCTGTCACTGGCTTTTTACTGTCTACATGATCCTAGGGATGCCAATACTGGACAACTGTCCTGACACGTTCCAACTATATGCAGACAACATCCAACTGATTTTCAACTAGCAGAAATAAGACTCGTATGACAATACCATTGCAAACTGCCTCACCACATTTCAACAATGGATGGCATCTAATAAACTGTTTTAATGTGGTGGGGGGACGTGCAATCTAGAATTCCCTTTCAAATGGCCAGATTTGCTAGTCACGCAACCTTTTCTAAAGTACAAAGCAAAAAAATGGGCATCCTGTTTTCGCAAACTTCACCTTCATACAAGTCAATGCTGTAACCAAAACTGTATACCTCCAAATTCACATCCTCAAAAAGATCATGCCAGTCTTGTTTAGGAATAAAAACCTATTAGGACTAGTCCTAAAAAGAATGTGGATTATTGGACCACCTTTACTCAGATTTAAGAATGTCAATCAATTGCAGTGAGTACAAAATAAGGTTTGCTAGGTTGATGCTGGGGCTGAGGAAATACATCACCGCAGCCATGAGATCCTTTTTGTAGGTCCCCCATAGAAAAAATAATTCCTCCTCAAAACCCTTTGAATGGCACGAGCACGTCTGCGGAAAGAGTAGGACCCATCTTCTAAAATGATTGCCACACTCTTTCGACAAGAACATTAAGGTTATCCTGAAGCATAGCACTGCTACCAACCTAATCAAAGATTACCTTAAGGTTACTATAATCAAACACCCGATCGTCTGCAGTAACATCTCAGCCAACTTTCAGCAAAAGGATGTTCCCCTTTTAAAAGGGCCATAAGAAGAACTCCAAGCAGTCTTTCAAACCATCGTGAATGCAATTTGACTGAAAACAATTACTGTAAACCACCATTTCTCCATTGCCCTACCCCCATTCTCTACCCCACAGATATTATACCTGTAATATGTACATCTATACTTTGTTTTTCCCCAATTGCACACAGTGAATCGAATTGTTTTATGATTGGCACAATACAAATCCCAATACGAAATTGCTGTATTGAAAAATAAAAAATGACACTGCCATTGCTAAATCACAAAAGTAGTCTGCACAAATAATCTCCTAATATACATTGAACAATGTTGGGATTCCAATACATAAAGATCTGCATGCTGTATTATTCATATTTGGGCACACTTTTCAAATTTTGAATCGAAGCTGCTGTCATGAAGGGAATAATATGAAGAAAAATGACCTGCTAATAGTTATAACAAATATATGAAATCGTGCATTATTGTATAGCCACATGTATGCGCAATTCAAATCCTAACTATGATGATTTTTTTGTTTAATTTCCATGTTTAAGAAAGGCTATCTCTAGAGTTATTTTGTTTGGATGTTATAAAATAATTTGCTGCTGATTTGTATAAGTTGAACAGTTGTAGCGGGGTAATTCAGTTCACACACTGGCCGGGAAACTCCTCAGTACATCACAGTGGATCTTTAAAAGTGAGGTCCTGACAGGTGCAGTATTTAGGGCTGAGGTCCAAAAGGGAATTGACAATTTCTTTAGAGAAAACGAAGGAACAGTATCCTCCCCCTGCTGCTCTGGGAGGCCTTTAAATGTGTTATTAGGGGGCCTGCATCGCTAAGGAATGTGGCATTCTCAGGACCATTAGAAGGGCGCTAGATGACTGAGGGGACGCGTAAGGGCCTGGAAAGAGATGGGACACTTTAAGGGACCCTGATATGCAGGCTAAGATATATGATGCACTACAGCAATTTAAGGAGACAGCACAGAGAAAGGTTAAATACCTAAGCAGGCAAACTGCAGTTAGACAATACGGGGAGGGACAGCGCCTGGGGAAAATATTGGTCTGGGTGGCACGAGCCGTGAACTCAAAACACATATACATGCCAGGAGGGATGACAATGGGGTGGTACAATGTACTGATGTGTGGATTATGCAAGCTCTGATGGCATACTACACCTGCTTTTATACCTCGGTACTGGGCGGGCCTTTCACTTATAGAGAGTTATTGAGAGCAAATGGCGAAGTACAGGTTCTACCCAGGGGAACGGGAGGTTCTTAATAGTCCCGTTACGCTGCATGAGGTTCTAATGGCAATCCAAGCATTACCTGGTAGAAGTCACTGGGGCCTGATGGCTTGACAGCAGGCATTTTCAAGGCTTTCTCCATGAGACCAGCCCTGCTTCAGGTGTATCAGTGGGCTGTGGAGGAAGGGACACCGCCAGATTCGATATGAGAGGCAATAGTGACTCTTGCTCAAGCCAATGAAAGAATCCTCAGAATGTTTGGCATATCAGCCGATGTTGCTTATAACCACAGAAAACAAAGTTTTAGGCAAGATCATATGATGTCCAGATGTGTGATGGCCGCCCAATCCAGTTTTTTCCCGGGCAGATCAACCTCC
This sequence comes from Ambystoma mexicanum, assembly GCF_040938575.1. Lineage (NCBI taxonomy): Eukaryota > Metazoa > Chordata > Amphibia > Caudata > Ambystomatidae > Ambystoma > Ambystoma mexicanum. Next base: position 1,091,058,779 of record NC_090937.1, on the reverse strand, counting down.
TACGGACTCCGGGCAAGTCTTTGACTTGATATCCGCAATAGACTGGGTCATCCCAGTGATGGTGGTCTTACTCGACGTGGAGAAGGCCTTTGATTCTATTCAGTGGCACATCCTGTTAGGACAGTTTTTCTGAAGTCCAACTAAGGGCTTAGTAAAACCATTCAACTAAGACAGTACAAGACTCCACTCTTAGTATAAGGCTGTACCACCTGAGTTCATGGTAGCATAGACAGAGTAGCCAGGCTCATCTTCGGAGGGAGAGAGGGCTGTAAAATCAGTACAAGTGAAAATTGTAATACAAATGATCCAAAGAAACACTGAAAACACTGTATTGTAAAAATAAAGGATGTATTTAAATACAGGTAGGCCCAGATAAATCTAGGGTAAGTACTAAAACATGAAATCGCAATATAAAAACACAACACTGTACTTGTACCTAACGGTAGTTCTAGGGAAGTCAAAACCTTGTCATACACATTCACTATAGGTCAAGCCTATTATTGGGGAGTAAAAACCAATGATAACCTTTAGAATTACATTCAGTAATGCAAGGGCAGTAGACCCTTCCATTTGTATAATGATTCTCAGTACAAATCACTTAATCAGTCAACTGGACAATATATTTTTGGTGAATAGTGGAACGCTTATTCTAGTTGAAGTAAAAACCTAGAATTACTTTTGTGATAGCGCACAGTTATACTAGGGGAGTAAAACCTAAGGATGTAATATACAATTACAGATGCTTTTGAAATCAGGGAACCCCAGATAGAGATAAGCAGTAACTCTTGTAACTTATTTTTGGATGGCACACAGCTAACACAAGGTAAGTAAAACCCACATACTTGTTCAACCTCACCATGGAGGGGAAAGCAAAACCCAATGTTACACTTTACTGAACAGTTATTCTGGGTTGGCAACAACCTAATATAGTCTTATTCTGGACAGGCTGGCAGCAAGTCAGGGGAAGCAAGACCCAGTTGGGGGACACTGATACAATTATCCTCAAAGGACTAATCTGGTGAGACCAACAGTTGGAGGACACTCAAACAATTACCCTCAAAGGATTAAGCTGGTGAAAACCAACACTTTCCTTTTGGGAAGAGGCACAACCTAATCACAGGAGAGTAAAATACCTTCACATCTACTTTCTATTAGACTGGATAAAACAGTTGCTAATGAAGAAAAGATGACTTTAGGAGTAGTGCATCACACATTCAAGATCAGTAAGAACTTTTGTAACTGTTGGATTCACATGCTCATGAATATTCCCCGTCGTCAGGCTGGGAATCCTCAGTAAAGAAAAATCAGTATCAGTTTCGTTTCTGATCTGTCTTTCGTAGTAGTAACCAATCACTGATCTCTGCATCATACTGACCACAGCCAATGACTGCCATCTTCAGATTTGGTAGCACGTGAAGTGGCAGTATGACCAAGTGAAGAGCTGCAGAGGGGTAGGCGGGAGGGTTCGCATGTGAATCCATGCCAGACCCATGCTGGAGAACAAAAGTTACAGGTAAATAACTTGTTCCTTCTCCAGCATGGGGTCTGGCATGGATTCACATGCTCATGAATAAAAGAATACATAGCAGTACACACATGCACAACCACGGGAGGTGGCAACAGGCTCAACATTAAGCAATACAACAACTCAACATTAAGCATCTCTTACCTTCTCACCAGGCTCACCTTTAGGCGAACAGGTTGCGCAGCACTGCTTGGCCGACCCTGGACTCCTCCCTGGAATCCCGGTCGACGCAGTAGAATTTCGTGAAGGTGTGCGTCGACCTCCACGTAGCAGCCCTGCAGATGTCCAGCAGGGGCACACCAGATCGGAACGCCGTGGTAGCTGCGATCGCTCTGGTGGAATGGGCTCTCGGACGGCCGGGCAGAGGTCGGTTTGCCAACCGATGACAGTACATGATACAGCCGGAGAGCCATCTGGAAATGGAAGCCTTTGAGAGAGCCTTCCCCTGATTGACAGGTCCAAAGTTCACAAAAAGTTGTGACGTCTTCCGTAAACTCTTTGTGCGGTCCACGTAGAACTTCAGCGCTCTAGCCACATCCAGCGAGTGCAAAGTCCTTTCAGCCGGCAACGAAGGCGACGAGAAGAAAACGGGCAACACCAAGGGTTCGTTGTGGTGGAAGTCCGACGGCACCTTGGGCATGAAGGAGGGGTGCGTCCTGAGCACTACCCTCGTGTCGTGAAAAGTCAAGTACGGGGGCTTGCAGGAAAGGGCCTGGATCTCTCCCACCCGTCGTGCGGAGGTGATGGCCACAAGAAACGCTGTTTTCCATGACAAGAACTTCAACGGAGCGGAGTGCAGAGGCTCGAACGGAGGCCCCATGAGCTTGGTCAGCACCACATTGAGCTCCCACGCCGGGGCCGGCGCCTTCACCGGCGGGAACGATCTGAACAGTCCCTTCATGAATTCCTTCACCAGACGATGAGACCACAAGGACGTCCGTCCCGTGGTTCTGGTGTATCGGGAGATCGCAGCAAGATGAATCTTGATGGAAGCGTGCGCCAGTCCAGCCTTGGCCAGCGACAGTAGGTACGGCAGTACTTGCAGAGCCGTAATCCGTAGAGGGTTAATCTTCTGTGCGTGGCACCAGACAGAGAACCTCTTCCATTTGTGTCCGTAGCATTTAAGAGTTGAGGACGCCCTGGCCTTTACAAGAACCTCTCTGCAGTCGGCCGGTATGTCGTAACCTCCAAACTCCAGCGCTGCAGGAGCCAGGCCTGCAAGTTCAGTGACTTCGGGTCGTGATGGAGGATGGCGCCTCCTTCCCTGGAGAGAAGATCCGCGTCCACTGGCAGCTTGATTGACGGGGACGCCGACAAGTCCAGAGGTCCGGGAACCATATCTGCCTCGGCCACTCGGGTGCGACGAGTATCATCCTGCACCGTGACCTCTTGAGCCGGATCAGCAACGGCAAAGGAGGGAACGCGTATAGGAACAGGCCCTTCCAGGGGAACGAGAAAGCATCGCCCATGCTCCTCGGCTGGGGAAACCTGCTGGCTAACCCCCGGCACTTGGAGTTCGTCACCGTCGCGAACAGATCGATCTGGGGTGTGCCCCACCGTCGGAAGAGGCGGTCCACTAGATCCTATCGTAGTTCCCACTCGTGGAATGAGCGCAGCTCTCTGCTGAGCGAGTCGGCGATGGTGTTTTTTATTCCTGCCAGATGAAACGGCACCAGAAACATCCCTTGGGCGAAGGCCCAATGCCACAGATCCTGCGCCTCCTTGGACAGGGCTGTGGATTTGGTACCGCCCTGCTTCCTGATGTAGAACATGGTGGTGGTGTTGTCAATGAAGATCCTCACCACCTTGCCCCTGAGGGACGGAAGAAAGGACCTGAGGGCCCAAAACACTGCACAGAGCTCCAGGACGTTGATATGGAGGGACTTCTCCGTCGGAAGCCAAAGGCCTCTCGCGTGCAGATTTTCGGTGTGCGCTCCCCACCCTTCCAGGGAGGCATCCGTGGTGACTGTCTTCTGGTGGCCTGGGGTCTGGAAGTCCATGCCCGCTGTCAGATGCGCGCGGGTGCCCCACCACCGGATCGCTCGTCTGAAGCTCTCGTCGAGTGTGATCCTGTCCTCGAAGCTGCCCGTCGTCTGGATCTAGCGAGCGTCCAGGAACTCCTGTAACGGGCGCATCCGAAGCCTGCACAGGCGTATGAGATAAATGCAGGTACAGCGAGGACCGTCTTCCTCTTGGTCTCGCGCCGTTGATAAAGGAAGCCTTCCTTCTTCTTCTCTTCCGGGCAGAGCTGGAAAAGCTCGGATGCCCTGGCGATCATGGCATGAAACGATCCAATCTCGTCAGGCGGGGAAGCCCGGGGAGGAGGTGACGACGGAGGATCCTCGCCGTAAACCTCGTCTGTACCCGTCGCGGCCGTGTCCGTCCCCGTGTCATCCCCCCGGGTCGTGGACGGGGAGGAGGGCTGAGACGGGCGCGATGGTTGAAAAGGAGGTGGAGGATGAATCCTTCTTCTCTTAGGAGGAGGGCTCCCAGAAGGGCCCGGCTCCGGGTCCCCCGTCGGGGGCGGTTCCTCCGTCGGTGGTAATCTCGTCCTTATCTCCGAGCATAAGGACTGTATAGCCAACAAAATGGCCGCCGAGTTGTCTTGCGGCACTGGTTGAGGGGGTTCCGACGGGCGGACAGGAACCTCGTCGGTACCCTCGATGTTCTCGGGGTCCCTCCCGACGGGCTGGTCTTCCTCCACGCCAATGCCGTGGCTTAAGACTTCGGTCAGCTCCTCTTCAGAGGTTGAGGCGGAATCCACGATGGCCTCCTGCCCCCCCCCCTTTTTCTTCTCCGTCGGAGGTTTCACGGGGGTCCTATCGATGGGCTTGAAAGAGGACTCCCTCCGCGGTGGCAGGGAGACTCTGGGCCCCGAGGTCGCTTCCACTGATGTAGCCTCCTCAGGCTGAGCCAGGGCCGCCGCGACTGTCTCGATAGAGGCCTTGGCCGGGTGGATCAAGACTTTCGCCAACTTAGGTGCGCTCACCGCCTTCTCCTTAGGGGGGGGGTCACCGCCTCGCTCCCCCTCCGAATTGGCCTTCGAGCTCGACCGGGGCCTCTCCAGAAGCTTCGCCGGGTGCTCGGACTTCCTCTTACCCGAGCCAGAACGTTGGCTCCTGGTTGATGGCGTCAGGGAGGCTGCGCCCTGCCTGGCAACCGAAGAGCCCGACCGTTCGGCGCTCCCGGTGCCCGCGGACTCGCGGTGCTTTGCCTTCTGTTGGGCCCCCGTCACCGGGGCGCCCTCAAAGGTCTTAGTAGACCGCTCAGGCTTCTTCTTTTTCTCGCCTGACGGGCTCTTCCCTTCCAGCCAGTTGGCGAGACGCAGATGGCGGTCCTTTATGGTCCGCTCCAACATGTTCCCGCAAAACGCACAGTCCTTCTCCACGTGCGTCTTGTCCTCATGCAGGCAGTAGAGGCAAAGGGAGTGTTCGTCCTCCTTGAAGACATTCTGAAGCTGGCATGAAGGGCAGACCCTGAACAGCTTCCCGGGCGTCGAGCTTCCCTTCTCCTGGGCCATGTCCGAGATGGGCCTGAGAAAGTTCTGGAGTCCTCCAAAGCGTGGCTCAACGAAATCTTCACCCTTGAGGGGCGTAGAAGAATCCGACACGGGTCCCCGTTGATCGGATATAGAAACGGTGGAGCTTGAGGCTCTTTGACCGAAAAAAGAGAAAAATTTCCTATGAAAAAAGCGCGAAAACGCACTAAAGCTCAAGAGCAAAAGCACGATGATCCCAACACTTGAACGTGTGGTAAAAATCTGAAGATGGCTGCCAGAGGCGGGGCTTAGGGAGATGGCAGTCATTGGCTGTGGTCAGTATGACGCAGAGATCAGTGATTGGTTACTACTACGAAAGACAGATCAGAAACGAAACTGATACTGATTTTTCTTTACCGAGGATTCCCAGCCTGACGACGGGGAATATTCATGAGCATGTGAATCCATGCCAGACCCCATGCTGGAGAATTACAGTTACCAACCAACTCTTTACAAGTAAGTCACTTTTAAACACTTATTTTCTTTTCTAGGCAGAAGTCCCAATCCCTTGAAAGTCTTTCCCTTATTCTTGGAGCACAAGTGTTCTCAGTGGCAGAAGGGGGAACTAGGACTAGTGACCAACAGGCAGTGTCAGTTTAGTAGCAAAAGTCAGAGTTCCTTAGGAAAACTGGGCAAATGGGTGAGTACTTTGCTTCTAGGGTTAGAAGAGGGTCCAGGGCTTTGCAAAACACACCCTAGCAGGATTCTAGCAGTGGGACTGGATGAGAGGCCTCCCTGTCACAAAAAACAACCCAGAGCTACACAGACCAACAGCTACACAGAAATCCTAGCAGGCTTAAGGTAAGTACATACCAAAGCTAACACAGTACCTCAACATTGAAGAAGATTTTGTAGCAGGAGAACTTCAGGGTCTGCAGCCAAATACCCGGTCAGTGTATTCCTTGTCGTGGAGACTGAAAACAAGACCTTAGCAGGGTGCAGCAGGGATCGATGAAGGCTCGAGGCAAGGTTTCCCTTGCGGCTGAATGCGGTTCTGCAGATTTAGCGCCTTTTCAAGGAGAACAGAAGGTGCGTTTTAAAGGTCCATCACTCTGGTGAGGGGACTTTTCCGACTTGATTCATGTCTCTGGAGATCCACCAGGATGCCCACAAAATTTTAGCGAGATTTGGAATTCGGAAGACCATGCACCGCACAATGGTTTGATGTCCCAGGGTATTGGGGTACTGCAACAACGCAAGGTCGCAGCCACTCGTGGGATGGCTCAAAATGCCGGTCTTCTTGAGTCTAGTGGGTCTCACCAGGCTCTGGGTCCAGGTCATCATTTTCAGAGTCCCCAGGTCGATTGGAAGGAAGGGCTACAGCAGGCTCGGGTTACACAGCAGGCTCTCCGGTCGCTGGAAATCGTCTCAGCCGCGTTTCCTTCATCTTTCTCTTCGGTTTCAGTTCCAGTGGTCAACTTTTTCGTCATCACAATTTTTTGATGTCCCAGGGTATTGGGGTATTGCAACAACGCAAGGTTGCAGCAACTCGTGGGATGGCTCAAAATGCAGGTCTTCTTGAGTCTAGTGGGTCTCACCAGGCTCTTGGTCCAGGTCGTCATTTTCGGAGTCCCCAGGTCGATTGGAAGGAAGGGCTACAGCAGGCTCGGGTTACAGAGCAGGCTCTCCGGTCGCTGGAATTCGTTTCAGTTCCAGTGGTCAACTTTTTTTCAGCTTCGAGGTTTGCAGTATTTATCAGGAATTACAACACAACCTCTTCATTCTCTCCCCTCATTTTACAAGAAGGGGCGGTCCGGTTGTCCGATCAGGACAGCCTGCCTCTTACTAGGATTTGCCCCATTCAAGCAAGGCGCAAGACAAAGGGCTGGGGAGTTTTGCACTCCTCCCTCACTTCCTGCTCTCATACAGACTGGAGACCGGGCGGGGAGTCTAGGGGACACCTGCCGAAGATAAAAATCACACAAAGGAATTTCCCACCCTGAATGTCAGGGGTAGGAACAAGAAACGACAAACGCTAAAATGGCGCAAAAAGAAGACCGGGCCATTTTGGAAAAATGAGCACCCTTGGGTGCCTTTACTGCAGCTGTGAACACAGCCCGCGGTAAAGGTGCACCAAATAAATACAAGGTATCCCTGCCACCAGCCATTAAAGGTAAGCTTGTCTCTGTAAGAGAATTGTTACAGTTTTAATGTGAAAGGGGATACATTGCATCTCCCCAGCACTCCACATAAGGTGGGGTGTGCTGGTTTTACAGAATAAAATGTAGAAGGGATCCAAAGATCCTTTCTACCCTTGAGAACTGTAGTTCACTCAAGGTTAGCAAAAGAAAGTTAAAAGGGGAGCCCCTAGGGCAACCCAGCAACAACAGGCACTGATTGCCAATAATTTGTTAGACATGATAACTTTAAAAAGACTCTATGGAGAGTCTTAAAAAAAGACACTCCTAAAAAGAGTTAAAGATTATGTGAGTGTGGAAAAAGGTTCCCACTCACTGAGGTATTATGGAAAAACATCCCACTAGTAAAGCCAAAAGTTCTGGGTTTGACCCAGGTCAGGAAGATTTACCAGTTCCGTGCAAATCTTACCTAACACATCCTGAAGGCTGGGATCTAGAGCTGGCTTCTTCTCTGATTTCACTATTATATAGCCTGCCAACCGGAAGGCTTCTTGTTAATGGGCATTTATCTGATTCAATTTCAGTGAGTAAAGGCACGAGGCAGCAGTGTCCCGTCTCCCACTTGCTATTTGCTCTAGCAATAGAGCCTCTGGCTTTATTACTCAGGAAACATCACTTTGAAAGAGGGGAGCAGTTATACACACACAAATTGGTTGTCTTATTGTATGCTGGCGACATGATTCTTTATATCAAAGATCCTGAGCTAACCTGGTGCCTATTCAGATGGACATCATGGATTTTGGTCGGTACTCGAGGCTTAAAATGAAGGCTAGAAAATCAGTCCTCTTCCCACTTATGGCAGAATTTGCTGACGTTCGGGAGTTTCTGTGGCATGTTGCCAGTGCGTGATACTTGGGAGTAGAGTTGGTCAGAAGCCTGGAACTGCTATGGAGGGAAAATGATGGCAAGGTGTTGGAGCATGCCAAAGAAGTGATGTCCCTGTATGGTAGAATATATCTTTTCTTGTTACCCCGTTTCTTCTACCTTTTCCTCAGTATTCCTGTAGTGGCCCCAGGGACCTATTTTAAGAAATTGAACATTTTAATCTCAACCTTTATATGGGCTGGCAAGTGGGCACAGGTGCAGTGAGAGAAATTGGTTACCCCACTAAATAGAAGTGGTATGGGGGCTATACCTTCCTGATTTCGAGATATACTTCTTGGCAGCTCAGGCTCAGTTTCTATACTACTGGTACTCCCTGAGCCTGACAGACCACATGACCTGCACCTATGGTTTTCCCCATAGACGCAGTGGAATAACATGTTTGCTAATGCCTACAGCCCAAACCGCTGGACAGATTTTCACCAAATTTGCAGCAGGAGTGGCGGCTTGGTCCCGAAAGCGTGCTTTTGTAAATTTGGTGTACATTTGTCCAGCATATACATTTAAAGCGGGCAAAAGGTAGGTTAAAAAAAGTCATCTTCTGGGTTCAATCCGAGGACTCGCATCCCTGTTTGGTCTGCTGACGGGCTTCCGATTAGCCCAGAGGGCGGCGTGATGTCTGCGGATAATCGGACGTGTCTGCTTATTGGATGGTGAAAAGTGTGAGGTGCATCAGATTTTTGGAAACGCCAGCCATGTTGGATCCGCGGTCAGCCGCCGTTGTCTGCTGACATTGTGGTAAAAACATATTAAAAACAACATTGCACTTGTCAAAGTAATGAAACAATCTCTGGAGAGGTGAAGGGTGATGAGGATATGGCCTTCTAATGGTAAAAAAAAGGTTGGTTTTCCTTCTTCGATGTACGCATACGGTCTGCATGTCCGGGGCAGTCCTGTGATGTTCACGAATATCTGATGTTCGGGAACATCTAGACCTATTTCTACATTACAGGGTTGGCGAAAATTTCTGCATTACAGGGTTGGTGAAAAGCAGTTTTTGGATGGCTTATAACTTTGGTGCCACTCAAGGAAACTGCATGAAAGTCTGGGATTGTATTGTGAATGGCTTTGCAAAGTGTGGTGCTGTTCTGTCAAATAACAAAATTAGAGGGGGGGTGTCCCAAAATATTGTAGAGGCTTGTGAATGTGGTGCCTTTTGACGAATCTGCACAAAGGTTTTCAAAAAGTTTTTGTATCTAGATATAAATGTTTTGGGAAAGTTTGGTGGGGTTTAGTCAAGAGGGTGCAAAATTAGAGTGAGGGTCTGACATTTTTTAGATGGATTATACCTTTGTTGCCGTTTGACGAATGTGAACAAAGGTTTTCAGAAAGATTTGTGATGTCATCTGTGATGTCCTGGGTGTTGGTCGTAACAGTGCACGGTGGTGGCGCAAGTTATGGTTGCTTAGCGTACCATAACTGGTACATTTATGAAGTTTTTCGGCTTTACTTGTAACCATAACGTCCCTTTAACAAAACCTTTTCACTGAATTTCATAGGTCTTTATTTGTGCAACTTAACCATAATGTCCCTTTTAACAAAGTTTGTTCAGTGATATATTTTTTACGTGAATGACTGTACCATTGTATAGAAGTAGCATGAAATATCAGAATAAGGGCCTGGTCGGTGAGCAACCAGCCACCAGGATGTGGTTAAAGGAAGCTGCACCCTCCTATATAAACCCTTAACCCCTGGTACAATTACCTAAACTGGTGCCTGACCAATATGCACTGACTTTCCACCCAACTAAGAGTAAATTGTGTTTTACTCAGGGTTGTTCTGAAAGCAATCAAACTGGAAACCTAATGGTAGCTGCAGTCTACCACACATCAGTGTCACACATAAACATAGCAAAATACATATGACACGGAAAGACGTTCATATCTTGGTACCTACCTGGACTGCGGGAATGATACAAGACTAACACGGGCCAGGGTAATATCTAAACCGGCTGGTGGTTTCCTTCCATGAGCCCCAAAGCTATGAATCCAAACAAAGGCACTCACTGCAGTTTAAGGTGAGTGTATTGCTACTATGTAAGATGATGAAAAGCCACCCTCCTGTCTATAATCTCTGGTAAGGCTTACATTTGAGGTACCAGGCCGTGGCAGACACTCGACTAGAGGAGCCCAAAAAGGTGAGCGAGAGAGACCCAAAACCCACTAAACACCTCAAGGAGGATATACGTCTGAATATCTCTATTTCTGTGATCTTCATTTAGCTAAACTACTACATTCACCCAACACAACAACTTTACCAGCCCTGTACTGTTCTACTCACCCACCTGGCAACAACATAGACTTTAAAAGCAACACCAACTCGTCATGCCAATATCCTAAACCATCAAGCAGCCAGGGTCACTACCTGGTAAGCTAGGTAAAATAGTACCATGGCCCGAGAAGGGCTCTGAAACGCTGGGAAACACACCTAGCCCTAAATCATTACTTTCTGACGTGTACTCGTGAGTACAACCTTTGCAAAGACCAACATTCAGTTGTGTCCTTATGTTGAGGCGTCTAGAAAGGTTATAGGTGCCTGATGGCTGTTATAAACAACCCTGCGCACTCGGATTATCCTTGTAAATAATGTGTGCTTCCCTCTTATTTGGTGTGGGGGAATGCCAAACTCTGAGCAGGATAGGGGAGGAAGGATACCTCGGGGGCAAAGCGTTTTGTCTGGGAATCAAGACAGCGCAGAGCAACACAGGTTTGAATCCCTTCCCGCACTTATAAACCACTCGCTGGTATTAAGCAAGAACAATTATAATTATGTGTTACAGCAAGTAGTAAGATTTAGCTCCACACAACACCTGTAGAAAATGCTGTATGAGTCTGTGTGTCAAGTGATTAGAAACTCCTGCTAGATATGGCTACGAACAAAACACAAACCAATCTTTTCAGTTTGTTTTGAACTATTACCCCCTTTGGGTGTGAATGCATTGAACACACACTCACCAGTGTGGTACGCCACAACCCCCGTTTCTCCAGCAAGGTGACACTTCACAAAGTAAACATAACTTTGTTTACCGTACCTGGGACCAGGATTAGTACACCCAGGGCTTACCACACCTTACTCCAGACCGAGCCGACCACCAGGGACCACAAAGGTTGGTGAAACCTTACCAAATGCCACGGACTGACAGGAGCTAAAACGCCAGCCAATCCCATCTCTGTTCATGCTCCCGCACCACGGCTGGCTCATGAGAACAGTGGGCACAATTTCAAGCTCGAAAGGCCTGCCAACAAGGGCCCAGAGAACTCGATAGGATTGAAACACAACCCTCTGCTGTCCCCCCTCCCTCAGCCCTGTGAGTGGTGAGATCTAATTTTCCTCACTGACATGGCAACCCCTCTCTCACCACTCCACAGTAGCTGATAAGGGCTGCCGACAAGGGCCCGCTGGCACACCAGGTCACCCGGGAAAAATATCTCTCTAATTCCCCAACCTGTGCTCCAAAACCCCTCGACCATACCATGTGACTCAGCCCAAAGGGAGAGAGGGACCAGGAAAAATTTCAAATCTTCTCAGAGATTGCAGAGCCTCCCCTGAAAACGGATTGACCTACCATCTGCCATTTCGAGATTTCCCCACCAGTAAAGACAACGAATGCAGAAAACATTTTAATATTTAATGCGCACAGACATATTGTGCATCATATAACCAGACCACACAAACATAGCACACCAAGGGCCAATGAGTGGGTTAATAAATAACAATACATAACAGTAGCTTCCCCGGAGTATAGCTTACACCTGTCATAGCCCACATTTCTGTTTTCGTTTCATTTTGTGTTTCTACATACCTATACATAAAATGGTCTTTGCCAGACCAGAATGTATATGAAGGGTTACACGTTTCTATGACCTTTTGGGTTTAAACCCATTACTGAGATTTAGTGGATGTGTCATGCAAGGTCTAAACAATGTTATGTCTTTTTATTATGGCAGGAAAACCAATTGATCAAATGGATTAGCATCTGGCCAGTGACCACATGATCATATCACAATGTTTTCATATTAAAACGTTTTAGATTGTTCCATATAATTAACAAGTATTGACAGTCCATCACTGAACTGGTATCTGCACAACCAATATGCTTTTTTAAGTCACATGTTCACAAATGGTGTTATAAGAAAATAAACATTTCTACACAAATAACTTGTCTCTCAAAAAAGGCATGTCGGGGGGGGGGGGGAGAGGGGCTGGAAGAATAGTCTCTGGGAACTTGCATTATGCACAAACCCTTTATACCAATGAGATTTTAATAGTGGACTTGGCTGATACTCCTTAGTGACACACAACCAATCCTAGATTTTTTTTCAATAGGATATTGCTACATCAAACTACTCTATTGGGGGGGGGGGGGGATAAGATGAGCATAAGAAATCATAAGTGCACATGCAGGTGAAGAGTAGATTTTTTGCAAGCCAACAACCACACTGTTCAACAGAGGGAATTCATGCCAATATGCAGACAGGGAACTGGGGCACAACTGAGCACAGTAGTAGAATTCCCCCAGAGTGCCACCGATCTTGTGTGATACCCGGATCCAGGAATTGAGAAGGGGGATCCTATTACTTGTTATCCAGTGATTTTCTGTCCCCGATTCTAGGGGCTGAAGTGGGGTGGGGATCAGCAGACCAGAGGGCATAGAAATATTCCACCATGGCACCGACCTTTGTCCAAACCTTTCTACCCAGTGAATAGACAAATGTGTACCATTGGCCTTTTCATATGTTTATTATATCCATTAGAAATTGGATATTTGAGGTGGGACTATTTCGCTTCGCAGAGAAATCATTTAATTTCCATGGTTTGCTGGAAAAGCAAGGGTCCTGTGGAATCTGTGACTTTGGGCTGCATGAGTATTCACAGATTTAAGCCTTTGGCAAATTAATGCCCTGACTTAGATTCTATTTTTCTAATGCATTATGGGGAGGGTTTTGTTAAGAAACTGGGGTCTCAGGGACTGGTTGTTTTATTTAGATTTCCCTTTTTCATTCCCTTACCCAATGACTGAATTATCTTGTATTTCCTATTACTTGTCCTTTATCCGATACAAATATTGCTTAAAATGACCTGTCATTCCTTACGTTGGAAAAGTGCCATTTACATAAAACGTCTCAATTATTTCTGTTGTATTACATGGCACCTCAAGCCTATTTTAAAGTGTTCCAATTCTGAATCCCAATAGAAAAACAATGTGTTTGTGGTGTTGCTTCAATCAAACATTATCTGTGTGCCAATGTTGTATATGTCCACCTGTTGTAATTCCAAGTTGATTTAATATTGCTTTGCCCAAGTTTCAAGATGACATTTTATTGAATGCTGTGATCATTTTGTTTGTCATTGAAATAATGATGGTGTTGTTCTGAGGTTATATTTTGAATAGCTATTTGGATATGATATGTATGATGTCTGTTTGAATAAGGGATGCCATGTATGTGTATTATGGTGTGTTGTCTAGCAAGACAACAGTAGGCAGGTTGTTTAGAAAGTTTGTGTTTATAGATTGAATTTATTTTTTGTATTTTGGGTAACTTTTCCAGTTGTGAGGTACCTTCATTTAAATTCATTTTTATTTTTAATAAATAAAAAATATATATTCTTTTCTAACCAAGACAATCTACTCCTTGTCCCGGATTGTTGGGTGGGGTTATAACGACAGTGATCATTAAATTGCTGTTTGTCTTTTCAGTCGGAAAATGTGAATCAGATAATTGTATGAACTTCTTTTTGGGCTGGGTTGTTAAATTCCACTGAAGGAAGTGTTACTCAGTGAAATGTGTTAAACACCACAATAAAACATATCCAATGTGTTCTAAATGGTGTCAGAACCTGAGCATTCTCGTGCATCAGGATTTAGTGGGTAAATCAAATATTTATAAATGGTAAAAAACGGACACACTTTTCAAATTAGGAAACATATGTTTTCATTGGCAGTTCATCTGGTTATTTTAATTCAAACAGCGCTTTCGTATGCACTCTGCCCTTTCCTTTTCTTTTTTCCTCATCTACAGACCCTGTGGCAACACTGTACCCCATAGTATGCATACAAACACATCCCTCAAGACTCCTCTAGCCTTATCAACTGCTTCCCAAGCAGAGGTTAGTACAGCCTTCTCATCCTGACCCATGTTCTCTGCTCTTGTGCCCCCACACCCGTTTTTCTGCCTCCTTTTGACCTTCTATTGCGTTCGTCTTGCCATAGCATACATACTCATTTCTGTTTGTATGCCTGCAGGGTCCACCCCAAAGCAATTGATCTGGGTCCTGAAGAAGGCAACAGTCAAACTACAGACACTTGCCTAAACGTCTAACCGGGCCGAGGGACCAGCAGCTTTCCACCATCGCGCGGTTATATTGCATGGACCACACGTTACTATGTCACACACTATGTAATCTCATTTTTAATGGTTTTTGACGTAGACCCGCAACAAGATTTAATTTCTTGTTGAGCTGGACAGACAGTGGTTCTTTGAACCACTTTCTGCATAGTCTCAACCTATTCGAAAAAGTGTACTAGTAGTTGATATACAGTGCTCATTATGCTTTGTTTGATCTGTTCAAAACTTTTTTTGTTTCATCATATATTTGTCCTTTTATTTTTGTTATGTTTCGCATTATGTACTGCACCATTGTGCATAATACACTGAATAAACATAAATATATATTTTTTGATACATATTGGAGTTCTGAAAGCCATATATTTTCTAACCAATAATATACTATGGAGATGTTGCCACTCTTTGGCAGTTGCTCCATCCTACATAACTGTAGGTTCTTTATACATATACACTGTTGTTTCTCTTTCTTCTTTGTTTTTGTCCATGCATACTCCACTAATGTGGAATATTTCCATGTATGTTGGGAGCCCACTTTTGTAAAACGTAAATTAAACATTTATACATGGTAAAAAAACGGTCACACTTTTCAAATTAGAAAGCGTATGTGTTTTCATTGGCAGTTCATCTGGTAATTTTAACTCAAACAGTATGGAAATTAGGATTGTGTTCTAATTGCTTGATTGTCTATCAGAGATGCTGAAGTTTGTTTATCCCACTGTCCCTACTTGATCTAGTTTGATGATCCTTGGCAAATTCTCCCTATACCGCAGATTGTACATATTCCAAAACTAGAAGTACTTGGGAATAGGTTATGCCCTAATTAACTTCTTTTGAAAGCACTTTATATATTACAAATCTGTGTTCCTGTACACAGGAGACTTCTCTTATACACAGACCATAATAAGGCACTGCTATGAGAAAATAACGGTTTATTTTAGATGAGACCACCGACACAATTGTACAATAAACCATTTTGTAATTCATTCCCATAAATTGAGTAGCTACTAGTCAACCATGTGATGCAGTACCCCATATGCGTGGGTCCCATTTAGTACATCATCTTCCCTTGAGGCAAGGGAAAGCGCATCCTTCAGGAAAAACCTTAAGATCAGCGCCTTGGAACTTGCGTGATGCTAAAATAAATATCGGTTATAGAAGCAGGGTTTATACACAAAATGCTCTGGATTTAGAGCTGTCACAGATGGCCTCAATAACGCAGCAAGTCTTAATGAATAGTGTTTTACAGAGACTCTGTTCGTTGGACCACCTTTAAAATCCTTTTTTCCTGTGGGCTCCCTGCCTCCTAGCCCAGGCTTATTTAGTCCCCAAGAAAAGGGTCACTAGTGATCGGTAACTCCTACAGAGTAAAAGCTGTCTGCCTATGGAAGGAGGTTGATAGGCCAGAGCATTATCTATTGTTCTACCTCCAGGACCTCTTTAAGGTTATTCTAACCTTTGCCCAGATATTGAAAGATGTTACTGTTGTGCCAGATGCAGACACCCTGGTACAGTCTCTCCCTTAGTCACTCCTTTTCCCTTGACCTTACCAGGCCTTTGTTCTACTCTCCCATCCTGTCCCACTCCCTTTGGTCATCTTCTGTCCGTTTGATGTTCAAACAATCCCCTAACTTCTCTTCTCCCATCTAACTGCCCCTCCTACCTTGTCTTTTCCGGCCTCGTCCCCTCACACTCTGCTAAACCATATACTATCACTCCTCCTCACTCTGGAACGCTCAGCCCCCTCATCACTCTGCTAATTTCACACTGCCTCACTCCACTACTCTCACCATCTCCTTACCCTGCTACTTTCACCCTTCCTCATTCCCAACCTTCACTCCCTCTAAAACACCCAATCACTCACACATTCACTCCCCTACTAACAGTTTCAAAATAACCAACTGATACCACCCTCTCTCACAACCAATAACTGACCTGCACTGCCACATCAATATCTGCCACCAACGTCTTAGCACTTTTCTCTGCTTTCTGTCCTCTGTATTGTCTCAGTCCATTCCTTCTCCTTCCATCTTCCCCCTCACACTGCCTTTCACCCATTCCCTTTTATATGCAGTGTTTCCCAACTTCCTGCACCCCTACACTGGCTCTAGTACTCACCTGACTCTTATCACCAATCCTGACCTGTCTTTTCCCTAGTAAAGGGCTGGGTTACACATGCGAGAGGCTTCAAGAACACTTTATGGCCCTCCCCGTTATCGAGCATGGTTTTGGTCTCTGATGAATTCCTTTACTTTTCCTGCCATGTGGTGGGTCTGTGAGTTGGATTTCATTCCGCAGAAATGAGTTGGTTACCAGTTTGGTTATGACACACATAGATGGGCAACGTTTGGGCCTAGTTTTGACAGTTCCTCATCCACTTACATACCTCAAGCGTTTCTCTCAAGTTCACGCAAATAAATCAACATTTGCATGATTACTCCCCACTCTGTGTTCCATAGAATAACTGTATGGCTGGAAGGACAAGACACACCAACAATTTGGGTATTCTTGTCCTTGTTACGAGCCATCTATACCAGAGGAGTGTGATCAGTAACTAAGGTAAGGTTTCTACCAGTTTGGTAGTATCTCAAAGAACAGATTACCCAATTAACTGCCAAGCATTCTAATTTGATAATTAGATCGTGCTTCTCTCTTGAAATAAAATGTCAACTGGTATAGAGGTTCTGTCTACTCCATCGATGAAACTGTGAAAGAATCACCCCAAACTGACAAGGTGAGGCATGTGTTGGTAAGAAGCATGGATTCTTGTTAAAAATCGGGTATAGTGTGCACTGGACTGTGACATAGATTTTTTTCTTTAGTTTGTCAAAGGCTTCCAGGGCATCTGCATCGCAACTGACCTAGTTTGGGTGGGTTTGCACCAGTTTATCTCTCAGGGGTGCAGCTGTGGTAGAAAGGTTGGGTACAAAACATTGATAACACCCCACCACCCCAAGGAAATCGCTGATATGAGTGTAATAAGCCATGCCACATCTGAAATCCTTGTTTTTTCACTGAGCATTTTGCCCAGATTGCATTTGACTGTATTGGCCATAAGACCTTCTCAGACTGGAACACACAGTGGAAGGTGTTTCATGTTGTCTTCCCAAGTGGCATTGTGAATCAATGTCACCCAAGTAGATCCCTGTGAAGCTCTTGCAATATTCTGGGACCTGGTCCATCAACTACTGGAACATGGTGGTAGCTCCATGGAGGCCGAAGGACAGGACCACAAATTGAATCTGGTCGTCCAGAATTGAATTGGACATTTTCATTTTGAGCAATCATCTCCCTGGCTTTGAGCAGCTGATCTGGTTTTAGTCTGATTACCTAGCCGGTGTTAAGTATTTATTTGATAGATGTTCCCCTGTACTCTCCTGGGATTTGTGGAAAATAGATCGGAGTAGGAGTTTAGCAGCCTTACTGGGTCTTTGTGACTGGCTGTTGATAGCCTTGGAGAAATAGTTAACCCATAGACAGAGAATGGGAATGGTGTTTCACTTGTGTTGTTTTCATGTAGGATTAGCAAGAAATGATTACCATTATCTTTCCAAGCTTTTAGTTTGTTTACATGATACAGTTGAGAATGATTTCTCTGATCCCCTTATCGGACAGATTAGATGCGACCACTATGATGACCTAAGGTCAATGCCACCTTGCTAAAAGCTTGTTTGGTAGTTGACAAGAGCACCATTGCTTTGTCTCCCAATTGAACAGTTCTTAGTTGGCCGTCTGATTATAGGCCTTTTCTTGTTGGGCCTGGGTGGCCTGGAGATGCATTCTGACCAAAGCCCAGAGAGTATCCATATGTTCTTTGGGTTTTTGTAGCCTTGGGTGCTCACTCATCTGATGGTTGTCTGGTTCCGGCCATTCCTCTTGCTTTATATCCGACATTTTTCTGGGGCTTCGCCTGTAAACCAGTTCAAAGGGGGAGGAACCTGTGGAGGGTTATGGGGTCTTACAAGGCTCAACAGATCAAATCATTCCAATATGTGACTGCTTCATTGACCAGTTTTCCCAGGAGTCTTAAGTGTCTGACTTTCTATGAGTCCATCAGTCTGCTGATGGTATAGCGAGGTTCATAATGAATTGATGCCCACCAGGTCCTTCATTTCTCCTATCAACTTGGACATAAAACTAATTTCCTGGTCGCTTATGATTTCTCGTGGGAACCCCACTCTAGTGAAGAAAGGAATTAGTGCTTTTGGGATGGTGGGATGGCTTTTGTTGTATTGCTGCTTCTAGGAAAATCCTCTGGTTATCTCGTAACATAAGCCATAATGACAAGTATATACTTGTTGCCGGTTGGTTTGGGGTGGTTCAACGATGTTCATTCTGATCTGGTCCTGGCTCCTGTGGCTGAGTAGATTCCTTTAGTGTGCCCCTGTCATCTTCCCAAATCCGCCTCTTTCACTTCCAGGTCCTCAACTTCTTCCATTTTGGATGCAAGTAATCTTTTCCCATATCAGTTGGGTGATAGGTTGGACCAGTTTTATAACTTAGACACTGTAGCTGAAGTTTAAACAGACAACTTTGCCTCAAGAATCACCATCTAATCAACTGTGCTCCTACGTCCAAGGAGTGGTTATGTGCCAACTCAGACTTCGAGGAAATCCGGACATATGGTAACTCCCCCCATAAAACCTGTCTTTACCAGTGCTTTCCTCCTCAACAAAACCACTGCTTCTTCATCTCTATACCGGTCACAGCCTGCTGCTCTAGGTGGTTGCGCCTGTCAGTAGATGTGTGGTTTTAGTAATTCAGACTACCATCAGCATTTTTGGGTAATGGGTGACTTCTATATCTGGGTCCGATAAATCCCATGATGCCAACAGGTCGCAGACAGCTTTAATAACACACCACCTCTCCACGACAGTACAAGGGTTTATATTAGGATTTCAAAGTGGGTCTGACCAATGGGCAACCCTCTCTTTCTCTCATCTTCCCTGGGTGCACCTCTTCAGCTCACCCTCATAACTCACAATCTGCCTTTCATTCATGCCCCGTATACAATGTGTGTTTCTTAACTTGACTGCCCCACCCACCCAATTCTATTGTCTCACCTGACATTATGGTTGAATTCCCTGTTTTTCTGGTGTGCTGTGGATCTGCAGAGTTCGGTTTCCTTTCGATGCGGTGAGTTGTCTCTCTCTGGGCTACTGGCTACTGGATGCTGTTTGATTGTGTGGAAGATTCATAGTCTGTGTTAGTTGCAGAGTTCTTGCTTTTCCATTCATCTGGTTGTTTTGCCATTGTTACAATGCATGCTGGGTCCTGTGGTCCTGTAATATACAGAACCAGTAACAGAAGGCATTGGGTGACGGAAAGCAGCATTAATCACATGCATGGCACACGCTGGGGAGCAATGATTGGGCTCCAATCCCCCTTTTTAGGGTAAAATCCCTGATCCCATCATGCAGCCCACAAGTTACACAAATGGCACAATTTGGAAATATCAATGACATGTATCACACCATTGATTTATCCATTTACTAGATAAACGACTGAAAACCATATCGGAGAACTTTCAGACCTTCCATATGAACTTGCCTTGACAAAGTGCCAGCCAAGCAGTTTTCTTGCAATAGATTCTCAGCTGATTTAGCTGGAAGAGAAGAGTAACAGAGATAAGCCTCCTCCTTGAACAACAAAACCAAGAGACGTATGCCTCCACAGGGGAAGATGTGCTGTCAACATCCCACAATGCCTTCTTTAGGGCACCTTACCCAAAGGAGTTGGTAAGAGGTGTGTGGCGAATCTTGTGGAGTCCTCACTGATCACTGACCTAAATTCTCCTCCCATGTGGCCAGGGGATGTCAATCAATACGTAATCATGACCCTAGGGGGGGGAGTGGGGGAGGGGGTGGTATGAGGGAGGATCAACTGCGAGGAGTTGACAGTCGGAGAGATGTGGTGGCACCATTGATTGATTGATATTTTATTTTTATCGTGCTCGTACACAGGTGTTTCAGAGCGTGACAAGGCAAGGGAGGGTAATGAGGGAGAACAAAAAACAATGATCTTACTAGGCCCAGTGACCTTGAGAATGTGCAAGAGCATGGGAGAGGGAAAAGTGCATGGAAGGGGGGGAGAAATGGAAAGTGCAGAGCAAAGGAATACAGATAAATACAGATAAATAATAAAATACATAATAACAAGCAATCAAACACTGGTAGTGCTGCCAGCAGGTGGCAAGTGCTGAGTTTGAGGCAACAGACAAGGTGAGTCTGGTAAGAGAGAAATAAAGGGAGGGGGGCTGTATGGTTACAGATACAGGCCCCAGTGCAAGGGTTTACCAGGAGGCATTGCAGGTGGGTGGCAAGGTGAGTGGGTACCTGGGCCCGCAAGTCAGAAGGTAGGCCAGGAGCACAGTGCCAAGAGAGAGCAGATCAGAAGGGGAGAGGAGGGGCGAAGGCAGAAGCAAAGAGTAAGGTCTTAAGGTGCTTCTGGAACTGGAGAGGTTTTTCCTCAAGTTTCAGGGTGGAAGGGAGACTGTTCCAGAGGGAGGCCCCAGCCGAAGACAAAGATCTACCCCCAGCTTGCTTCTTTGAGAAACGACTGACCCTGAGAGAGTTTGCGGTAGAGGAGCGAAGAGCTTGAGAGGAAAGGTATTTATGAAGGGACAGCTGAAGGTATATTGGACCCAGGCCCCAGAAAGCCTTGTGGACAATGCAAAGGATTTTGAATGTAATCCTTGCAGCCACTGGGAGCCAGTGGAGAAATTTCAGGGCTGGAGGGAGAGACACAGTATTCTTCCATTCATTTTGAAGATGACCCTATAATACTTTAAGTTCTGATGGCATGTTGAAATCATAGTAATCCTTCCAGTGAAAAAACTCCTATAAGCCCTTTTTTCCAAACACCCCAGGCAGGATGCTATTCACACTTCATATGCCTACAATGGTCATTTAACATCTCCTGTTAATGTTGGTTTTGATGTGAACAAAAACCTACAACAAAAAAGCTCCAAAAGGTTCAAAACTACTTTGGACTCCAATTCCCATAAAACCTTTAGTTCTGGTATGAGGAAGAGGGCAAGGGAGTTCATGTAGAGCAGAAGAACCACCAATGTGCAGACTAGAGGTTGAAATGTTAATCAGCTGAGTGGGAATTGCTATTTGTTATGGTCAGGCCCACAAGAAGGGAGAGGGAGGGGGTGAGTGTCCTCTCTTTTATTCTCTGTTCCTGTTTCTACTCCTCCACTCTACTGTCCTCCCTCCTACTTAGACCATTTACGTGGTCGAGGGATCTTTCTTACATTTGTTACTTCAAAATTGCACATTGTAATCACTGTGGTCGCATTGTTTAACTTGTCCATTGTTACTGGAATCTCATAGCTGATGCACCAGTTGATCACAATAAAAATATCTTTAAAAAAAATAAAGAATTGTGTTCCTTTACCTGAGAGCAGTGAAGGATGAGAAGAGAGATGCAGAGCAGGCGCAGCGGGAAGCAGAACCAAAGGCAGACACACGCAAATGAACTCTGGAGGGAAGCAGACATTCATACGGGGAAGGCGAGAGGCTGGGAAAAGCAGAGCAGTTACTGCAGAGGAGCCTTTATCCAGCCGGCAGCAGGGGAGATGATGCCACATTGAAAGGCATGAGTTTCATCAGTGGTTGACTGAGAAGCTGATGGGAGCACCGCAAGCGGGTTTGCTAAGCAGGGCATGCTCCCCTGAGAGAATGACATCGCTGCAGCTCTATGCCCCGGGTCGGACTCTAAAGAGAATACCGGTGAGTCTGCCTGAAAGCATTTGGATCCCAGGGGTGTGCCAACAGGCTCATGAACAGTAGAGAAATCCCTTTAAAGATCAAACAAGTGATATTCAAAGACTGAATTTACCGAAGTCTCCATACATGAGGTGCCAAAATGGGGAAAGCTGGAGGAAATGTGGTCATGAGAAAATGGACTGTATGAAAGAAATTGAAAGGCAAGAACTGTACAAATCTTCAAATAAGAAAAGTCAATATAGGGGAGATTGGAACAAGTATTGCCGCAAGCCAATGAATGCTAACAATGAAGATAGCAATCAACACTTGAACAAGTCTCCATACAAGGGATGTCAATATCGGGGACGTTGGAACATACCCGGAGCCAATTGAGTATAGACAGTGAAGGATGACCACTGTGTTACGATTTAAGATACCAAGAGAACAAAGTGTTAGAAGACCTGGTGGAAAGAGTGCATCAGGCAGTAAACCTTCGGGGAAAGGGAGATACCTGGCAAGAGAGTTCAAGAGGGGATCTTCAGAACCAACAGAAACTTTTGGGGGAGATAATTGGCAGGGGAGTATACCAGGGGATCTTTAATACCCAGAAGGTGGGGATTCCTGGCAGGGGAGTATGCCAGGTAATCCATATAGAGTTGTTAAACAGAAATTACATTTTTGGAAAATGATTACTGGCCGGGGTGTATACCAGGAGACCTTCTTTAATGAAACATTGAATAGTAGAGACATTTTACGCCATTTCTGTCAAAACCACCACTGCTTCGGAAAGATACTTTTTGTCATTCTTGGGGGAGGTGTTGTGTAGAAGAGGCATCTCTAGTATTCTTGGGGAGTCATTGTTTGGAAAACACAATTTCATCATCATCCTTAAGAAAGCGTTAAAGCATCATTTCTTAAGTTGCCAAGAGAAACGTTTGCCATTGTTTTCATCATCATCCATAAAGAAAGTGTTGAAGCATCTTTTCTTAAGTTGCCAAGAGAAACGTTTGCCATCCTTGAAATCATCATTGTTTTCATCATCATCCATAAAGAAAGTGTTGAAGCATCTTTTCTTAAGTTGCCAATAAATACTTTTGCCACCCTTGAAAAAAAAATCACCATTGTTTGGAAAAGATATTTTTTCAATATCTTAAAGTGTTAATGAAAGCCCTTTCAACCACTCCTAAAGGAACTATTGTCTAAACTGAACACTTTATATATTTTACTTGAAGCAGTTCAAGTAAGGGAACCATCCCCTGGAAACAATGATGTGTTTGTTGAAATTACACACTTTGGTTTTTGCACACTTTTTACTGAATTTAAAAATGACATGTTGCTTGCACATTGTGTTGTTCATTTTTAGTGCGCGGGTCACAAGGACAGTTTGCCTACTTTTATTTTTGAAAATTTGATTTTTATTAAAGATTGAATCAGTACCAACAAACCAAAGAAAATAAACCTGTCGAGCAGAAAGTGTCTAGTTGTACATCACTGACTGTTAAGCAACAAAAACAATTGAAGTAGCAAAAAACAAACACATGTTTTCAAATATAGCAGCTAGTCACAGTGCTCGTTGGTCCAATCGGAACACCTTCCCTCCCCTCTGAATGCCCTCACCCTACAACGATGACATCCTCTTTAGTACTGTATGAATAATGACAGATAATCAGCGACTACATGGCAATTTGAACCATGGAGATGCAATTGTTCCTGTATTAATAATCATTGCATGCCTGCTTTCCATCCGACAGGCTCTCTACCACTATGGTGTGGGTTTACTTGCATTTTCCCCGCTTTCGAGTCTCTCGACTACAACAACCTCCCTTCCCCGGTCTTTCAGCCCTGTAATATTCCAGGAAAAGAAGTCAATCTATGTCAATGTGCGTATGGGTTTCCAATAGCGCTGTTGTGAGGCTTTCAATTTCGTAGATCTCATAGGCTTTGTTCAACCACTCAGGTTTTGTGGGGAGATGGCTTCTTTTCCAATGCCTTGTTAGACACACTCGTGCAGCCATGAATGTGTTCCTCGGCCTATGAGCTAACAATGAGTAGTCATCTTCTCTAGTCTCGACCCCAAACAAAATCAATAGAGGGGACTGGTTTCTAGTAATCCCATCTATGGTGTGAATCCAGCCCAAAACCTCTTTCAATAGAGTTGCACTTTAGGACAACCCCAGCACTGGTGCTAATAGTCACAGCTAGCATTGCAGGCCCTCCAGCAATTGGGATTCACACCTGAGTACATCTTAGCAAGTCTCTACAGGTTCAGGTGCTAGAGCAACATTAAATTACTGTTGTGCATTTTGTATTGAACTGCTATCGTTTAGGACCATGCTGCTCTATAAATTGTGTCCCGGATCTCGGTACCATCTTGCAGCCCCAAGTCAACCACCCATCGTATCTGCGTGCGTGGTGTAACTAAGTGCCCTCTGTCGAGCAATGAGGCATATAGCTGGGAGTTGAGTCCCCTGGAACCCCGGTGTGAGTTGAGTGCATGCTCTAAGGACATTAATGGGCGCTGCAGCTGCCCATTGCAACACGGGTCCAACAACACACCCCTGAGCTGTGCCTATTTGTAGGGCCTGCTCAAGCTCTTTCTTAGTCAGTAAGACCTCATTCTTCCACATCTGCCCCACTCTGACTAGGCCAGCCTTGTATAGTTGGTTGAAAGCGGTTGGGGTCTATCAATAAATCTCTGACAGGTGGAGCCTATGCACAGCTAAGTGGGGAGGGCCATGATGTAACACCCACCATGTCCTTAGACTTCTGCCACAGGGACCAGAAAACAGCTAGCACTGGGTAAGTGCATACCCTAAATGGCAAGCGCCTTTGGGGGACACACTTAGGTTACTGGGGAGAAGAGACCGTTTTCTAAGACTACCCATTGCTTTTATGTGTTTTCCCCTCTGGTGATCTAGTAAGATTCTGTGCTGTGATGCCCGAAAATATTCATAATGGTCTGGATAGCCGTTCCCACCCCTGTGTTTTGGGAGTATCATTGAGGTATATGGTATTATGGGTTTTTGTTTCACCCACAAGAACATCAGGAGAGCTTCTTTCATTTCTAAATATAAAGTTGCTGGGATTATAACTGGTAGTGACTGAAATAAGAATGTCAGCCTCGGCAGGATGTTCATTGTAATCATTGTAAACCTGTCTGCCCATGAAAGAATAAGCTAATAGCAAATAGTTGGCCTTATAAAGGTCACCAGATTGTTACACCTGGATATTTGATGCTTTCCCTTTGTGATTGGACACTGTGCTTCGCCAATCGCAGTTAAAAGAGCTGGCCCTGAAACTTCTGGATGTGTGACGTATGCTAAAATATCGACAGCGAACAGCACAAGTTTATATTCCTTTCTGTATTTTTCTAACCTGTGTAGGTCGTCACTTACATGAATGGCCTGTGCTAGGGATTCTACGGCCAGATCAAAGAGCAGGAGTGAAGGAGGGCAGCCCTGGCGTGTACCTCTGCTCTGAGGGAACACTTCCGAGGCAACACTGTTAACCACAACTTTTGCAATAGTGTTTTGTTAAAGAGCCTGAGGGCCAACTATCCAGCATGTACCCAGACCTAGCTTGTTCATAACAGTCTACACTGCCGAAAGCCTTTTTGACATCTCTCAAGATTAGAGTGGAATTACTATCCCTTTCATCTACAGTTACTATTAGGTCTAGGGTTTTATGAATGTTGTCCATGCCCTGCCGCCCTGTAACATAGCTGACTTCATCATTGTGACCCTGAAGAGAGGGTCCCTGAAATGCCCCTCCTCACCCCCAGGAACATCACAGCCTGAAGAGTTAATAATGCAAAAAGCAACTCACTATTTGGACAGCCCCCAGGAGGGCCGGTGACATCCACATATGCGGTCAAATATCCTCTTAGACAACCATTCAAACCTTATCCAGTGAACGTGTTTCTGGACACAGGTCCCCCAGCACTGGTTATGGACCCAAATGCCTCCATGGATGACATTGACTAATGCAGAGAAGCCCTTGTGCAGACCTCATTAGTGACACCACGACATAGCCACATTAATCATGAAGTAAACTTGCAGCCATGCACGAAGTTGAACAAACGTACACACGCACACACGAAGAACATGCTTACACAGTTCTGTAGATAGAGGACAGATGCATATACATACTGCCAAAAGCTTTTATTATTTTTCTCATTAGCCAAGTGCAGAAATGCTGAACGCGAGCCAAACAAAGCGTTGCAGAGCAAGCTTGCAGCCACCTATCGCAACTAACCCTATGAGACTACAGGATCATATTAGAAGCCTAGAAGGACCAAAAGACCACTAACCTATAGGAAACGTAGCACAGTATAGATCTATAGAATCATAGTACAATCATAATAAAGTTGCATGAGGTCACAGGCCACAAGAAAGAGAAACGAAGAAAAGCAGAACTAGGCTGCACAGAATTACAGACGAGGGCTCGTAGCCAAGGTCAGAGACAAGCAGCACATTCCAAACCTAAAACGACAAGGCACCCTCTGCAGAAAAACAGGATTAATTCTCATAAATTGCAGACCCAAGAGCTCGATTTCATGGTCCTCAACCACGTGGTGCAGACGAGACAGACCATGGTCATTCATCCACAGTGGGAAAACGAACGGTTCTCAGCAACACAGACATGAAATGAAGCATGGAATCATTAACAACATTGCAACGTTGAGGGCCCTCTCACAGGCAAAAGTGGTAGTACTAACAGTTACATTGGGAGCACACAGTCATTCTCATCACCTTGAGAAGGTGTCCAGAGCGCTGAGAACATAGCTGGGTCCCACACCTGGGAAGATCAGCTTCAGCCAATCGGGGAACAGAAATCCAGGGGTGGATAGCAGAGGGCAAGGACCAATGGTAAGCCTGTGACAGTGCATCAATGAAATAGTTTCTTGGGGAAGGGGCAGGCCAGCCAACTAAAATGTGAGGACCAATAACACAATATCTATAGGTGCAGTCCATAAATTATACCACCCCAATAACCAAACCAGGCAGACTCGTAGGATTTTTTGGGGAAAGGCCCATGTTGTGATGTTGAAATGAAACAAAATGCCCTGACACGGGCTGGAGAGCGGTGATTCTGGGAATGTCCTGTATGATCCCTGTCTGTCTGTGTAATAAACAACAGTTCTAACTTGCTCTTGGCTGAGTCCTCCATTTGAATACTGGGAGAGGGTTGTTGGGCCCTGGGAGCTGAGACGGTGAACCCATAGTAACATCCAGTCCCCTGGCATACCTAAGTCAACAAGTTGGTAGCAGAGGATGGTTGGCTATGCCTGTTCGTCATTAGCTGCCTCTTCCGCCACAGCACCTGGAGGGCTGAGCGACGCCTTGTGGAAAACGGCCCTACAGGAGGTGCACCCCCATGGAAAGGCCATCAGGAGCCAGCTTGGAAATATCCTGTCCGATGTCCGTGAGGAGCCCAACAGACCAAAAGAGTGATGTGGCAGCTTTGTGGGAGCCAGTAGCCGAACAGCGTCAGTAGATCACAGTGTAAGTATTGACTCAGCCAAACAGCAACTGAGGTGGGTGGTAAAGTAATGTTGTGTGTGGGGTGGTAACAAGTATTGTTGATTAGTATTGTTTAGTGTGTCAAGTATTGTAAAGCATAATAGGGAAAGAAGCAGAGGTGGATGTCATTTCTGTGGTTGGGGAACATTCAGTTGTGAGTTAAAAGGTTCTGGTGAATAACCTAGACTCTTGACTTAAGGGTACGGATGACAGAAGCTATTCGAGTATTGGATTCCCTGTAGATTGGGCATTTTAGCTCGGGTCATGGATGATGGTATACCCGTGAATAGGCTTAGCAACAGGAGCAAGCCTAGATTGCGGAAGGTGTTATTCTATTTAAGTCTCGTGAAGGCATTTTATCTGCAAGACAATGCTGTAGGTAGAAATTGAACACGTGAAATATTGGTATCCCCTGTTAGGAGGCATGAAGACAGCTGTGGGTTCATGTTGTGGTTGTGAAAATGTTTGTGTAAAAAGAAATTAGTATTGTAAGCAGTGTAAGTGATCTCTAGCATTCCCTTATTTAGTGAAGCAGTGACATCACCTGTAGGGCCTGTGCGTAGGACTGGGAAAGCACAATGAGGTACAGCATTTGGTGGTCGCAATCGACAGAGTCAGCTGTTAGGTGTTCGGTGGCGGTACGCGGAAGGAGCATGCTCAAGATTGGAGGGTGTGCGCGGAGCACGCCTGACAGGTTGATTGAGAGCCACAGAGGCTCGGGAAGAATTGACAAGAACTGGTATTTGTAGAATTAAGAAAACTGAAATAAAGTATTTTTAGTGCTTGTATAATAATGGAAGTATCAAAAGCCTCAACTTGAGGTCAAGTAAGTTTAAAGCAATGTATCGGGGGAAGTGCAGGGAGCATACTCCCCTACAGCACCTATGTAAGGCCCTTCTGCGATATAAGGACGAGATTTGTAAATAAAGCACGGAATGGACGAAAAGCACAGAAGGTAAATTGACTAAGCCATGGCCACAATGCAAAAGTTTCTCCTAAAACGTGCAGCAACCATTGCAGACGCACATACAAGACACCTATTAGTGGAGGAGGTTGACCAATCGCATGGCGATATTCGATCTCTGGAAGATGTTCCAGGAGGACGAGGGGGGGAAGTAGCGAGGTGTCAATGGATGCTGAGTCAGCAGGAGACCCTGGGGGCAGCACCCTCGGCCCCTGTTCCCCACCTCCATGAGAAAGAAGGGGCTGCAGCAAGGGTCATATCCTATACGGGAGCTCAAGGCAGCAGAGGGATACACACATTCAATATTTCAACCTCCACCATACACCAAGGAGGAGGGGCAGAAAGGGGTCGGACAGACATATGGTGGGAAAGGAGCACATGGCGAGACCCAGACGAGCAAGGAGGGGCTAGAGGGCATAGCATCGAACAAATGGGTAGGAGGGCATATACTTTGGAAATGCAATGGGAAAACAATGGGAGAACCAGCGTGGGCGAGTAAGGAAGTAGTGGGTCAAAAGGGGAGCAGCGAAGCGTAAGAATGGGCAGAGATGATGGAGGAAGTAGAAATGCAAGAGAGGGAGGAAAAAGAAGAGCGCGAGTGGGAGCAGCGAGAGATGAGGAGAAGGACAGAGCTCATAGAGATAGAGAGGTGAAGGGAGGAAGATGAGAAGGAAAAGCAAGTTTTAGTAAGAGGGGAAATGAGAAAGTGGGAAATAGAGCAACTCGCAAGAGTGCAAATGCAAGGAGGAGGAGCACGCAATGAGAGAGATAAGAATAAAGTGGGGAATGGGTAGAGTAGATGACGAGGTGGGAGCAGAGAAGCGAACGGAGCAAGACTGCAGAAAAACACATGACGGGACTGCTACACCATCAGACAGGACAGATGGGTCATCCGGGGGTGGGGACAGCAGGAGCTTAATTGACTTTGAGGGGAAGCTAAGTGATCACACGGCCTCAAGGAGGCTAAACTTCGTGGATGATATTGACAGTGACATGGGAGACACAAAATCAGACGAGAACGTAGAGGGAAGTGAGAACAAAGGAAAGGGGTGACCCAGGTGTCAATCAACGGGGAAAAGTGCAGATAGAAGCGTGACATAGGAAATAGAAAGAGATGCATAGAGATCTAGGGGTGACAAGGACAAGAGATACGACAGTCCAGGGACGCATCACACAGTATGGATGTCCTAACCTCATATGTGCAGAGGCTTAGAGACCTTGCAGGACGAAGGAAGGGATAACCGACAAGGGCATTTACTGACACTAAAGACGCAGAGAGATCGGATTGTCAGATCAGGCTGACATGAGGAGTGAATGGGGAGATCGGGGTTACACAGTTGCCCTTACTGGAGAAGGGAGGGGGCGACCTCAGTACGTACCATGGAAACATATAGGTAAGGAAAACTTGAAGTGTAGGCTACCCGTGTTACTGGTGGGTGCAGGGAAATGGATATACGAAATGGAAAGGTTGACATTGGGACAGAAATTAGCATTGGGAGACGTAAAGGGGCTATTCGTGGCAATCCTAGGGGAAGCTGCTGGTGACTTATGTAAAAGGGCAGGGTACCCAGGAGTAATGACCCAGGACAAGGTGCATGATGGCACGCTATTTGCTAATTACCGAGCAGCCGTATGACAAGCTCTATGAACGCCGTACCCAGACAAGTCAGACATTAGTACGATTATGGCATGCAGAATGGGTGAAGACGAAGACCCCTTATACTAAATTCCTACTATTCAAGAGCTCTGGCACCCTGAAATGTGAGAACCCTGGTATAAAACAGTGGCATTATTCTATCATATACTATGCCAGGGGTTACCAGGACAGGTGCAAAGGCAACTGAAGAAGTTTGTGGGAATGGAAGCAAAACCATGGTCAGAAATACAACTAACGATAGTACATTACTGTAGGTTAATGCAAGAGCATGCAAGGAAAAAGTGCGAGGAAAGAAAGCAGGAGGAGGCAAAGTTAGTACAGAAGAACTATCTAAATACACCATGGAAGGGCAGTATTAACAAGCATAGGAGGACAACGGGCACCACAGACACAGTACGCACCACCACCCGTGGGAGGTGGGTTCATGGGGTGGGTGGAATGATCAGCATGGGTTCTGAGGAAGAAGGGGGCCACCAAGGGGACAGGTATGGCCTCCAGATGCAGCAGAAGCAAGGCAGATTTCTGGGGGGATTCGAGGATATGGGCAGCAAATGCAGCAGGGCTCAGAAGGGTGTTCTGGGGAGTATCAGAGGCAAATGAGAGAACCACCCCAGTGCTGGGTTTGTGGACAGATAGGGCATATATTGAGGGTATGCAGAAGCAGGGGAGGGATGCAACAAAGTGGGGGAATGCAATACTAGAAAGCATATCAAGGAGAACAGAACAAGTTCTATGCCCAGGACCAGACACACCACCAAGGACAAACACCAAAAGCATGTCTGCAGACACACCAGCCATGATACAGGCACTACAAATCCAAGCGCCTATGCAGCAGCATTCGCAAGCACCACAGATACCGCAGATGCAAGGTAACACACAACAAGCATACACGGCACAGCAAATACTGCAGTTGCAGAACTACACACAACCAAACAATGGGACAGTGGCATGCATGGACTCCATGACAACGACTCCCATTAGGAAACTAGGGGGGTCACTGTAGTGAGGGCAACCCATTCTTGGGAAAACGGAATGTCATTATACCCTCAATAGGACAGTCCACAGACGGACTTGATGTGTTCCATTTTATCACTATTATCACTACATATACTATTACTGTGCATCTTATCTATAGCCCTCTGGGACCTTAAGGTACCTTTGAAGAAGACATAACTACCCTTCTGAACACTAATACCAAACCGGGGACACAAATCATCCTACTTGGCAATTTCAATTTAGGCCTCAATGACCCTAAAGACACTAATGCCTTTAACCTAGCCAACACAATTTTGGAAGCAGGCCTCACCATCAGGAACAACAGTCCCACTCATTCCAAAGGCCGTACCTTGGATTGGGTGGCAGATATCAACTGTGCCTCCCTTATAACGGCCATTGAACCGTGTATATGGACTGATCACAATCTGATCTTGTTTACCATCTCAGACGTACCTCAATCCAAGAAAACCAAACTCCCGGCACCACCAGCCCTCACCCGCTGTAAAAAAAAACATAACAGTCAAGAATATCCAGTCATTCTAATCTAACCAACCCTAATGATCTGGTTGACCTGTACAACAACACCATCAACTCAGCTATAGACGCCATTGTGCCGCTGAAACTAAGCAAATCTAATCCTCTTGCCCATCTCAACACTTGGTTCACTCCAAGCCTAAAATCCTTGCATAAAGAAAAAAGACAAGCAGAAGCCAGCTGGAAAAAAATCCTTCTCATAATAAAAATCTCCTCATAGCCCTCACTAATAGATACAAGAAACAAATCGTACAGGCAAAAAAATAAACTTTTAAAGACAGAATCAAAAAAGCAAACTCTAACACGAGAGAAATCTTTTCTATTCTCAGAGAATTAGAATCCCCTATCGCACCTGTAGACTCTTGCACCAAAGATAAAGTTTGGTACACTAACATTCAAAATGCCCCATGCAATAAAATCACCATGCTACAAGACAAAATATCAGTCAAAAGAACCTCCCTCCACAACATTGCGCTCTCCACCCAAGAAGCCATCCTACAGGAATTTGCCGGCAATCAAACTAAACCACACAACCAATTCACCCTTAGAGCCATCTCCATTGTAGAAGCAAAGAATATCATTACATCTCTTAAACCCTCTCGTTGTCTTGGAGACACTTGCTCAGCCCCTATTATCAAGGAAGCTGCACAAGAACAAGCCCCTTTCATCACCTCCTTTATCAACTCTTCCTTTAAATCATGTTCTGTGCCCACCAACCTCAAAGATGCCTGGATATTACCCCTCTTAAAAAAAGCTAACCTAGACCCTAATGTCCCAACGAACTACAGGCACATAACGACAGTTCCGTTCCTCCTTAAAATCTTAGATAAAGCTGACTATCCACAGATTCACTCCTACTTGGAGATTAATAATGGAGATTAATAACCTACCAGACAATCTGGATTCAGACCGAGACACAGAACCGAGACGGCACTCCTTGATCTCAAAAACCAAATAGATGAGCGTAAAGAGAGAGGAGACACCTCCATTCTTCTACTCCTAGATCTGTCAGCTGCCTTTGATTTGAGAGATCATAAAGTACTATGTAACCATCTCAAATCGGCTGCCAACTTCTCCACTAAGGCCACTGCGTGGATAAACTCATTCCTGGATAACAGAACTATAAGAGTCTTCTCGCCCACTTCAGCTGCTGACCCAGTTCCCATCACCTGTGGCGTTCCTCCCGGGTCATGTGTCTCCCCTACTTTGTATAATATTTTTACAAAGCCACTCTTCGATATCTTTGACAAACTGGGTGTCTCATACACTAATTATGCAGATGACACCCAGATCCTTATCCCAATCCAAGGAGACTACGACAAAGACACTAACCTCATAAACAAAATCTATCAAATCATTCAAACCTGGATGGCCACACACGGTATATGTCTTAAGGACAATAAAACCGAGCTTTTAATTATTGGATCCACCAACAAACTAAACAAACTATCCCACATGTACAAATCCATCACTATTGATGGTATTAAAATCAATGTAGCCAAGGAAGTTAAAACCCTAGGATTCTATTTAGACTCAGCTCTCAACCTCGACAACAAGTAAATGCCACAGCACCAGGAACTAACTACACCTGCAAACTACTTCATGCATGCAAACCATTTCTGTCCAGTGACAGCTGCATCACTATTGCACAAGCCCGTATCCTATCGAAACTAGACTACTGCAACACACTTTATCTAGGCACTAGTAAACACAACACCAATAAACTCCAAACCCTGCAAAACAACACCCTTAAAACAGCATTAGGTATTTCCAAAGGACAACACATAACTGAACAAAGAAGAGCCGCCAATTGGCTGGCCATCAATGACCGAATCAAACTAAAAACCCTGAACATTACACATAACTGCCTCAATAATAAAGTACCTGCTTACCTCACAGAGAAATTCACCAAGCATACATCTGAATGCCCAATCAGAAAGTCTCAAGCCAATAGTATTAGAATCCCTAACTTCAATCTGAAAAGAACTGGAGGCTCAAGCCTCCCTGTACTGGAAGCTCATCTATGGAACTCTATCCCGGATTCCCTAAGAGCCACACCTTCCTTCCACTCTTTCAAAACCAATGCTAAACTCTGGCTACACACCAACGACTGCTGATGCTTTACCTTTGACCAACCAGCTTCCATCTACCGAAACACTTGTGTTGAAATCAACACATCTGCGCAAACTCTCCTCTCTCTATACCTTTTCTAATCCTTTCTGTTACCGATAACTGTAAATGTAAACCTCATATATGTCAAATATGTATCAGGAACATTACCTGTGCTGCACATATACATCTCTACTTTCTGCATTCCGGTGCTTAGTGCTGCCTCAATCTGTTTTTGTAAATACAAACATACCCTCACTTGTAACTGACACCTTGACAGTAAATGTAAGATATCTATGTAACTGTAACATATGAAATGTAAGATATTTATGTAACATAAGAAATGTAAGATATTTATGTAACTGTAACCTAAGACTTCACAAGTGCCCAGTTGCCTAACGGCCCGGTGCACTCTACAAATAAATAAACAATACAGTACAATATAATCAATTACACCCAACCCTGAGGAGGAACCACATATAGCGGTCACAATAGGTGACAAAAGCTTTTCCTTTTTGTAGACACAGAGGCGACTAAAACCTGCATGTGGGAAGGGAAATATAGTATGTCAGGCAATGCCATGAATGTTCAAGAGTTCTCTGGGGCAACGGAAGTGGTTCCTTTCACAGAGGATATTGCACTTTATATAGGGGAGCACGACTTAGCTTTGCCCATACTATATTTCTGACAGACACCTGTAAACATATTGAGGAAAGATATCATGAGCAGACTTATGACCATTTTATTCCCTGATCAGGGGATAGTGTGTTCCACACCTGGGATACAACTTCTAAATGTGAGGGAAATCATTCAAGCATACTATGGATGGAAGGTACACAGGGGGGTGCTAGTAGACAAGGAACTGTTTCAGTATGGGACTGAAATAATATTAGCATAGCTCCAAGGGATTCAGGGTAAAATGTGGCACCTTCTAAATGGGTACTTTTTTCAGGCCACAGATACCATCAGATGAGAAGGAAGGGACAATAGTGCTACTAGAATTAGAGGCAGTAATAGTGGGGGACGACTGGATAGCAGTGCACGGGTCAGACAACACAGGGTGACCATGGCGAGCAGTGATTGCTGTGGCGTAAGGATTCAGATTGACTACAGTTAGACTAAGAACTATTCAAGAACAACACATCAGACCATAAGATGGTGTTCGAAATGAGCATCACATATTGGGTGAGAATACATTACAGAGAGGTACCACAGAGAATGGCGCTGAAAGCACTGCTGACCTTTATCGAGGATTTGGTAAAGGTCCCCAGCATCTTATGGATCGCAAGTCCCTATGATGTCGGGCTTATGAAGGGGATAGGAAAAATGAAAATAAAGCTGGAGCCAGGAGCAATTTTACCACAATTTAAGTAGTGCCCACTTTCGAGAGAGGCAGACAAAGGCATTTATGAGACCATTGTAGCACTAGTGAAGCAGGGCATCCTAGTGCCATCAGAATCACCATGCAACACGGCTGACAGGGGGGGTGATGGCATTTTATACAGGACTTGCGCCCTCTTAACCACATTGTAGAAGCAGAATTTCCTTTAGTTCCATTGACAATTTTGTGTAGCATTCCCATGGCAGCTGCCTACTTCACGGTCATAGATTTCAAGAATGCATTCTTCTCTAAAGCAC
Organism: Ambystoma mexicanum; assembly: GCF_040938575.1. NCBI lineage: Eukaryota > Metazoa > Chordata > Amphibia > Caudata > Ambystomatidae > Ambystoma > Ambystoma mexicanum. Next base: position 1,091,023,220 of record NC_090937.1, on the reverse strand, counting down.
TACACCCAGATTCACAGGACTTAACTTCATTTCTATATAGAAATAAGAAATTGAAACATACAGGACTTGCTCAAGGGTAGTGTGGATCACCTTCCATATTCAATAGGGTACACTATATGGACCTAGGCAATTTACAGATGGAGAGCACAGTTATACAGTACGCTGATGACATATTTATTTGCAGCAAGACAAAGGAACAGTGTAGAAATGACTCAGTACACATGTTGACAGTACTCGCAGAAAAGTTGTGCAAGGTAGACTAAGCCAAGCAACAATATTGCCAGACAGAAGTGGTGTACATTGGACAGATGATATCCCAAAATGGCAGAAGAGTAACACCAGAAAGAGGAAAATTAATACACAGGACATTAAAACCCACAACTGTAAGGCAAATGCAGCAGTCCCTAGGACTATGCAATTACTGCAGGGCATGGGTATTCGACTGCAGCACTTACACTAGGCCCCTATTGCGCACACTGAAAGAAGCACAAGGAGGGGAGAAGACATTACAATGGATACCAGAAATGACAGGCATTTGGCGAGCTGAAGGAAGCAATATGCATTGCTCCAGTGTTAAGGATTCAAGATTATCAAAAGGAATTATTCATATTCTCACACCAATGGAGTGGTTATGACCACAGTACCGACACAGAAGACAAGCATGGGGCACAAGCCTTTAGCCTACTACAGTGGGAAATGTGACTAGTCATGAACGGACACTCTCCATGCGAACAGGCATTAGCTGTATCCGCATTCGCAGTGGACAAGTCAGCGAGTATTACCATGGGATGCAGCACCACTCTCTATGTGGAACATGCTCTTTTTGTAATACTGGAAAGACCGAAAAGCATATTGTCAACACAGAGAGCTTCGAGGTATGAGGTGTTACTATCAAACCAGGCTCTCAAGATCGTGAGATGCAGACTTGTCAACTTGGCAACCTTTATCGCCAACGTCTTACAGAAGGGTGACTATGCACATGACTGCACAGCAAACATAGAAGAATTCAGTTACACTCGTAAGTTAAAGGAAGATGCACTTGGGCCACTGGTGCAGCATGCACCTCTAAAGGTTTCAGATTGATAGAGATGATAGATCTCCCAGAGCGAACAGCAATAGTGAAGTGCAAAACCCACACGTAGGGAGAGAAACCCATCTTCAGGGGTAACGAAGCAGCAGATGCGGAAGCAAAACGCGCTGCCTATTTTGGGGATATTTTGGAAATTGAGGCCTTGTCCCAAGTGCATGATTATGCAAGAACTATGATATTAAAAGAAGGGTACAACACGTTACCATTGAAACAGATAATTGAGCTGCACCCAGGGAAGAAGAAGAGCTGTGGATAAGGAGGGGATGTACAGTGTCTCCCACATATGCCCTATGGTGGCAGAACAATACAGGGAAGGTGATAATGTCATTTTCATTATTGCACACTGCACTGACATAATTACCTTATCTGACCCATACACGGAAGGAGGTGCTTGCTGCTCATATTAGAGAAACATGGTTCTATCCTAACTTGGCTAAATTCATGACTAATTGTCTAGTGTGTAAAAAATATACTGCCGGTCATACATTGAGGGTAGTGAGAGGATATGATATGATAAGTTATTTATAACATGCTTAATACCCAGAGGTTTCTAAGCGTGGACCCGGGTATCAAACCTGTGTTGCTGCATGTCGTCTTGCTTCCAAGGCGAGCACATTGCCCCTAAGCAATGCTCCCTGGACGAGGTGCCATACCTCGCTCAGTGGGTCCATTCCAACACCAGAACATCGACTATGTTGGCATGATCCAAGCTTGTCAAGGGTACCGCTACATGATAGTGGTTGTGTATCCATTTTCACATTGGATTGAGGCCGGTCCTTGTTTCCATCCTGACGCCCATAGAGCTGTGAAATTCCTGGTCTGGGAGATATTCCCACAATGGGGCGTGTGTGAGGTCCTGTGGTCTGACAATGGCCGTCACTTCGCCAATGAGATGTTCCGGCACATCTCAACCTTGTTTGGAATCCAACACAAATTCTCTTGTGCCTATCAACCGCAAGCAAACAGGATGTGTGAGCACCTCAACGGCTTGCTCAAGGAAGCTCTAGCCAAAATTAAAAAGACAATGAACAAAAACTGGCTCCATTGACTTCCCTTAGCCTTGTTCGCACTGCGCAATAAGCCCGGGTCTGACCACCATTTAACCTCACATGAGGTGGCTCCTCCCACTAGGGCAATCAAAGATGCTGAAAGTGTGTCTGATGTATTGGTTCAAGAAATGTATGAGTATTCAAACTTCCTTGATTGCGAGTACCTCTTTTAATTCTCACCAACTGCAAAGACAACAGGAGAGACCTGAAGCAGGAGAAGAGAGCGACAGCACTAAGACCAATGAGGACTTACTTAAACAGCCACCTTTATACCCAGGGGATCTAGTACTTTTACATAATTATCCCAAAAATGGGATGCCGCACAATTTACATGACTGCACGTGGTTGAACTGATAACCGAGCAAGCTTTCAAATAGGTTGGGAACAACACTTGGAACCACCTCAGCGACATCAAGCCCTACAAAGCAGTGTCCTCTCCTAGCACAAACATCGACAGGGGCCAACAATCCTCAAACAGAATAACAAACCAATAGCCTGGAATTGGCATAGCCCAGCAGAGGACACCCAATGTTTACTCGCTCAAGGACAGGAGAGATAGGGCAAGGACTTCCAACACACCCAGAGTGATGGTACACTGTCTGTATTTTTCTTTTTGTACACATTCATTGTGAAAGTGCTACTGTTTTATTGCATTTGTTCCATGATTCCCCGTGATCCTCATCCTGAAACCTTCCAAGGCCAATTTGTCCAATTTGTTAGGAGATCCAACCCCACATGAAGACGTCATCTTGATGTGTATTTCCGTGTCTTCATAGCATATCTGTCCCAAGTCAATCCATACCTTGAAAGGGAAATCCTTCAGTCCTTGCAGTCCTCTGAGACCCTAGAATTAAAGCTGTGTGGGAACAGCATTTCCTTCTTGCTATGGCGGATTACTTCATTGGCATGCCTTGAATTAATACAATATTAAACCAATAATGCTTGTTTTGTGCATTTTAGGCAGGCAACTGATATCGTCAAGCTGTTCCAGGATCCAAGCAGCGCAAGTCATGGAAACTGTTACTAAAAAAGTGTTCATTTTGTCTTGTCTCTTATTTCCAAGTGGTGTTTTTACTTTATTTATTTATTGTGATATAGTTTAGTTTATAAACTTTACGCAAAATACAAATGTAAATATCTTATAAGCATAAAAGTGCAAATAAAAATCACATTAAGCATAATTTTGTTTAAAAAAAACAGCAAGCAGCAAATATATACCACATAATTACCTATGCAGCCAATCCTATCTACAAATTATTCAATTGAAAGCTATTGCTTAAAATGTTATGTCCAGTCTGCCTTCAATCCTCAGGTGTTTTTACTTTCATTTTTTGGCTAATATCCCTTGAATCTAGTGCTACCGCTGTATCCTCTACTAACAAACCCCAACTTCAGCAGGTGGAATGATCATGTTGGGTGGACAGGGAAGCACTGTAAGCCCAGTAAGGAGAGGTTATGCCAGTGCTGATATAGACATGGGAGGGGTGAACCTATACCTCACTTATACTGCTGTGGTACAAGCACATGACTAAAGGAGATAAAGAAACCAACCACCAACCACATACCTAAGCCAACAAACCAACCTGGGGAGGATCTTGCCGAGTCTGGCAACAATAATGCTCACATAGATCTTTGCATCAACATCTATTGATGATATGGGATGGTAGGAGCTGCAGTCTGTTTTGTCCCTGCCCTGCAATGGAAGGACTATGATTCTGGCTTGTGTAAATGCATCTGGAGCTTGACCTGTTTGTAATATGTCAGTAAAAACTTGTTAGAAAGGGGGTCCGCTCAGCTCCATATGCATTATAAAAGGCAAGTGTATAACCATCCTGTCCCAGCGCTGAGCCTGCTTCAATTTTTCATATCGCCCAAGCACTTCCACAATGTCAATGGGGGCATTAAGTGACTCACTTTCCTCTGTCATTCCTCTGTCGTTAGCGCCATGGGTATCAGCCTTGTCAAGTAAACATCAATGCCACTATCACATTCAATGGTATACAGTGTTGCATAGAATTGGGCAAATTGCTGAGTTATTTCCAACGGGTTGACCAAGACTCTGCCCGGGTCACTTCTAATATTGTATACTGCTTTGTCAGCCCTTTGACCTAGCAATTTCGCTGCGAGCATGGTGTGTGCTTTGTTGCCTTTTGTCATAGAATTTTTGATTTAGATAGCAGAGTTGGGTCAAAGCCTTCCCTTTTCAGATCTCACTTAGCTCTTTGCACAGGTCCCTTGTTTCTGCTAACACACCCTCATGGGAGTCTGGGTTTCTCAAAGCATTCAGATTCTTTTTTGGCCATCCATTCAGCGATCAAGACCCTGTGTCGTTGAGCAAAAATAAATCTTTTATTTCCTTGCAGAGTGCTTTCTTAAAGAGTGTGTCTTTGTACAATGTGTCGTTGCACACCCATTGTCTGTCAATCGGGACACGAGGTCCCATGTCTAATTTCAGGGAACAAATGTCGTGATCTGACCACCCCACTATGGTAATTGCCGTTTCCACTATTTTATGTTATTTGCCAGGTCTAACAACGTGTAGTCAATGTGTAAGTAGGTCTGATGTGGCGCAGAGTAGAAAGTGTATACCCTTATTAGCGGGTGTCTGACCCTCCAAGTATCCAACAGGTATGCATCCCACAGGAGGGAGGTCAAGCTGTCCCGATTAGAAACTTGTGGTGGAAGTGCACCTACTCTCTGCAAGTCCCAGTCTAAGGGATCTGCTACCATGTTAAGGTCGCCTCTGCAGATGAACATAGCCTCCCTCCATAATTCCAGGACTGTCCTACAAAATGGGAGCTGGTTGGGCACATAGATTGAGCATAGGGTTATTGCATTCAGCCCTACATTCCCCTTCAGCACTAGATATCAACCCTCTGGATTCTCATGTATGAGTGTTTTTTTCGAGGTTTGATATAATATGCCTACCCCAGCTCCTTTTGCAGGGCCTAAGGCCCAAATGGCCCCTCTGGGATATTTCCCCCTGAGAGCAGATTCTGGTCCCTTATGTAAATTGGTTTCCTGGACAAATAAAAGATCTAATCCTGATAGTTTACATTTCCTTAGGAGCGTCAAAGGCTTCTGTGGCGAGTTTAGCCCTTGCATATTTAACGCCCCAAAGTTTACCATGCTGTTAGCCAACACTAGGTTGTGGGTTGTGTTTCACTGTCCCTGCTAACCTTTGAGCATGTAAGCATGGTGCGGTTTCTATTTCCTTCTTGTGTTGCCTCTCTGGTTTCCTGATGATGTTCCCGTTATCTGTCACCCGTGTCATAAGCCCCTGTAATGGAAGTCTGCTGTTAACCTCCCCTACCCCTGCAACTCGTTTACCCCCTCTCCCCCTTGTGAGAGAAATCAAACTAGTAATTTCTCAATAGGTATAGATGCCCTATAAAGCTAGGGCTGCTCGCAGGGACCCCTCCCCAGGAAATGCAGCTAACTTCTCGAATTAGTCATGTTCAATGGGGCAGAGCATTGTGTAGTTTAGTAATGCTACTTATAACTGTAAAGGTTCATTAGCCTGGGCGATGAGTTCCACTGGCCTTATATTATTGTACTCCCCACCCAACCAGTTTCCCGCCACTACCTACCCTTTTCTTAGTGCACCTATCTATAAAGGAGCATATTAGTAGTACATTTTACATCAGAGTTCCACATGGCTACAAGCTTGCTTGGGAGATGATCGATCATGCAGACATTATGTCGGCATCCCCTAGTGGTCTCTGCTTTGCCTACTTTTGACAACGTGACACAGACCGATCTTTAGTTGGTTTCATAGGTAAGGAAACTCTCTTTAGGATAGGAGAGGGGCAGAAAGACCTTTATCCAAACCCTTCCTTCATAAAATGTCTAATGTTGAAAAATTACAACTTTGTTTCTGCCTCTCATTTCTGACCCTTCACAGGTTTCTGGGTGAATAAAATGATCTGGGGAACACGAAGGTCATCCCTCCTCTGCCAGACTTGTCAGGAAATGCAACTCATCCTGAATCCAGAAGTGACCGTATGGAAGCAGGCAAGCCACCATGCAGGCTATAGTAGGGCTGGGTTACATGGAAAATAGATGTAGGTGTTCTCCATTGCAGGTCTGTCTTGATATGCAAAATGCATGTTATAATGCAACATGTTGTGTATTTTAATCGGAGAGGACCTGAAAATGTAACCTGATGCAGCATCAACCAGCATTGTTGTCAGGGAGACTTAATGCTGTCAGTGCAGTTTGTGTGAAGTGTTGGTCAACCGTAGATTGTTACTGAAGTGAGGAGGGACGTCATCTCAGTGAACAGCAGACTGAAAGCACAATGCTCGGAAATCAGTGGAAGGAAGGCCAGTAACACAATTGTTATTGCCAACTTTTGAACTGTTACTGTGGCTAGCACTGTATCATAAAATCAGTAGAGCTCATGGACTATCTCTCTGTCAATAGTCCCTACTCGGGTGTCATTCAGCAGCATGATTTCCCTTGCTGGGCTATTTCTTTGACTATCCCATGAATAGTCTATCAGTTGTCAGATGCATTGTCTGCAGTATTGTAAAAAAGGCCAATCTCTGTGCCCCACAAACTTCCTTATCGCCCCCCCCTTCTATTATCGTATTGTGATGATCATGGCTCCTGGTCTATGCCATCCTGTATTCTCTGGTCTGAGAAGTCAATGGAAACTACAGACTAAGCAGAGTTTATGGTGTTAACCTCTGTCAGAGTTATTGTTGCTGTAGATGTGACAATACTTACCCACTGTCAGAACGTATGTATAGAATTGAAGATGGATAACTGAAAAATCAGGGATATGTTCCACTGAGATGTTTTGTGTGACATCTGATAGAAAACAAGAGTGAACCTCACGTTTTGTGTGATGTTACTCCAAGACATGAGCTGAAATGCATTCTATTGTCCACAGTTAAATAACAACTATATTATGTTGTGTCAAGCCCTCTTACCTGTGCTGTGTCCATGGACCTGCAGTGCAGCAAGAACAATGTTCCACCTGGAAAGCAGCAGTCTGTAGCAGAGGCAGAATTCAATCTTTAAAGAAGAAGAAAATGGGCAGGATCCAGGTAGAAGTGAAGATGATTCATTTCCAAGAACAAGAGAAAGTCAGGTTATTAGGTGATGAGCATGATGGTAGTTGGAGACAGAGCATTGCAAGACTGCTGCATTCTTCCATCCTAAGAGCTAAAAAGGATATCAAAACTGTTTTTGCCCCAGAAACATCTACCACATTGGAATGGGGATGTTCTTGCAGTTCCCATGTTGATGGTCATGTTGTATAGGTCTCTCTCCCAGAAACCTGGCAGAGCCATCACTGTTTCCATTCTCTGTCATGTCGGAGAAAATGAATCCACATTTACTCCACTAAAGCACAAAATGCTGAAAAGGTGCCTTGCTGTTTTTATATATAGTGTACTTTTTCTCCAACCAGGAAAAAAAGCATGTTACTTTACTGAACCCCGCAAACAATAAAATATGGAGCCAGTGAAATTCATGGCTACACTTCAGATAAATTAATAATGCCAGCATTCCCTGCAAATAGTAGGAAGAAAATGTGAGCAAGCCCAAGGAAGAGTGCCTAGTTCTACATATTGTGCCAGAAATGCTACCAATCAAAGAAGAAAACCAGGCCTGTACTACAGAAATATCCAATACAAGCCAAGCAAATTATCCTTTAATGTCATAAGCTGAGATGCCAGGTGTTACAAATGAAGCATACCTTTCTGCTAGACTTTGCTTTAATTTTACAGTGTATTTCATTCAAAGCATGTGAAATATTATTACATATAAATTGGCGAGAAACATTTTAAATGTATAAAATGTCCACAATTATATGTTAGAAAGTGATATAGGGAATACATTACCTGCATGGCCAGATAGAAGTCCCTATTTTGACTTGGCCTAGGCTTGTTGTTGCTGGTTCTCAGCAGTCTGATGAGCTAAATGTCGGTTCAACCTCCATAGAAACACATTCCAGATGGGGAAAAGCCTAACGCCCCATGGATTAGCTCGGCATACAAGGGAAAAACAAGTATATTTATCTTTCATCAAAGGAACGGATTGTGTTCAGTACCAGTCGATGGCTTCCAATTAATGGGCTGGCCCCACCCACATGGGCTCATTTTAAGAGGATTTATTTTAAATATGCATTGAAATGCTTTCCACTAAATTCCAAAACATTGTGATCCAGCTGATGAAGAACTACGTGCTTGCATAAAGGAAATATCTGTTTTCCAGAGCCAGGGTTTCAAAGGAAAATGGTGGCACTTAAAAATGTCCACTCTGAACTCTGCCACCCCATAGAAGCCATCATATGGAGTTAATGGCAACTCATACAAATGGACCCGTTGGACCATCTTTTTTGTATTATTATTATGGTATTTATTGAGCATGGACCTCGCTTCGAGAATCAACAGAGCGCTTTACAGAGTTATATAGCAGTAGAGATACCCAACAGATCGCTTTACAGATGCATGCAGCAGTACAGATGCATAACAGAGTGCTTTTCAAAGGTAATAACTGAACAGATATACAGTGGGGGGTAGGATACAGAGGAGGGGTCATCTGTGCAGGGTGGAAGGGAGGCGAGGGGCGGACTCAACTAGAGAGTCAGGTGGCCTGTGGGTTGATGGGATGGCCTAGGTGTTGAGGAGGAGAGACTCCTCGAGGAGGTGGGTCTTGAGTTGTTTTCCAAATTGTAGGAGTGTGGGGGTGAGTCTGATGCTGATGGGGAGGAGGTCCTTAGTCTTGGGGGTGTAGGCAGAGGAGGATTGTTTTCTGGTCCTTTCCTATTTGCAGCAGCGGATTTCAAGTTGAGGTTGAGTAGAACCAGGAAGAAGGGGTGGCTGTCGTCAAGGATGTTGAGGGCATCGCGGATCACCTGTATGGTTGCCGTCTCCAAGCTGTATCTAGGTCTGATCCTGTATTGGTAGGTTTGGAGGAGATTGTTGGTGTCGATGTGTTGCTGCAGTTGTGCGGCTACTGCTTTCTCAATGATCTTACCTAGATAGGGAAGATGGTTGATGGGGCGATTGTTACCTAGGTTTGTCAGGATGCAGAGTGGGCTTCTTTAGTAGAGGAAGGATTTCTCCTGTCTTTAGGGTCGATGGGAAGGTGCCTTAAGTTGGGGTCCTGTTGATGATCTCCAGAAAGGGAAGGAGAGATTCTGCAGGGAGGGTCTTGATGATGGATGCTGGGAGGATGTCATCTTTACACGATGTGGCTTTGAGGGTGGCAGGGTTTCTACCAGGTCCTCTGTAGAGAGTGTCTTGAATGTTGTCCAGGGTGCAGAGAGTTTGTGATGTGAAGTGGGTCTGTGGATGCAGAGCTGGTGTCTTTGTGCTGGTGAATCTTGCTGATTTTGTTGATGAAGAAGGTGTTGATGGCAGTGGATTGTTGGATGGAGTCTGGTATGGCAGGGTCAGGTAGCAGGTTGTCTCTATGCTTGACCGCTTTGAAGAGGGCTCTGCTTTTGTTGTCGGCTTCTGCTATGGCTTTTGGATGTTAGGAGGCCTTTGCTTTTTTTGATTAGTTGTCGGTGGTTTGCTCGGAGTTCCTTGAGTAGCGCCATGTCGGATGCAGTCCAGGAGCGGCACCAGGTTTTCTCTTGTTTCCTGATTACTCTTTTGCTGAGGTTGGGTTCTTGCGTGGACCAGGGTGCTGTCAGTTTTGGTTTTCAGGTGCATTGATTCAGAGGTGTGTGCTGTGTCAGTCGATGGAGGCTGAGAGGGTGGTGTTAAGTACTTCCAGTATAGTTGGGAGTGTTCTTTCCATGTGAGGTGGAGGTTGGCAAGGTCTTCTGTGAGGGTTTCCACTGGGATTCTGCTCGGAGTGGTTGATCGAGGTGGTGTGCAGGATGTTTAAAGGCACAGCCAGGTGGTCAGCCCAGACCAGACAAGCAGGAGAGGAGAGCTATAGTGGAGGTTAGGCAGTGCAGTGAAGATGAGGTCAAGGATGTCTCGTGCATTGGGTCTTTCTGGTGCTGTGAGAGGCTGAGGGGGTCGAGAAGGAGAGAAGAGTTTCCTTCATTGGTTTGGTGGCCTTGTTGCCTGGGAAGTTGAAGTCGGCTAGGAAAATGTTGGCAAGTGACACACTTGATCTAAGAGTTAAGAGCGGAGAAGAAGAGGCAGGGCTAAGAAGATGGGTGGGGCTTAGGCCACGTGACCTAGATCCAGTTGCACCTGCTCACCACTGTGAGAATCCTGAAGGTGCCTCACCAGCTAGTCCCCAGGGATCTGTCATCCAAGTTGCCAAGACACGGCTAACACTTTTGGATCCAGTTGCTGGGGGTGGAGGACTGCGGGAGGATCACCTGAATGAGGGGACTTCAGGGAGTGGAAGCTGGACACCGGATGGTGAGACGCAGTATCCCCTTCCCTGTAACGCCTTTTCCTCCTGCTTAGTTTACTTAGAACACAACCCCCCCACTTGTTGACATGAACACTTTCTCATGGACTAACACCAGAGCAGTATACCTGACAGGTTGTCGGAGGTATATGGGGCTCTCTCGCATTGATAACCAAGGCAGGGGGGAGTGTTTGCCACTGTGGTACTGTCCTTGGCTCCTACAACAAAGCAGCACCAGTAAAGTTAACACAGCTGGTGAATCGGGAGACTGATACCAGACTTGCCTGTGTTAGAACCAACGTTGCAAGCAACAACATTGTATGAAGAAACATAAAGAGAACAGTGTGTGAATCAGATGTGATGAGTGACACGAATATAATTGAATAACAGAGGAGTGACTGAACTTTTGAAGCCAAGAAAGATACCATAAACAGAGGGGTCCAGCGCCATGTGGGTGCTCATTCAAAGGTCTCTGTTAGGTATCCAACTGGTTGGCAAATGTGAAAAGAAATGGTGGGATCGAAGTGTCCTGCAACTAGTCAAGCTATACCCTGTGCACCTTCGAAAGTCTTCGATGGTTATATATGTACTGACATTGGTATGAGCCTGGCTGACAGACTAATTGTGTAAGAGGATGGAGCTGAGCTCGGCTGAGGGCGATACGGTTGAACCATGAGTCACCCAAGAGAGAATATTCTCTGAACATTGTAACAAGGGATCTGAGTCCGGAAGAGGGGGATCCAAAGTAAGGAACATTGTAAAAAAAAGAGATCTTAGCCCGGCTGATGTGGATCCTGGGTGAAGCGTGAATCACCTGAATTGAGTACTTGTGAGAGGAAAATAACTTTTCATTTGTTTTATGCATCAGGCCCTCTGAATCAAGAGACTTTGATAAGTAAAGAGACTTGGGCACAGAAGGCCGTGATGCTGGTAAATCGAACACTGTCCTCATGCCTAAGAAGCCAGAGAGTGTGCTACGCTCAAGTGAACCGCCTTGGTCCATGCTGAAAACGTGGGGAAGGGAGGCTAACATACTGAACATCCTCAAGTATCATTATGCAACTCTGCTTTCTTTTTCATGTACACTGCCCCACACTATTTGTATTTAGCGTTAAGGATGTGTAATATGTTTTTTAGTGTAGGCTCTTTTGTTTTGACGAGACTCCACTAGAACTGCATGATTATTATTATGTGATGGCCCTAGCTTGCTCCCATCTGTAGATTTAGGATTATATAGGTGTTTATCACACCATTGTTGAATTTCAATAAACACCCTTGAGCTGTCAACACTTATGTCCGTCTTACTGTTGATACGATGCCTTCCTTGCACCACCTGCAAAGGAAAAGAAACTGGAGGGCTGCTTAAGGAAAAAAGGTGGCAACATAGGAAGGCACCAACAGTTTAGCATTGAATGACCACAATATTAATCATTGGCTTCACAAAGGGCCTCTGAGAACTGCGCATATGATTCGTTAGGCTGACAGAAGTCTGGACATACCCAGTTCAATGAGAAAAAAGATGACCATTTAGGAATAACGTTTTGGGTACATTCAGAAATGTTATTGGGCTATATCTTTGCAATCAGGTATAGAATCAAAAGAACACGTGTTTTAATGATGTGGGTGTCTCCTTCATTAAATCAATATTTATTAACTGAACCATTATAGAAATAGTAATAATGTTGGCACATAAATTCATGTTGGATGTCCCTGAATTCGGTTTGATTAAACAAATCTATAAAGCCATAGGTCGTCAATGTGTAAGATTGCTACTGGGAGATACGGAAGAAAATCTGATTCTGAGTTCAAACTGTCTAGCCCCATACTGTCACATGTAAAAAACATATGATCAACCTATGACATTAAGGAGTGCATTCTCTGGGAGTGTCAAAGTGTTAAACAAGCTTGAAGGAAGATTCAACCAATTAAGTGTGATGTCATGCATGAAATGATGTGAGAGAATTAGGCCTAATATAAGTAGAAATGCAAAGGGAATTGGAGAGAGAGCTCTGGGATTGTGAATGCTGTAGAAATTCAAACCTCTTTCTTTTTTTAAACACTTTATTTATCTTTTAAATACATAGCAAACCACAAACAAAATGAGTATTTTCATAACATCAGAGGTTAACATTTTAAAATATACCATGTATACAGTACCACACAATTCAATTATAATATGAACAGTAGTTATAACATCTATCTAAACCTACTATACAAATCCCCCATGATATTACAGCTATTCACCACAGATAACATGACCAGACAAGACATTGCAAACAGATACAAACAAACAACAAGTAATAGTATATCCTAATTAACCCTTCTCCTGTCAAGTCACAATTATCTATCCACTTGATAACACCTACACTAACCATACAACTCATCAAATGATCCACAAATCTCAGAGTAACACTCCCCACGCTTCTGTTTCTTGAACATGACTTTCTCATAACCAGATAGTGTTCACAAATCTAACAGCCACCCTTTCACTTACAGTCTCTTCCTTGATTTCCATACCCTTAAGATTTGCGTTGCTACCACCACAAGCACGCTATTAATCATTCATTGAGCTATCACACCTCTCTCCTTCTTTGACAAGAGTATTGTCGAACAAGGCTTTCTCGGTAGTGTATCCCCCAATACTAAATCCATTGTACCCAAAATATCATTCCAGAAGTCATTCACTCTTGGACACGCCCCCAACACGTGCAATAAGGCACCCCCATTGCAACCACAGCCCCATCACTTGTCATCATCTGACAAGCATAAACTAAACATCCTCACTGGAGTCGGGAACAGTCGGCACAAAATTCTTTGCTGCAAGTATCGTAGGCCCAAATCCATCTTTTACTGCGTACTGACTCTCATTAAGGTATCCCACTCCTTTACTGATATTTCTTTGCCCAATTCCCTTACCAAAGCCTTACGCAGTTTCCCCCATGCACTCACATCAGATCTGTCCATCTGCATCAGTTTCAGGTATGTTGATACCATACATGGGGTGATTGAATAACATTACAGTCTCTCTTTCATGGGTCATCCAACATCCCCTGCCTTTCAGCAAGAAGGCACATTAGGTCCATATAACATTTTCCCTCTCTTCACCCCTAATCCAAAGGTTCCTCGAAGATGCTCAAAAGGGACCATCCTGCCACAGATCACAGACCCTCAAAATACCCCTTTTAATCCAGTGTCGCCATTCCAAAGTCTTATTATCAATCTGTAATCCCATATTATGCCATAATGAAGCATCATAATGGATCCCAACATGTTCTCCTCTGGCGGTCATGAAAGTTCTTAGGGTCTCTCCTGTAATTCCTATTGTTGGTAATCCAACAATTGATTTTGGTATTTTTGCCATCGTATAAAAATCTTGCAAAGAGTACGGGGAGAATTTTTCCTTTTCTATAATCTTCCAAATAGGCACATTATTGTCCCTCTCATCATAATACAGTGTTCATTTCTTCAGTATAAACCCCCTACAATAACTTTCCAGATTGGGATACCCAAAGCCCCCTTTCAGCACAGATCGCAACAGGACGTACCGTGGGATCCTAGGCCTCTTTCCTTCACCTTGAAGAAACTTCCAAAAGACTTTATCAATACGGTTAATGATCCTCTTTGTGAATCTTAATGATATTGATTGAATAATATAGATATACTTAGGCAAGAGAACCATTTTAATAGCGTTAATCCTTGCCCATAATCCCAGGACTAATCAGTCCCATTTTGATACATCTTTCTGGAGCACCTCAATAATTTTTGTTACATTAAATTCCACCATTTTCTTTAAATCACGAACCAGATGTACTCCCAAATACTTCATCTCACCTACATTCCATTGGCAGTTCAATGAATTCAGATCACTACTCGGTTGTGACACATCTAATGGGAAGACCACCATCTTTTCCCAATTTATCTTGTGGCCAGACAAACCTTCCACTTCCTCAAACAAACACTTTAGTCTATCCCCCCTTCTTTTGGATTAGACAATATTGTGGTCATGTCGTCCATGTAACATAGCACTTTGACCTCACTGTCCCCGACTGTTATTGGAGGTTCTAATGCCAGGTTAAAAAGGTAAGGCGAGAGTGGGCAGCCTGGCCTAGTTCCCCTAGATGAAGCAAGGGAGGCAGAAAGTACTCAATTGACCCATACTTTTGCACTAATTGACGAATTCAGGGATTTAATGACTCTCAAAAAGGTCTCTCCGAACCCCATTTTCTTAAGTGTCAAACCTCTTTCTTAGTGGATGAATGCTGAGCTGGTATAAGATCTGGATATCTGTGACACCATGGGTTTTAACCAAGAGGAAGCCTGAAGCAGAGTTTACCTGATGCAAAGCTGATTCCCTAGAGGCAAATGAAATCGAAAACAGACAGGCCTAGCTGATTGGGAGGTCATCTGAAAGCTCTGATGGTCCTTGGTAGCTCTGTGCCTTAAATTAATGACATAAAAGTTAGTACACAAATTCCCCAATACAATAAGATAGTAGGGAAATGCATCTTGTCGCTGGAGTGGAAGGAACAGCTGTGCGCTGGTCCACTAGGGTAGGATTATTACAAATAAATGCATTAGTATTTTAGTGGGAAATGCATCTTGCCTCCCTGTATTCAAATCCAAATGAGATCTGATTTAGTGCAGAACAGATAGGGGTCATCAAAGCCATTTGTGACCCATGATTTATCTGGGGTGTGAATGGTTATTTTCTTCCCTCAGGAGATTGGCTGCTTGTGCAAAGAAAATTGACACCATATGGAAAGGGGATTAGTCCCGTTTCCATTTCTGTGGTGGCCGCTGGGATCGGGAGGAGAGGAGGAACTGGCGCACAAAGCTCTGGTCCCATGCAGGTAAGTGGGGAGGGCGAGGGTGGGAAGAGGAAGGTTTTGTTTTGGTGCCAGTGGGGAGTCAAGAGGGAGAAGCTCTCTGTTGCCTGCCCACGTAAAATAGGAAAAGAAAATTGAAGGGCCTCGGATGGCTGGAATCAGCAGTTGGAGAATATCTATTATCGCCCGCTAGAATGCCTATTCTCACCTGATTGGATGATGGCCCTTCCCTGGGTGCGAATGGAGAATCTGTCATTCATTAAAAGAAAGTTATTGTTTATGAATATGTTGTGCAAAGTATTTAAACACACTGGCTGATCAGCAGTGATATAAGGATTGAATTCGACTGTATTACTTAGAAGTTATATAGTCCTATTAGAATAAGATATTCAGAAATGTAATTATTTGATTAATGGAATTAATGTATGTGTGTTAATTTTCTTCTGTAGATAAGGTGGCTACATATATAATACTGTGGTGACTTCCCCAACATAAAGTTAGGGGCTACCTTCGAATCAACTCTTTATTGAAATTGAATATTAATTCCTAATACAGCCTGTTTTTTCCCCACATTGTGTGGTAGGATTGTGAAGCAGGGGCTGTTAAATCAGAGGGTAACTCTTATCAATGGTAAGAATAATATTCAGAGTATTTTGGCAGCTGCATCCTCTGCCCAGAGCCCGAGAGGAAGGTGGCGTGTGACCATATGTTATTGTGCAAAGACCCTAGGGTGACAACAGCCCTCGCCCATCTAAAGAGAAGTTGATAACTATGCCAAGCTTAGCAGTCTGAGGACTGCTGCTCAGCACAGTGCTGTCTTTGTGGACTGTGTACTTGTCCTTTTCTGCCTACTTCTTATCTGAATCTGGGGAGGCAAAGGAAATGCCACATTCCCTTGCCATGAAGTCAAACCATTGAAAAATGATTTCCTTATTCCAATGCTGTGACATAGTAAGAGCATATAGAAAATATATACTTTCTAATTGCTTACCATAGTGCCCAATCACTGCTTCCATCAACAGAGCTTTCAATTTTCCGTGGCCGTGCTTGAGAAGGCCATCCAGTCCTATTTTTGCCTGGAAATCTAGGACTTGTACTTTCCCTCAATTTCAAATGGGAAAGAAAAAAAATTACAAGTCCCAGAATCTAGATGGGGAACAGGACAGGATGGCCTCCTCGCACAAAGCCGTGGGAAAACTTGAGAGATCTGCATCGTTATCATGGTTAACTTGTACGTTTGCTTAATGACACAATTTTGGATTAATAAGTGTGCTGTTCTAATCCTGTGTTGAGCCTTGCAACTTCAATGGAGGGGATTGAAAAACAGAAGCCTTATGATGTCCCTCTCGAGATTCTGCACTGTACTTGAGAGCAATATTTGTAGGTGTCACTCGTTTTTCAATGTCCAAACTGGAGTCAACAAAGGTTAAAGGGCGTCCACCCTCAGGCCCTGTCTACAAAACGCATGGGTGTAGCATTTGCAAGTACCCAAGCATTCAGCAACTCTCTAGCTATGACACATGCTTGGTCCATTTCTTGTGTTGATCTGGTCAATGAACTGGTTCAGACAGACATACCTCATCAATAAAGAGGTTTCCCCACAAGTGGTAAAATAAGTCCTTTAATGTGAGTGGGAGTCCATATACACACACAACATTTCCTACTGACTTCTCAAGCAGATAGTGAACGTATGCAATTGTGCACTGCATATGTTTCCATGGGTCTAAACCCACTCCCTTAATGTGCAGCAAACCACTTATCATTTTTCCCCTCCCCAAAACTGTATCACCTGCACTAGTATTTCAAGTGGGGGAAGGGAATGTTGATCATCCACCGCAAAAGCCTCATTAAAAGCCATGAAGTTCTAGCTTTTGAAGCTGGTGGCAAGGGCAGTCCTAACACAAGGGGGACTCGAGCACATACATAAGGGTTCAAGCATGCATCATTGCTAGAGCACTCGGGGAGCAGAGGTGCAGCTTGGCCTCACCACACATAATTAATAATGGCACAAAAGTTAACATTAATTTTAATTTGCTCTTAGTGCAATTTTGATAAAACTCTTGATTGCATCTTTGCTGGTTGTTGTGGGGAGCCGGGCAGAGTAAGCATCATCTTGAAATGGTAGTGTCACAGCATGCCATCAATAGAAAAATAATAGCATTATAGCAATGTAAAAATCCATGCATTTGGTGCCTCCTTTACTGCACCAAGCTCTTGATTGTATCATGTCCTTAACCCCCACCATGTTGCATTTCAAGTATGACAGACTACAACTGAGGCGGCAGTTCGAAAAGAGCTGCTCCATTTGTTAAACAATATTTTACAGCAAAGCTGATATACGTCTTACGCGGGTGACTTTTTTGGATATGCCCATTAATGTAAAATACACATTATTTTTATGACATTTTGGCAGCTGAGCGGATTTTCTCCCTGGAAGTGACTTCAACCTTTACAAAAGACATTAAAGTTTATGTTAAAAAATACAAAAATATCAATCACTCCTAGGTGTAATACAGCAACAACAAATACTTATAAAGAATAGAAATTCAATTACATTTTCCCTTTTCTCCATGACATGAATAAAAAAAGAACAAAAGGGACCATAAAACCCAGTAGTATAACTATACAAATCCAATAAGACATGTACCATAACAGCAGTACATGACCTTTGCTACCAAACGCAAATATCCTAGATAAGCCTATCCCAGCTATACATGAGAAGTAACATTGCCTCCTTCTATTCTATTAGATTTTTATAAAGCGCCAACTCACCTGCAGGCCTCAGAGCCCTCTCACACAATACAAAAAGAAAATAGATAGCCGGGGTTGGTGGGAATATGCTGAGATTACTGTCCGATCCATGGTTTGCAGGGTTGAGTCGGGAGAGCAAATCTAGATACCGCCTCCATCAAACAGATGGGTTTCGTGGGCTCTCCTTAATTGTGCAGACAACGGCAGTTGCCTAATAGATAACATATGGTCGTTCCAGACCCTCGGTCCCCAGGCATTGAAGCTCAGGTCACCGAATGTCTTCAGTTTGAAACATGGTTTTGATAAAAGGTCATTGTTGTTGGAATGCAGGGTTCGCAGTGTGGCAGTCTCTTGATACATGACTGAAGATACCTGGGTGAAGTGCCTGCAAGGCACTTGTACACCAGGCAGGATGCTTTAAACTGGACCCTTTGATGAATGGAGAGCCAGTGCAGCTTCCTCCGTGCGTTGGATGCATGGTCCCTGTGTACTATACCACAAACTGCTCTAACCGCTCTGTTCTGAATTATCTGCAGTTTCTTTACGTTGGCCATTGTGGTGCAAACCAGTAGTCCGTTGCAGTAATCAAGCTTCGAGTTAACGGTTGCTGTTGCTATTAGGGCTCTGTAAGCCTCTGAAAAATATGGACGAATCTGCTACAACAGATAAGTTGTGTACGTACAGCTGGAATTTACATGGGCAACATGTTCATCAAAGTTCAAGTTGCAGTCGAAGACCACTCCCAGTGTCTTGACATGACTAGAAACCTGGATGGTGGCGCCTCCAACTGCAATGCTCCATATTGGGGGTCTAGAGTCTTGAGTTTAGCCAAACTTCCAAGAATCAAGATCTCTGTCTTCTTGTCATTTAGTGCCAAGAAGTTGTCTCTCATCCAGGTTTTAATGATGTCAAAAGCTCTGGTGACCAGCAGAGAGTCCCCCTCATAAGAACCTGTTCCAGGACAATCTGGGTGTCATCTGCATGATTTGCATATTTGACACCAAGACAATCCAGAATATCAAAACAGGGCTTAGAGTAGATGTTATATTGAAGCGGGGAAATGCTGGAACCTTGAGGGATGCCAAAACTAAGGGCAACCTCTTCTGACTTAAAGTCTCCATGAGCTACCTTTGCTCTCCTGGGTCTCAAGAAGGATCTAAACCAATCAGCTGCTAGTTTAGAGCATCTGTCCACCTCAATGAGCCTTTCCGCCAGCCTATCGTGATCAACAAGATCCAATGCAGCAGTTAAGTCCAACAGCAGCAACATAGCCACTCTGCCCTGATCAACAATTCCGGTTAGCATCGATTTAACAATGTGATCTTGACAACCTGCCGACCAAAAAAGCTGCCACCTTTCACAATTCAAGTGAGTGGAATAAAGTGCACAGTGCATGTAAACCTATACAACAGCAATATTTACAATTTCATTCCATGCGTAATTGTAGGAATCTAAAAAATGCAGTAACTGCATTACATGTTGTACGACATATACATGTTGAAGTGAAATTTCCCCTTAGGCAGTATAACCAGAAGGATTCACCATCCACAAAATTGCCTCCTTTCATAATCTTGTCAAAAAGTGTGCAGTGCATTTAAATATGCGCAATAAACCAACAGATGTTTAATAGTTTCGCGAATGTTTTCAACCTTGCAAAAGCGATATGAAGCTTCTTCAACATTGATCTTAGAATGACGCAATAAAATGTCCCCTTTGTGGAATAAATTCCATCTAGTTCTACTAAAATCTTCTCTATAATACCAATTTGGGAATTCATTCAAATAATGGGCCATAACCCCGAAATTCTCATGCTCCTCTTTTAGATGTTGCATGGAGGAGTACTCATGGAGTTTATTAATAGTCTGGCTCCAATCCAAAAAGTATAATGAGCGTTTTACTAAAGCAGGGGAATTCGCCAAGTACATTTTGTTTTACCAATTTCCCTCAGGGTAGACCCACAATAATCTTCAATATTTGCCACAATGCTGTTGGATTTACTGTCCAGGACCTCACGCAGATCTTCATGTAGCGTATTTGCTGGTGGATTTAGAATACGCCCAAACAGTGCTAACAGCCTCCACTTTACTGCAACCTGTAGGGACCCAAGCCCCAATTCGAAGCAGATGGCCACCAAGGCACTGCACAAGGGACTCTCAGAACCCTCTGCCAAATGAGGGCCTCGATTTTGTTAAAAAGGTCCATGACATCTGAACAAAGTAATTCGGACCCATATTGTAGTTTAGGGACTGCTGTCCCCTCATTGAGAATCCTAGCTGACTTCATAGAAAATCTGCCATATTTCAGATTAACTTTGGTCATTTGACTTAGTAACAGGATAGCTCTTTGATTAAATTGTCTTTCCATAAAGACCTTGTGAGGTCTACGAATTGCAAACCCCAAATACACTAAGTTCTCAACAGCTTTTAGCTTTTCATTCTCCAACCACCCCATAAATGGCTTTAATATGTGACATTTCCAGGATAGCATGCCAGCATCTTTTGCTGGCTTGCTCAACAAAAGAATAACCGTCATTGGGCCTAAAACAGCCTCACTGCTTCCCTGGAAGAGCCCTTCTTTGACTTCAGAGACCACATCAAGATATGGCACACTGAAAGTGGCAAAGCACAGATGCTGCACTGCCACTACCCAGCACTGCAGTGATGCAGAGCATTGTGCTGATCAAAATCTAAGCCCCTGGTAATAGTACAGAAGTGGTAGGCGGTGGACCCTGCCAAGGAGCACGATTGGTTCTTGAAAGTCTGGCACTTTACGGCACTAGAGTGAAATTCGCAACGGACTGGAAGGAAGTTATGACATTTCTCAATGAGGACTTTAAAAAGGGTCTGTGCCCGCACACCCTGCGCATACTGGAAATAGGGTGAACACTGGCTCGTTCTGTTTCATGTTGATACTGTTGTTATCACTAAGAAAATAAATAAAAATGTATATAAAAAAATATATATCTGAGCCCCTGGCCTCTTCTCGACATGATTTGTCATTCAAAGAACAAGTACTCATCAGAAATGTTTGGCACTCCCTATTTAAGCCTTAGCGCCTGAGGGAGAAGGCAGTGGTAGGGATTAGGTACCCGGAAAGCCTGGTTTAATGGCCCCAATTGTGGCAAGTCCTGAGGGCACCTACTCCCCACATTGCCTTGGCCAAAGGCACTAAGAGGCCGATTCATGGAATAATTAGCGCGGCGCAAGTGGGCAAAAACGTGCGAATCGCAGTGGAATAGCGAAAATCGCAGTGCAATTGCGAAAATCGCACGAAAAGCAGCGCACGTCGATTCATGGAAGGCCGTGCGCGAGAAAACCAGCGGATGTGCGATAAAAAGTGCGCGGCGCACGTTGGCGCACAGGCCATCTAACAGCGTGCGCCAGGTCACTGCGAAAATCGCACAGGCCACAGCGAAAATCGCACATAGCGCGGCGCACGCAACAAAAGTAGGCGGAACACGGGCGTAACACTCGGAATGGGGAACAACTTGCCAAAACGTGGGCGTTACGGGGGAAGTACAGGGCACAAGTGCGCGGAACGCCCACACGCTCGCCTACAACACGTATTCATGGAATAGAATAGGGGAAAAAAGCGCACGCTCAAACCAGCGCACAGGCACAAACACGACCGCCACAAGAAAGCAGGCGGTAGCGTCTCTGCGGCTGTAAGAAATGTGCGCCAAAAGGTGCGCCAACTAATCGCACCTATATACTGCCATGATGAATGTCCCATACTGTGGCCCTCCAGGAACAAAGACGTGCAAAGGGGTACCCACAAACACGGACACCCGCTGACAAAAAATACGTGTGCGTGTATACCGGGGTGCGCAGGAAGTCTAACACGCGATTTCAGCAGGGTACGTGCATCACAGGGGTTCGCGTGAAGTTTCACACGCGATCGGGTCTGGGGGAGCGGGCTACGTGTATTTCTGGGGTGCGCGGGAAGTTCCACACGCGAATAGGCTGGGCGCGTGTATTTCAGGGGTGCGCGGGAAGTTCCACACGCGAACAGCCTGGGCGCGTGTATTTCAGGGGTGCGGGGGAAGTTCCACACGCGAACAGCCTGGGCGCGTGTATTGCAGGGGTGCGCGGGAAGTTCCACACGCGAACAGCCTGGGCGCGTGTATTTCAGGGGTGCGCGGGAAGTTCCACACGCGAACAGCCTGGGCGCGTGTATTTCAGGGGTGCGGGGGAAGTTCCACACGCGAACAGCCTGGGCGCGTGTATTTCAGGGGTGCGCGGGAAGTTCCACACGCGAACAGCCTGGGCGCGTGTATTTCAGGGGTGCGGGGGAAGTTCCACACGCGAACAGCCTGGGCGCGTGTATTTCAGGGGTGCGCGGGAAGTTCCACACGCGAACAGCCTGGGCGCGTGTATTGCAGGGGTGCGCGGGAAGTTCCACACGCGAACAGCCTGGGCGCGTGTATTGCAGGGGTGCGCGGGAAGTTCCACACGCGAACAGCCTGGGCTCGTGTATTTCAGGGGTGCGGGGGAAGTTCCACACGCGAACAGCCTGGGCGCGTGTATTTCAGGGGTGCGCGGGAAGTTCCACACGCGAACAGCCTGGCCGCGTGTATTGCAGGGGTGCGCGGGAAGTTCCACACGCGAACAGCCTGGGCGCGTGTATTTCAGGGGTGCGCGGGAAGTTCCACATGTGATTTCACAGTGTGGGTCCTCCCAGGTGTACCCTGTACACCCTCCACGGCCCCTGCAGGCAGCCCACACCACAGGGGACTACCCTGCATCCCTGGTCATGTTCCGCAGGCAGCCCACCCACCATGGGCATGCCCCCCAGCAAAGGCACATGTCTCCTTGAACTAATGAACACCAACTCATGTCCCCTTGCACCCCCACCCCCCAGCACTCTGGGGCACCTGCCAGCAGGCCCCCACCCATGTCCAACTCATGTCTCCCACCACCCCCACACCCCAGCCACCAGGGGCACCCTCCACCAGGCCCCCACTCATGTCACCCACCACCCCCACCCCCCAGCAGTGCAGGGTCACCCTCCACCAGGCCCCCACTCATGTCTCCCACCACCCCCACCCCCCAGCACTGTGGGGCACCTGCCAGCAGGCCCCCACCCATGTCCAACTCATGTCCCCCACCCCCCCCACCCCCCAGCACTGTGGGGCACCTGCCAGCAGGCCCCCACCCATGTCCAACTCATGTCTCCCACCCCCCCCCACACCCCAGCACTGTGGGGCACCTGCCAGCAGGCCCCCACCCATGTCCAACTCATGTCTCCCACCCCCCCCACGCCCCAGCACTGTGGGGCACCTGCCAGCAGGCCCCCACCCATGTACAACTCATGTCTCCCACCACCCCCACCCCCCAGCACTGTGGGGCACCTGCCAGCAGGCCCCCACCCATGTCACCCACCACCCCCACCCCCCAGCAGTGCAGGGTCACCCTCCACCAGGCCCCCACTCATGTCTCCCACCACCCCCACCCCCCAGCACTGTGGGGCACCTGCCAGCAGGCCCCCACCCATGTCCAACTCATGTCTCCCACCACCCCCACACCCCAGCCACCAGGGGCACCCTCCACCAGGCCCCCACTCATGTCACCCACCACCCCCACCCCCCAGCAGTGCAGGGTCACCCTCCACCAGGCCCCCACTCATGTCTCCCACCACCCCCACCAGCCAGCACTGTGGGGCACCTGCCAGCAGGCCCCCACCCATGTCCAACTCATGTCTCCCACCACCCCCACACCCCAGCACTGTGGGGCACCTGCCAGCAGGCCCCCACCCATGTCCAACTCATGTCTCCCACCACCCCCACACCCCAGCCACCAGGGGCACCCTCCACCAGGCTCCCACTCATGTCACCCACCACCCCCACCCCCCAGCAGTGCAGGGTCACCCTCCACCAGGCCCCCACTCATGTCTCCCACCACCCCCACCCCCCAGCACTGTGGGGCACCTGCCAGCAGGCCCCCACCCATGTCCAACTCATGTCTCCCACCCCCCCCACACCCCAGCACTGTGGGGCACCTGCCAGCAGGCCCCCACCCATGTCCAACTCATGTCTCCCACCCCCCCCACACCCCAGCACTGTGGGGCACCTGCCAGCAGGCCCCCACCCATGTCCAACTCATGTCTCCCACCACCCCCACACCCCAGCACTGTGGGGCACCTGCCAGCAGGCCCCCACCCATGTCCAACTCATGTCTCCCACCACCCCCACACCCCAGCCACCAGGGGCACCCTCCACCAGGCCCCCACTCATGTCACCCACCACCCCCACCCCCCAGCAGTGCAGGGTCACCCTCCACCAGGCCCCCACTCATGTCTCCCACCACCCCCACCCCCCAGCACTGTGGGGCACCTGCCAGCAGGCCCCCACCCATGTCCAACTCATGTCTCCCACCACCCCCACACCCCAGCACTGTGGGGCACCTGCCAGCAGGCCCCCACCCATGTCCAATCCATGCCCCCCTGCACCTGGGTCCCAACATTCCCCAATCATGTCCGTAATGCCCATCCTCCCCTGCCAAAAGGCCCAACCAACTATCACACCCACCCACATATCAAAGGCAATTACATGTTACACCCCCAATGTAAATAATGCAATTTAACACATGTCTGTCACACACAATGGCTGCAAGTGAATGACAAAACACCCAACATGACATGCCTGAAAGCAATGAGATGATACGACACATTGAAGAATAAAAAAATAATATGTATTGAACAGCAAACAAGAAAAAACACAAAGCAAATCAAACTAAACAAGATGAATGTCCAAGAAAAAATACTGAAAAATTAAAATAAGGAAATTAAGAAGATCATCCTGGGTCCATGAGCCCTACCAAATTAAACCTAACTGACTACTAACTAAAAAGTGAACTATATACAAAAAAGTGGTGCATTGTCCAATCGCAACCAAAAAAAATTCAAAAAAACAAAGGAAACCTAACCCTAACTATACAACTATATACAAAGGCAGCGGGCTATTCGGACGGCTCACTGGTTGTTGTCATGGGCCAGGGCATCATCGAACTCCTGGTCAATGGCTTGGAGGCGGGCATGTTCCCTGGCCCCGAGGTCCCGCAGGGATAACGCAGTGTCCAACTCTAACTCCCTGCGAAGACCCTCGAGGCACTCAGCCCGCCTCAGCGCCCTCCGCATGGAGTCCTCCGCCCTGACCATCGTGAGCCGTTCCTCCTCTGCCCGCTGCCGCTCCGCACCTATCCGCTGGCACAACCTCTCCCACACGGAAGCCACTCCCATTCCAGGGTTCTCCTGCCCTCCGGCCGATGCCTGCACCCCCGATGTTGATGGCCCCGAGCCATGATGCCTCCCACGTTGAGCCTGCTGCTGCCTCCGACGCAACTGCCTGTGCCAGCACGACGGCATCCAGACTGATGGAAACCACCGACGCCGTCGTGCACGTGCCCTGCCCGATGATGCAGTCACATCCTCCATCTGCTGGGGTCCAGTTGCTCTGGTGTCCACCCCTGCTGGATCTCTGACTCCCGACTGTGGCAGGGATGGGATCCCCACCGAGCTGGCTGCATTGGTCGGGGCAGGTCCACAGGGGGCCCTGGTGGCATCTGGGCTGGAAGACGGCAAGGAGAACGACTGGTGGATAGCCTGCACAGAGGAGGAGAGGGCCGCCACATTGGCCAACACATGCAGGAAACCCCCGAACATGGCCGATCCCAATTGGGCCACGTCGGCACGGTGCACTTCGTGATGACGTGCGTGCTCCTCCCGGGAAGCACGCACGGCATCACGAATCACAGCCGTGCGCATCGCGACCCCAATCAGGACCTTCTCCGCACGGCCAGGGGTTCCCACGTCCGCAGGTGGAGGGGAGTCAGGTGACATGGACATCCCCTCTACCTGCGGACGGGCCTGGGACGGGGCATCCCTGCTGGTGCATGGTGGTGCACTCACAGGGTCAGGGACAGCGACATGCACAGGCCCCTCCACGGTGACCTGTGCTGCCTCCTGCCCCTGGCCCTGGACTGCACCACTTGCACCAGCAGGGATGCCCCCACCAGGCCCCATGTGTGCCCCAGTGGCGGCCTCCTCCTCCTCTGTGCAAACCACCAACCTGGATGGCTCCTCACCGTCTCCCACCGTAGCAGGCCCCTGTGGGGGCTCACCCACCCCTTCCGCTGCAGCCGTGGGGGCATCCCCGCCGCCTTGCTCCACAGCGCCGTCTCCGCCCTCTTCTTCACTAGCCGCTGCGTAGAGGGAGACAAAGAACACAAGCATCAGGGCACTGTACAATGGTCCCCTAGACAGGAAGCAATAGCAGATGAGCACCACTGTCAAAGTACACTTCCATCATGTCCCTCCACAACACATGGGTCAGTCCAGGCAAAACACACACAGTAACAGGCATGGTGCATGCCATGGACATTTCCATGCATGTCCAATGGACTCTTGAAACATTCAATGATATGTAACTCACATGCATCATGCCTCATGCCCATCACATGCACACACTTCACCTCAGTCACATCCATCTGGCCCCAAACACACCAAACACAGCGGTTACAAGTGTAATTTGGCTGCTTTACTGAATCTCTGCATTGTCACACACATGTGTCATGCATCCATGGCATGCACAAGTCACAGACACGCAGGTCAGGCACACAGACATGGCTACCATATATGTACCTGGCATCAGCACCCATCCCTCACCCCCACCCATGTCCACGTACAGAGACTGGCATGCTCTCATGTTCAAAATCTGAATAGGGCTCCCCATGCGGCATTTCAACACATGCAACAACCATGTGCATCACACATCACTGGTCGCACATGCATTACCATGATGTCCCTGCACACATACATGCATACATGGCCTATGGCACACATACAGGCAAGTATCATAGAACCAGCACACCGCAACATGCCCTGTCTCACACAGTAATGCATGGACACTTACCGCTCAACTCCAGACGGGCCTCCCTCTCAAGGATCTGGGCGTGGAGCGCTGGGCGTACGCGTTCCAGGACCCTCATCTGGATGGAACTCATGCGGCCCCGGCCCCCCTCCACGAGGCGCCGGGCCTTCACAAGGGTCCTGGACCTCAAGTCCTCCCAGCGCTTCTTGATCTTCAGGACGTCGCGGATTGCCACCCCCTCCGCGTTGATGGCAACCACACAGTCGGCCCAGATCCTCTGCCATCCTTCCTTGCTGGCGCGGGACGATCCAAAGAGGGCATCATACTGCCCCAGGACATGCTCCACCAGGACACCAACTTCGGTGACAGTGAAGCTGGTGCCCCTCTGCCCCTCTGGCCTGGGGTTGCCACTGGTGCCAGATGTGGAAGTGCCCGACATGGCAACCCCAGAGGCAGGTGTGGGTGGGCAACTGGGTCCTGGGGCTGGGCTGTGGAGCGATGTAATACCAGTCGGGAGTCTTCTGTTCCAGTAGGGGTGGACACAGCAACTGGACCCCTGCAGATGGCTGATGTGCAGGCACCAAATGGCAGGGCACGGTGGCAGCAGGCAGGCAGGCAGCAGCAGATGGCACGTGGGAGGCTGCTCGGGGCACTGGGGGGCAGTAACTCGGCCTTCTGGGCAGGAGCGTGGGCTTCCGTGTGTTTTCGCGTGGCCAGCTTGATACGGAGTGATTTGGCACGTGAAAATCCTGCACGTCAGCGTGAAATCCGAGGAAAGGCCCTTAGCGCGTAAGCGCGTCAGCACGCATACGCGATTCTATTGGACCAGAGTCCCTCAGCGCGTAAGCGCGTCTGTGACGTGACCCGCACGGGTGTTCCCCACTCAGCACGTGATGACGGGGCACACGTGGAGATACTGCACGTCAGAGTGTCATCGCGTGTAATTGGACAAAAGTGCGCGTACACGCGATTGGCCTATGTACGTGTATTTAATGGGTGCGCGGCCACTTACACACGCAAGTACGTCAGCGAACCTGTATCACGTGGTGCGTGTGAATTTCCGCACGCTATTGGACTGGGAACTGGATTCCAGGGGTGCGCGGGTCACACGCTGTATCCCGTGGTGCGTGTGAATTTCCACACGCTATTGGACTGGGAACTGGATTCCAGGGCTGCGCGGGTCTCACGCTGTATCCCGTGGTGCGTGTGAATTTCCACACGCTATTGGACTGGGAACTGGATTCCAGGGGTGCGCGGGTCACACGCTGTATCCCGTGGTGCGTGTGAATTTCCACACGCTATTGGACTGGGAACTGGATTCCAGGGGTGCGCGGGTCACACGCTCGCCTAGAACACGCGCTAAGCATAAATTGCGGACTTTAACAATAACAAGCTCAGACGCCAGGATGAACATACCGTTCCTAGCAGCAGTGGCAGTGGGCTACCAAAGGAGGAGGAGGAGGATAGTCAGGGCCAGAATATTCACACCCAGAACCAGCCTTTTCGGGATGCCTGATGACCAGGTGTATGGGAGGTACAGGTTTCCACCACACATCACACTGGACCTGGTGAGTGAGTGGGAGGATGACCTCACATCACCCACCCTGTGCTCCCAAGCACTCAGCCCCCTGGAGAAGGTCCTCAATGTACTGCACTTCTTAGCCACTGGATCATTTCAGCGGACAAGTGCCATAGTGGGTGGGGTGTCACAGGCCACCCAGTCACGCTGCCTACACCAGGTCTTGAACATCATGACTGCACGCCCATCAGTCCGCAGGCACATATACCTGCCCAGAACACCTGCAGAAAGGCATGCTGCCGCCCTGGATTTTTACGCAGTGGCACGATTCCCCAAAGTGCTAGGTGCCATCGACTGCACCCATGTGGCTCTACGTCCCCCCAGGGCATCTGAGCACATCTATAGGAACCGCAAGCACTGGCATTCCATCAACGTGCAGGTAGCATGTAATGCCAAGGGAATCATCACCTCAGTATATGCCAACTATCCCGGCTCCACCCACGACAGCTTCATTTACCGAATGTCCACCCTAAGCCGGGACCTAGAAGCTGGGCGGCATGGCGATACATGGCTGCTTGGTGAGTATGTATGCCACTGCACATGCATGCATGTTGGATACTGAGCAAGGTCACAACCTCACCAATGATACCAATCCCCACCTCCACAGGGGACAGTGCCTACCCTCTCAGCCCCCACATGATGACGCCAATTCGGAACCCCACCACGCCACCCCAGGTAAGATTTAACACAGCCCACATTACAACCAGGGGCATAGTGGAGCGCACATTCGGAGTGCTGAAGTCACGCTTTCGCTCCCTTGACCGTTCTGGCGGGCAGCTGTTATACGCTCCCCCAGTAGTGTGCAGGATCATAGTGGCAGCATGTGTCCTGCACAACGTTGCAACACGCCGGGGCCTGGCCGTGGACATGGTGGTGGCCCCACATCCCCAACCACATGCACAGCCGCTGCGCATGGGAGGGGAAAGGGCACGGGGGGAGGCAGCCCGTACACAGCTAGTGGCTAATTACTTCACATAGAAATCACACCCCTGTGGAGTGCACACTGCCCTGGCACATTCCATCTGACAATCAATGATGACTCAACCTGACACTGATCCTGAATGTGTGGAGAATGAACCGGGAATTCCATGTCAGCCTGAGATTGTTCACCTGGAAGTGTCACAATGTGTGCATCCCTACCCACACAGACACCACCAATGCAGTTTTGTGAAGTTACACATTGAAGCAGCTAAAATGAATACCCACTTGCAAAATGCAACAAGAGGACAGTGCCATGTCAGCCAACCCAACCCCAGCACTGCCACACGACACACCGTGCCATGTCATGCTAATTGCAGGTAAACAAAGTAATCCCCACAACATGACATCACTCTCACTATGTACAGTGGCACTATTAGAAACCTGCAACACCTGAAATGCTCACAGCAATGCCGGACCAACAACATACTAGAGCACGTAGTACCATTAACATGACATCAAAAAGGTTACATATTAGTAGTCTCACCACCTGGAAATGCCTGCACTCCCACCACTACCAACTGTGAAGTGTTGGCGCCATGTAGAGTTGTAGGTGCACTGCTGCCAACATGGTCCCCATCGCCAGACTAGAGGTCCTTGTGTGGACTTGAGGAAGGGACCTGCAAATTGGGAGGTAGACACAGAAGAAGAGTTACACATCAATGCAACATGCAGTGTACAACACAACAGCAATATGCACTATGAATGTATACACAGTATTGACTACAGACTGGCCACACAGCTCATGGGAGTCCAACGTCACTGTGTAATTCACTGTCACTTGGGCACACCCTTTTCAAGCCCATGGAAACGGGAAGCAGGAGGGGTGTGTGTGACTCAAACCCAAGCATCTGAACCAAATACATTACAAGCCTGCATGTGCCCAGCCACAATGCAGCGTATGCCCACAGGAACCACGGAAGCCAACACATCGAAGCCAACAGATCGGAGCCAACACATCAGATCGGAGCCAACAGATCCTCCCAAAAAAATTGGGAATAAAAGAAATCAAAATAAAAATAAAAATAAGAAACAATCAAAAATGGCCATTGATGGGCCCGGGGGGGTTGGGGAGGCCACCCAGGAGGTCCGAGGACAGGATGCACACCAGAACCCACCTGCGTGGATCCTGGGAAGATAAAACACCTCCATGGGCTCATGGCCCACACGGCTACCCTATTGTGGGAGTGTCACTGCTGTCGCTATTATCACCCTGTGCAGCTGCATCCGGAGGTGGTTGCACTATGGGAGGCAGCCCACGCAAGGCCCTAGTCTGCTCCTCCATGGCTGCAAGCATGCGGGTGTGGTAGGTCTGGTTCTGGAGGATGAGTGTGCGGAGGTCCCCATGCAACAACTCACGGGATGCCCGGACCTGCGCCCTCTTTGCCTGCATCTCAGCTTAGAGCGTACGGGTGAGACGCTCCAGCTGGTGTTCTGTCCTTTGGTGTGTTGAAGCCTCAAGCTCAACAAGAGTCGTCCTGAGGTGTAGGAGCTCCTGCCTCAGGGCTTCCCTGTGGCCCTGGGACTCAATGGAGATGGCCTCCTGCAGAGTCGCCAGTGCCGCCCGCCTGTCCCTGTTGGACCCCAACATGTCCTCCCTGTGTGACTGGCAGATGGAGTCGGTTGCCTGCTCTAGTCACTCCATCAGCCTTTCTGGGGGGACAATGGAAGTGGCCACCCTATCCATGGCCTGAGCCATCATCTCGGATGATGCAGCCTGTTGGGTAGCCATACCGTAAATGGATTGCTCCCATGCGGTATTGCCGGGTGGCGTACGGCCACCACGTCGGCGGGCACCACACCTGTCTGGGGCAAGGCGAACTGCGCCTTGCTGTGCCGGCACTGCCTGAGGCTGCAGGACTGCATTCCCCCTCTGATCTGCTGGCCCAGGAACAGGATCAGATGTTGCGGAGTGTGACCCTGCATCCGTAACCACCGAAGGCGTAGCTGCCAACACTGACATCCCCATGGAGGGTACTGACCCTGGTGCAGGTGGGTGAGACAGAACAGAATCCCTCCCTGGAACACTCACCAGCGACGGCACGTAGGTCTCATCCGAATCAACACCTGAGTACAGCTCGGGGGAGGTGCAGCCAGAGACACCCCTTGAGAGCACGACCTGCAGCACTTGTGGGTTCTCCCCCACCACCACACCACGTCCCTCACTGGTGGTTGGTCGGCCCTGGGACACCTCCTGGGTCTGCACCATCTCCACAACCCCAGCAGTATCAGGTGCGTCTTCCCCTGCAAAGACATGAAAACAAAGTAATGGAAACAGGCATTAGCACCATGGCACACATTGAGGGCTGAGAAGCAAGAGAACCAGTACTTGATTGACACATGTCCCACATGAC
Source organism: Ambystoma mexicanum (assembly GCF_040938575.1). Lineage (NCBI taxonomy): Eukaryota > Metazoa > Chordata > Amphibia > Caudata > Ambystomatidae > Ambystoma > Ambystoma mexicanum. Next base: position 1,090,991,393 of record NC_090937.1, on the reverse strand, counting down.
TAAAACCCTCCCATGCATGCACCCTCACTGCGTATGAAGTGCAGGCAAACGGCACACACTGATGACACCAAGATGGAAGATGAACCAATTTTCTGCATGCTGCCTGGCAGTGGCATCACACATTGGCCTGTGATTGGCAGGTGAAACACACATGCCATCACACAGATGGCATGTACCATTGCTATTGAGTGAAGATGGAGAGGAGGGCAGCACCTATTCATTCAGTCCAGTTCCCGCATGTAATAGCTTTTCTGATTCTAACAGGTCAGATTTTTCACCTGGAGCTGCCAGTCTGTAATGGTCAAATTGCACAGGGACATGTGTGTACAAATGATATCCAGGTAACAAAGTCACTACCCTTTACCATACCCATGTCAGACATGTGACTAGTGGACAGCGACATGCCTAGTGAAAGTGGTGGAATGCAAACTAACTGACTGAATGAACAGTGAAAAATAAGCAAATATGCTGTGTCAAGGTGACACTTCAAGGGCAACTGGCGTGCAGTTGTGCTAGATGTCTACTGTTGGCAGAAGGGATACTGCTATGGCCAAATGCAGCTGCGCAGGAAGTATTGCATGAAGCACATGGCTGACCCATACGACTGAGGCGCACACACTCTCACCTGGCACCCAAACAGAAGCCCTCACACACACACCATGCACATGGATGACACACACATGCATGTGCACTCACCGGACAATGCCTCGTAATCAGCCAGATCTCCCACGCCTTGGATCTGTTCCTCCGTGACGTAGGTCCCAGCGACTGACTCATGTGGAGTGAGTTCCATGTCTACTACTGGAGACCCACCTCCAGTCACTAGAGTTGCGGCATGACTTGAGGCCAGCTTACTCTTTGCCCTGCGCTTTAGGTCATTCCAGCGCTTATAGCAATCATTGGCTGTGCGCCTCACGATTCCAAGGGCACTTACGATGTCCGCAACGGTCTGCCAGTGTGCCTGGCGTTGTGCAGGTGTGGTCTTGGATCCTGCAACAATGACCATCTCGTTGTCATGTCCGGACACATACTCGACAAGTGCATTCAGTTCGTCATCCGTGAAGCTGGGCTTCCTGGACGGGCGGGACTGTGTAGCCGTGTCTGGGGCATCAGCCTGTGCCGGACGAGCACTCTTCCTCTTCCGCTTGGAAGGTGGTGGTGATCCTGAGTGTCCTGCGCCGCTCTGGACACTAGGGGCAGGAGCCCTGGTGGACTCTGTATCAGGAGTGTGGGATTGCACACTCAGCATGGGAGTTGGTGCAGGCATTGGCTCTAGTGTGATGGTGTCAGGGGGAATGTCAGCAGCATGGACTAGGACCGACACTGTCCTGGCTGGGTGTGTGAGGGCTGGGGTGGATGGAGCCGCAGCTGCCCCTGCAGCCACTCCGCCCTGCCTCCTTGGTGCAGCAGATGACCTTGCTGCCCCAGATCCACGTGGCATGATGGCATCAACGTGCACCAGCGCACGTGTCGTAGCCCTGCTGACCTGGAAGTCAGCCATGGAGTCAGCCAGGTCTGGTGCCACAATGGGCTGGTCCAACAAGGGCTGAGCATGGATGGTGTCAGCCACTTCAGCCTCAACGGGAGGGGGGGAGGGGGGGAGGGGGGGGGATGATGGGTGCCCTTGACTGGTCCTCCACACATGGGGGGACAGGCTCACCCTGCAAGTTACGACCACGTCCCCTACCGGATCCACCACGGCCACCACTTGTGGCTCTTCCACCTTTGCCACCCTTACGGAATCCTCGCCTCCCAGCCATGGCACTGATATTAATGTGCGTATGGGAGTGGCTGTAGACAATTGTCCTGGGCAATTGGGGGTCAAAGGGGTTGGGTACCAGATGGTAATTGTACCCTAGTGCTCTAGCACGGCTGATTGTAACCCCTGGGGAAAGATGACGGGTCACGCAACGCACAGGAGGCCCAAAAAAGGGAGATGACGTGCACGCAACCCCTCCTAGACCACGTGTGCAGAAAGAAAAACCTGCACTACGCTGTGGCACCCAGTAACACAAGAATGAACGTATGCGTGTCACACGCAGCCTAGAATGACCTCTGAAGGGGTAGGCTACACACGGGGCAAGCACAGAAGTTGGATACGTGCGTGACTCACCGTCTGCCAGGTAAAAGAGCGTGAAGAATGAGCGCGTTTGGCTGGCTAAACCCCCGCCAAAAGAAGATGTGTACGCTGTCTGAGAAGACAGGACAACAGTAGAAGGGGACACTGTTTGAGGGAACAGGCCCAGGTAAACCAGTAAAAGAGAAAAAAGAGAAAAAGCTGTCAGAGGTAACAGGGAATACGAACTGGAAACGCCGTGAAGTAAATCGCGTGTGAAACGACAAGAAGTACAGAATTCACCCACTCGCTCTCCACGAAAAGCACGTACAAGGAAATGGTGTTCTACATGTACCTTATATACAGGCCCACACGTACAGCGTCACTTACGCGGCGTGTACGTTCACCAATCACACGCTTTGTCACTCCTGCGTGTAGATCCATTTTCACCAATCACACGCTTTGTCACTTCTGCGTGTAGATCCATTTTCACCAATCACACGCTTTGACACTGGGACGTGTCACGCAACAATTTCCTGCACGTGCAGGTGACTATAGGCGCGCATATGCTGTTGACGGGTTTACGCGCTAAGGGCCTTTGCTGACGTGTGGGATTTCACTACCTATGAGGCTGTCCACGCGTTCACACACGAGAGACCACGCTCCTGGCCAGGAGGCCAAATTACTGCCCCCCAGAGCCCTGAGCACGGTCCCACCTGCCATCTGCTGCTGCCTGACTGCCTGCTGGCCACGTGCCCCACAGTGCTGGTGGGTGGGGGTGTTGGGAGACATGGGTGGGGGCCTGGTGGAGGGTGCCCCTGCACTGGTGGGGGTGGTGGGAGACATGGGTGGGGGCCTGGTGGAGGCTGCCCCTGGTGGCGGGAGGGTGGGGGTGGTGGGAGACATGAGTGGGGGCCTGGTGGAGGCTGCCCCTGCACTGCTGGGGGGTGGGAGTGCAGGGGGACATGAGCAGGTGTGCAGGGTAGTCCCCTGTTTTGTAGGCTGCCTGCAGGGGCCGTGGAGGGTGTACAGGGAACACCTGTGAGGACCCACCCAGCCTAATCGCGTGTGATGATTCCCACGCACCCCTGTAATACACGTACCCTGGCCAATCGCGTGTTAAACTTCCCGCGTACCCCTGTAATACACGTACCCTGGCCAATCGCGTGTTAAACTTCCCGCGTACCCCTGTAATACACGTACCCTGCCTAATCGCGTGTTAAACTTCCCGCGTACCCCTGTAATACACGTACCCTGGGCAATCGCGTGTTAACTTCCCGCGTACCCCTGTAATACACGTACCCTGGCCAATCGCGTGTTAAACTTCCCGCGTACCCCTGTAATACACGTACCCTGCCTAATCGCGTGTTAAACTTCCCGCGTACCCCTGTAATACACGTACCCTGGGCAATCTCGTGTTAAACTTCCCGCGTACCCCTGTAATACACGTACCCTGGCTAATCCCGTGTATAACTTCCCGCGTACCCCTGTAATACACGTACCCTGGCCAATCGCGTGTTAGACTTCCCGCGTACCCCTGTAATACACGTACCCTGCCTAATCGCGTGTTAAACTTCCCGCGTACCCCTGTAATACACGTACCCTGGGCAATCGCGTGTTAAACTTCCCGCGTACCCCTGTAATACACGTACCCTGGCTAATCCCGTGTATAACTTCCCGCGTACCCCTGTAATACACGTACCCTGGCCAATCGCGTGTTAGACTTCCCGCGTACCCCTGTAATACACGTACCCTGGCCAATCGTGTGTTAAAGTTCCCGCGTACCCCTGTAATACACGTACCCTGGCTAATCGCGTGTTAAACTTCCCGCGTACCCCTGTAATACACTTACCCTGGCTAATCGCGTGTTAAACTTCCCGCGTACCCCTGTAATAGACGTACCCTGGACAATCGCGTGTTAAACTTCCCGCGTACCCCTGTAATACACGTACCCTGGCTAATCGCGTGTATGACTTCACGTGTACCCCTGATATGCACGTTTCCCGCTTTGCGTTCCTTGTTTGGCAGCCCTGTAAACTGGTCCAGGGTTAGCGCAGCCCTTTGCGATGATTTAGCGATTTTGATGGCTTTTCCTTGCGCAAGGGCGTTCTTGGGGGCGTTACTGGCGCTGCTGCAGGGTCGCTGCGATACTCTGCGCCACGGCTGGTTTGGGAGCATGAAATCCATGAATACGCTGTGCGCGGAAATCGGTTTTAGCGCACGTGCCTGGCGCAGTCAATCGCACGCGGACACTCTGCGCCAGCCGCTTGCGACACTTTTCAGCGAAATTCTATGAATTACCCTGTATGTCTTTAAGGACCTGCCATGCTGGTGGAAGTAGCCAAAACAAAGGTTAATAAACATACATGGGGCGGGGGAGTCTGAGTCCATCTGCAGTGCAGGGCTGCAGTGGCAACCTGCCGCAAACACTTTAAGCAGCTGATAGAATTGACAGCCTGCCGTGATTGAGTGCTGCTGCTGCGGGCCAGGAAAGATGGGTCAACGAGGCTACTGTGACACAATGCCAGCATAGGGGCTGGAAGGGGTGCCATGGTGGAGGGGGGGGGGGCTGGTGGGGAGAAGAAGAGCAGTCCATGGGCACCTTCCACTTCGCTGCTGCTACCTGCAGACAGTGGTCGAAGTGTACGAAAGAAAATAGTGGAACTATGTTCCCGGCTGGCCTGCGCTGGCTCTCCACAAACCCCATCACCACGCCCCGTCTCACACACAATCCAAACACCCAAACAAACACACCTTCTATTTAAGGGAAGGTTCAGTGCAGTACATTGAATTCCAAGATTCAATTTCTTCCTGCACTTTTATTTTAAACTAAACCATTCCAGAACTGTTTCTTTTTAAAATTAAAAGTATAGCAATAGTGAAACTTAAAAATAAAAAATATAGGAGCACCGTCCCCGACCACTCCCGCCCACTTCGACCTGTGCCTGCAGATAGTACACTGAATTACTCATTAATGACTGGCTGAGCCAAGAGTTGGTAATCGCTGCTATAAACTTCCTAAAACTATTTGCTACAATGTATCTGTACACAAAAATAGATATCTAAGTTAAGGAATCGTAGGGCGAAGCATTTCACACTGCCTGCAAACAAACTCTATGCGCACATGGGCATGAGTGAACACGGTCGCTGTCAACTTGAAAACTGCGCTCTTGCACAACAGCAGCAACATGATACATTTTATGAGTCGGACCTTGAGCACTGTGGTTTGTGGTTTCGAAGTTATTTAATCCTATCTTGAAAAATGAGGAACACCATAAAGGAATCCACCACAAAAAACAACAGACTTTCTCCTTGTTAACCCTCGACAGCTTCCAGTGCTCAGAGTTCACTGTCCTTTTGGCCCTGCTTTTCCAACGTGACTATATTACGGCGTTGTTGTGTCCTCTGTGAGCACCTCCATTTTGGATATTATTGAAGTGAAAGATCTCTGAAGTCAGAATAAGCCCCTTGGGTAGCCTAACAATCACCAGTCACTTCGAACCATGAGAAGATAAGCATTCAGGAGGGAAGCTTCTCAGTTCGGTTCCCCTTCACCAATGGTGCAGGCCAGCAACAGTGGAGCAGCGTCAATGGGTGGTTACAGGTGCATTGGGTTCATTCACTCAGCTTGTGGTGGCAATGTAGCACAGGGAGCAGCTTATCTGGGTATACGTTCAGGTGGCAGAGCCCCTGGGCCATTGTCCTGGTGAAATTTGAAAGACCTGGTGCCCTGGAAGCTGTAATGCATTGTGTATGCGACCACCGCCTCATATTTACTTTTCCTGTTCCCCAAGCCTCTCACCTGACTATAAAGATGCTTCGAAGAGAAGATGCTTCGAAGACACCAGGACAAGGGGAGGGCAGTGAAAGCCATCCTACTTTCATGTTTTATTAACCGCTTATGTGAGGAGAACTGCAGACAGCCTCAGAAGCGGCTACGCCTCATCTGCATGTTTCAGTGTGGCACACCAGTGGAGAAGCTCCTCTCTGGTTAGAATCTTTGGCATTCTGGACACTGCCTCATAGACTATTGCTATGCAGCAATGGCAGTCCTCTGAATATCCCGGCCCCCTTACTTTCACAGACCCTTCATGAGCACACATTTCATAATTTACTGCAAAATATGTGTAAACATGGAAAAGGGACTACACACCAACAAACTATAAAGTCCCCTCTGGGTCTGCACACAATAATCTTCTTAGTTTGGCGGACCTAACAACTCGTGGGGGAGAGACAGCAACTTAGAATAAGTAAACTGGGTAAATTATCAAAATGTATTTTATTTTTAGGTAGTTGAGCTAGAGCAAGTTTAGCTTCAAAGAACAGCAGAACACTTACAGAGAAAAATGTTTTTTTTGCAGAAAAATACTTTTGGAACATAGAACAGTAAGGGTGTGGGGTCCAGTTGGGAGTGGATTATACAACCAGCATGCGATGATGGGATGACAACATGTAACTTAGACAATACTAGATAGAACATGTTATTTTTTGTATACACATTTTCATGCCTAGCATGGAGAAAGGATTTTGTCCAAAATGTCCCAATTTTTTGGACAAATGTAGATGCTCGAACTGGTTCTCCAGGTTCTAAAGTGGAAAGCAGAAGGGAAAGTGCAAGTGGATGAGTAGATAAATGGCATGTAGGCACTTGCTGGAAATTATTGTCTGGTTGTGGTGCTTGCTGACGGTGCTTCTGACCTGAATACACAGCAGTTGTGACTACTAGTTCTTCACTGCAGAGCAAGTCACCCTCATCTGGGCCCTAGGGCACAGTTACAGGTGAAAAGGAAAATAGCAAACTAGAAGGAGATAAATGGATGCCGACTTCCAAAGTATGAAGGGAGGGCTCATCCTCTACTCGTGTTGGGACTGCGATCTGATCCACCACAACCTCTACCTAACAGGCACAAAAGATCAGGAACATATTGAATAAACACTAGTAATATCTCAGCTGGACTCGGATATTGACCAAGATACAGGTCCCAGTGCCACTATGAGTGTTGCCAAATCCCAGGCCGGAAAGATAGCGCAAGGGCCACGTGCTTGTCTTGGAAGTAATACAATGCCGAGCAGCACAGGTGAACACGGTCCTGCGCTTAGAGCCTGTATTGAAGCACGATATAAGAACCTAATTACATTTTTAAAAATTTTATAAACTGAGATACGTTCCCCTCCGCTTTGCACACTCTAGTTGTTTGAGAGCTGAATATAGGAGAGGCGGCTCTTACAATGTAACAAGTGCAAAGGCTGTACAAATGGTGAAAATAAAACCACAGTGATCTATTGAAAAACAAGGAAAGACTGACATATTTAAGCACTAAATCCCGAGCTGGGGTATGGGGGGGGGGGATTATCCTGGCACGTTGTACCAGGATACTGTTCAAGATGAGCCGTTTCTCAACTTGAAAAAAATGACAAAAATAGAAGCTGCCATGGATCAGGGAGAAGGGAACTACATTTAGTCCCTACTTCCTTTCCATGGCAGCCATGGCCGCAATGAAGCTGCGCCGGAAACACACAGTGTTCCCGGCACCTGCAAGTGATGAAGGAGCGCACGGTAAGTGGGGAGGGGGTGGGGTGAGTGGGAGCTGTGGGAATTGGAGTTGGGGAAGGCGGGAAGGGAGTAAGGGTTGCAGAGGTGCACTTACCTGAGTACTGGCGGGGAAGATGGCGGCCACGCTCCCCCTGCCAGCTACTAATAGAAAACATTTCACCTCTACTTTAACTTTTGTTGTATACAACCTTTTCCATCCCTGCAATAAGATGTTCATTGGTTTAACTTACAGGTATGTTGAAGATGCACATACTCCATCAATACAGGGCCATCAGAAATGAGCATGATGTGACATTTTTTAAATGGTTTGGCATGAACATTGTAGAACCTTTGCATGGAGATATTAAAAGCAAAGTTCTCTCAGGAATTGTATTTACTCAATGGATAGGGCATATATTTTGGGGCATACGTCGATTAATCCCCCCAAAAATTCGAATGTCTCTTGCCTTGGACTTTCTGACATGCAAACCACACGGGTCAGAAACCGCCATTGTGTCATAATCGGATCAGTTGATCAATCGCCCTAAGTTCAAATATCCTGGTGGCAGTGAATCATAACACCCTCTCCTCAAGCTGACATCACCATGTCAGACCGATATGCTACGCCTCTTGTAATGACGTTGGTGCACAGTGTAGACAAATGTCTGCTGTCACCAACTATGCCATCACATCATCTAATAAATAACGCAAAGATGCACACACACACAGTACATGTTTACACGCTTTTCACAAAAAGAAGATAACTACTCATAGTCAGGAATTTACAAAGTCATTATATTTTTTAATGCAAAAGAAACAGTTGAATACATCCAACGGAGCCATTACAATTTTTGTTGCACATAATCAATGGAAGAACAGATTGTTTACTCCAAGCTATAGTAATCCTGTTTAGGTTGATGGTCACATTACATGCAATCTTTCAGATTCTATTCTTCAATGTTTAATCCACTACTTGAATTTTGCAGTGAAAGTTCTGTGGAGTTTATTGTAAATCTATGGAGTTCCATCATCCATTTTCTCTCTGAGCACATCGTGTTCCGTTTGGGAGAAAGCAAATGTCGTTGCATAACCACAATAAAATGTTGCTCTCTGCATATCTTCATTGACGAAATGCTGCGATGTTGGTCTGGATGACGGGCACTGCAAATGGGCAAACTGGAGCAACACTATCGTCCCAGAATATGGCTTTCATACCCTGCCAGGAGGGCAGACCTGGCCTTTAACGGCCCGTCAGACCGAGCTAAAGCAGGCCAGAGGGAAGCGAGGGCCTAAGCTCGGACTGTGTGCTGTTAAAGGCCATGTCCCCCCTCCTGGCAGGGCAGGGCATGAAAACCATTCGCACCCTGGGGTTCATCCGGGGTGCGAATGGCTTTCAAAAATGTTCACCAGGAGACCTGCGCTGCTAGCGCAGCCAATCTCCCAAAGAAAAACAGAAATAAATAAATAAATAAAGAAAGAATATATGGCCACCGCCATACGAAAAGGGACAAAGTCCCTTTTCCATGTCTATCGTGGTGGCCAGGCAGGAAGAGCTCTGGGACCGCAGTGCAATGCTCCTGTCCCACAGGTGTAAGTGGCTCCCGGTTGCCTCCCTGCAATGATTTTTTTTAAAAGAAACAGCACCCAGGGAAGGGTCTTGGGTGGATGGGACAGCGGGCTGGGATTGTGTATTCTCGCCCACTGTTCCAGCCACCGGATTGACTGAGCGCCCTTCCCTGGGAGAGAATATGGAGATCACTGTTTCGTTCTTGTTGGCAATGCTCCAGCTTTGGTTGATGAACTCCTCCACAGTCATATGGTTGTCATACACACATCTTTATGACGTACCTTTGTAGATTTAAGAAAGAAAAATATATTTTAGAACCCATTGTCTAAATAAATAATACAATTAACTACATTTTAATAAAATAAAAATGTGCTGTCTTTGAGTCAACTTGGAGATAAATGTAGAACATAATTCGTGTCAAGCACACATTTCCATAAATATTTACAATGTAAAATGCAGGTCGCTCTTCTTTTCAACAGCTCGTATGAATAGAAACTTGAGTTTCGTCCATTGTGTTTCGTCCATTGTGTTTCTTTCAACTCCATGTTATCTTTTTTCCAGCTTCATTACTAAAGTTTATTGTTGTAATTTTTACTATGAAGGATTCATGGTCAACTTACAATGAGCCTCTTCTTTCAGTGTTCACAATTTCAAGGCCCCCTTGGCTTTCGGTTTCGCCTTTACCGCAGAAATGAAAAATGTCATGTTCCTCTTTTTATTTGGACCGCTAGATAAAGGATAAGACGATATTTTTTCTCTTCACCAGAACATAATATTTAGTTCAAATGTTACTATTAAAATACACATTCTTAATCAAACCATTTAAAATTATTAAATAATCATACACGACCACATGCACACGCGGGAGAGTGTTCTTGTGTTGTTTCTGGTGTGCCACGTTTACATTGCAAAGAGATGAGTACTGGTTTTCTCAGTCAAATTTATTTGGGTAAAATAAATAATGACTAACTTGTTTTAAAACAAGTAAAACAGTGTCCTTTACTAAGAATGCAATGCTATTTTACTGCTATTTGAATAAAATAGTAATGTTTTGCAAAATAGAGTCATCTTGATCTACAATTGCAAAAACAAAGTCCTCTCTTACACAGTGTTGTCTCCAGGGTAGGGCCAGGGAAGTCACCTGCCTCCTCTACAAAATGTTGTGCTTCCCCTTGTGCCTGTTCCCCCAGGTGGCAGGTGTGGGCCTGGGTTGATGTGCTGGCTGCCTCTCTTTGGAGAAAGCCAGCACAGAACCGAAGGGGAATGCACTTCAGGGCTGACACCTCGGGACCAATATCATGTGGCCGTTCACCCAGCGCTGCCCACCGCCGTTCAAAGTGGAATGTTTGGCAGCGTTGTTGCCATGACCTGGATGGAGTGGGGAGTGGGAGGCAGATGCCAGATATCGGGCTTCTGTTCTGGCTGTTGGGGGGCGATGTTAGGGAGAATTCTCAGAAATGTGCTAATTCCCTCCACCTTAGAGAACCCCAGCAACTTTGCTGGATTTTGAGAACTTAATTTTTTTCAGCCTGGAGAGAGTGAGACCCTTTTTCCCACCCTCTCATGTATTTGTATGTGATTTGTGAACACTGTGTTTCTTTTGGTTGTGGATTCTGACAAACTCCATAGGCATCGTCCTTTACATTGTGTCACACAGCACCTTCAGTGTAGTGGCACAGGGAAGTCTTTCAGATTTCCAAAATGTGTAAATACCTTCTCTTGGTTAAACTACTGTTTCCCAGAGCAGGAAAGTAAAATTGACTTTACTTACATTTGTAACTTTCTAGACCCAGTACACACTATCTTACAATAGGGTGCTGGAGGGGTAACTAGTATCCCCTTTGTCTAGCTTCTCATGTAAACATTTTTATGTTACCCTTTCCTCACTCAATGGCTGGTGGCAGTGGTTTCATTTTAACTACTGTGTTGTGCATTTACCGCGGGCTGCGTTTGCAGCTGCAGTAAAGCACCCAAGGGTGCCATTTTTGTCAAAATGGTCCGTTTTTTTTTTTTCGCCATTTCTTTATGGAAAGGTCCTTCTTGAGATTTACAAACAAGGTTTGGTTCCATTGTTTGTTTTTTTTTCTTTGGCGGGATTCATGAGTGAAGCCCGCCTCTGGCTCCAGGGTGTCTGGGGTAGGCAGGACGTGAAGGAGGTACCCAAAACTCCCTATGCTTAGTCTCCTAGGAGCCGTAAATGCACTCTGTGGTGATTGGCTGGCTGACTGTCCGGCACGGACAGCCACCCTGCTGGGTGACTGACAGCTAGGCTGGAGTGAATGGGAGAGAACTGAATAAAAGGCAAGGCTTTTCGCTTGGAAGGCAGAGTCGAACACTGGACGAAGGAACCGAAGAAGAACTTCAAGAGGATGCCTGCTGCAACTCCTGGACCGTTGGTTTGCCCGGTGAAGCCCTGCTGCTGTGCTGAAACTCCAAATTCATATCGACAGAGAAGCCACTGCAAGGACGACTTCTCCCCTTGAGTTGGTGGGACCAATCAACTCCAAAGTAAGCCACCTGGACATCCATCTCGGAGCTGGTTGAATTTCCACAGAGTTGCTGCTGGAAACCGCATAGCCAGGGAGAGGAACACCATATTGTGTGTGTTACTTTTAAGCTGGCCTAGAGCTCCACGAAGATCCTCTGGACTCCCAGGAAGCAGGACTGACCGAGCCTCGCTCCCTCAACAGAGTACGGGACCCCAGAAGCAAGAAAATTCCTTCTCGACAGCCAGGAACTGCAGCGTTGCTATTTGCGGTAGACACAAGGAGCTGAGACATTGAACAGCCACTGAATTGAAGATTGCCAGTTGCAAGTGGTGACCATCCCATTGCAGTAAAGGAGTCCCCAGAAGTCCTCCCTCTTGTCCCCAAGACTGGGGCGTAGGAATAGTGAGATCTGCAGAGCTGCACAGGAACAGAAGTCATCTGCTGCACTTTTTCTTCAATACAAAGGTACTGTAAAAAAAAGTCTGAGCGAACTTACCTCTTACTGTAGAGTGCTTGCATCTTCTACTACTCACAAGTCTAATCAGCTTGTGGCCCTACATTTGATTCTTCTTTTCTTCAAAGACTCCTAAGACATTGGGCAAAGACTTTTTCTACTTACCTACCAGAAGTGCTGCATCCTATATAAGACTTTTGCCCATTGACTTTGGCCTAACCTATTGCACTGAATGACTCTTCCTGGGGGGATCCAAAAGTATTTGCCTGCTTAAGAATATGTGCGGTCTCTTGTATCTTCTAAATAGCCTTTTCCTTTGACTTATTACTATATGATTCTAAATGCAACAATGATATATGAATGTCCCCAGCACCCTAGCAATTGAAGTCACCTGAGGGTGTAGGTAGTGTCTGTGGGCCATCCCAAAAGGGTATCTACTGATTTAGAGATATTAAGAGTGTGTATTTCATGAAGTGTATTTCAGTGTTACTATTATATTGTTTAAATATTGGTAAGGAAGGCACTCTGTTACCAGTCAAGTTAAGCTTCTCCTCCAAACGCACTTTTTCATGACTCCATCAATCTTCAGGAAGGCTGTGTTTCTTTGCTGTTTCAGGCGTGTTTTCATTTCCTTTTCAGGTGTGGCAGGTTAATTGACTCTTAGGATTCTGGTACTTGTATGTTTCACACTTAATGTTTCTTGCAGGTGGCTGGAAACAACTCCCTCCATAGCACAAATCTTCCCCTTGATGGGGGAGGGGGAAAGCCATGGTTGTGGCTCTCCATTGTAAGGCATGATGTCCTGCTGCTGCTGCCTTTTGAACCCGGGCTCCTGGAACAATGTTTAAATATTGGTAAGGCAGGCTATTATATTACTCCCTTCTGAAGAAGGCTTATTCTAACTGACTGATAAATAAATTAATAATTGTTTATTCAAGACACCTTGAGTGTAAGAGTTTATAAATATCTGTGTAACTCCACTACAGCTCACATTGACCCCTCTTGAGATAAGCCTGGCTACTCAACACGCTACCAAAACTGTGTAGTGCAAGCTTATACCAAAGGCAGGATGCCAGCTATATGAGGTGTGTTCTCTGTTTACTTAGGCCAGAATTCTAGCTATGGGGCTTGTGCTCTGGGTATTGGGGGCAGGATTCCAGCTATGGGGCTTGTGCTCAGGATGATGTGGGTTTCCTATACATGTAGTCAGCGTTGTTTGTAGTGTTCCCAGAGGGTACTGCATACAAACTTTGCCTCACAGGCGGGATGCCAGGAATGGCACTTGCAATCTTGGTGGTGGGTGTGGGGCAAGATGCCCAGTATGGAACCTGTGCACTCGGTAGTTGGGGCGCAAGATGCTAGGTATGGGGCTTATGCTCTGGGCCGTTGGGGGACATGATGCCAGGTGTGGGGCTTCTGCTCTGGGTAGTCAGAGGGGCAGGATGCCAGCTATATGAGGTGTGTGCTCTATTTACTTAGGACAGAATGCTAGCTATGGGGCTTGTGCGCTGGGTATTGGGGGACAGAATGTCAGCTATGGGGCTTGTGCTCTGTGTAGTGGGGGCAGGATTCCAGCTGTGGGGTTTGTGCTTGTGCTCATGATGATGTGGGTAGGATGCCAGGTATGGGGCTTGCACCCTCGGTGGTGGAGGTGTTGGGCCATTTGAGTTTGGACTTGTGGGGCTCTAACATACATATGGTGACTCTACCAACCATAGCATGGCATTATTGGGGCATTTGAGGCTGCACTTGGCATATTATAGCAGGCTATACATTTCATATGGTGAATGACGTGGCATATGTTTGCATTATTGGTGTTTTGGGGCTGCATTTACATCAGCACATGTCACACAGGGGCAGGCTTTGGCAAAGCTGACCTGGCACTGTTGGAACTGGCATTATGCTGACTGTGATTACGTAGTGTTTTTTGAAACTGGCAAGGCTATGCTTAACTGTCACCTGGCACATTGAGCAGAACATTGCAGTGTTCAAGAAAACTAAGGTGTATTTAAACTTAACCCCAGGCAGGTTGCCACTTTTATTAGCAACTCCCTGTAATTGAGCAACACAGGGCACCCTGAAATGATAGCACCCTTCACCCTTTGGGCAACACTAAGGTATAATTTGAAGTAACCTTACATTTTGGTGGTAACACCTTGCATCTACTTTTGTTTTATGCTGGCACTACGAACCCCACGCCATGTACTGCAGGATATCCGGGTACAATATCAAAATCGGTGTAATTTATACTGACCTATGATGCATAGTTGTCATTGTATTTCAGTTGATGCACTGGCATCAAAAGCATTGAAAGGTTAAATTTTTCCTACAGAATTGCTTGTTAATACTTATTTTTTATCCAACTTTCCGTTGTGCTGTAGAAATGCACCATTGTTACCTCCACTGGGTCACTGTGGGCTGTTTCGCCTGCTGCAATTTGAGAAAATCATTCACAGTTCTAAGAAATGTGCATAGATCCAGAGAGAGATGGATAGAGATATAGAAAGATGCATGGAGAGAGATGGATAGATAAAGATGTAGACAGAGAGATACGCTTAGAGGAAGATTTATACATAGAAATGGATAGAGGATTGAGAGAGAATCATACAGGGAGATGAATAAATGTAGATGGATGTAGAGCGATGTATAAAGGTATATGGATAGACAGATGGATATGTGGACCGAGATAGATAAAGAGATACCTAGAGTAACATGTACAGAGAGATATGGATAGAGACAGAGAAATGAATAGTTGGGGATGTATAGAGATAGATGTAGAGAGATGGATAGGTAGATATGAGAAATGCAATGAGGGCGCTGGATATAGACAGATGGAGACATGCATAAACAGAGAGAGATGGATAGATCTACTAAGAAGCAAAAAGATAGAATAATATAAATATGCACGTGGATATACAGAGATGAATGTAGAAAGAGCAATTGATAGTGGGAGAAGTGTGGATACATATAGGTGCAGAGCCAGAGATCGATAGAGGTAGAGGGAGCGATTCATATACATAGGGAAAGATCGCTAGAGATGGAGACAGACAGAAGGATGGAGCTAGATGGAACTATTCATATAGAGTCATGCAGGTCGGCATAGACTGACATAGAGAGATGGCTACAGTGAGATATAGAGATGGAGAAAAAGAGATAAGTGGTACAGAGAGATGGATACATAGATATTATATATAGACAAGAGGAAGGAAGGGTCAGTCTATAGTGCTTCAATTCCTTTGCTATGCTACTGAGAAGATGGAGTGATGAACTCATCTACATTTCAGCAGTTTTGCTAGTGTTCCTGGTTGGCCAACACACATGGGCATACGCATTGACTGATTAGGCTTCTGCTTTTGACACAGTCAACCATGCCATCCTGCTCAAGCGTCTCCGTGATAACCTGAGTATCACTGATCAGGCCCTGGCCTGCCTGACCTCCTTTCTCACTGAGTAACTCTCTCAGGTCCAATTGGGGTCCTTCCTCTCTTCCATCTCTCTCTCTATCTGTGGTGTTCCCCGGGTGTCTAAACTCTATGCCTGACAGTTCAACCAATACCTGGTTCCTCTCGTCCACCATATAGCTGCTCTCTGCTCCAACTTTAGGTGACACCCAGCTCTCTTTCAGGCTCCCCTCGGCTGCCTCTACTCCCTCTCTCATTCCTGACTGGCTGTCTGCAATTCAGGAGTGGTGTGCCGCTAGTGATCTCTGCCTCAATGCCAGTAAGCCGGAGATACTCCTCATCGGAACACCAGCCCCCTCCTTTCCTCTCTCTCTCTGGCTGCCCACTCTGGGTCCTCTTCCTTCTCCTACCTGTGAGGCTAAGAGCCTTGGGGTAATCTTCGACTCCACCCTCTCCTTCTCTCCTCACGTTTCTGACGTCTCTAAGAAGTCCAAATATCAGCTGCACCTCTTCAGAGTTATTCTTCCATTCCTTACTTTCCCCCAGAAGCTCACTGTCTCCAGAGCTCTGGTCCTCTCAAGGCTGGACTACTGCAACAGCCTCTTTCTAAATCTTCATGCCTCTACTCTCCATCCTCTAAAACCTATCCAGAACAGGACTATAAGACTTGTCCTTGGACTCAAGCCCAGGGATCGTATCTCTCCAGCTCTGAAATCTCGTCATTGGCTGGAAGAGGTGGCAACGATCAAGTTCAAGACCCTCTGCATTGTCCACAAGGCTTTCTGGGGTCTGGGTCTGCACTACCTCCAACTCTCTCTTCCTAAGTATCTCCCTTCTCAAGCTCTCTGCTCTGCCTGCTGGCTGCACCCTCTGATTACCGGCACTTAGCCACCCGCTGGCTGCACTTTGTTACCGGCACTTCTCCATCCCCCCTCCGCGTTTGCACTTCTCAGCTGCCCCCTTTTGCACTTCTCCCCTCCCCCCTCCTTGCGCTTGCGTGATCTGATTGACACGAGGCCTAGTAAGATCGTTGTTGTCACCTCCTTGTGTTGTCGAGCCTAAAACACTTGTGTCGAGGTGCATTATAAATGCCATATCATATATCCAGCAGATGTATGGTTATTGCACCCAGGGTCGACCCTTGTTGATAGTGTTTTTGGCACCACTGTGTCACATATACTATTGGTCTCTTTCAATCATTTTCTAACTACTCCGATTTACCAATGAAGTCACAGTCCATACATCTTTTAGTTGGTTATATTTTTCATTCTTGAAGATAGCATCGTCAATGCTTTAGAAAAATGTCTTGCTCAAGGGTGACATACGCAAATAATCTACTGTAATATTCAATATGACCCATCCATTTTACTTTATGGTGCTTAAAGAAAACAGTTTTTTAATATATTCATGTTCCTTTCCAGAAGAACAAATTCCGTCAGATTTTGATTTGTATTCCTCCTCTTTTTCGATGTAGTGAAAAATAAGCAGATTCAAAGCAAAAAGTCATACTATAATACTGCTCAAGTAATTCCATGTAATACAGTTGGCCTCATTACGAGTCCAGCGGTAACCGAGCCGGAAAATCCAGCAGGTTACCGCCGGACTCGTATTACCATTCCGCCTCCGTTATTCCCGGAATCACCGGGGCATTACAATCCTGGTGACCCGGTAATTCCGGAGGCGGAATTCGGTAAATCCCGATTCCCATGGAGTCCGATAGGACTCCATGGGAATGGGGAAGTGGAAACACTGGCACCATGCTGTAATGGTGCCGGTGTTTCCACGTCCGCCTGCAGGTGGGTGGTGGTAAACCCGCCAGGTCAGACCTGGCGGGAGTGACACCTCCCGCCTGCAGAACTCGAGATCAGCCGGTCCGGAAAGAACAGTGGTGGCGGATTTACCACCACCACCATTCTTTCCGGACCGGCTGACTCGTAATGAGTGTTATCTGATCAAACACAGAAGAAACTCAGGAATTTTTCAAATTCAAATAATTTCAACCTTACCGCAAAATGCTGAGTAACTAACCCAAGCATTATATTTAAAGTTTCGTCCAAAACAATGTCATGTGAACATGAAAAAGACACTATTCTCATCATCATAAACGAAAATAATAAAATACCTAACCACATGAACAGACACATCTACGTTTTACAATTACACTCAAACACATGACCACGGGCAGACAAAACTAAAATACACACACACGTGCACACATGCACACACTCTCCACCTTTCTTGAAAATACAAATGAGTATCATAGGTCACTCTTAAATCCTCTACATTAAACCGGTCCTTTGTCTACTCCATTCACAGTTAGCTCTGCTTCCATGAACTGCAATCTACAGCCTACTTCAAAATCAAGTGCATCTTTCCTGCACGATAAAAGCTAAAAACCCTCGGCCTCTTTTCTCTGCATTGTCCAAGCGCAGCCCCATACCCATAATTACTAGTAACACCATAGTTAATACTTCTTGTCCTGTCTGGCTGAGGCTCACTATCAAATGAAGTTGGTCTACCTTTTTTGCATTTGAGCCAGCGCAATGTGTTTATAACTTAGAGTGAATGACCAAATGAATCTTAAACATTTAAGTAATGCATGCAAGCGGGGAAGCAGGATGGCCAGTGAGTTTCTTATGTTGTAGATGGGTTGTATTGCCAGGTCTGAGTTTTGGGTTTTGTTGTATGGAGGCAGGAAGGAATATAATTTATTTTCTACTTTCCTGCACATGTTTGACTCTATGAGCAAAGCCAGATTCCCTGATTAGTCTCTATCAATCAATTATCTAGCTTCTCTGCCTCTTTGCATTGGTCTATAAGCCAAGATGTAATGATATGGAGTTAGATGGGAGCACATGCAGCCTGTTGTGAAATAGCAAAATGGGACATGATGCAGATGGTGTAGAGTTTGTTATTGAGTGTAGTTCTTTTGCAGGTTGGGGAGGCTGCATTTTCGGTTTTATGCCACTGCACCTTCTTCTGGAGTATTGTACTAGACCACCGAGCCAAATGTAAAGTTCTCGCTTGTGTATGTGGTATAGGATTTACATATTTATGTATATATATTTCGAGGTGGGAAACACATCTTCTGGGGTTCTTTATACATGCATTATGAAAAACAATGAACAATTTAAGTCATTTCTGTCACCTGTGTGACTCCAATGCTTCGAATGTGTCAGTGCTGTCCTTGGCACATTTTTGCCTTTTCTCGTTTTTCACTATTGAAAATAAACAATAAACATTTAAAAATAAAATGGCACCCAAATGTAAGTTTAATTTTAACAATCAATATACTTGGTAATGATTATGACCAAGAAGTACAGAAACAATGTTCTTTTCCTTCAGATTTGTTTTCAAAATACATGAAAGCATTTTTGTGAAAAATGTTGTAAACATTCATACAAATACACATTTACTAAGAAAAATTGATCAAATGTATTTTACCTGAAAAAGACTTACATTTAAAAATATATATATTTATACATCTTTATAAAAATATGTACATTAAAATCTTTTATAAGACTATATTTTATAGAAAACAAACATTTTTTAGAACAAATAATTTAAACTTGAATAGGAAGACATTTTAAAGACCACACCACTCCATACGAATCTTGAAGTACATTTTTCAACAATTTCACATTTCACATTTCGAACCACATTAACAATGTTCTTTGGCATAGGCTGCCCCTGGAAACATAATCTGTTGGTAGCCCCTGAACCCCTGCTTTTGCGTGGCCAGCACAGTCAAAAAACAATCTTTCACAAAGTCAAATTGCAACTGCTCTCATACTGGCTTAGCCACCCACCGCTTTTTTCTTTTTGAAAACGCCATGGTGTAACGAAGCATACTAAACACACCTCCTGTTTTAGCTTGTTCCCTACCAATGTTCTCATTGTTAGCAAGTACAGCCAGATTTGGTCTGGCCTCCATGCCATCTATGCTGAAATGCAACCTTTCAGGGCTGTACTTTAGGCATGGAGAACCTCCAAGTCAACATTGTGGCAAAATTCAGTTAGGCCCTTCAAATCTCTGGTAAGCATTTTGTCGCACACAATCATTTGAAGGGTTATGTGTGGAGGGGAGCTGTGCACCAACCACTTCCCTCAAAGGTCTATGTACACCCTCATGGAAATAAATGCTTGTTATCCACTCTTGAATGTATGTTTGCACTATGATGGAACATTGAACGCCGCTTTACAACCAGAATCTGGATGGAAACCTCACAAGGTCTTGAACACCACCATAGATGGTTGTTGATGGCCTCTGACTATTTTAACATTTCTTCAGACCCCGTTTTTAACCAGCAGCTGTAATTTATTTAGATATTGATTTTGAGATGTGCCAAAAACCAAATTGATGCTTTATGTGCGGGAACTGCTCTTGCATGACCTTTGCTAATGCCACGTTCCTGTCCATGGCTATCAATTCTATTTGAAATCCCCTTGGCTGCATAATTTAATGGATTGAATGAAACCATATTTCTCTATTGCAACAGAGGATGTACATTATGATACTTACACCACGATAAAACGCACTATTTTCTGGGCATCCATGTTCTGGAAATGGTAAGTGCAGTCCTTCACTAAAACTCCAGGACTGTCGCACTGTCCATTGTCCATGGCTATCTGTTCGAGATTCCTGGCCTGACCAATAGCGGGGCACAGAAACTTTCTCTGATATTCATACTATGCAGTTTTAGAAATGGACTCAAGTCCTAAAAGAACAAGTTACTTTCTTACCTGGTAACGTTCTTTCGATGGGATGGTCCGACGACGTATTCCATATCTATGACATGTAATCACCACAGCTGTGCTGCTTCGGAAACTTTTTTCCTGGCGTCTGCGTCCTGCGTCGATGACGTCGATGCGACGTCGTCGAGGACCTCCTCCGACGTCCGACGTCATCCGATGTGATAAGTAGGACGCACGACGCCCGTAGCCTCAGTTGTAGTTTTTTCCCCCAGAACGTGTGACATTAGTCAACTGCCAGTCAGACACAAAGCCTTGCGGAACGCAAGCTGCAATCGCAAAAGAAATTCTGCAGCGGGGAAGGCAGGGCGGGAGCGATATGGAATACGTCGTCGGACCATCCCATCGAAAGAACGTTACCAGGTAAGAAAGTAACTTGTTCTTCGAGGGGATTGGGTCCTCCGACGTATTTCATATCTATGACAGACTCCCAAAGCAGTACCAGAGCAAGGAGGAGGGAAAGAATTTAGTATCAAAATTTAGAATAGCCAATCAAATAGCAGAGCAAAGGACCGCCTTGCCAAAGGCCAGATCCTGCCCTCGGATGGAATCGAGGGAATAGTGACGTACAAATGTATGTACTGAAGCCCAGGTGGCTGCATCACAGATGTTGCGAATAGGAACACCCCTCTGCAGGGCAGTAGATGCAGCCACACCCCTGGTAGAATGGGCCCGCAAGTCAGCCGGTGGGTCCCTACCCGCCAAGCGGTAACACTCCGAGATGGCTAAAATAATCCAGCGAGACAAAGTCTGTTTCGTCACAGCTTGCCCCAAACGCTTTCCAGCATAACCAATAAAGAGTTGGTCGTCCACTCTGACCCGGGACATGCGTGAAACATAAAAGCTTAAAGCTCTCCTAGGATCAAGCCTATGGAGCCTCTCCTCCTCCTTACCAGGATGCGGAGGAGGATAGAATGCCGGAAGAACAACCTTCTGGGCCAAATGAAATTCCGTCACTACCTTCGGAAGAAAAGAAGGACAAACTCTAAGGACAACCCTGTCCTTGTGAAATACAGTGAAGGGTGGCTGAACTGAAAGTGCCTGTAACTCACTCACTCTGCGAGCGGAAGTAACCGCAACTAAAAACACAGTTTTCAGAGTTAACAGCCTCAAAGGGCAAGAATGTAAAGGCTCAAACGGAGCACCCATAAGAAACTTAAGAACAAGGTTTAAATCCCAACCGGGCACTAGGAAAGGTGACGGAGGGAACACATTAGTGAGCCCTTTCAGAAACTGTGAAATTAAAGGGATTTTAAAGTAAGAACACTCTTCAGACGAGCGCTTAAAGATGGACAGCTCCGCCAGGTAACCTTTAATGGTACCCACTTGCAAGCCCCTGTGGGCCAAAGAAAGTAAAAAGGACAGAACCATGGGGATGTCACATGCAAAAGGATCCACATTCTGAACCCTGCACCAGTCGCAACGGTACAGAGACTTTGTTGCTGGCCTTCGGGCCGAAAGCAACACCTCCATCACGTCTTCAGGGAGGTCCCAATCCTTATACCTCAACCTTTCAGAAGCCAAGCGTGAAGGTTGAGGGATCTGACCTCTGGATGGAGAACCTGACCCCCCTCCCGTGAGAGCAGATCGTCTCGGTAGGGAAGACGACGTGGAGGGCAGATGGACAAGTCGAGAAGGTCCGGGTACCACGTCCTCCGAGCCCACGCCGGAGCAATGAGGATCATCCGGGAACCGAACTTCCTTAACCTCCGCAGCACTTGCGGGATGACGGGGACTGGAGGAAACGCGTACAGCAGCAGGAATGACCACTCCACCACGAACGCGTCTCCTAAGGCTCCTTTTGGAGGAAATTCCCGCGAGCAAAACCTTTCGCACTTCCGGTTGACACTGGAGGCGAAGAGATCCACTTGAGGGGTCCCCCAAAGGGCGAAGATCTCCAGGAGAATCTCCTGAGCCAACTCCCACTCGTGAGAGATCGCGCTCTGCCTGCTCAGAGCGTCCGCCGTCACGTTTTCGTCTCCGGCCAGATGAACTGCCGAGATCGAAACTTCCTGCTGGATGGCCCAGAACTCGAGCTGCATCGCCTCCCTGCACAGAGGAAGTGACCCTGCGCCCCCCCCCTTTTTGTTGAGGTAGTGCATGGCCACTGTGTTGTCCGTCACGATCAGGACATTTTTTCCTCGCACAGTCGGCAGAAAAGCCTTCAGGGCTAGCCTGACGGCCCTCAGCTCCAACAGATTGATATGGAGTCTGGACTCCGACAGAGACCAATGACCGCTGACTGTCAGCCCGTTGGCATGAGCTCCCCATCCCGTGAGGGATGCATCCGTCACGATGGTCACCTCCGGCCAGGGAAGCCAAAATGGAGCCCCCTTCATCAAGTTGCCTTCGACGGCCCACCACAGAATGTCCCGGGCGACCGAGGGCGGCACCAGAACCGAGTCCGACATCCTGCCGGAGGACTGCGACCATTGCGTCTTGAGTGCCCACTGCAAAGATCTCATCCGCAGGCGAGCCTCTGGCACCAGAAGAATGCAGGATGCCATGAGGCCGAGCAACCTCAAGAACTCGAACGCTGGGAGCGTCTGGGCATGCTGAAACTTGTGCACCATCTGCTGAATGTGAAGAGCCCTCACCTGGGGAGGAAAACACTGCCCCAGGGAAGTGTCGAGCACTGCTCCGATGTACTGGAGCCGCTGTGTTGGCGTCAAATGGGACTTCTTTAAATTGAGGGAGAAGCCCAGCCTGTGAAGGGAGTAGCAGGTGACGGACAGATGATCCAAGACTTGCTCGGGAGAGCTCCCCCTGATCAACCAATCGTCCAGGTAGGGGTAGACGTGAATCCCCCCTTGCCTGAGATGCGCTGCCACCACCACCATGAGCTTGGTGAAAACCCTCGGGGCGGAGGTCAATCCGAACGGCAGGACCCGAAACTTAAATTGCGAGTCGCCAACCGCGAACCTCAGGTACTTCTTGTGCTTGGGATGGATCGGCACATGGAAGTAAGCATCCTTGAGGTCGAGAGACACCAACCAGTCCTGAAGCTGAAGGGCCTGGAGGACTTGAGAGAGAGTAACCATCTTGAACATGTCCTTCCTGAGGAGGTTGTTCAAACCGCGCAAGTCCATGATGGTTCCAATCCCCCGTCTTTCTTCGAAATCAAAAAATAAGGGGAATACCATCCCATGTTCCTCTCCGCTACAGGCACCAGTTCTATGGCGCCTTTCTCCAGCAGGGCTTGAATTTCCTGCGCAAGGAGCGGATCCGGACTCTGGAAAGAGAGGTTTCCCGGTGGATTGTCGCGAGGCCTGTGCCGAAAAGGAAGACAGTAGCCGTGGGTTATGATCTCCAGAACCCACACATCTGAAGTAATGGCTTGCCACTCTACAAGATGCTGCACCAGCCTTCCCCCAACCGGCGAACCATGGGACATGGCCTCATGACTGAGTGGGAGCGGCTGCAGCGTTACCTGAGGGCAAAGAGGCAACTGCCCGAGCGGCCTTGGCACCACGGGTACCCTGTCGTCCACCTCTGGTACCCCTGCGTAGGCCCCTTTGACTGCCAGCTCCTCTCGCTTTACTGAAGGACGAGTAATAGCGAAAGGAACCACCCCTCCACTGCTGTCCCCTAGGACGAAAAGGCGGAGGTTGGCGAACTGCAGCGCCCAACGACTTCGCTGCAGCTTTTGAGGACTGCAACCTCTCAAGGCTCTCGTCAGCCTTGCTGCCAAAAAGGTGTTCACCGTCAAAGGGCATGTTGAGGAGCCGGGACTGCACATCAGGAGCAAACCCCGACTTCTGCAACCACGCAAACCTGCGTATCACGGTGCTCGCCGCCATGGACCTACTGACGCAATCAGCTAAGTCCAAACCCGACTGAACGGACTCACACATGGCATCCTTACCATCCTGGACCATAGCAAGGAAACCATCCCGTTCGTCCCCTTCGGGAATATGTTCAACCGCCAACGCAACACAGTTCCACAGAGTGTGCGTGAAACGAGACAAGGCACAAATGGAGTTGGCCGCCTGAAGCGCCATACCACCAGAAGAAAACACTTTCTTCGCCCAGCCATCAAAACGTTTGTCGTCCCTATCAGGAGGGATGGTAGGGTACGACGCCCGCTTTGCCGGGGCCGTGGCCGCCTGCACCACCAAACTCTCCGGAGTGGGGTGCCTGGTCAAGTAGCAGGGGTCGCTACTGGCCGGACGGTATTTTCGCGACAAGGATCTGCCCACCGCCGGGAGACTCTCCGGAGCAGTCCAAGCCGCCGCCACCCTTCTCTGTAAAGCCATATGGAACGGCAGTACCGGGTCAGCTGGGGGACCAACATCAAGGATGTCCATCAGATCATCCTGCACAAACTCCCCTGGGGGAGCAGACCATCCCAAGTACTCAGAAACCCTAGCCATAAGCCGCCGGTACGAGGAATCGGCATGAGAGCCAGGCTCAGGCCTACAAAACTCCACCTCCGGAGAGGTGTCCAGTCCACTGGCATCATGCAGTGACTTCCTCAAATCGTCAAACTGACTATGGCCCGAGACAATTTCATCTGGAACCTGACTAGGAACCAGGCCATCAGAATCCTCATCCGCCTCTGAAATATACTCCAGGTGGCGAAAAGAAGGCACCCGAGAGTGCTTGCTCTTAACCAGAGCCTTCCTAGGGGGTCCTCCCGTGCCACGGGGTACCTCCGACACGAAAGGCGTCGATGGCGTCGAGCGAATCGGCGCCGGCGTCGAGAGAACCGGCATCGGCGCCGAGAGGATCGGCGTCGACGTCGAGGAAATCGGCGTCGACGTCAGATGCAGCGCCTCCAGCATCGGCGGCGTCAACACAGCCCTCGAAGCCGGAGCCCCGAGCGTATCCTTCGACGACCTGAGTGTCGACGACTTCCTCGGAGCCGGAGCCTCGAGAAAGCCTGTCGACGCCCTCGACGCCTCAGACGTCGATGTCTTCCTCGAAGACCTCACAGGTGCACACAGTTTCGAACGCATCGAGGACCGGGACCTGGAACGGGTACGTCGAGAACGAGTCTCCTTGTCCGAACGGGACCTCTCCCGTGACTCGTGCCGACCACTCTTGCGAGCGGTGTCTCTCGACCTCTCACGGCCGACCCCACTCGGGGGCGCGGACGGCTTAGTACCCTGCGACTCAAGAATCGCCAGCATCTTCTTCCCGAAGGAAGCCCATTCCTCCGGCGTCGCACGGCTGGTGGGGTAAGCGACGTGCCGGGCAGAGTCCTCCGAAGAGGACCTGGAAGACGACCGGTGTCGGCGCTTCCGAGAATGCCTCGAAGAGGCTGAGGAGTGGCGAGACCGACTCCTAGAAGGAGACCCACGAGACTTCCGACGATGACGCGGAGAGTCACCCCTCGAATCATCCGTCGAAAGCCCCGCAGACTTCGACTTCCGGGGCTTGGACACCCGACCTACCGACAACTTCTTCTTACGTTCGCGTAAGGCTTTGGACGTGAGCGACTGGCAGTCGATACAGTCATCCGTGTCGTGGGCCTCCCCGAGGCACCAGAGGTAGGCGTCATGCGAGTCCGTCACCGACATCTTGGACCCACACTCCCCGCACTTCTTGAAGCCCAGACGCGGGGTCGAAGACGAAGTAGAAGACATCTTCACACGAAGGATTTTCACAAAACGAACAGGTTCGAAGAACCGAGAAGAACAGAACTCCAAAGAGTCGAGGCGTTTAACCGAGAAACACGAAGCAACATGTTCGCGCAAAAAACGGAACTGAGGCTACGGGCGTCGTGCATCCTACTTATCACATCGGATGACGTCGGACGTCGGAGGAGGTCCTCGACGACGGCGCATCGACGTCATCGACGCAGGACGCAGACGCCAGGAAAAAAGTTTCCGAAGCAGCACAGCTGTGGTGATTACATGTCATAGATATGGAATACGTCGGAGGACCCAATCCCCTCGAAATGTACAGATAGTCAAAATCTTGCTAAACGTTGATCCACTGTACAACAGAGAACAAGAACAATGTACATTTCCAGCAGGTACTTTTCCAAGAAAGGGTTGCACGGACAATGAAAATGTAAAATGCTCATGCACACAGCTCCACTTGATCTTTAGGTTGGTGCCTTTGACTTCTCATGTAAACTTCGCCAATAGCTCCCCACAAATTCTTCCACGTTTCCAATAGTTGCATTTAATCATTTTACTAATCTGTATAAGGCAGCTGGCAAAAACAATGTATTTTGGTTCTCTTAATAGCCAATTGTCCTGCAATATAGTGGTAGCACTTCCCATGGTGTAGTCGTGGTCATGCTCATGGTCATCATTGTGATGAATTCTGAAGATGTCTCAGTGATTTCAATATGTAATATTTCTAGATTTTCTGAATATATTGGGAAACAGGGAAAATTGTCTTTCTTTGACAGAAATTGTTTTGAATGTGTTGATTGGGTCTGAGGATCGGCAAGTACTGACAAAGTATCTTCCGTGTTGTCTGTAAGTTTCAGTAGATGCTGTGATCCATCGTTACTTTCCATAGCTCGCTGGTGGTATTCAGTTCAAATTGCAGCCACTGCACATTGGTATCCCGATTCTGAACATTGGGATGAGCATTCGCAGCCTCAAACATTACTTGCTCGGAGGTGGCCTTTCTTTGGCAAGAAACATCAATTGTTAGTTGTGTGGTCTGAGTCTTCCAGTTCTTTTTGTACTCTGATACATTTTTTAAAAAGCATTATTTCTTTCACACTCACAAAACATATGAATATCAACCCTGCAATGTAATACCAATGAACGCATTTCCATAATAATTTGAATTTTTATTTCTAAAAAGCCTGGATCGTATTTACCCTGGTTTTACGAGTGTGTTTTGATACAGTCATTCCTGATGTGCCTAGTTCATCCCACATTTGTAACAGAACATTCACAATAAGTTGTAAATGACCGTAAATATCCTTAGTGCTAACAAACATAAATACAGTATTTCACTTTGATAAACACTTTACATGATTAATTGAACGTTAAAAGTCATATGTATGATAAATGATGACTCTCACTATTATTTGTCTTCCTGTGGTCCTTGTATCTTTTCCATCTTGACTGCTTCATTAGTAGACTCCTTTTACATAAAAACATGTGCAATAAACATAGGATAATTGAAAAAACATTTCTTTTTTTATAAAGAATAAGTCAACCATCATAACTAACTAAAAGGTTTAACAATAATTGATTTTGACATGTACCTGTTGAACCCCACTGGTGTCACAGGGAATCAGCGTTACAGTTATAACAATACTCTTATCCTATAAAAAAATCAGAATATATTATTTACACCAAAAATATGTAATATTATAATGGTAATTTTCATTTCTTGCACTTGTACAGCAACAGTATAATACATTCTGCCATTCTCCCTTTCACTCCGACCTACAGTCCTTACTCTCCTCCTTCACACCCGATACCTCTTCCACCAACACTACCTTCTCCAGCTTCCAATCCCTACTATATGGCTCATTCTCCTCTCACTTCCTACTGCTTACTTACACGCCTTAGGTCTTAGCATCCTGTGCCATGGGTAGACCCCATTCTTACACTCTCGCCGCACAGACATGCCTTGGCTGTAGTGCAAATGGAGGCGTACCCACTCGCATGAGGACCTGCAACTCTACCTCTCTGCCATGAACTCTCTCAAGTCCACTCTTGATGGAGCGAAAAGGGAATTCTACCTAACGCTCATTGACCTGCACTCCAACCATGCTAGCCTGCTACAGGGCACCTTAAACTCACTCCTCACTCCTCCTAAGTCTATGACTATCAACTCTACCCTCACAGCTAATGACCTAGCTGAATACTTTGCTACACATATTTCCAAAATTAGAGACTCTCTCATGACCTTCCTCATACTCCCTCCTACATTTCATACTCCGCCTACTGTGCCTCTATCTCCCACTTTAGTCACACTAATACTGACAAAGTGCTATCTCTACTGATGAAGTTAGGCTTCTTGTGCCCCCATCAGACCCTCTTGTTCCTCAGCTAGTCGAGGCTAGTGCTCCTTTAGTAGCCTCTCACCTAGCTGAACTCTTCAACCTGTTGTTCGACTCTGCTTGCTTTTTTTTCAAAACAGCCAGGTCATCCCCCTCCTAAAAAAGCTAGGGGTGGGCCCAAAACTACCGGCTAACTATCACCCTGTGTCTCTCCTTCTGCACAACCCTAAAGTGCTTGAAAGGGATGTGTTCAACTGTTTTACCAATTTCTTAAACATCCACAACCTTGGAGACCCCCTAAAAGCAGGGTTCTGCTCCTTTCACTCAACAGAAACTGCTCTAATGAATGGGTTCAACTTCATCGCCTATGCTAAGCACTCCAACTTATCCTCTATACTAATTCTGCCTGATGTGTCTGCTGCCTTTGACACTGTCTATCACTCTAATCTCCTTAATACTCTTTCATCTTGGGATTTGTGTGATCAAGCCCCTTCCTGGATTGAATCCTACCTTGAACCTTTCCAATTATCTGTCTCCTGGAGAAACACCTCTCAACTTACTAACTGTTGGTGTTCCACAAGGATCTGTCTTGGGTCTGGTCCTCTTTCCACTCTACAACTCTGCTCTTGGGGCACTAATATCCACATTTGGGTTCTCGTATCAACTCTTCACGAATGACACACAAATCTTTTTCTCTTTACCTGAACTCTCCACTGATATCTCTGTCAAAAATTTCAAATTGTCTCTCTGCCATTAAATATTGGATGACTTCTCACTCTCTGATGTTAACTCAACCAAAAGAGAGGTACTCTTCTTCCCTGCCAAAGGCTCGTTCTCATCTCTTCCTCTGCCTATCCAGTTCCCACCTGACACTCTCCCATACTCTTCTTTAGCTAGAAACCTTGGCATCATCTATGACCCGTCTCACACCTTCTCTACTTTCATCTCCAAAACTGGAACAGCAGCTCGTATCAACCTCCGAAATATTAGGAACATCAGGTACCTCCTTTCTATCAAAACCAAGCATCTCTTAACCACTTTTGTCTTCTCTAAACAGGACTACTGTGCCAGCATCCTCTTTGGCCTCCCCAACTATGCTTTCTATCCTCTTGACAAGATCATTAACTTCGTTACCAGGACTCTCTTTGGACTGCTTCACTTCACATCTACTTCCTCGTACCATCACCAGGTAGGATGGCTGATGATGCAAAACAGGGTCAGATTTAAATTTCTTCTCCTGGTTCACAAATCTATCCATGGTAAGGCGCCACTGTATCTATCCTCCTCTATCCAACTCTATAATCCTTCTCGTAATCTCTACTCTGCCTCCTTGACTATCCCTGTGGCTCCTTGCCCTGTCTGTTGTTCCTCTCGCTTCTGCTCCGTCGCTCTTCTTGCTCCACTTGCATGGAATTCTCTTCCCCCAGATGTCCGAGAAACAGTCCACCTCTGAGTTACCCTCTTAACCTACTTCTCATCTGCCTACTAGATAAAAATTTTCCCTCGCTACTAACCTGCCTCTGTCCCTCTGTCCCTCTGTCCCTCACTTCCTCAGCCTCCCACTTCACCCATCATGGTCACATCCCGGGCACAGCTGTCCGTACTGTCTACCTGCACTTAAAAATGTCCAATAATCATTGTCCTTAATCTATGTATGTCTTCTTATGTATTGTCTCTGGTGACTGTTTCATTTACTCCCCTCCACAACCTGGTCAGAATGTCCCTAAACTCACCCCATTCTAAGAAGCTCACTGCTTCCAGTCAAATCTGATTTCTTATCTATTGAACATTATTTTGTGTTCGAAAGAGCATTGTCCCACCTGTATATAAATAAATAAATACATACATAGAGCATTTGGAGAATAAAAGAAGTCATGTAATTAATCTACAATCATACTTTTTGGAATGGATTACTGTCAATGTTGCATGTTGAAAGGTGAATGACACTACTACATTGATTATTGCACGTATTGACCATTTTTGAAAATGTAATTACTTGTACACAAAATGTCAAACTTTCAATTACTTCTACAAGATAACTTTGATTAATTTCTCCTATATTTTATTATTTTGAATAAAACAGTTTCAATTTAAATTAATATAATTCAATAAAGTATCACATGTCATACCTCCTCCGCCTGACCGATTGCAATTGAAGAATATTTTGCCGAAGTACGGCATATAAAATTATATTTTAGAATAATGTATAAAATTAGATTTTGTACAATTATAATGTTTGAAGAGTAGTTTAGCCAAGAAATGTTTATTAAAAAGAGAATAATTACTGCCGTTATGATTCTACATACAAGATATTGTGGAAAAGACAAATAAACAATACTGAGAAATTGGTTAAACGTTGAACTTGACGACAGACATCTATAATATACTTCCAGACACATTTGGAATTGAAAAAATATAGATTGAAATGTAAGTGAGTTTTACGTAGATTCCAAAATACTAATCGATGATAAAGCTTGATCCTTTATTCAATTAAAATATTCATAACAATGGTCAATAGAAAAAAGGTATTATTTATAGAACATAGACAATTTAATGCACTATATATCAGTTTCTGTGTATGTAAGTGTATGGCTAACCGTTTGGTTATTGGAAGTGTCTATCGTTTCTTCAGATGTAACGGTCTGGACCTGCATCAGTGTGGTCTATGTAATGACAGACCTTTTAATAAGAACATTTGAAAAATAAGCAAAGCACTCCTATTTATTTTTCAGAAAGGCTCATATTGCATTGGATTTTTTGTTTATTCAAAAATTATGTAAATATTCAAGCTCAAACTCTAAAATTTAAAAACACGTGTAAATTGAAAAATAATTAAATAAATTGACAAAATATCTATACCAATATTTCCCAAAACGTCAAGCCTAGCATCCAATTAGCAATTGGCACAAAGGTTCAAGAGATTGTGTGATCAATTTTTATAAATATATATATATTGAAACAAAGCAAGGTACTCTTTACCGCAGACTGCACTCCTGGATACTCCCCAAATTAAGAACGTGATTTAAAATCTAATCACAAGTGTTGACGAAACCATGAACTTCTTAATATTGTATTGCATATAACAGGCAGAATTAAAAAAAAGCAGCTGAATGTTATGTTATGTTATGTTACTTGGCATTTATATAGCGCTCTATATATCATTGGTATGACCTTAAAGCGCTGGTAGGTTGAACACCCTCAGGAACCGTAGTTCTAGTCAGTAGAGAGAGATAGTGTCGTAGGGTGAGTGGGTGCACCAGATATGTGTGCAGCTGATGTAATTGCCGGATGGTAGCTGCATTCTGGCGTTAGGAGTGGTGCTGAAGATATCAGTTGGATGTGTGCAGTCTGGCTGCGTTAGGCTTGAAGGACGCATATGTGAGCAACTAGGCTGGAATGTGCTCGGCTAGAAGCGTTTTAATTAGGGTGATGAGGTGTTCAAGGGGTCGTATTTGTATGTGAACCGCTACGCCGAATTAATCAGGGGCATAGCTGTGTTCTAATAGTATGAGGGTGTATAGTAGAGAATAAGCGTAATGGTGTGATATGATGGTTATTTTAAAACGCCCGAGACCAGGCACGTGAGCATGATGGCAGGGAACACAGAGAAACACGGACACATAGAGGCAAGTGCTGGGTTTACTGCGACAGGATATATAGCATCAACATGGGGAACCGTAAAACGCGGTACACAGTGATGCATATGTGGGGCGTGATAACATTTACATTTGCATTTCTATCTAGATGCGATTCAAGTTAATGTTCACAACTCAACCCAAGTGTGGGACATGCTAACATTTGCACTTCCATCAAGAACCGACTCAGGGTTTGATGGGTATTTCTATCTATAAGCGACTCAGGCTGTTTGCGATTTCATCTAGGTGTTGCACATGCTGATATTCACAATTCCTTCCAATTGTGGTACATGCCGACATTTACAGTTCTGTTTTCAGTATTGATCTTGATGACAGGGAATGTTCACGATTTCATCTCCAAGTGTGGCACATGCTACCATTCACAATTCCATCTAGGTGTGGCACATGCTACTATTCGCAATTCCATCTAAGTGTGGGACATGATACCATTCACAATTCTATCTAAGTGAGGCACATGCTACCATTCACAATTCCATCTCAGTGTGGCACATGCTACCATTCACAATTCCATCTAAGTGAGGAACATGCTACCATTCACAATTCTATCTAAGTGTGGGACATGCTAACATTCACAATTCCATTGATAACATTCACAGTCTAGTCTGGGTCGGCGCAAGCAAGTGTTCACAATTTTAAGCTAAGTGGGCACTGCTAACATTCACAGTCCTGTCTGGGTCGCCGCTGGATAATGTTCACAATTCTAGCTAAGTGCAGCATTGATAACATTCACAATCTAGTATGGTTTGGGCAGGCTAATGTTCACAATTCAAGCTGAGTGTGGCATTGATAACATTCACAATCCTGTCTGAGTCTGGCGGAGGCTAATATTCACAATTCTAGCCAAGTGTGGCATTGATAACATTCATAATCTAGTCTGGGTCTGGCGCTGGCTAATGTTCACAATTTTAAGCTAAATGCGGCACTGCTAACATTCACAGTCCTGTCTGGGTCGCTGTTGGCTAATGTTCACAATTCTAGCTAAGTGCGGCATTGATAACATTCACAATCTAGTATGGTTTGGGCAGGCTAATGTTCACAATTCTGAGTTAGGGTAATGTTGAGGGGTAGGGTTTTTTGGAGTAGGGTAATTGCTCTACTCCCCACCCATGCCACACTTACTTTTTGGTTGCAGCTGGTTGACGGCTGATCGCTGGCTTCCCCTGCGGACACCTGCTGACACTTTCTGGGGCTGCCTCTGTTGGAGCCGCCCTTTGCCTTGGGGCACTTAGCCGGGTAGGAGGCTGCCCTGGCCAGGTGTGTTTGAATGCCTAAGCAGCCAATCAGGGACGTCGGGAGGCATGACAATCAACGAGACATGGAAGTGGAAGCGGGAGGGGGAGGGAGTTCGGAGGGCGCCAAGCAAGGGTGGGCGGGCTGCAATTAGAAATTATAGAGTGGCTGCACTCACCTGCTGCTCAAGATGGAACAAGCTAGCAGGTAGCTGCACCGTGGGTATACCAATGAGGAAATGGACTAGCCAATCACAATCAGGGGAGGCCGAACTGGGAGGTGCGAGGTGGGAAGGAGAAGGAAGCGGCCTCACAGGGACAACGGAGTGCAGAGGCCGGGTCAGGGGGCTGGAGCCAGGGGCAAAAGAATGGAACTGGCCCACTGCTCACACGCACTCACCTGCTGCTCAAGATGGAACGAGCTAGTAGTGAGCTGCGCCGTGGGTATACCAACGAGGAAATGGAATAGCCAATCACAATCAGGGGAGGCCGGGCTGGGAGGAGGGAGGAGGGAGGGAGAGGGAAGCGGGCTGATGGGGACAACAGAGTGTAGAGGACAGGTCAGGGGGATGGAACCGGGTGCAAAAGCATGGAACATGCACACTAGGGCCACTGCTCACACGCACTCACCTGCTGTTCGAGATGGAACGAGCTAGTAGGGAGCTGCGCCGTGGGTATACCAATGAGGAAATGGAATAGCCAATCACAATCAGGGGAGGCCGGGCTGGGAGGCAGGAGTAGGGAGGGAGAGGGAAGCGGGCTCACGGGGACAACTGAGTGTGAAGGCCGGGTCAGAGGGCTGAAGCCGGGTGCAAAAGAATGGAACATGCCCATGAAGGCCACTGCTCACATGCACTCACCTGCTGCTCAAGATGGAACGAGCTAGCAGGGAGCTGCGCTGTGGGTATAACAACGAGGAAATTGACTAGCCAATCACAATCAGGGGAGGCCGGGAGGCGGGAGGAGGGAGGGAGAGGAAAGCGGGCTCACGGGGACAACGGAGTGCGGAGGCCGGGTCGGGGGGCTGGAACCGGGGGCAAAAGAATGGAACATGCCAACGAGGGCCACTGTTCACATGCACTCACCTGCTGCTCAGGATGGAACGAGCTAGCAGGGAGCTGCACCGTGGGCATACCAACGGGGAAATGGAATAGCCAATCACAATCAGCAAAGGCCGGGCTGGGAGGAGGGAGGAAGAAGGAAGCGGACTCACAGGGACAGCAGAGTGTGGAGGCCTGGTCAGGGGGCTGGAGCCGGGGGCAAAAGAATGGCTAATTTCACAGCCCACTGACTGCTTGTTCACATATACATGTGTTTCACCTACATCACTCATTTTTTGCTGAACATCTCTATGCTTAAGCATGTTTCACAGTCCTTTATTGTGACACTCAGTTGATAATAACACATTCACCATGTATAACAAAAGGTCGACCATTTTATAGAGTACATATATATGTTAAAATAGTGCTTCTATACAATTACTGGCATAATGCCCAACATTTTATTCCCTAAAATGTAATACAATATATGCCAATTATTGCTAAAATCCAAATATCATCATATCAATATAATTATTCAATCCAGCATAATTTCCTATGCAAACATATAAATGATCCATTAAAATGCTTGATAACAATGCACAATGCTCAAGATATTGAGATGTAAACAATTAATATTTATATTACAGGGCTAATGCATATAAAAACTGTACCAGAAAAAGAATTTCTCAACTGAGATACTTAACAACCATAAAGGACAAAGTGTCCAAGATGTTCAGATATTGACAAATGATAAGGATGAAAAAGTGCCATTGCATGTGCAATTAAGCTATTTTAGCAGCACAAGCATAACGTTTAATGTGTTAGTGCATCAAACAATATAATCCAATCTGGACTAATTTAGCAGCAAACACATGCAGTTTAAAGTGCTTGTGCTTCAAACAATATAGTCCATGTTTCGCACAGGACTCAAAAAACAAATAAATACTTTATAATGTTCTGTTGGTCATGTATCCCTTTTTAGGGGTATACAACTAATGGCGTATTTGTAACAGGTGCACCTTAGACAAAAATGTGGACAGAATGACTTTTTGCGGGCTGGCCTATTTAATTTATCAAGATTTTTTATTCTATTAATAAATAGGAGTACACCACAATTCAAAAATTAGCAGCTGTTTCAATGAATAACAATTCTTTCGATACATTTTGTGGATGCATCAATGTACAGTGTACTACTCCGCTTTTTACCAAAAAAGTTCTACTACATTTAATTACTTCTCCAGTTCATATAACTGTTCGATTTCTTCTTAAATCTCATCCATTGACCATTCTTTCATATTTCTACTCTTACCCAACATGTTTCATTCCTCTCTCGCATATCAGAAAAACAATGATTTGTGAATTTCTTCAGGGGGACACTACTATGTTATCCACAGCTTTGGCTTCAGTCTAGAGTAACCATCAATTGGTTTATCTCAATATTCTGTTTTCTTTGCAGTAACTGCTTCTTGATCTATGACAGCTGGTGTTCCTTAAAACATATTTGTGTTGATCTTTGATCACTACATTCCACTTTTTTTCATGGTTTTAGCGAACAGTTGTTCCCTAAAAAATGACACATAAAGACAGTTTACATTAACCGCTCATTCTCAAAAGATTATTAGTACTGTCTATATCAAACATTTAGTGGTTCTTGGGAAGATACTGTCCCATTTACGTTTCTTTGCTTATTTTGGATTACAATTATGCACACTTACCTACTAGCGGTATCTTTTTTTGGCATTGATTATGAAGCTCTGTTTCTGTTATAAAGCAATGTCTCATCCGATTGTAATAGGGATTCCCTGTTGCGTTTTTATTAATAATTTAGTCTTTTCTGGGGTTTGTTCCTCTTCTAGAGGTCTTATTACTCAGCCATAGGGGAAAGAAGGAAAGGAAAGCGAACTATTAAAAAACGGGTATCTCATACTTGGTGCTTATTTGCTAAATGTTTTATGCAGCCTAATATACGTGGCCCACAATAAGTGTTCTAATGCCCTAACTGTTTACACACTCACCGGCTATGGCCGCGTGTTTTCACATTCCGCGTTGATTCATAAGCAGCTGGTCACAGTATTTCTTTTGTGTACTCCATTTTTAGTTCTGTTTCTCGCTTTTTTCTAAAACCCGAAATATAAATGAAGTATGACCATGGCCCTCATTCCGAGTTCGGAGGTAAGGGAAAAACGATGCTGGTAAAGGATTACCGGCATTGCTTACCGCTGCAGGCTATTCTGACCAACCAGACCGCTATTAACGGCACCGTAAAGTACGATGCCGTTAATAGCGGTCTGGGCGCGCGCACGTGACCCACCATGCCGGCATTAGCAGCATGCCGTAAACCGGAGTAGATCACAAGTGAAGCGGACATGCAAATAACGGCCTCATGAAGGCGAAAAAGTGCCTACCGGCATGCCGTAAATACCGGCATCGCCGACCTGCCGTAAAGAGTCCTGAGCAGTGTTCCCAACTGCCACAGGTGCACACAATCAGCACAGGTGGAGGCAATGGAGTCAGGCTCAGTACAAAAGGAGCACACCCGCACACCACACCCCTTCCCACACCAAGATGATTCCAATACTAGTACCATTACTGGAGCTGGAGGACTTGCTTGCATTGCCACAACATCAACAACAACAACAACAGCCGCCACCACAGAGGAGACGCAGGAGGAGAAGGAGGGTGAGACAGGCCCAGCATGCCCCACCAGGGCAGCCACGGTTACCACGCCGGCAGACCCCAATCCCTCACATCAGAGCCACTCCCTTCAAACTAACTTCTGAACAGATACACACCCTGTACCGTCTGGACCGGGACACCATCACCACCATAGTGGACCTGATACACAACGACATAGTAAGCCTCATTGAAATACGCACCGCCATCCCCCCTCTACTGAAGGTAGTGTCTGTGCTCCACTTCCCTCCCACAGGCACCTACCAGCACACAATGGGGCACATGCATGGCATATCACAACCCTTATTTTCCCGGATTCTGAACCAAGTGCTGGATGCCCTCCTCAAGCACACAAGGGACTACATATCCCTACCACAGACTCCCCAGGAGATATTTGATACAAAAGTTGCCTTCCATGCATTGGCAGGCATGCCAAATTGTGTAGGTGCCCTCGACGGGAGTTGGTGGTCCTGCATGCCATGGAGGTGGTGTACCGCAACCGCAAGCAATACCACTCCATCAATGTGCAGATGGTATGCGACGCCAGCAAGATCATCACACATTGTTGTGCCCGATATCCCGGATCAACTCATGACTCTTTGGTCCTGCGGAACTCCACGCTACCACGCTTCAAGGAGCAACATGCTGGACGACGTGCCTGGCTGCTTTGTAAGTAGCAGGACTGGCACATGGCATTGAAAAGGGGGGAGAGATGCACACACCACCATGCTGCCAATGTTGATGTGATTGCACGATGTGCACATCACCAAACATTGTGGCCCAAACCATCACATACCGTACAAGACATACAAATCCCATATGAATGAAGTAAGGTCCACACCTATCACGACATGACTAACAGGAAACCACCCCACATCCCACGACATGTGCACCAACCATCAGTGACCCTCACCCTCCGTAACGCCATCCTGCACCATGCAGTGCATATGCACCATGTTGCTGTCTCCAGCATATCACCACACAGGACAAGCATCCCTGGGAGTGCATCATACTGAACCTACTAGGGAATCCACTGTCCGGCACAGGGCCGGCACAATCACAGGAGTGCTGCATGTCACCATGGGAATGCCAATGCTGATTGCCCAATATTGTACAGTCTACTGCCAAATCTCACAGGACACAACACCTCACTATTTTGACACTAAACAGCTGTATGCATACACCATGCATGTGCAACTAGACGTCAGTGCACACCATCATCTTGAAGATGAAACACACACCATTAGACCATGGCACAGGACACCTGGAGGGACAGAAAATGGCGGCAATGCATCCAGGGACATGTGCATGTGGGCAACGATAACCTGCAGGCATGTGTGACTAGTACAGCTGTCCTTCATGATTCCCTTGACATTTACCTTAATTTTCTTCTCATACAGGTGATAGTGGCTATCCCTTGAAGCCATGGCTCCTCACCCCTGTCCAAAACCCACAGAACAGGCACGAGGAGGACTACAATCGTTCCCATACCCGTACCCGTGTGGTCATCGAGCAGACCTTTGGCCTGTTGAAGGCACGATTCCGCTGCCTCAGCCGGTCGGGTGGGGCACTCCTCTACAGGCATGAGAAGGTGGCCAAGATCATCATGGCATGTGTAATGCTGCACAATATGTGCATCCGCCGGGACGTGCCCCTGCCCCTTGACATTGAACTGCTACCACTTGATGAAGATGAAGGGGAAGATGAAGATGTGGCAGTACATCATCACAGTGCCGATGCACAGGAGGGACGTGCTGTGCACCAGTCAGTGATTGCACAATATTTCTGACACAAATGTCAGCAGAGGGTGACATGATAGTTGGACAGAGGGCACCGGGTGTGGTGGTGCATGTACACTATGCACTGTATTTGAATAAATGACACATCCGCATTGATGAATGTCCACTCAGGTCTTCTTTTTCAAACAACCAGTGTATTGAATGTAACAATATGAACTTAAGTGACAAGACCCTCCAACACCCTCCCCCACAACTCCCACACACAACCTCCCCCCCACAACTCCCACGCACACCCTCACCCCCTCGCCCTCCCCACACAAGTCCCATTGAGTCCACAAAGCCTACATGAGGCTGCCATAACATTCACTCAGCACTCCCAGAGCCAGGAGGTGGCATGTCCCGTCGGCGCAGTGCATGGACCGACCTGCGGAGGAGGCTGGTTTGGGTGGAACTGCAGGAGGATGGTGTGGCCTCCTGCTGAGGTTGTGGGCGGGATGACCTGCCTCCAAGGCATCAGCGATGCGCCCTAGCACCTGCCGGAGGGCGGATGGTGTGGCCTCCTGCTGAGGTTGTGGGCGGGATGACCTGCCTCCAAGGCATCAGCGATTCGCGCCCCAGCACCTGCCGGAGGGCCGAGACCTCCTCGTAGAGGCAGTTGGTATTGTCTATAAAGGACCGGCCCAGTGCTGACAACTCTGTACGCCACTCCTCTCTGGCTTGACGGTTGTCCTGTACAAATTCACAGATGAGTGCAGTCAGCAGGTCAGCCCGCTGTGGCCCTGCGGCTGCACCTGTGGGTGTGCTGGGAATCTTGCTGGCATGCCCAGCCTGCTCAACCTCCCCAACACTGAATACTTGACTGAGATGTCCCTGGGTGTGGTCATGGCCAAACTGTTCTGGGGTGTTGGTGTTCACGGTATCGCTCGCAGATACCTGGGGGGATGCAATTTGGGTTGGGGTATGGACCACATCTATTATATCATCCTTGATGGTGCCCCAGATGTCCTCCTGGCTGTCATCCCTGTGAGGGGTGCCGTGGCTGCCACCTCCCCAGCCACACTGGACTCCTCCGAATGGGGTGTCTCACAGGTGTCTCCAGGCAGAACAGTGGGTGGGGGGGGTGGTGGTGCTGTGCCCTCCACGGGACTTGGTGGTACAGGTGCAATGTGTACCTGTGGTGGCTTGGTTGCTGGGACACAGCGCCCCCTGGCTTTTCCCCTGGAGGTTGACGGACGGTTGCTGTCCTCCTGGGACCTCTTACATGGTGTGGCCTGTGCAGAGGTGATGTCCTGCTCTTCGCTGTCATGCTCACTGCCTGTGGGGTGGAAGAGAGAGACGGCATGAGTGATGTTTGGATAGGCATCATACATACATTGGGACAATTGCTCATCCACGCAATTGTGGGTAATAGGCATTTGTGTTGGGAAGGGCATGCCATTTTATACATGGGTGGTAAATGCAGCCATATGTCGGCGTCACTCATGTTGGCCAGGAACAGTGCTGTGTGACATGCTCACTATTTTGGTCATGCACGCTGTGTGCCTCCTGGAATTTCCTACTTTGTGTGGTATGTGTCATGTACGATATTGCCTTGCAGCAGGCATCAGCATGTGTCTCAGTTGCTTCGGCCTACTTTACAGGGAGTGTGTGTGTGGCCGACCATGGCGTGAGTCTTTGGACAGACATTGGCATTGACTTTCATCAGATTTGGTTTAGCAGTGTTTACTTTGGACACTCACCTCCATCAGCAGATGTCGTGGCGCCACACTCCATCTGGCCTACGCCTTCAATGGATTCCGACCCAATCATGCTTGCACATGTGTCCTCCCACGGGGTGAGCTTTATGGGTGAACTAGGTCCTCCTCCAGTTTCCATGGCCTGGGTGCGATTGACCGATAATATGTTGCGCACCCTTAGGCGCAGATCATCCCACCGCTTACAGCAGTCTTTCACTGTGTGGGGTGTGTTGCCCACTGCACTCACCTTCTGGGCAACAAGTGCCCAGATCTCTTTTTTACGCAGCAATGCCTCTCTCCTCTTGTTGCTGCTGAAGACTGTGGCTGCATGCTCGTGCAAAGTGCCCACAAGCATCTGGAGCTCGTCCTGATTAAATCTTTCCTTTCTGAGGCGGGCAGATCCCTTCTTCAGAGCTTTCGGCAATCTTGTCTTGTAGGAGGTACTTTTCAGTCGATCAGCAGTGTCCCAGGGGTCCTGTGTGCTGAGGATAGCAATGGATTGTGTTTTTAAAGATGGCCGCCGTGCTCCTTCCCGTTCCTGTGCGATGACGCTATTTCCGGTTTCCGCTTATTAGCGGTGACCGTAAATGGCTATGTCAGTAGTGTAATCTGTGCTTAGCTTGATGCTGTTAAAGGCTTTTTGGGAGCCTTTTGCGGCATGACGCTAGGTACCTTAGCGGCATGGTGCAAAGCTCGTGACCGCAAAGTCGTAATAGTCCTTTATTAGCAGACTGGTGCCAGCACGGACACGCTATTTGCGCCATGCCGGTAAGGGACGTTACTTACCTCCAAACTCGGAATAAAGGCCATGTATTAGTTAACATAATCTGTCCTATTTCATCCTAGAGGCATATTACTCAAGTTTTCAAATCAGTGTACATTCATCCTCTCCCTTCTTAACGTGCTTTCAGATTCGGTTTTGGTTCATAAGCAACTGGTCACAGTATTTCTTTCTGCATCCTCTGTTTTTAGTTCTGTTTCTCGCTTGTTTTTTCAACCCGAAGCATATTACTCAAGTTTTCAAAACCATGTGAATTTGCCCTCTCCCTTCTTACCGTTGGAATCTGCACGCCTTTCCTTTCGCTACTAGACCACAGCACTACAGGTCCTCGCTTATTCAGCTGGTTGCCTTGGTAACCGTCCGATCAACCTACTGAGTTCTAGGTCTTTTTTTCTAACCTACTCGCATCTCAAGCTTAGGCATATAGTTGTAGGTATAGGATGGCGCAGGGCTACTGCATTCTCACTTGTTTTCTATCTATGTCACTTTAAAAAGGCTGTTTGCAAATACATAATATTTTCTGTTACTTCCAACCCAACATAAAGAAAGCTCTGTCTGCATATACAACATGGTATTTCAACATTGACTGAACTTCTTTTTATCATCAGACACTTTCTCTTTCCTTTGCTTTTGGGAACATAAAGTCACAACATATTGTTGTATTTTATATTAAAGTTAGATCGAAGGCATACTCCAACCTATCTACTGTGTGGCTTATAAATTTCACATCTCCTCCTGCCAAACTGTGCTTTGACCCATGTTTTCCAACTGGCCAGGTTTTCTGCCTATTGATGCAACCGCATCCTAGTGAGATTAGCCAGACCGGTTTTCTTTGTGGTTCTTACATCTGCTACTTGTATTCTTTGCTTTATTATATTTCCCATTAGCATTTGTATTCCTCTGTGCGTTCATTCAAGCCTGTGACTGCACTTTTTGTTAGAAAAATCAGTTATTTTTCTTTCTCTACCAATTTTCTTTTATCCATGTTTGCAACTCCTCCTGGTTTTACTTGATATCCTATGGTCCACCTCAAGTCCTCGGCTTTATGTATACATTCAATGAAATGGCTTCCTAAAGGTGCTGTATGTATTCTGTTTTTTATACAGCTTTCATGTTCAGTTATCCATGTTCTTATTTTTCTCTCAGTTTTCCCAAAGTAAAGTTTCTCATAAGGACACCATATGGCATAGACCACCATTCTCAAGCTGCAGTTAGTCAAAGTATGTTGTTTCCACATCCTTGGAAAGCCTACATTTACTTCCATGCTCCTGCTTGTTTGAATACAACTAGTACAATTACCACAGGGGGTATGTCCTATGGTGAGTGCCATCCCCCAGCTTTCCGTAATGGTTTGTTGTTTCATGTTTTTCGAGACAATGTTGTTTCGTGTTACTTAATCTTTGACATTTTTGCTTCTTTTGTAAGTTATCAGGTGTCTTTCCGATGGATTTTTTCCTTTTTCCAAAATCTTCCAATTCCTATGGAGAATTTTCTGGATCCAATTTGACAGGTGGCTAACGTTGTTCACAAAAGCCAGTGTTTCTTCTTTCTTTTTGACAGTTTTTCTACTCTGATCCAACAGAGCTTCACAATTGTTATTGTTAGCTCTTTTCGTTGCTTTAGCTGTTAAATTCGGTGGATACCCCCTGTCATGCAGTTTATCCCTTAATATGTCTGCTTCTTGTTTGTAATCTTTATGATTCGTGCTGGTCCTCTTAAGACTGAGGAATTCCCCCAGTGGCAGATTGTCTCGCGTGTGCTTTGGATGAAAGCTGGTGTAATGCAATAGCGCATTCTTGTCCGTTGGTTTGTGGAAGGGTTAACAAATAAGTTCTTATTTACACTATCCACTTTGATGGTCAGGTCCAGGTAGTTGATTTCATTCCTGTTTCACGTATATGTAAATTTCAGGTATCCATCTTGTTTATTTATCCATTCCAAACAATTTGCTACTTCATCTTCATTCCCTTTCCATAGAATCAAAACGTCATCTATATAACGTCGCCACAGTCAAAGATGTTTTTTGAAGGGGTTGGTATCCGCATATACTAGTTTTTCTTCGACGTACTCCATATACAGGTTAGCTATGCTTGGAGCTAGTGTTGCCACCAGCGCAGTTCCTTGGGTTTGTTTATAAAAGTTTCCATTAAAGTGAAAGTCATTTTCTGTCAATGCAACTTCTGCACACCAAAGGATAAACGATACTGGGGTTCTAGTGTCTATTGTTGTTTGCCGTAGTCATTCCTCTACCACTTGTAACGATAAGCCTTTTGGAATGCTCCTATATAGAGCTACCACATCTAGGCAGATGAGTATTTCTTAATTATAATCAAATGTTAGTCTTTCAATTGCTTTGATCATTTGTGTCGTTTCTTTTACATATGATGTCATATTCT
The DNA here is from genome assembly GCF_040938575.1 of Ambystoma mexicanum. NCBI lineage: Eukaryota > Metazoa > Chordata > Amphibia > Caudata > Ambystomatidae > Ambystoma > Ambystoma mexicanum. Next base: position 1,090,947,967 of record NC_090937.1, on the reverse strand, counting down.
TCACTAGAGGTTGTCAAAACATATCAGCAAACTTACCAAAACAAAACCATTTTATGGGCCCTGAAGTTGAACGGCTACAATTGTAGACACTACATTATTCATATAACCAAAACACAACAGAATTTCAGAGCAAATTACCTAATGTTAAACCATCATATCTTCACCAAAGCTAGTAACTGTATGCAACATATGATATTCAACCAAGTGGTAGACAGCAAAAATATATATATTTGCATATGTACACATACAATAATCATTCATGTTTACAACTCCCCTGACCCGGTGTGTGATGAAACACAGTTGGAACAACATTGGAAGTAATTTGCGAGTGAGTCAGGGGTGATGTTTTTTAGTGAACTTTGATGGTTTATAAATATCTTCCGAGAAGTGCATGCTGCAGACACAGAATCGATTGCCCCTCATGTCCTCCAAGACATTTTTGGCTCTGCTGCCAATTACTGATACTAGAAATCCACAATTGAGCAACCATGTTTGTATCAACTACCTATCCTTGGGGAAAATGTGCATCACTGTACCAGGAGTCTTATCATGGCTGATATTGGGGCACCCCAAAACAATACACAAAGGCATTGTTTTAGGCTCTGGAAGATCTAGTAAAAAAGATTACAAAAAGATAATAATTAAGTATGACAGTGATTGATTTAACAATAAAAACCTTTCAAAGACAAAGCACTTTAGAGTTTGATAACTGCCCTGTAAGCTAGTCTGACCCGGCAGGCTAACCACCCAACTTTATGTTAATGGTCTGTCACACAAGAAAACGTATTATTGGGACTCTGATCATCCATTATGTCCCAAAAAGATAAGAGCGATGAAAAAATATTAGATATTCAAAAGAGACGCTATCATGTACTGTAGGAATTCAAGAAATATAATACATTGAAAGGTTGATAAGTAATTGAGATATATGAAAATAAAGTGTGGATGTATATTGAGTAAAACACACTATTAATGTACCAAGTTGAAAACTAGAACACTGTAATAACCAAGAGTTCAATTACCTATAATTGGGAAAACCTACAAGGAGATTCTGCAATTAAGATAAATAGATGTGCGATGATGATATCCGTAGTAGACTGCAGAGATGCGTACAACATTCTTTTATCGCCAGGCTTTCTAACGCCAGGCTTTTAAACGTGGAAAGAATAACAATACATTTCATCGAATATTTTTTGGAGGGTGGGCAAGGGCAGATAGTGTTGGGGGGTCAGGAATAGTTAAAAGGGGGGTGAATGGGAATGAGGGGGTGGAACCCCCCTAAGAAAATGATCGATGAATGTTATTGTTGTTGTTTCCATGTTGAAACAGCAGGAGTTAGAAACCCTGACAATGAAAGAACATGGAACCCAGAGATGTGTTCTTGCTAAGGATTTTAATTGTGTGAAAAGTGTAAGGAGTGCTCTTACATTTTGTTGGAAGTTTATTTTTAGGGGCACGATATAGTATCAGTACATAGCCATCCTTGGGTATGTGTAAATATTGATGGAAATGAAGGATTGATGACGTCAAATTTAAAAAAAGAATGTGTGTACATACAAACAACTATTGCGTGCGCATGGTCCAAGTGAGAACTGCCTTTTGACAATGGCGGGAGTGGATGTGAACGCAGCAAGTGCATTAAGCTTGGCACCTTGTTAAAGGACATTCCGATATGTTGATTGGTGTGATGGGGGTCTTCAAAAGGGAGTAGGGAGACACCGGGTATGGGGTGGCTATGTGGCCAATGGTCCATAGATGAAAGACCCCTTTGAGATGTACATAGTTTTCGGCACCTTGTGTGTTCCTATCCTCCCAGTCCCATTGCGAGCACATGGCCCAAGTGAGAACTGCGTTTCATAAGGGAGGGGGCCAGATGGGGACAACACAAGCACAATATGCCCGACACCTTGTAAAAAGACACAAAGATGCATAAAGGACACACAGATATGTTGATTGCATGGACAGGGGCTTGAAAGGATTGATGGAAATGAAGGATTGATGATGGCAAATTTAAAAAAAGAATGTGTCTACATACAAACAACTATTGGGTGCGCATGGTCCAAGTGAGAACTGCCTTTTGATAATGGCGGAGTGAATGTGGACGTAGAGAGTGCATTAGGCCTGGCGCCTTGTTAAAGGACATTCCGATATGTTGATTGGTGCAATGGGGGTCTTCAAAAGGGAGTATGGAGACACTGGGTCTGGGGTGGCCAAGTGACCAATGGTCCATAAACGAAAGACCCCTTGGTGTGGGTACATGGTATTCAGCACCTTGTGCGCTCCCAGCCACCTAGCCCATATGAGAGAGCATGGGCCAAGTGAGAACTGCCTTTGGTAAGGGTGGGGGTGGATAAGGATGAAGAGAGCGGAAGAGCCCAGGGCCTCGTGAATGGTCACAAACATATCTTGATTGGTGGGACGGGGTCTTCAAAGGAGAGTATGGAGACACCGGGTCTGGGGTGGCCATGTGGCCAATGGTCCATAGATTAAAGAACCCTTTGAGTTGTACATGGTATTCAGCACCTTGTGCATTCTATGGGAAACCTGAAGGTGTCTTATCCGCTAGTCCCCGGGGATCTGTCATCAAGGTGGCCAGGACATAACCACCCCTATTGGATGCAGTTTCTGGGGGTGGACCAGTGTGGGAGGATCACCTGGATGGAGGGTCCTCGGGAGTGGAAGTGGGACACCGATGGGTGAAATGCATGACCCCCTTCCTTATAACACCTTTTCCCATCCTACCCCAGAGGATATTCAGAAGTTCTACACCCCCCTTTTCCATCACAAACACTTTCTTACACCACAAAAGACAACTGACTAACACCAGGGCCTTTACCTGACATGTCCCAACACAAGAGTCAGGCAGAGTCAGGCAGTTGACAGTAACCACACACACCTGGCGGCCCTTTCCCTTCCCCACAGAGATAAAAGGTGGAGCACAAGAGCACACTTGGAGCAAGGCAAACCGCATAAGGACGCAGCTATTCCAGGACGGCAGTTCAAGAGGAGGATGAAGGTGGAGAGAACCGAAAGGACGGCAAGGAGGGAAGCACCCTTGCCCTTTTCGACCCAGACCCGCGAAGCCTCCGTAGAAGGAATCATAAGGCTGGAATCAACAGCTAGCGTGTGGTGTAACAGATGCCAACGGTGCATGAAGCCCTCCTACACTGATAACCAAGGCAGGGAGAGACGCTTGCTACCGTGGTACCGTCCTTGACTCCAGAGATAAGAAATGCCAAGTAGTTCATCACAGCCAGTGAGTCAGAGGGAGAACCGATAGTATACTGAATGGTGTTGAGCAAAGGTTGCAAATGGCAACATAATGTGAATTAAAGGAACAAAGACCTTGTGGCCATTACAAGGTATGAGGTAACCATGCCGCTATTAGCGGCATGGCTACCCCCTTACTGTGTACCGGGTCCAGATTCCTTGAATGAGGAATTACCGGGCCATTCTGTCCTTGGAGGGCCCGGTAATTCCTCATTCAAGGAACCCATCCCCATTCCCATTTGAGCCTTCATAGGGCTCAATGTGAATGGGGAGGGTGCTAACAACGGGCCCGTTTATAACGGGCCCGTTGTTAGCACCCTGGTCTGCTCGCGGGATCTGCTAAGGGCATCAGGTAAAACCAGGCGTCCTTAGCGGGACCCGCAAGGAGACTCGTAATGAGGCGGTAAGGGGTTGACGGCTCCAGCACCTTTACCGGCGCCATTAACCCCTTACCGCCTACCTTGTAATGACCCCCTTGTGTGTTACAGAACTGTTAAAACCCAGGGAGAGACTGCTGCAGAGTGGTCTGGCGCCACGTGGGTGCTCATTCAAAAGATTCTGGTTGGTCCCCATTTGTTTAAACTACAGATACCAGGAGGTCCTAGGAGAGCCGATGCAAGTGGTCAAAGTGGACTTACAAGGGTTGAGTAAAAAATTCTTGTACAATCGAAAGTCTTTGACTCGTAACCAAGAGGAAAGCTAAGGGAAGTAAATCCTGAATTGTGTAAAGCAAAGTGAACTGTGCAACTGAAAAATGTGAACCCGATGGAGGGATGCCTGCAAAACAGGGTGAAGTGCGATAACCCTGTGAACACTGTGTTGACAAGAGTGAACCCGGCTGGGGGATGTCCACAGTGAAATGTTGTTTAAAAAGACATTGAGACTTGTGAATACAACAAGTGAAATATTCTGAGTAAAATGCCTTAGTGAACCCGACGAAGTGAGGCTAACATTCGAGAAGGGTCTGAGCCTGGAAGAGGGGATTCAGGGGTGAAGCGTCATCACCCAATGTACATACAGAAAGGAACTTTTGTTTTAGTTTTTTGGACACATCAGGCCCTCGGAGGCAAGAGACTTTGTAGAAAAGAGACTTAACCACCAAAGGTACTGATAACGCAGAAAGGAACTGTTGCCTCGTGCAAGAGAAGCTCAGAAGTGTCCCACCTTGTCCCATGCTAAAAATGTGTGGAAGGGAGACCCCGGATGTAACTTCCTGACTTTTTATTTGTGAACACTTCTTTATTTTCTAGTGAACACTATCCCACACTCTTTTGTAACTTAGTGGTAAGGATTGGCAATATATTTTTTTTAGTATACCCCCTTTTATTTGACAAGACGCCACTAGGACTGCCTTATTATAATTTGATGGTCGTGGATTGCTCCCATTTTAGATTTAGGTTTAGATTAGGAGTTTTTCTCACCCATTTATACATTTTAATAAACACTCTTGAACTGTGATCATGTGTGTCTGTCTTTACTGTTGCCACCATGAGTCCCTTACAGTCCCCATTCACCCAGCCCCATTGTGACCACATGGCCCAAGTAACAACTGGCCCATGGGTGGACATGTGGCCAATGTTCCCATGCGAATGACTCCATTGAGTTGTACTCGGTATTCAGCACCTTCTGCGTTCCCAGTCACCCAGCCTCTTTGCGAGTGCATGGCCCAAGTGAGAACTGCCTTTGATAAAGGAGGGAGATGGATCTGGATGTAGTGAACATAATAGACCCGGCACCTTGTCAATTTACACACAGATATGTTGATTGCAGGGACAGGGTCTTCAAAGGGGAGTATGGAGACACTAGGTCTGAGGTGGACAATTGTTGAGAGACACAAGAACACACTTACACTCTGTTGTTCCTGCTGGTCCAAAACCCAAACCAAACGAAAATGCATTCATAAGGGCAAAGTATTTAGCTTATGATCAAGTGTGATTGATATTGGAATTGTATTCAGGGCAGTCACAATAAACTTTGATGATCTTGGTGGTGCTTTTTGAAGGTATATACAAAAGACACATTATACAGATCTGGTTGCTGTACTGATAATCCTGTGTATTGTCCGTAGGCACTGGGAAATTGTTGACGTATGGCTCAAACGAAACAGGCAGGAACGACATGTCAAACGTGGAAGCCCAGTCTGCCATGAATTCACCAAGTAAACTTTTGATAGGCCACAAGCCTGTACCATATGTGTAAAAGATAGAGATAGAGATATAGTGATGTTGAATTAAACAAATAATTGCATTTACCTTTTTTGGCTTATCTGGCAAAAACATACTTCATGAGTAAAGTCTTCATAGTCCAATATTGTAAGTGTATTATTAGTAATGTATATGTGCTTTGCGAAAAAAGATAGGAAGATAGGAAGATCATTTGGTCATAGCTTATAATTCACCAAAAATATATTTTGGATTCTCAGAATAGAAGATGGGAATGGTTTGACATGGACAAAGAACAGTACATTTTTCAAAATATATATATCGTGAGTGAACACATGGCTAGGAGAACACCATTAAAGGGTATAATGCGAGGTTATCACAGATAAAACACATAGGGCCTCATTGCCGGTAATTCCATCAAACCCCCCAATATGGCAACACCGGTGACTCCGAATCTGGCATCATGCTCCCAGGTCCACCGGCACCGGTAACAACGCAATTACCGTGACTAAAAACACAGTGGTCACCGGAACAGGAAATCGACCGGGGGCCATTACTAAAACACAATCCATTGCAATCCTGAGAGCGCACGACACACAGCTCAATCCTAAGCAAATATTTAGAAGAAACAATATGACATCAAGAGTCTATGCAACTCGGAGACGCGAGCCACGCTTCAGCGAGGCAAACCTAAACATGTTGGCTGACATCATTGTCCAACATGTCGACCAACTGTTCTCCAGCGACCAACGCTGGTAGGCACAGCTCCAAAAGAAGGCCATGTGGGAGGAGGTTGCACAGGAAGTAACATCAGTTGGCACAACTCCCAACACTGTTGGTGATTGCCACAAAAGTTTGGATGACTTGTGCTTGAGGGTGCGCAACCTCCTGTGTGCCCAGCGCAGCCAGGGTATGGCCACAGGTGGCGGCAGCACATCCCCAAGCACCTGCAGCCCTGGGAGGACACATACAGCAGTGTGCTGCACCTCTAGTCCATAGTTGGTGCTGCAGAGGCCGGAGCCATGACATCCAAGGAGGCTGGTGAGTACACGTAACCCCAATGTTAAATCAACCTCCCTGTCCCCCCTTTACACACTACAGCTGAGAAACACATCAAGTGCCTTGTGCACAACACCAATACAGCCCTGCTGGACTCCCACGCACCCAACTTGCAACCTGGTTGCACACAAAGACATACACCTTCACCCCAAACCTCACTCATACCCTAATCACACATAGAACATACCACAGGCACCCTGTATTGCCAACATAACATGCTCCTGCTCTTACTCAGATACACATGCCCCTGCCACACCATAATTGGTGTTTACCTGCCATACTAGACCAGGCACAAAGTCACGTTAAGTGCCAAGCACCTACACCACCCACAAATGATCAGTGTCACACACCAAGGATACATGTGACTCCCCCGTCCCAGCCAGCCTGACCCATGAGCAGAAATGTCCACCAATCCCTGTAAGTGGTACAGGCAGCAGCCTCATGGGGTCCCCATCCATGCCACTCCCCTAACCCCCTACCCAGAAATGTCCAGTACACCACTACAGTATCACAAGCACACCACACACCATGTAGGTACATCACACATCCACCCACAGAGTATCCATGACACAAGCATGTGTGCACCATGCCAGGCCCCCCGCCATGTCCCTGACACAGCACTGTCATCAAAATGCAAAAGCATTAATGTCTGCCTCCTCAATCCACACTCATCACTGATACCCTGCCTTTCTGACTCCCTCAGGCACATCTTTTGGCAATGAGGATGCCCATCCCAGCATATCAATGGGCACCAGGCGTCAATGCCGAAGGACCACCACCACCTTAACCCAGGACTCCACAGCCCCAACTGCTGATTTTAGGCACCTGTGCCATGTTTATACACACGTGAATCTACTTAGGGCCTCGTCCGCAATGCCGATGTTTCTGGCACCGTTTTAACTTTGCTACCGGCATTTCCATGCCGGTATTTGCGTGTCCGTGCAGCTCGAAATGTGCACTTACTAACGCCATGCCGGTATCTCAGGCACAGCTGCCGCGTCTCTCCACACAATTCCGGCAACGGTGTTGCCAGAGCAGTGGGTCACTTGCGGTGCTGGTGTTACATCGCAACTCTTACTATGCCGGTCCAGAAAAAGGTGCCGGTACGGAGCTACAGGCAACACTATTTCCAGACCGGCATACTTGGAATGAGGCCCAATGTCATGATTGAGTTGTAGATCTGTTGAACATCTTCATTTTGGCGTGTTGCTTTGGATGCTTTTATGTGGTAATGTTTTGACCATTTTCAATCAGGTGATGCAAGGTGTAAATCCCAGTTTGCAGTTTGGACGGATCTGATGAATAAAAGCTTTGTGTCCACCATACGAATGTGCTGAAGAGCAACTCTGAATGTGGGTTTTTCTTGAGATTCTTTAGCCTCAAATGCTTCCATTTTGGCCATCACATTCAAATTTGCCAGAACTGTCTCAATGTAATTATGGACTGATTTTGTTTCTTGGGCATCATCCACTTGTAAACTTTTAAGTAACTTCTTAAGCTCAGATTCCATCCTTTCCTTGATTTGAACATGCTCTTTGTAGAATTCATCGATGAAGCCTTAGTGACGTGTGTGCTTCAACTCCTCTCCTTACCCACTTCCCTGATGGATTCTTTGACAAAACATTCCCAAAATAAAGTGCCGTTAAGGTGGCCTTCATAAATGTACCATCCACGAAAGAGCCAATAGCTTGAAGCATCAACATTATTATATGTAGCTCACCTGGTCTAGCATCCAGTTCTTTCACACGATTGTGTTAGCTATAGCTAATTTTAAAACAGGCTTGTAAAGGCCAAGATCCAATGTTACAACTGTTTTTGATTCTGGGGTGACAGCAGATGTCATATTCTCCAACTTCTTCATGAATGTGAGCTGTGCTTGTGTTCTGGTTGGGCTGGCATCTATGAGTGGGAGTACACATACGCTAGTCTCTTTAGTTGCGGGATCATTTATAATGCAATTGTAAGCTGACCAAGTTGGAACTGTAGTGAGTGGTTCTGACTCTGTCTCACATTCACCAGTCTCGGTTTCTTGAGATGTGTATCCAACAGCTCTCCATCAAAACATTCTTGAACATCTCTCAACTGCAAGACTTCCTCCATCATCCAAAGTAGGTCCTCAAGCCTGTTAGAATCTAAAATAACCATATCCCTCTCTGTTTAATCAGTGATTTGCTGCTTACAGGATTCTGTGGTCTACACCCTTTGGGAATGTTGCAAGATGTGACCTCAGACAGGGACTGAGGAATCTTCTACAGTGTTCGAAGCGATCATGGTCCTGATATTTCAATTGGGCTTAGGACATCTGACTACCCCTTCTCCTGATAGACCACGATAACTGTACCGTGCAAAGTTCCTTTCCCATACAGAGTATCCTTGAGGAAGTCAATGTTGTCAGCAGATCAATAGACAAATCTGCCTCTGACCAACTCTGAGGGAACACAATGTCCTCCCCACTCATGCATGTGTTTTATTACATCTGTGGCTATCTGTGTCTCAAACCTAAGGACTCTGGAGTTATCTATAGAAGCTTACATGCTATACAGAAATTGAATGATGAATTTGCTGTGGTTAGCCATGTACATTGTGAGCCCAACAACCACTTGCAAGGGCATTTCGCGGGAATGCGATGTGGTAGAAGTGCTTGCGTAGGAAGCTTGGTGTGGTGATAGGCTGATACATTGTCACTGATGTTTATATATGAAATGCTATGAGCCTTCTTCATTGCAGTGGTATCCCGCTTTTCTGAATTACTTTTCATATCCATCTGTCCTTAACAGCAACACTTATAAAAAAAAAAACATCTCCCAAATGTACTTCTTCAAAACATCCAGTGAATTTCCAGTTTTCACAAGTTAGTACGTCTCTCCATAAAATCATAGCTGCTTCAAGTAGGGTTCTCATATTTTTCTCAATATCATCAAAATCTTCTTCTGCAACATCTGCTGTTACTTTCAGTGAGACTCGTTGTGGTTCATTTACCCTTTTGGGATTACAAAAAATAATGCCAATACATTCAAGCTCTTCTATGAAACTTTTGATTTGATTTCTTGTTTTCATCTATCCTTCCTCTAAACCAGTATTAGCTGTAATTTCCTGTAAAGCTTTTCAATTTCCCCCATTGTTATTACATTGCCTTCAAGGAGAAAATCACTGACTGAAGACACAATTTCAACATTTGTTGCTTCGTTTGACAGCGAATTTGGCTGCATCTTTCCACTTAGGCTTGCGTCGTAAGACATTCACTACATGTGTGTTCCGACATAGCTTGTGATATGCAATTTCCCTGGTGTGAGGTTCTCCAGGATCTGTAGAATCACTAAGGTGAATTTTCAATGAGTCTCATCACAAATTGGGGCGGTATCCCGGTGGTAATACTGCCCAACTTTAATTGCGTTAGTGCAACCCGGTCCTGGCTATTAGCGCTGGATCATGGGTTGGGCGTTAACAGTAAATCCCCATTCCCCATTGGGTCCATTGGACCCAATTGGGCATTTTCAGCGTAAATATTGCGCGCTAATACAGCCGGCAGTAATTGTGCTGAAAACGGGGCCCTGTATGGGATTTTCACCTACAGAAAAAAGCTGTAGGTGACACAGCCCATTTAGCACCCAACTCAAGATCAGGCCAGCCCTTAAATGCGGTGCTATTAGTGTTAATGCCACATTTAAGGGCTACTGCCCAACTCGTGTTGAGGCCCAATGCGTCATTGTTAGACAGTTCTACTGCTCTCGTCAAACGGATGCCAGTTGCTATCAAATATAATTGACTTCTTCTTTTTCCTTCTTTATTGTGAAAGAAGAATTTATTTATGTCATACTTAGGTATTTTTGATCTTGTAGTGTATTTTCATTCTACTTCTTCTTTATGGTTGGAGATAGACGGCTTTGGCTCACATAACTGCTCTCCATACAATCTTTTGCTTTCATCCATGTTTGCCTTATGAGTACATTGCTTGTAGCATTCTGAATGCCATGATGCTTTTTTGTTTTTCAGTTCTTCAGGTGTTAAGTTGCCTAATCGTAATGTTCAAGTATTCATTATTGTTCCACTCGGCTCTCTTCTTAATACACTCTAAAACCTTTTCATAACATTTTGGATTAACCAGGGTATATTTTTTCTTTGTTGATATAAGATACACAAGGAAAAGTCCATTATACGTTTTCTCTTTTGGCTAATGGTGGAGGTTCTTGCCGATTTCCAGAACCTGAAACATTTTTAGAAATCATGAAAAAATAAACTGTGAACAGAAACTTCTAAACAATAAGAGATATCAAATTCTTTTAAGGACCTTCTTTATTAAGTTTTTATGGTGAACAAAAAAGTTCCTTAGAACATATTTGATAGGATCACTCTGAAAGGAGTTATAGCTCAAATTCTGATTCATAAATTGTAGCAGTGTCCATCTTGGATTAATGACATTAAACAGGCCCTCTGCCACAAATTCAGACAAAACACCTGGTAATACGTGATTATATGCTTCATTTGCAATGCGCAGCCAGTATTCATAACTTCCCTTCATTCAAAGTCCTGCAGAATTACAAATGCCCCTCAACTACAATCAAGCTTTGCACTCAAAGTGCCTGCCAGTGTTTTTTCAAAGCAGTCACTAAGAGTTAAAGACCTTGGTGTTATAAACCGGGCACTGGTGTAATAAAAATGTCTTAACCAGGTCTGGCTTCGGCCACTCTATTTATAAGCACTATGCCTGTCCTTCACTGAAGTCCTGTTAAAAACAAGCATTGGCAAAGCCAACGGTTTTGGCTTGTGTACAAGTCCAGTCATTGCTATTAGATGCCCAAGTACTTGCACATTTTGCACCTGCTCCCATCAATGGCTGGTTAATACCACTATGGCTGTGCCTGGCAAGTGCCTTATCCATGCCTAGACAAATGCCCAAATGGTTGGCATTGCCAATGCTTATTTAATTTGTTTGTGGCAACCATGCTGTGTCTTCCTTTTTTAATGGGAAAATAGCTTCCGCATGCAGCACAAAACTGCTTCCCCATGAAAAAATTAAACAAACATCCATCGACAAACAGGCGGGAGCAACTATGTGCTAATGACCTTAACATGTACTTTCGTGGGAAGTCTTGGCCATTAACAGCACAGACTGCTCGCAAGACTTGGGACTGGTGGACTCTTAATGGCCAAGCCCTGCTGTGAACATGGCTGGTAAAACTATAATCATCCTCTGAGCAATTGAAATTATGTTGACCAGTTGAGTCACTTAGGACATTAAAACAAACAGTGATGAAGCTGGCAAAGCTTAAAGAGAGGGGCGCAGCCAGGAACCCCATTGTTTTTGGAGTACCTGAGGATTTTGGGAACTTCTGTACATGAGAGACAAGTAGAGCTTTTTGCAAAGGTTACTGGTGTTTGAGTTACACAACCAATTTGAGAATCAAAGAGCACATCGAAAGCCCCGGTACCCATTAGAAGGGGCACACATGCATTGCCATTGTATCTTCAGCTCGGGAAGATTTATGCAAAGGGTTTTCATTCTGTGTTCAGAGAACGTAACACAAGCCATCCATGCAATCACACAAAAATCTGCATAGCGCACAAATATTCTTAGGAGGCTTAGCAGGCAGTACGTTTATGGAGTTGCGGCTGAGGCTTAGAATTATGCAAATAGAATACAATCCTTTTTTCCTATCCATTATGGGAGATCATGTAGTTCAGAAAAATGCACCATTTCAGGATCACTTTTGCTGGCAAGGAATCTGGGTATGCACGAACTATTAGAGTTAAAAGTTGAAATAATACTAAAGGGCCATACTAGTTGTGGCTTATATTCAGAAAGGAAGTAATTGTGGGATGTGGCATCTTATTTTCTCCTCTATTCCTCTTCCCCAGCTGTTTCTTCTCTTCCTTTTCCAGCTTCTGACCACCTACTTCTTTCATGCACCTGTTTCCCTCCCTGACCCATGCACCATTCCCCCTTCCCTTAACCTTTGTTCTCATCGCTATCTTCTGTGATAAATCCAATGGCGTCATCAGGCAGCCGCTAACTGACCCTGGGGGTGGCTATATGAGGGAAGATCACACGGGAGGAGACAACTACCGGGGGCGGGGAGGATGGTGTCATGACATCATTGCATGAGACATGCTATCCCCCATTTTCCCATGGGAAAAAACCCTTATATCCAATACCCCAATGGCATATTGCCATGCGTGTGTCCCCTCCCCCTTAGGAAAAATAGAGAAACCTTTTCCCAACATCCTTTAGAACAAACTCACATTCATGGTCTGAAAAGTAAAAGCTCCCAGAAAACCTTTTTCAATTCTAATTCTCATTCAAATAGAACTGATCCTTCATTTGGAATCATTGAGAAAGGTTCTCCAATGATTAAAGAAGAAAAGTAAAAAATAAGTGAGATTTTTATCAATTATGTTTCCGCTTTACAAGTCCCTTTAATTGTGCATCAGTTGATATCAGTGGACTCCAAGTCCCACAACCACTGAAGTACTGAAATGGGTCAGATGAAGGTAATGATGCAGGGCAGCAGGAGGCACAAGCTCAATAAGCGTGCAAGTTGTTTTGAGAAAGAGCCTATGCACGGGACACTTAAAAATGGAAACCAAACTGTGAGAAGAGGCGCAGGAGAATACATTGCATCTCCCTTGGAGGCATGCGGAGGCTGGAAGCAGAAGTCGGTGAGGCAGAGCCAAGGGGCTCACCTGCAAAAGGGCTCACCAGCGAGAGCAAGCCAGGCTGTAGAAACACCAGGAACCACAAGGTGATTCCTGGGTGTTCGCCAGCTGGAGGAAGCTGCGTTACCCTCACTAGGACCTGAAGGTGAGCAGTCCGAAGTGAAGGCAAGCGGCAGAGTTGTGCCGCACAAGCTAAAACAGCACCGAAGATGCCAGGCAGAACCAGTAAACCAGTCCAAGCAAATTGGGGACACTGAGGCATATTGGCGACCGTGCCAAACACAATTTGAACTTTGTAATGCCACCGAAACTATAAGAATGTTGTAAGTCAAAAAGGCAGAATACAAATGCAACCCCTAACAATATATGAGTGCATGGAATGCCGATATGGGGAAAACATATGTGAACATTGAAAGTACTAGAAATACTGAATCAAGGAAAGGATATACAATTGTGACAGTAAAGTGAGACTGTTACACACATATGGAATAAGAAGTCCTGGCAGGCAAAAAAAACAAGAAAAGTGCAAGCATATGAGATGTCCTGGCAGGAGAGTATACCAGGCAATTGGAAGTGATTAAGAAGTCCTGGCAGGGCAGTAGACCATGCAATTGCAAACCTACAGAGATGTCCCAAGAAAGGACAGTGCATTATTGAACAAAGAAGGGTCTTTTCTTTTTACAGAAGGAAACTATAAGGCTAAACAGCTTTGTACCTAACAGGAATTGTTGTGGACTGAGGAAAGACAAAGTGAACTGTTAGACCAAGAGACATTGCCATCCCATTGATGAATCCAGGGGATGGGAGCCACCCTCTGGAACCAAGGTTCTGTTACCTTGGAGAACTTTTATGTTGGAGCTGTTTTACTTTCATTTATGAAAACATTTTGCAAATATCAGGTTAAAGACATTTCTCTTCTCACTTTATTATTTCGTTTGTAGTGTGAGGGTAAGGATAGAACGTTTGGACACAAGGACAGCTTTTGATTTCTGACATCCTGACAAAGACAGTTCCTTAGTTTTTGGTAATATGTAGGGACATTCCTCTTAGAGAAGGGTCAGAAAGGCATTTTCCCAACCTGTTTATGTTAATAAAAGTCATTAACCAAAAACATGACAACTTTGTGTCTAGCTTTCATTTATGACCCCTCACACTTCCCTTTACTTTTCCTTCAATGCAATTAGCCTCATTCCCGCCTCTTAAACTCTTTTTGTTTCTCTCCCCTGACTACGCACTATCTTCTTTAAACTCTACTCTTCTACACAACTTTGGCTCATTCCACCCAGACCGGCCTTTATTCGCCCATCATGTTGGCATCCTCAGCCCAGGCTCTCTCATCCACTCCGTTTTCCCCGCTCCTCCTTGCATCGTGCAGAGCGTAAATGGTAAAAGGACCACTCCCTGATAATCTCTCCTTTCTCTCTTGCTTGCACGCTTCTTATGAATCCTCACTACTCCTGGCTAAAAAGATCTACTATTCTCTCTTGCTTTCCTCACCCGGGTATCAGGTCCTGGTCTCTCGCGGAGGTAGTATGCACTCCTGTCTCCACTCAGAGGTTTTTGGCACCTGTATGTACAATGACAGAGGTTGGCCGAAACCACCATGGTGAAAGAGGGTTAGGGTCCATGGTTTGGATGGCAAGGCGGAATTAGGAAAACCGGAAAGAGGGTAAGGGAGAGGTTGTAGATGGGTAGGGAGTATTAGGGAAAATATGCTCCTTGGCTCTTTGGCACTGACAATGCTCACGCTTTGTTTTTGTGTTAGATTTCCCTACACTCACATACTGCACTATACCCACACCTCAAACTGTTCATATGCCAAAATGCTTCCTACACACAATACCCCACTATAGTTGTGTGCAGGAACGTAGAGCAACCTACACTTATAGCCCTGTTACCCCACTGTGTGCCAATGCTTAAGTGTACCCTTGCATGCATAATTCAGTTATTGGTGCACCACAAAAGAACATAACATAAAAGAGAATGTCATCAACATAGAAAAGCGCTTAGCTTCGTTTTCTCTTGCAGCTGCTTAGACGACGTGATGTGCTCTATGCGATCCTGGAGATCTGCAATGGACTGGTGCGCTGTAATGTGAGCGCCGTGGCTGAGAGTGTATAAGAAAGGCACAATTAGGGGTGGCTGACACACAGAACATAGTTATATGACAGCGATCAATGCGATCGTTTCGTGCGGGTTAATATCCCAAGTTCTGGTGAGTTTCCCCAATGTGCAGGGTTAAGATTCCCCAAGCGATATTGTTCTAGGCAGAAAGCAGCAAAGCCGCTGTACTTACCGGAAGTGAAGCAGGGCCTGAAATGAGGGTCTGGCAGCGTGCTGCCCCGCAATGGAGCTTGCCGTGATCAAGGTATGGAGAGGAGAGGCTCCGGAACATGTCCGTTCAGCTCGGAGTCTTGAGCACAAATAAGGTTTCCTGCATGCATATATGGGGGCTCAAGAGAGCATCTGAGTGCACGGGCGCTACTAAGAGGTGCTGAGAGTTGTAGTTTCCTGCTCCCACACCCATGGCTGGTTGTGGTTTTGTTGGTTTTCTCTGTTGGGCTCTACCTGTTTGCAATGGCCTGCATCTACATATGGGACAGATGGGGAACCTATTATGTTTCGAATGCAGATGCTTCAGATTACTCCTCCCTAGACCACCATTGAGCATGCCCAGGACGCCTTTGCAAACAGTAGTGCCTCTAACTACGTGCCTCCGACCCCTGCCCCATCTCCTGCCCCGTCTCTCGCTACTCCTGCACTTTATTTACTCTCCTTCTCATCTCCCTATGGCTTTGCTACATTCTTGTCTGACAAGTATCTAATCTTTGTTCCTCTCTCTCTTCTCATCATTCGACCCCCTCTCTCCCTCTACAATACAGCTAATCTTTCTCCCCCTTCTCCCTTCTCTCTGATTCAGACACTGCTCGGTTTCTCACCTGTGTCCACCCCACTGCTTCCACTTTGGATCCTATCCCATCCCTTCTCTCATTGCTAAAATCTACCCCCTGCTCTTACTTTTCCTTATCACTCTGATCAATTCTTCTCCTTCTTCTGCTACATTTCCTTCCTCATTCAAGAAGGCCACCATTATCCCTATTAAAATAAAAAAACTTCTCTCGATCCTACTTTCCTCTCTACATTCCGTCCTATCTCTCTATTCCTCTTTCTCGCCAAGCTACTTGAATGGGTCATCTAATTCCAACGTCCTCCTATCTTGACTCCAACTCCCTACTTTCTCCTCTTCAATCTGGTTTCCGCCCTCATCACTCTACCGAAACAGCTTTGTTAAGCGTTTCCAACTCCCCTCACTCTGCACAACATTCTAAACTCTATTCTTATCCTTCTTGACTTAACTGCTGCGTTCGATACTGGGGATCACCCTACTCTCCTTTCTACGCTTTCCTCGTTTGGACTCACCTGGACTCTGGCTCTGTTCTACACTGGTTCTCCTCTTATCCCCAAGGGTACTCATTCTCAGTCTCTTGGTCTGGTAGCACTTCCTCATCCTATTCTCTTCTGCACAGCATTCCCCAAGGCTCTGTCCTTGGCCCTCTTCTCTTCTCACTCTATACTACCCCCTTTCTTACCTCATTTCTTGTTTTGGGCTGTCCTGCCAGCTCTACGCAGACAATTCCCAAATGTGTGTTTCCTTTTCCTCATTCTCTGAATCCCTTGATTCTAAAATCTCTACTGTCTACTTGTCTCTCGTTGAATCTTGCAGCTCGTAATCTGGGGTTGATTTTTGACTCTGCTCTTTCTTTCTCATTTTATGTCACTGCCACTGCCTAAATCTTCCTATCTATGCCACAGCAACTGAGCATAGCAAGGGAGCCTGAGCCAATCAAGAAGAGTTCAGGGGGGGGGGGGAGTTCTCCCTCTGAGAATTAAAACAGAATGTGTTAAAATGTTGCATTTTAGAGCATACTTTTAAAAAACATTGGGTAAAAATCCAAACAGGTATTTTTTGCTAGAGATCTATGATAGATGTCCAGTAAAAAGTTATCATCCTTGTCTCCTGGGCTCCACAGTGCCTCAGAAGGAGAGCTGAATTTGGCAGGTGGGTAGGGGGACTGTGCAACAAAGGCATTTTTAGAATGTCTTTGTTGTACCACAACCCACCTCCACTAGTCACCAAAATCAGCTCCACGGACCAACACAAAACACACACACACACACATTCACACAGCAAGCACTCTTTCATTCACATGAGAGCCCATCATCATACACTCACTCATAACACAAGCAAACACGCATCCATACACATAAATAAATAAAAAATAAATAAACTTAAACTTACCTTCTGCCTCCGTGCTGAAGTTTCCTCCTCAGCGCTCCAGCTCCTGCATCATGAACAGGAATTGGGAAGCAAAAGCCTCCTGGGTCCTGCACATGCGTGCAGGGGCCTGAGTGTGGCTGCTGAAACACCCTGATCCAGCCTGCCCTGTCTTTATGTGCGAGGAGGCGCAGGAGCTCCGCCTCACACATGCAGTTCCCAATCCAGCATTTCCAATAAGCTATGCAAGACTGGCGAAACAAAGGGCCCCGAGCCTTGCATGGCTCATTGAGCATGTGCGGCTGGGGAACTGAACTGTCAAAAGGAAACAGTGTTTCCCTTTAAAATTTCAGACAGCCCAGGAGCACTCCCTCAACTGGAAAAAGTAGCTGAGGGAGCATGCAATGTTTCACTGGGCTGGCTCCTCGGCTCCTCCATAATGGGTGAGGGGCCCACTGGTCGATGCCTCTCACCCATTGTGGACGAGCCACACCTGCCCAGGGCTGCCCAGCCCCGCTTTGTCTTCTTCCCTACATTATTTTTTTAATACTTTAAAAAAGAAACATTTCAGGAAGGGGTCTCGTACCCCCATACCCAGGGAAGGCAGCCAAGCCCATAGGGGGGGGTGGGGTGCCCCACAGTTTGAATACCTCTGCCTTAGAGGCAATGCCTAAATGTGTAGATAAAGCTTGAAAGGGGGTTCACTCTCAAAGATACAATTGCTGTCTGCAGAGACATTAGACTTGAAAATATAAGTATAGCAATATTAAGCAAGGGAGCACTTGGTGCTCCCTACAGAGAGCTACATGCATCGGGAAGGCTGACAGGCAAGGGAGAACTTTGACAAACAACTTCTAAACTCTTCAGAATAGACATTGGGCCTCATTACGACCCTTGCGGAAATGGAAAAATGATGGCGGAAATGCAATACCGCCATCGAACACCGCTCGTTGCGATCATGACCCGTCACCGTAAAGTACGATGCCATTAGCGACACCGCAGTGAACGGCAACGCTAACTGCACCAAGTACGCGCACGCGCGCCTTGCAAAACCGGAATCACCGCCATGGCGCAACGGTACGCGAATTCTGACCCTAGCGGACATGTACTGAACGCCATCAAGCACGTCGTAAAGTACCATTCCGCCATGGCGAGAAATACGGCAACGTGAACCAACCGTAAATGGCCCACTGAGTGCCTGTACTCCACTCCCTGGCCACATTGCACAACTCCTGGCAGGCGCAATGTACTCACACTATGCAACCAGTGAAATCCACAATTCACCCATGCATGCCAACGTAGAAAAGCATGCAGGGGCTCAAAGCGCCCCGTGAGTGGGCATCCATGTACGGCATGTCACCATAGCCGTACTGACGCAGCACAGGCATGTGAAGGTACAATACATCAAAATGAAAATCAAGAACACATGACACAAAACAACAGTAGTCCCCCATCGCTTGACACCAGCGCAAGGCAACATCCAAAACAGCATCCTGAGGGGGATTGCACCAGCCCTGTACTCATGCCAGTAAACAAACCAACCATCAGCAGAAGCATGTACCACACAAGTTGGCAGAGTGACTGAGCAGCCAGGCTCATCCCAAGAGGGGCCGATGGGAGCTGCAGGGCACAGATGGCATCAATACAGAAGCTATTCCAATGGACATGACCCCAGTCCCCCTCCAACAAACGCACGCAAACACAGTCACCTGTGACCAGCCACATTCTGAACATCCCATCATTCCACCAATCGACCTGGCTGACAGGCACCAGTCGGCCAAAAGCCAATCCCCCGCCCCTGAACAGCACATCATGTAAACAGTCACAATGGCAGCCCCTATCCGTGACCATACTGTGCTACGTAGGCAAACGCGGCCAGTACTGTACCACACAACTCAACTCAGAAGGCGGAACACAATGCAGATCATCTCGCAATACATACCGCCACAAAGCGAAAATCGCCACATCACCTGCAAAGAACAACGCAACACGACAAATATCGGAATACAATTTAAATGCACATCCAAATGACAAAGGCCCCACAGCAATTTGCAAAATAACACCAAAACAACCATCATCACCGAGGTCTGCATCTGCAATAATTGACCAGCTTCCACTTGTGTGACGCCCTGTACCATCATGGCACACAGGGCCTACATCAACGTTCCAAAAGGCAACATGGAAGCGGCAAGAACCGCAGGTCCGTCCCATGAGGCAGGCACTAGTCGAGCTGAAAGGCCGAAATGTTGCACCTAGCCACCAGTACAGCGTAAGGGCATGTGGCCCATTGGCGATCGTCCCATAAGATCGAAATGGTGCTCCACTGATTCACCCGAAGCTGCAGGAGTCGAGAGTAAAAACCATCTGGAGGAGTGGCGTAGAGATGGCATCTGCAATAGGGCAGGAGATACCTGTCACCCAAAAGAAACACAAATTAACCGATTGCATTACGGGACTCATGATGCATTACAATCTTCATTCAACACACCAAATCCACACCCATATGCATGCTAGCCCACTCCAAAGGAATATACACACCCCTAAATCAGTATCGAATCATAACGAAATCAATCGAGCTAAATACACCATTGGCAACGTCGGTTACTGTGCATGCGTCCGTCAAGATAGAACCCATGACATGGGATTAGTAACGTGCCTAGACACAAGTGTATGAAGGCGCGTCGAGACAGGGAGGATCCGACAAGGGCAGATAGACGTATGTCCCACTATGGCAGCCTTGCATCACATAGCGCAGGGGAAGGGGAGTGAATCAAAAAACCCATGTACATGGCAGACCCTAAACGGAATCATCAGTCCATGCATCCATTCATCATTCCCTCATCCCGCAATGAAAACGCATGAATATTCACTCACATAATATGTGAAACTTCCATCGCGTCTGTGCGTAATGCAGTCCGCAAAAACCACTGTGCCCCTGGCCGGATCTGTAGTGTTGTGAAGCAAGATGGATTTGGGAACGTCCTGCCTTATCGTCCACTACGCTATTGCGCATCCCATTCAATTCATATCATTCATTGCCTGCTCGTTATGGGCCATGTCCCAAGGACATTCTACAATAGAACGTTACATTTCCAGCCAGACCTGTGGGCGTATCCTCGCCGCTACTTCAAAACCCAAAATGCTGGCCTTCGAATTCCTCACTTGCAACATTACGTCGAAAAGGCTTCTGTGAACGCTTGCATTCACAATTACATCAATGTAGTGCGGCTGTGTGTCATGATGCTAACTGGCTGCAATCACAAATGGGACGCCACGCCCGTCGGTGAAGTACGTTACTGTGCTGCATGAGGGTCGGCCATCGATCGAGCCCTACATACCACTGACTCTTCACAGGTATGTAAGCGGCTGCAATCATAGCATGTGTAACAATGGGAGCATACCATGAAAATCAGTCAAAGTACATCACACTGCCATCGGGATTAGATACATGATTCCAATCCCAAGATGCCATGCGGCCAAATGCAGCCTTACGTGCGGGACGTGCTCGGCCAGAAGGGATAGCATCTGCCACAGAATCATTCAATCAGCACAGGTGGAGGCCATACAGGCCGACAGCACATATATAGCAGACCCAAACCCCTCCCACAACCACTCCCACTCCAAAATGCTACCGGCAGGACTAGCGATGTTGGGCCTGGGGGACCAGATAGCACTGCAAGTGCTACAACTACAAGAAGACGACGAACAACAACAGGTACAACAACCGGGCGCACAGGGGAGACGGAGGAGAAGGAGGAGGAGGAGGGCAAGGCAGGGTCAGCAAGGCCCACAAGCACTGCCACTACCACCACGCAGGCGGCCCGCAATCCCACGCCTCCGAGCCGATCCGTTCAACCTCACTGCTGAGCAGATCCACACCCTCTACCGTTTGGACCGGGACACCATAATCGCCATTGTGGACATGACACATGCTGACCTCGTGAGCATGATAGATAGCCCAACCGCCATCCCACCCCTACTGAAGGTGGTGTCTGCACTCCACTTCCTGGCCACAGGCACCTACCAGCACACAGTGGGACAGTTGCATGGCATTTCACAGCCACTGTTCTCACGGACACTCTTCCAAGTGCACGATGCCCTCCTGAAGCACGCCGACGACCACATCACACTACCACGCACGTACCAGGAGATTACCAACGCAAAAGTGGGATTCCATGCACTTGGCGGCATCCCGGGTTGCATTGGTGCCATCGACTGCACCCATGTTGAATTGGTTGTCCCACATGCCATGGAGGTCCAGTACCGCAACCGGAAACAATTTCATTCAATCAATGTGCAAATGGTGTGTGACTCCAACAAGATATTTACGCATTGTTGTGCCAGATTTCCAGGATCTACCCATGATTCTATGGTCCTGAGGAACACAAGAATACCACGCTACATGGAGCGACACGCAGGGCACAGATCCTGGCTACTCGGTGAGTCTCATTCCATGCATGACATCGTGGCCCATTTGATGCGTCAATGACCTTGCAGGAGGGGGGGGGGGCTACTTAGCACTATCATTCCACTGACACCCTTTATTCGTCTCATACAGGTGATGCCGGGTATCCACTGAAGAGATGGCTCCTTACACCAATCCGGAACCCACAGAACGAGCATGAGGAGGACTACAACCATGCCCACTCACGTAGCCGTGTGGTCATTGAACAGGCATTCGGCCTACTGAAGGCTCGTTTCCGCAGCCTCAGCAGGTCTGGCGGGGCACTCATGTACAGCCATGAGAAGGTTTCTAAGATGGTCATGGCATGTGTCATGCTGCACAACATGTGCATACGTAGGAATGTGCCCATGCCCCCTGACGCTGTACTGCATGCACCTGAAGATGATGATGATGATGAGGGTGGGGATGTGGAGGCACCTCAAGGAGTCCATGAGGCACAGGATGCACGTGCAATCCGACAGAGCATCATAGATGCATGCTTCTAGCAACCACGCATGGTGCCTATTACACGGAAAGGGGACCTGTGGCACTGTGTGTGTGTAGTACAGGCACATTGTGGACTGTACGCCTATGAAGGCCTCGTACGCAAATATCAATGTCCACACATGTCATTGGATGATTATGAGATGCTGTATTGTTAATGTGATTTGATTTATACACCCTATGGACCCGCCACCCAGTGAAGCCCAACACACCCCCTCCACCCTACTACCTCCCCCCCCAACACCAGTGTCCAAATATGCATGCTGTCCGTGGTTGGACGCTATTGCAAGCCCCCTCTACGGGTATCAGGGGCACCCCTGCCCGTGGAGCGCAGGTTCCTGCCAGATCTGCGTTGGGGGCTGCCCTGGACGGAACTTGCCACGGATGATGTCTCTGCCTGCTCGCGTCCATGCATGTCTCTGAGGGTTTGTGAGAGCTCCGAGAGCACACGGCGCACAGCAGCAAGTTCAGCACAAACGTCTTTGGACGTCGCATGCAGTTCCCCCCTCAGGCTCTCGGTGCTTTTCTCCATTTGTGCTCTCAGGCTCTCGGTGCTTTTCTCCATTTGTGCTCTCAGGCTCTCGGTGCTTCTCTCCATTTCTCCCCTGAGGCTCTCACTACTTTTCTCTATTTGTGCCCTGAGTGTCTCGGTGGATGTTTCCATGGCTGCCCTGGAACCCCCGCATTCATTTGCATGGTCCTTGAGTAGCGTGGACACTTCCTGCTGTTGCTCGATCAGCAGGTCGAGGGACTGTTGCCTCTGCTGGGCCATGGACATTTGCGGTGGTGTGACAGGGGGGCTGCTCAACACATGTTGCCTTGGCACAGGACTTGTGGGGGTTGGCCAGTCGTCGTCTTCAGGGTGCCCCTGCGTGGTTTCGTCATGGTGTAGGGGATGGAACATGCAGGGGGATTGGGAAAGGTCATGGATGGTACCTACGTCGCCAGCACTGTTTTCCGTGTCGGAGCATGCTGGCATGACAGCTGTGTCACCTATGGTGCTGCTACCACCAGAGGCAGTGCCATCAGATACGTTCTTTGGGGGGACCTGTGGTGCTGGGGTTGTGGACTTGCTGGCTGCTGGGGTGCCTGTTGCAGTCCCCTCCAGTGTGCTGCCACTTGATTCCTGCTGCTGCCGTGTCTTGATCCTTGCACCTGAGGTGGAGGCTCTTGGGACGTTGGTCCTGGCCCTCTTTGCAGGCGTGCTGGTAGGGGTGTCCTGCAGCTCGTCGTTGGTATCGGACCCTGTGGTGGAGTAAAGAGGGGCGAGCGTTAGTTATGGGTCTGTCGGATTTGGAATGGCAACGTATCAAATGCATTGGGGTGGTACATGAGGCTGATTTGGGACTGGGCCTTGGAGGTGGTCTCATTTTCGTGTGGATTGAGGATGCATTCATTTGGCTGCCTGCAGTTAGGGGGTGCATGCTGCACATGTAGGGGTTGTTTATGGCATCTTGATTGATTTGTTTATTCATTCTGACTTTTAGAGGGCGCTGTCAGGGCAAAGTATGTATTGCACTATGGGGTCACATGGTACTGCACATGTTCGTGGTTTGTGGATTTCGCATTGTTTCTCTTGGCCAACCTACCTGATTCTCCGGATGTCGGCACTCCTTTCTCCATCCCTCCGACTCCCTCTATGCTCTCCATTCCTATGGTGGAGGCGCAGATTTCCTCCCAGGGGGTCAACTTGATGGGCGACTCTGAACCCCCCCCCGGTAGCTATGGCGATGTTCCTGTTCGCAGAAAGTATGCTGCGTACGCGGATCCGCAGGTCGTCCCACCGCTTGCGACATTGCTGTGGCGTGCGGGGTGTTGTCCCCACCGCACTTACGCGCTGTGCCACCAGGGCCCATATGGCCTTCTTGTTGGCAAGGGCCGTCCTGGTCATTTGACTGGAGAAGACGACGGCGGCATTTTCCTGGAGGGTCTCGGTGAGCACGGTCAGTTCCTCTCGGGAGAAGTGTACCTGCCGCTTGCGGTCACACGCTTTCTTGGCTACCTTTCCCATATTTATTTTTTTAACTGGGGTTGCTAACAGGTTGGGATGTGTGTCAGGGTCGGATTTTTAATGGTTGTGTTGGGATTCGGATTTTATAGTTGTGCGGCGTGCTGTTTCCCGTTCCGGCCACATGCTTTTACTTCCGTTTCCGTATATTTACGGTGGCCGTAATTTGCGGTGCCCGCTCGTTACGGTGACCGCTCATTACGGTGACCGCTAAGATGGGTGGCGGTATTGCACCTGGTGCAGCGTACGGCGGCGGTAAGGGCCGTTTTGGGGTCATTTCCGCCATCGCAGCCTTTCGGATTCCGCCATGGCGTAATGCTCGTGCCCGATGGGTCGTGATTAGCCGCACTTTGCTCCTTCGTGCAATGGCGGAAACGCTATTTACGCTGTTGCGGTCCGGTCAGTCACTTTCCGCCAGGGTCGTAATGAGGGCCATTGTCACTATTGGCATTATTATGGAGGTGACATTAAAAATGTGGTATTTTAAATACCATTGTGAGTTAGGATCACATAGGATAATACTGCCAGGGGGACGTAGAAAATACTTTTTGACAAGTACTTTTTTAAGTACCTCATGCCTGGAGTATCCCATGCGATCCTGACTCATAATTAGGTGTTGATTGAACACTAATAGCTAATTAAAATATCAAGTTTTTACTGTTGCCACCATCCTCATAATGGAGCACTGAAACAATAAAAAATCTCACACTATTTTGCCCCGCCCTGCGAGTGCAGAGAATGAGACACCTAGGTTCATTGCTGGAAGGACACTTCACAAAGAACGCTGAAGAGTGGTGGCAACAGTTGTTCGCCGGGGTGAACAAAAAACTAATTTTTGCACTGACATTTCTTTTGGCCGACATAGAGAGAAGTCTGGAAAACACAGACTGTAAAGAACCAAGAGACGGACTCAGTGTGTCTCTCGTTAGTACAGCACTTACAGGAATAACATAAGCCAACAACAAAACGGCTTGACATATTTAAGAGATAAAGTGCAGCGATAATACACACTGATTATGATACTGACATTAAGTGATTTTTGTGGAAAGATGTGAAGTTTGTACTTCTTTTTTCTTATTTTCTTTGTTTTTTTTAAAAGGTTTGTATAAGCCAATAAAAAAATTTAAAAAAATAATGGAGCACTATATGATGGTGGAATAGTAACTTACTATAATGAGACAAAAAGGGGTCAGCGAAAGCAAGATATATGCAGTAGTTGGAAACCACAAGATAATGATTGCGCAAAACACAAAGTGAATAGTTACAAAAACAGAAAAACTTTAATCAATGTTTATGTAAAAAACTACAATTACCATTTAGTGGCTAAAAATCACTCACAAGATGACAAAGACAAATTCATGATTCACAAGAGTTCAAAAATAAATGGCTCATATACAGTACAAATAAAGTGCAAAGAAAAAGATTTCTGACTAAAATGCTAAAAATCTCAAAATGCAAAGTCTTGAAATTGACTATTTTAGAAAACCAAATTACTCATCTTGGTATGTGTTTAATAACAGATCACACAGTGTTATAGTACAAGGGCCATCTCTCAACATGTTTCTGTTCTTAGACCAAACAAATGAATGTTTGAACTTTCCTTAGGAGCTGGTGAAGATGGTCATTCTAATTCCAACTGTCTCACTATCCCTAGATTTAAGCTATCAAAGGTTGGCGGCTGTAGCTTCCCCGTCATGGCTGCTCAACTTTGGAACTCCCTCCTACACACCATCAGAGAAGATCAACCATACCTGAAATTCCGATGCAACTATATAAACTGGCTCAAGTCCTCGGACCTTTAGCCCCCTTCATGGCACCCTGCATTGTAACAATGCTTTCACTTATTGTATATATTTGATTTTCTTGCCTGTAGTACTTCCACTGTGTAACAATGTATATTTTTGATTTGTCTATGTCCTGTAATTACCTGATTCTGTAACTGGTGAACTTAAGCTTTGCATATCCTGTAACTGTTGCGCCCTGATACCCTTGGGTCTGGTGTGCATTAGAAATGAATAAACAAACTAACAAACAAACAAACTCTTTCTAATCGGGAACCTTTTAATGGTTTATTAAGCGAGCTCTAATGTGCTGGCAGAGCTTTATGTCTCGAGCGACACTTGAGACTTCCCATACTGCAAAATACCCAAAAAGACAATGTCATAGCCATTAGTGCTATATATGCTTAATGGAAGCATAATAAATACACTTCCCCATGCCCCCAGTAAGGCAGAGAGAAATTTATTATTTAATTACCTCTCTTAGGTCAGGGGGGAGGGCATTCCACTGGGTAGCAGCAATTGCGAGGAAGCTTGACCCTCCTCCCCTAACTCTGTTTACCCTGGGTGGAGCAAGGTGGTTTGCATAGGAGGATCTTACTGGTCTGGTGGATTTAGATCTTACAATGTTCTAGGACAGTTATTTTGGAGCAGTGATGGATAGGCATTTGTGCGTGATGGAGAACATTTTGAAGATGATCCTTTCCCAAATGGGGAGCCAATGGGCTTTTTTTTGAATGGCTGAGATATACTCTTTTTTGGAAATGTTTAGGGCAGCTCGCATGGCGTTATTTTGAATTACCTGAAGTTTGGTTAGGTTCTGTTTGGAAGTTGCTGTGAAGAGGACATTGCAGTAGTCCAGTCTCGCTCCAGTAATCGCTCTGGCGATGGTTAGGCAGCTGATCAGTGAGAGGAAGTGTCTAACTGCATTGATACGTTTCGTTGTGTATGCAGAAGAAGAGGCGATTGGTTTAACTTGTTTGGTGAGTGAGAGAGTGGCATCTAGGTGAAACCCTAGAGTTTCTTGAGCATGGCCGGTGATCTGACTAGTAGCAACTCAGTTTTTTCATCATTCAGGCATAGAAAGTTTGAGGCCATCCACGTCTGGATGGTGGTATAGATTGTGTTGATAGTAAGGGAGTCTTTGTGGTGGGAGCCTGTCAGTGGGAGGAGGATTTGAGTTTTGTCAGTGTAATTGGTGTAGGAGCTGTCCTGTGAGTCAAGGAGGTCGAAGTGGGGCTTGGTGAAGATATTTTAGAGTGAAGGAGATACAGAGGAACCTCTGGGGACACCACAGGGAATGGGGATGGGGTGAGGGCTTTCGCTGTGTCGAGGAAGTCTCTCATGGCCCTGTTTTCCAGGAAGGAGGCTATTCATGAGGTCACTTCATTGGAGAAGTTGGCTGAGGCTGTGAGGTGGTGGCATAGTGTGGTGTGGTCTACCAAGTCAAAAGCTGCCGGTAGATCCAGGAGGAGGAGGAGGGCAGGTTTCCTCGTCTTTGAATGAATCAATTTGGATTTTAGGTCTAGGAAAGCTGACTCTGTTCCATCACCCAGGCGAAAGCCAGATTGACGCATACCTAGGATGTGAAATGTTTCTAGATAGGCCTGTATTTGTAGATACACTGCTCTGTCAAGGATCTTCAGCAGGAATGGACTGTGGTGATAGGTCTGTAATTGTTAGGGGAGATGGGGTCTAGGGAGGTTATTTTTTAGCAGGGGGAGAACCCATGATTCTTTCAGGCTGGCCGGAACCAAGTTGGATGAGAAGGAAGAGTTTATGAACCTAGTCAAGAACGGAACTACTGATTCCGTGCCCTCTGTGATTATTGTGGCTGGGCATATGTCGCCTTTGCATTTTGAAGGGTTTAGGTTTTTGAGGATATTCACCACTTCTACTTCAGATACTTCTCTGAAGTTGAAAGCTGCTGTGGAATGAGTTCTCAGCGGGCTGTCTAGCATGCGGGCAGGATTCATAGATGCCTGTTTCTTTTCAATTTTCTGTTGTAGGGAGATTATTTTAGCTTGCATCGCATTTTGGATTCTAATACACCAAGTCTCGTCTTTGGAGATGGTGCTTGGCAGCAGGGCTGGGGTTTCCAGTTCTCTGTGGATTTTAAATAGTTGGAATGAGTTGGAGTTGGTCTTGGCTATCCTCGCTTTTAGGTCGCTGCTTTTGCTTTTATGACGGCCTGTTTGTATTCCTTGGCTAATGTGGTGAAGGTGGTCTTGGTGAGGTGAGTGGGGTCTTTCTTCCAGAAGTTTTCTGCCTGTCTTTTTCTAGAGCATAAGACTGAGATGTCTGCGGTGAACCATGAGTTAATGGGGCTATTGGCTTGGCTTTTCTAGGGAGAAACGGGGCCACCAAGTTCATTGCATCGGTAAGAGTGCCAGAGTAGAGGTCCGCCATAGTGATGGGTTCAACTGAGCTAGGGTGTTCCCGGTTCAGGGGTGAGAGAAGGGGGAGATGGAATCTTTGGTGATATTCTTGGAGCTGCGGGCAAGTGTAACTGGTAGGCTTGGAGAATCTGCAGTGTGTTGTTTCTGCAAACAGACAGTGAAGCAAAGGATATGATGGTCCGACCAAGGGCAGGGGGAGTTGGCTGTGATGGTGATCTGGCTAGTCAATTCAGCCACCCAGTCCAGTGATCTTCCTTTGATGTGGGTGGGGTCGGTGACTCGGAGTATAAAGCCTAAGTCTGTGAGGGCGTTAGCTACAGCAGTGGCAGCTAAGTCAGACGGGTCATGGAGTTCTAGATTGAGGTCACCTAGGAGTATGATTTTGGATGAGTGTTTAATGTTGTTGGTGATATCTTCCTCAAAGGCTGTGGGGGTGCCGGTAAATGATGTGTATAGTAGTAGAGTCCGTGGGGGAGGACATGAGCTTAGTTGACAGTACTTCACAGTTGGTTTCCATGGAACTAACAATGGGGCTGATTTGTAGGGTTTTTCTGTAGACGAGGGAAACACCTCAGCCTCTCGTTACGGTTCTGTCACACCTGAGTTCGGTGAAACCCTCCGGGAGGGCTAAAGAGAGAGCTGACCCTGAGGCTTGATGAAGCTAAGTTTCTGTGATTGCAGTATGTCAAGTTGATTGGTAGTGATTAGGTCATTGATGTCTAAGGCATGTGCAGGTAGGAACTTGCATTAATGAGGGCTCCACGGAGGATGAGGGGGTGCAGCTTAGTTAGAATGGGTGCGCTCTCGTTCAAAGGGGTCAGAGTGGAGGCTTTTCATTTTCTATGGTTCCTACTGTTTGGAGGGACTGTCTTGTAGCTAGCTGGTGATGTGAGCCTATCAGGGCTTTTCATGTTATGGTTGGGCGGTGAGTTATGTGATGGGTGGGCAGTGCCTGCAGGTGTTGCTCTTCCTGCATGATGTGTGTCCCACAGGTCGTGTCCTTGGGTTGTGAGGTCAGGGTGTACAAGCTGCTCTGAGATAGTTTAGTTTTAGTTTGTGGTAGTGGGAACATGGTATGGGTTCTAGCACTGAGATGTAGATACCTGGTGGAGGTGGAGGCAGGGCGGGCGGGAGTGCTATCTCTCAAAGGTCACATGCCCAATCTGCTGTTTCTGTGCATTGATGTTGCTGGGATGGAGTGCACGGGATTCATTTGTGAGTGGGATGTGGAACGTGCCGGTGAGTTGTGCGGGGGCTGATGCGGTGTGTTTTGGGGAGTGAGGGGGCCAGTGGAGTCTCTCGTTTGTTGAGAGGGGAGGGGCAGTTCTGACGATTGCTGTGTACTTTTGCTGGGATTTCAGTGGGGGGTCTGTCTGTGCGGGGACCACAAAGTGCACAAACATACAATGTTGTTTAGGGTTATGGGCAGGGTGTGATGTGTGTTGCTGGTCGCTGGGGGCCTTTTTGGTTGCAGTCTGTGCACTGTTTCATAGCCTTTCACTGCGAGCGGGATAGTGTATATTCATGCCACTTGTGGGGGGCGCTGTGCTCCAGAGTTAGCAGGGCTTTCACGGGGAGATGCACTGCACAAGTTTCATCTGCTTGTGCTTTTTGGGTGAGCACTGGCCAGGATTGGGGTAGTGCTGCTGTGGGTTTGCTTTGCTTCCGATCATGCAGGTTTCATGGCGTTGTGAACGCTGGGACTCGGGGGATGAAGGGAGTCGGGCAGGGGATGGGGTAATGGCGGGGGCATGGGAATCGCACTAGGCCATTGTACAGCTCAAAGAAGGCGCCGTCAATACAAAAACGTACCTCAGGCTTACCTTTAAGTAGAGGTGTGATGGCTGCTACTGCTTGCTGCTGATGGATTCCTGGCAACGGCGGCGAGCAGCAGAGAGCGGCTGTGAATTCAAGTGGTCTTATGGTACGGCCTTCAGAGACGGCTGGCTGGGCCATCCGGCTCAGATGAGCCAATCCATTTGCATGTTGTGGAAGCCTATCAGAAGGCTCGGATACTTTTGGTGCAGCAGATGCGGGCATCGCTATGCCGGCAGCGGCCATCTTAGCATGGGTTGCCGGTCCAGGCATTAGGATTGCATCTACAGACATCTGGGGGTGCTGGGGTCATGGGGGCATCTGGGGTCACTGCGTGGCAGGTTTCTCTTTGTGCAAACACAGGAAAAACATCCTAGAAGAGATTCATAGCTACGTCTGTGAATACACCGAAATGTGTATTGGAGAAAACCATATATTTTAAATTAATTTGCAACAACTACCATCCGGGAGAGCCAGGGGTCCCAACTATCATATAAGGTCTGATGGTAACTGTCCTTATGACTTGCTTTGCTGGACAATGTTGTAAAGGACTATTTCGGGTTCCAAATGGTGCTGACAGTGTTTTCTTTATTTGTGACTGCTATTCAATGTAGCATTAAGTCTGTAGTTGTGAGACAGAAGGATGCTCTAATTTCAATACAAAGTTGGACACCAGAGTCAGAAATGTAAGATTACCAATTTAGTGTGCCCCTTCAAGCGCTGAAGCTTGTAAGCAAATCTCAGCTGGAGGAGCGAGGGGGAAAGGCTTGGATGCATTGTGGACACTGTCGTCCCAATTGCCAGTGTTACACGGTTGTCGGTGTCTCATAAAGGAGGCATGCATATTAGCTCAAGAGGTGATGGCTGGAAGGTTTAGAATAAATCTTAACCTCTGGCATTGCTCTGGGCAACCCTCCTGACCATGAATCTTCGCCTGCCAAGCCATTACAAAAGGGGAAAGACCATATGCAAATCAGGCTTGGTCCCACCCTCAAAGGCGTAGTCCAGTCCAAACTGTTAGGTCACATCCCTTCTGCACGAGACCACAAGCATCCCCAGGCATGTTTCAGCCTTGTTGGGCATCATCAGTGAGGAGTAGCTTGGGTCTCTAGGCCCAGCAGGCACAGGACCCATCTCTGGGCATACCCGTCCCACTCGGGGTGACAATAGCAAAAGAGGTGATGGCTGGAAGGTTTAGAATAAATCTTAACCTCTGGCATTGCTCTGGGCAACCCTCCAGACCATCGTTCTTTGCCTGCCAAGCCATTACAAAAGGGGAAACACCATATGCAAATCAGGCTTGGTCCCACCCCCAAGGGGGTAGTCCAGCCCGAACTGTTAGGTCACATCCCTTCTGCACGAGACCACAAGCATCCCCAGACATGTTTCAGCCTTGTTGGACATCATCAGTGGGGAGTAGCTTGGGTCTCTAGGCCCAGCAGGCACAGGACCCATGTCTGGGCATACCCGCCCCGCTCGGGGTGACAATAGCAATAGAGGTGATGGCTGGAAGGTTTAGAATAAATCTTAACCTCCTGCATTGCTCTGGGCAACCCGCCAGACCATCGTTCTTTGCCTGCCAAGCCATTACAAAAGGGGAAACACCATATGCAAATCAGGCTTGGTCCCACCCTCAAAGGCGTAGTCCAGTCCAAACTGTTAGGTCACATCCCTTCTGCACGAGACCACAAGCATCCCCAGGCATGTTTCAGCCTTGTTGGGCATCATCAGTGAGGAGTAGCTTGGGTCTCTAGGCCCAGCAGGCACAGGACCCATCTCTGGGCATACCCGTCCCACTCGGGGTGACAATAGCAAAAGAGGTGATGGCTGGAAGGTTTAGAATAAATCTTAACCTCTGGCATTGCTCTGGGCAACCCTCCAGACCATCGTTCTTTGCCTGCCAAGCCATTTCAAAAGGGGAAACACCATATGCAAATCAGGCTTGGTCCCACCCCCAAAGGGGTAGTCCAGCCCGAACTGTTAGGTCACATCCCTTCTGCACGAGACCACAAGCATCCCCAGACATGTTTCAGCCTTGTTGGGCATCATCAGTGAGGAGTAGGGTGGGTCTCTAGGCCCAGCAGGCACGGGACCCACGTCTGGGCATACACGTCCCACTGGGGGTGACAATAGCAAAAGAGGTGATGGCTGGAAGGTTTAGAATAAATCTTAACCTCTGGCATTTCTCTGGGCAACCCTCCAGACCATCGTTCTTTGCCTGCCAAGCCATTAGAAAAGGGGAAAGACCATATGCAAATCAGGCTTGGTCCCACCCCCAAAGTGGTAGTCCAGCCCGAACTGTTAGGTCAGCATCTGTCTTGCTGGTTGGGTCTCTTGCTGTTCCCTGTTTGCGCATCCATAGTAACCGAGTATCAATGCTCGCATTTAGTAATGTAGAGTCCTTTTATGCTGTTTACTCTCTTAGAGTACTAAGCCCCTGTCGGCCATCTTGGAATGAAGTTATTAAAGTGTAACAGAGTGTGGAAAGTATCAACTAAGCAATATATGGTTATGCATATATGCAAATGGAGCTTTATATCATTATATCAATCTGTATGATGAACTACTGGTCGTGCTGCAGAGAAGGACTGACGTCCCTATCTAATGAGGCCACAGATAACCTAAACGTGGTGGGACAGGTAGTATAGAATGGGGTAAGTTACAAAATCTTATCTCCATTGTCAATAGGTAGCCACATCATTTGATTCTATGCCACTCCATAGCCTTATTAAGACCTATCGAATTGCTTTGGTCAAGAAAATGTGCTCTTGTTCTCTTTTGAAGAGTTTTTTTACCATGGGTGCTAGATCAATTGTATTTCTTTGGCAGCTACGGTGTTCGATTATCCTTGTTTTTACTTTCCGCTTAGTTTTACCTATGTATTTGAGTCCACAGGGGCAGATGATCATGTATACCACATAATCTGTATTGTAGTTGGAAAAAGTGCTTTATTACTATTTGCCTTAACAGACCAATGTCCACCGTTTTAGATTTGGTAGTTAATTTGCATACTCCACATTTCCTGCATGGATAATGTCCAACAATGGGGTTGAAACCACATGTCGATATGGCAGATGGAGCAATATTTATCATTCCTTGGAGTATGCTTTTGCTGATGAGATTACAAATGAATGTGCTCTTGCGGTATGCGAAAATGGGTTATTCCAGACAGTTTTCACCCCGTTCTAGTATTTTCCAATGCATGTTAATGATATTACGAATCTTTAAACTCTGTTTAGTAAATGTTGTAAACTGTAAAAATTGGTGAGATAAATGCCTAATCTAAACGTAAGTCTAAGATGGGAGCAAGATGCTACCATCAAATAATAATAATACAGTTCAAGTGGAGTCTAGTCAAATAAAAAGGGCCTATACTAAAAAAAAGAAAAAACTATTGCCAATCATTACCGCTATGCTACAAAACTAGTAATGTTCACAAGAAAAGAAAGAAGTGTTCACAAAATGATAAGTCCGGATGTTATGGCCGGGGTCTCCCTTCCCACTTTTTTAGCATGGGACAAGGTGGGACACTTGAGCACAGCACACTCCTGGGCTTCTCTGGCACAAGTTTACAGTACCTTTTCTCTATATCAGGGCCTTCTGTGCCCAAGTCTCTTCTCATGCAAAGTCTCTTGCTTCAGAGGGCCTGATATGTCATAAACAACAAACAAAAGTTCCTCCTACTAATCTTCACGCCAGGTGATTACCCTTCAGCCGGGCTCCGATTCTTCTCTCAGCGTTAGCCTCTCAAAGTAATTGCCAATTTAAACAGAGGCTTCCGAAGGCGATCAAGTCTTGCTGGGTCACTCTGTTATTTTAGGGCAAGAGCGTGCTTCGCAATATCCCAGTTCACACAGCATTCCCCTCAGCCGGACGCAAAAGCCAGTTTCACAATTTCCACAGTTCACAATTTCTTAATCTCATCAGAAAGTGGGAGCTTTCTCTTGGCTTCCTTCCATTGGGTTCACATTTGCCACAGTTCACATTTCAACAATAAGACATTCCAGACCCCTTAGGTTCTTCCCTTTACCCAAGTCCGGGCTTCAGCCCACAGCCAGGCTTTGTCTTAAGCCCCAAGACAGGAATTCTCTTAAGCCCCCAGTCAGGCTTTCCCTTAAGCTCCCAGTCAGGCTTCACACAGTTCTTTCATCACAATGAATGTGCAGGCATCCCTCAGTTGGGTTCACATGTGCCTCCACTACGTGCCAAAGACTTTCGACTGTACAAGGGGTTTGACTTGACCCTTGTATGACCACTTTCACAGCTTGCACCAGCCTCCCGTTAGGCCTCCTGGTATTTGTAGTTTCCACACTCTTAGTTCAATACATTTTCCTGGTTCAGGAGAGGAGGCACCAGCCAGAGACCTTCAAATGAGCGCCCATGTGGCACCAGACCATGCTGTCTCTGGTCCAAATTTCACCCACAAAGTTCAGCAGGGTCTCTCTCTGCTGGGCTCAGACCCCTCTTAGGGTTCCCAAAGGGCTTCCTTCTTCCGGGCTTGGACCGTGCTCCCAAGAGTTATCTCCCAAAACTCCACAAGGGTCTCCTTCTCCCGGGCTTGGACCCATCTGCAAGGTTCCTAAAGGGCCTCCCTCTGCCGGGCTCAGACCCTCCTACAAAGCTCACAAGGGTCTCCCTCTGCCGGGCTCGGACCCCTCTCAATATTTCAAAGTTCACAATCTTCAAAAAGTATGATTTTGGACTCCCAGCCCAAAGAATGCACTTGTGATCATTTTGGTCCCACTTCACAGCTCCCCAAAATGGCATTCCATGTTTTGGGAGCTCTAGGAGCCACAAGGGGGATGTTTCACTGAGGTCAGGGTCTTACCTCCTGCCCCTCATGTACCTGGGTTTGCCTGTCTGGCCTCAGAGGAGGAGTTCTGCTATAGGTACCGCCAGTCAAGCCCAGCTGCCCCTGGTCTTGCCTTCTGGAACTACAGCCTCCTCCTCCACACTGCAGTCTCATCTCAAATAATAGGGCCAGTGTTTCAGTGGTTTTCTCCTCCTCCAGGTCATCCAGGTCTTCTGCAGCTCACTAGGGCTTTCTCCTTCTCTCCGGCACCTTCCAGCATACCTGACTCACAAATAGTGTGCTTTACTGCTCCGCTTTTTAGGCTGCCTGGGAGAGACAAGTGGAGTCAGGTGCGAGTAATTAAAGAGGGAGGCCTGAATTAGCCTGGCCTCATTAATGGGACAGTCTGCTGTAGAAAAGGGAGGGTCTGTTTTCTGTGTCTGTGTTTCCATGTTGATAATCTTCATCCTCCCAATCTCTTTCCTTCTCGTCTCAATGACTTTAGAAAAGAACAGAGGGGAGGAATTATGGGGATTGCAGTTTTCAGTAGTAAGTTTAGGAAAATCCGGAAAAAGACTGTTGAGAAAGAGGGGTAGTCCTGTTGCTCACGGTGAGTTGTCCGTGAGAAAGTGTCTGTGTCAGGAAGGGGGAGGGGTTGAGCTTCTAAATATTCTACTGGGTAGGATGAGGAAAAGGTGTTATAGGGAAGAGGGTACCGCGTCTCACTCTTCAGTGTCCCACTTCCACTCCCCGAGGCCCCCTCATCCAGGTGATCCTTCCGCACTGGTCCACCCCCAGGAACTGGATCCAATAGTGATGGCCGTGTCCTGACCACCTGGACAACAGATCCCCGGGGACTAACGGGTGAGACACCTTCCATGTGGAAACACAAACTAGACGGTTGTCGGCTGTCTTTTTGGGATTGTTGTCTAGGAGGGCTTCTCAGTGATTGTTGTATGCCCTTTTGGCTTCCCCTTTAACCAGTTTTTTAAGGTACCCTCTTTCTAGTAGTTTGGAAGATAGCACCGTCACC
Organism: Ambystoma mexicanum; assembly: GCF_040938575.1. Classification (NCBI taxonomy): domain Eukaryota; kingdom Metazoa; phylum Chordata; class Amphibia; order Caudata; family Ambystomatidae; genus Ambystoma; species Ambystoma mexicanum. The sequence goes on along the minus strand of NC_090937.1, from coordinate 1,090,911,773 downwards.
TTGTTTTCAAAGGCATCTTTGGTGCTACTTTACTTCTCTTAAGGTGTAAAAATTGTCCAAATGGCAGGTTATCTTTCCAATGTTTCCCTTGATGACTAGTATATTCTAAAAGAGAGTCTTTGTCTGTTGATTTATGGTAGGGTTTGACCAATAGGTGTCCATCCTGGTGAAAGATGGTTATGTCAAGAAAGTTGGAGTACCCATTACTCTGTTTTTAGTGAACTTAAGATGGTGGATTTGATTGTTAAGACATTCAAAGATGGTGTTAGCAGTCTCAAATGTCCCTTGCCAAATAACAAGGATGTCATTGATATAGCAGGTCCAGTGTTTGTTCTGTGATTTATAAGGGTTAAAGTCAGCGTAGATCTTGTTTTTCTCAAAGCTTTCAACATAAAGTTTTGCCAGCCTTGGGGCCATAGTGGGCCCCATAGCCATGCCTTCAATTAGTTGATAGAAAACCCCCATGAATTCGATATAGTTCTGGGTTAGGGCAACCTCAGCGCACCACATAATGAAGGAATTGGGTAAAGGGTCACCATCAGTTCTATTCCACAGTACCTCTTCTATCACCTCCAACGTAGCTTGCTGGGGATTGCTGGTATAGAGTGAAACTATATCTAGATTTATCAACAAATTGTTGTTAGGGTCAAATTCCAGATGTTCAAACTTATTGATGGTTCCAATAGTATCTTTGAGATAAGAGGCCATGTTGATGACAAAACCCTTAGGATAATGGTGAGCAAACTGAGATAGGGGATCTAGGACAGAATGGATCCTTGCTACCATCCAGGTGGATTATGCATAGTTTTGTGGATTTTCAGAAGGCAGTAAAAAGTAGGAATACTGGATTCCTCATTAATCAGACAGTCAGCTTCTTGCTTTCTGATCCAACCTCGTTGTTCAGTTTTAGTGGCTTTTAACTCTCTATTTTTGAGGAGGGCCTTAGTGGGGTCCTGAGGTAGTATTCATTAATGTAGTCCTACCCGGTGAGGATAACAATGCCCGCACCTTTTTCCACTTTTTTACCACTATCTGTTCATTCATAGCCAAAGATTTAATCGCTGGTTTTTCTGCATTACTAAGATATTAAAAAACCTTTCCCCTCAAGGATTCTACCCGCTCTATGTCAGCCAGAACTTTGTGTTTAAATACTAAGGATTCTGGCGAATGGGTGTTGGATGGTGGACTACCATCAATGTCGCTGCATAGTCATTGCTAAACGATAACATTCTATCTTCTTCCATTGTATCCTATGACAGTTGGGGATTTGCAAATGAATACTAAAAAAAGTATCACTACTTAAACTTCCCGTGACCAATCGTCCACTATAATATCAGGAAATAAAAGAGGGAAATCCGGGACGCACCAGTACCTTAGTATGTGCAGGCTTCACCCCACCCGGGAATCAAAAACTATATTGAGACAAAAAGGGGTGAGGGACACTACAATTGCCACTTTGTGGCTAGAAATCACTTACACAATGACAAAGACAAATTCATGATTCACAAGAGCTCAAAAATTCATTGGCTCATAGAAAATACAATTAAAGTGGAAAGAAATGGATTTCTGAATAAAGTGCTTTAGTGGCTTAAAATGCAAACAGTTCTGAAATTGACTGTTTTAGAAAACCAAATTACTCATCTTGGTCTGTGTTAAGTTATCAGATTTTGAACTTAAAGTTAGGACAGAGACCCTTGTTGAATACAAGGGCCATCACTCAACATGTTTCTATTCTTAGACCCAATGAATGGTTGAACTTTCCACAGCTAGTAATTTATAGAGTTAGTGCGCAGTGTGTCTTTGCTTTTTCAATGCCCTAGAGCTTTAATTCAGCGTGCAGTAGAGACATCTGATGCACATCTAAAAAAGATAGTGGACCAAAAATTAGCTCAAGACTCACAGAAGTTCTTGGATGCTCCATAACATATTTGGCGGTGGAGAAAATGATCACTTAATTTCATGTCAGGAAAAGTGTCAAGTCTGGATGATACCGGCCACCACTTGATGGAAGACGTTTATGAAATAGTAAGTGCTGCAAATGTCCTCTCTATAAGCTGATTATGATAATGGATGCAATGATTGTCCTCTGACCCTTAATTGGTCAATAGTATTTCTGTTCATTTAGGAGTTTAACGTTTCCTTAAAAGTCATCACTAAAAGGTTAGTAGTGAGGGCCTCACTTGTTGGTGCAAGGTAGCTTAGATTCATAATGGCCCAATAACTACACGTGATTACTCTGCCACTTGATTCATGTAGCCAGCAGCATTCAAGTACAATCGGCATAGGTAGCTTTGGATTCTGACAAAGCCTTTCCTTGTGCTGTAATGTTGTGTTATGTTATGTTGAGCGTGCATAAACAAAATATGGCAGTTACTTAGGGAAGAGTAATGCTATCAGTCGTCTCCGAAGCAAAGGGTCATTTTGCATTAGTCTGAGTGGGAGAAGCTACGAGTTCTGCAGGGCAGGTGCCACATTTCAAAAGCCTTTCCTTCCTGCCATTGTCATGACATCAGTAGCTCTTCAAAATATGGTATTGAGCAGAGTACAGAGCCCTACTTTGTCTGCTGGTGTGGGCCTATCTGTGCTGTTGTTTACATGTCCTTTATAGAGGAGAAATATAGTAGTTGTGTCTGGTGGTGTGAGTCTGGAGTAGATGTTAAGCGCATATCTGAGGGGTAATGGCTGTGTGGAGTAATGTCTGCGATAGTTGATGTCCGGCTGCATATCAGTGCATCTACTCTACTATTTATTGGTGAGGCTGCGTGTGTTTGTCAGGGGATGCTTTTTATGCCATGCATGTGATGTAATGGAATGCTATCTCGCTGAGTAGTTAGCGGATGCAGTCGATGACTTCAAGCTAACAGCCCCAAGGTGAGCCCACCACTGAGGCAATATTATTGCGGGTGTAGTTGCTTGAGTTCTGTTCCTTTTTGACTGGCTCCACTGCTCTCTGATGCCCGTTGTTAGCATCATTGAGGGGAACACATCCTTCAGTGTACCATGGGGTGCCCATCCTGGAGAACTCTCTGGTAAGGATTATTGCAGTCCCTCTGTGTCAGGCTGCTAGGTAGGTAACGCTGTCATGTCTTCAGCAAGAGTCCGTGGTGTGGCCTGTGAGAGGAAAAGGTCCCGGTATTGCTGGCAAGGAGATGTGTTGCAATGTAAGGCCCAGCGTTGGAGCTCTATGCACTGCAGTGTCCGAAACAGGAATGATGATCTTGACGACTGTCAAATGTGGGTTCTCCTCTTCTGTGGAAGCTCCCCTCATGTTAGGTCCAAATCTGGGGAACTTGGTTCACTTGCAACCTTTAATGCAGGGTTGGGTGTGTTGTTTTGTCTGGTTTCTGTTGTGTCTGGTATAGGATAGAGGCTGCAATGAGTGAATTTCATTGTGGTAAAAAGCAATGGGCCTTTGGTAGCAGCATGGTGATGGGTAAAGTCTGTAGTGGCAGTGATAATATGGCACCTTTAAAGAAATTGTGTACTGATGACTGGGAGATGGGCTCTTTGAAAGGTCATGTGGCAGTTTGTGTGTGCTATGCGTGCAGCACCTTTTGCCACCGGATGAGGAAGTAATCGTAGGCAACATCCCAGGCAAATGCATGGAGGGTGGCACACTTCGGCATCATGGACGTTGTGCCCCCAGGCCAACACTTCAAGAGTTTGATCCTGAACTGATGACTTTGAAGTAAGAGTTAAGGTTTCTTGCAGCCAATTAAGCTTAATAGTGTGCTTTAGTGTCAATGAGTTTAGTTTGGCTTCTAGTATAGTGTAGTGGTGGGAGGCTGTATGCATTGTGTGATGTGTGTTGCTTGGTTATGGATGGAGTGTTGGGGTAACAGGTGTGTCATCATTGTGACATTATGATATTGTTTTCCTTCACAGGTGGTCTCCTGTGGAAAAGTGAAGAATGTTTCCTTTGAGTTATGTTTCAGGGTTATGTTGAAAGGGATAGTTACTCTTCTTCAATGTTTAACTGGTTACCCTTTTCCATTGTTCCTCTGTGTTTCAATTGCCAATCCTTTTTATTATTGGATGGCTTCACTTAGGGTTGAGGGTGATGATATTCCTGTGTTTTAGGGAATGACAGATTCCTTTGCTTACATGTGTATGTCATAAGTGCTCCGTTATGGCTGCTAGTGCAGTACTGTGTTTCACGTGTGTGGGTGTGCTCACAATGTGTGTTGTCATTGAGCTGTTGCTGTGCATGGTTTCAGCTTGTTTTGCATGCTAGTTCTACTGGTTCTTGATGGTCCTGTTGATAAAATCAAACTCTGTGCTTGAATCTCGGTGAAGTTAGTTTGGTTTATCTTTAATAGCAGTACTGTGAAGGGAACAAAGGTACAAACAATACACAATACTTCAAAACTCACGACCCTGTTTTACCAAAGCCCTCTGTACATCAACATAGGCAGACTTTTCAATAGCTTCATTCAAATGCGACCAGTAGAAGATTTCATGACTTCATTAAGGAAGGATTTTACTCCTTCCAAGTAGCCCAATGAGCCTTTACATAAAGGCAGACAAGCGTTGGTCTTCCACGGTGACGCCTACTACCTTTAAGAGATATCAAATCAGATGTGCACTCGCTCAATTAAGACTCATACTCCCTTATCAACACTTAGCCTGAAGTGAGGTTGCAGATATGTGTGCTGAAGCATCAGGAAGCAAGCATGTAAATAAAATATCACTTTTGTGGGCCCGGTCTCTCTTCTCCATTCTGACTGTAAAATAATTCAAAATGTAGCCTTTTAAGCTACACCAGGAGTGTGTGAATGAGTACAAGGCCATGTTTTTTGCTAGAAAACACGTTTCTCATTTTCCATATAAATTCACATATGGTTGCATTTCCTATTCACATTCCTTTAACCAACCTTTTGCATGTAACATCATTTTTCCTACACATTCCTGTGCACCGGGAGTTGTCGCTATGGTGCTCCTTTGTTATGATGGAGTGTCTGGTGTCACCTTCTTTGGTGTTCGCTTTAATCTAGTAGCACTGTGTTTGCTGTTTACTGCTCTGCGTAGTGACCTGCTGTTGGTGTGGGTTTGCACATCTCGTTGTGTGAGCGGGTGCGCTTGTGTGCTGGTTGCTTGCTCAGGGACGTCTTTGAATCAGTTATTCTGCATAGTTTGTGCAGTGTTGGAGTCTAGCTCTTGACATGTGGTTTCATCTTTCCTGTTCGCAGCATCTCTGTCCCAGGGATGGGTGGTTGAGGTGCCTACAGGTGGTTTATGACCCTGTGGGTGAGCCACCTCCATTTTTGGAGCAACCTCTTGTCCGGGGATAGAGTTGTGGGAATGAGTTGTCTTGCAGGTGTGCCTTTGCCATGTTTTTGTGGATTCAAGATCGGACCCGGCATGTCCGGTCTCCGTGCTAGTATGAGGTGTCTCCAAGCGGATTGTTGACACTGTTCAATGTCTCTTTCCTTTTGTGGTGGGTCACTTTATCTACTAGATATTTCGAGTGGGAATCAATGTAGGTTGTATTTATGTGAAATGTATAATTGTGAACAATATTGCTGATGGAATCATGGAGCCAAATGAAATATATGTTGCTGCCATGGTATAGAGTCCAATAAACAAGGGTAAATCTGAAATCATGCCCAACAACAATACCGCATAAATCCACAGCTAGGGAAAGGCTCATTGACAATTATTTTTATTAATATTTATATGCCGCCTGCCTTGAGCACAACATGATATTGGGCCCAGGTGTGGCCACTTTCTCTGTTCTTTTGCAGTGAAATCCTTTGCCCTTTTCCCAATGTAATAATGGAGATTTTGCCCATTGCCGCTTTTACACACACATGTAAGGGTTCTGACTGATAAATGCCCAATGTGTGGTGTTGCTAAGGAGACAGTTTTACATTTTCTTTTCCTCTGCACGTCGACTCTGCGGTTAAGGCGGATGCATCTGAGACCTCTCCTGTTGGAGGCCGGTATTTACTCACTTGGACCTGCACTATTATTTTTAACTCAATGTTCTAATCCTTCAGTGTTGTCTGATGTTGCTTGTAATTTGCACAGAGCCTGGTTGCTGAGGAGAAAGATATTGACAAAGTGATGATGTCCTTCGCCAAATTTATATCAGTATTACGAAATTAATAAACATCTTAGACTGTAAGCCTAGCTCTCCTAGTATTCTTTTTTACATGATTTTAAATATGTGTTTGATGTAACAATGTGATATATGGAAGAACTCTCATTTTAAAGTCTCTTTGTGTAGGTTTTCTAATGGTAATATTATGTATTTTATGATGTGTTTGACTTTTTGACGAATAAAGGTTTAAAAAAATACATTAAAGAAAGTATTAATGGGACTCAGGAGAAGGGGTTGTGACCTCATAAAGGAACTCTGCCTTTGGCCTCATTCCTTTATTTGGTCAGGGAACTCCTCAGTGACTTGCAATATCCTTATAACTCACGATAGAGGGTACTTTATCCCATACAAAAAAGCCTGGACATATTTTTCTTATTACGGGCTACTTGTGACATCACAACTGACCTATAATAAGACAATTACATCACAACTGCTTTGTAATCAGTTATTACGCTTCAGTTGTGATGCCACAATGCATGCTGCTTGAGCCAGCACAGACCACATTTCTAGTTGTCACTGCAGCAGTTAATTAAAGCCATTACAAGCGTTTCAAATTCCTTGCTTCTAAAATAGTTTTCTGTGTCACTTTACGGCCATTAATTGATAAAGAACTGTTTATGGTACAATGTTTAATGTATGCACAGCTGCAGTTTTAAGCACAAAAATGTAAACATTTCTCCGACGCATTTTATTAAACTGCTTCCACTATTTTTCTGCAACCCATTAGGATCTGCATTTTAGCTTTTTATTAAATCCAAACAGATTCTAAATTGATTAAATGGCTCAACAAATGGAAGATCTCTTACATTAGATTAAGCGAGAGGCCAGGGTGAATGGCAGTGTGTGGCCAGGTATTATAAGTAATTAAATATCCCCTTGCGTATATAAAAAACATATCGAACGTCACCTCATCGTTTGGGAATTTAGAAAGAAACTCAGCCTTCAACCTCGTTCCTCCATTTGGTCGTGGAATTCATCTGTGATTTGCAATATCCTTATAACGTATGGTTGGGGGTGCTCTATCCCATATATATTGTATATGAAATATGGCCATGATTACTACCCCACTTGTGATGTACAGGAAACAGCAGAGTACCAAAGTCCATCGGCTTTTTATAGAACTGAGGAAGTTGCACCTATAAACGCTGCCTTTGCACATTTACTGTGCACAGGTACCACCAGTATAGTACTGAAAATTGATACATAAAAAACGAAATATTTAAAACTGATGCAAGTACTACTAGTATACAGTTTATGATTATGCCATAGTTTCTATGGGGAAAAAATCACTGTATTCACTTTACCACTAGCCCGCCCCACTTTCCTGATTGGTTGACTATTCATAACACTGACACAGAGTGGGCATAGCCCGTCCCTCGCTGCCTCCCTCAGTCACTTTGGTCCCTGGCTCAAGGAGAGGAGGGTGACCCCCATAATTTGGGCAATCCTTTGCCTGCGAGCTGGGTTCCAGGTAAACTTTTGAATTCCCAGCATTTATGTGCTCTTTAGCAGCCCAGCACTCTGCCCGTCGTCCCCCTTGCTTCCCGGCTCGTACTCCCACCTCCTGCCCGCCACACTCTCCTGATTGACTGACTATCCATAACACTGACACGGAGTAGGCCTAGCCCGTCGCTGGCTTCCTCCCTCAGCCACGTTGGTCCCTGGCTCAAGGAGAGGAGGGTGTCCCCCATAATTTGGGCATTCCTTTGTCTGGATCTTGTTTCCAGGTAAACTTTTGAATTCCAAGCATTTTTTAGCTCTTTAGCGGCCCAGCGCTCTGCGCCTTGTCCCACCTGCTTCCTGACCCATACTCCCGCCTCCTGGCCGCCCCACTCCCCTGATTGGCTGACTATTCATAAGACCGATACGGAGTAGGCCTAGCCTGTCCTTCGCTGCCTCACTCAGCCACTTTGGTCCCTGGCTCAAGGAGAGGAGCGTGTCCCTCACAATTTGGCCAATCCTTTGCCTGCAACCTGGTTTCCAGGTAAACTTTTGAATTCCAAGCATTTTTTAGCTCCTTAGCATTCCAGTGCTCTGCGCCCCATTCCCCCTGCTTCCCGGCTCGTACTCTGGCCTACTGCCCCCCACACTCACCTGATTGGCTGACTATCCATAACACTGACACAGAGTGGGCCTAGCACGTCCCTCGCTGCCTCCCTCAGCCACTTTGATCCCTAGCTCGAGGAGAGGAGTGTGTCATCCATAATTTGGCAATACTTTGCCTGCGACCTGGTTTCCAGGTAAACGCTTGAAATCCAAGCATTTTTAGCTCTTTGGTGGCCAAGCGCTATGCCCTGCCTTCCCCCTGCTTCCCAGTACATGCTTCTACCTCCTACCTGCCCCACTCCCCTGATTGGCTTGTTGTGCCCTCATCACACAACTCACCAGGGCAGCCCATTGCAGCCCCTCTGGGTGAAGGACCCCGAGGCAAAGGACTGCCCCAGAAGAAGAACCTCCAGACCGTGTTGGTCCGTTTTAGCCTGGGGAGCCGGCAGACGTAAACCGGCAGTGACAGATAAGGTAGTCGAGGTCTGGACAGAGAGACCAGCAATCACTGTTCCCCATTAGACGGTCCGACCCAACCTTATCCTATCCTCTCACTAATTAGCATTTAAGCTTATTTTGTAAGTTAGCCACCTCTCAATTTAGCCTGACTGTGTAAGTTAGCCACATGTCATGTTTAGCCTGATTGTGTAAGTTAGCCACAACTCACGTTTAGCCTAATTGTATAAGTTAGCCATATCTCACGTTTAGCCTAATTGTGTAAGTCAGCCATATTTCACTTTTAGCCTGATTGTGTGAGTTGGCCATATCTCATGTTTGACCTCATTGTGTAAGTTAGGCAGATCTCAGGTTTAGCCTAATTGTGTTAGTTAGCCATACCTCCCATTTACACAGACTGTATTGGCCAGACATGTCCCGCATTTAGGCAGATTGTGGCAGCTAGCCGTAGCACCCATTTAGACAGAAGGCTTTGGTAACACATAATTCCAAAAGTGTTATCCCATTGTCTGCTGTCCCCCCTCAATAGGCCATTCTCCCTCTTTCCAGGTGCCACAGGTCCAATGTTGCTGTATTTACTGGTGTGGCACCCTACCCAGGTTTCTCAAATCAAAGTGTTATTGTATTGTGTTATTGGTTGCTGCACTCGCTGTTGTTCCCCTATCCAAATCAAAGAGCTATTGCATTAACTGTTGTGCCCCACTTAGGCCTTTCTCCCTCTATCCAGGTATCGCAGGTCTAAGGTTGCTGCATTTACTGCTGTGGCCCCCTACCCAGGTGTCCCAAATCGAAGTGTCACTGCAATGACTGTTGTGCCCTCTTTAGGCATTTCTCCTTCTACCCAGGATTTCCAGACTGAAGTGCTGTAGCGCTGTGCCCCTATTTAGGCACTCCCTGTGGTCCAGGTGTCTTGAATCTAGGTATGAGTGCATTGACTGTTGTGGCCCCTATTTAGGCACTCTCGCTCTATCCAGGTGTCCCAATGCTAAGTGTGACAGCATTGACTGTTGTAGAAGAAAGACCTAAGCTAATTAGCCTTCGGTGTGGGCCGCACACCCTTACTTCCCACTATGGGTTAGACGATTTCTTGATGCTTCTATATCAACTTATACGCAGTTATCCTTGTTTCAAAGTGATTTTATTGTCCAAAACGTGTATTTTTCAAATACCAAATTTTAGATTCAGTTTCGTCTTATAGGCTAATATTGAGACTGTAGCAAACAGTAACCCATCGGGCTAATGCATTTCGGAGTTTTCCTTCATCAGAGCCTGAGTTATTAGTACTAGTTTCATAAATTATTAAATCAATTAATTCAATGTAATGCCACCAATCATATTTTCAAAATGCATATGATAATTGTATCAAAAAAACGTTTTTCAATTAACAGGGCGCCCACAAGTACAAACAAACATTAAACAATGAGTAGAAAAGATAAGAGAAAAAGAACATTGACTACATCAATCTCCAATTCCAATTCAAAACATGTCCTGCTACCTTTTAACAAACGTGCCTTTTGTTTAATTAGCATGCGCTAAGTGTTATATTTCATCCAGCTTGTGTTTACATTTGGCTCTGTTCCAATCAAGTTCACTAAAATCATACTATTCATGCAATACTCCCCACAATTGTGATTGCGATATTTCATCCAGCTTGTGTTTACATTTGGCTCTGTTCCAATCGAGTTCACTAAAATCATACTATTCATGCAATACTCCCCACGATTGTGATTAGTATCTTATACAGCTTGTGAACTTTCTACAGCTATATGGCGAGTGAAAAGCTTGACTGTGCATTTTCTTGCTGACATGCACAGGAGTCACTGACCTGTCTGCCGTGATTTTGGTTGACATGGAATATACCGTGTAGAGTGATCGTAATGCACTGTTGGGCAATCAGAGAGTCAAGTTGCAGTATATCAATATCGTGCTGTTATAAGCTTAAGTATTATACTTCTGTATTGATGTTATCTTACCTTCGTGTGCAAGGAAGTCAGTTAATGCTTCTGCTACTGCTGCCGGCGAAAAGCAGTTCGCGGTTCGCAGCGTTGCTATAGTAACGTTTGGGTACCAATATTGCTGCGTGCGTGTTAACGTGTCGGCCATATTGGTGGTGGCAAAATAAGTAAATTGGACTACTTACTGCGATCTGTGTGTTTGGACCCATGTGGTGATGCAGTAACGAGATCAATGTATTGTACGTGTTCACATGTTAAGCATGTGTGTATATCTATATGTTCAATATATTCATAATTCAATTGATATTAAATCATGTATGTTTGTAAATATACGCTGGATTAATTAGTATTTTCCCAATCTTATCAATAGGTTGCGGTATGTATCCCGGGGTGCTGTAGTGTGACATTGAACTTATGATTAACAGGTGCTAAGGACTAGCATTCGTATTGTATATATGATGTTACTTCGTACTTTTGACCAAACAAACACAGGTCAGCAATGTTATTTACACTGAACAAATAATCAAAGTGATTTATAAAAAACAATTAAGATCAAACTCTTCATTGAGTCCTTGCGGGGATAGCGCTTCTAAGAGATCTATCCAATACGCTTCTTTTTGTTGCCTTCTCTTTTTAATGTCTGTATGTGAACCATGTGACTCAATTGTTTCCAACACTTGGAATTTGATCTGAGAGATGTTATGCTTTTTGTCATTATAATGTCTTGCGACTGCGGAGTTCATGTTATTGTTGCGTATGCATGACTTGTGTTCATTTATTCGAATTCTCAACTTCCGTCCTGCTTCACCTACGTAATAGAGCCCACACGGGCAACGTATACAGTAGATGCAGTTCTCTGTGTTGCAAGTCACGTAGCATCTAACAGTAATTTTTTCTCCAGTGTACGGGTGTGGTACTAGTCCACCTTTCATGATGTTGTTGCAGTTGCTGCAATTGAGGCAGGGAAAAGTCCCTATCTTTGGTTTTCTCCTTTTCTTCTTGGTATCCCTAGTATTTACTAGTAAGTCTCTTAAGTTGCTGGATCTTTGGTATGCAAATGTGGGAGTTTCGGAAAAGAGAGTCTTGGTTCTTTCATCACTCCTAAGCATTGTCCAGTGTTTGTTGATACACCTTTTGATCTGCATGCTTTGTGAAGAAAATTTTTATACATACACTAAAGCTGGGGATTGTTTCCTGTCTTTGAGTGCAAGTGTGCTAGCTCTTGTTTTGGTTAACAACTTGTCCTTTGCTGTTTGTAGATCTTCATTGGGATAGCCTCTTTCCTTTAGCTTTTTACTTACAGGGTAATTCATAGAATTTCGCAGAAAAGTGTCGCAAGCGGCTGGCGCAGAGTGTCCGCGTGCGATTGTCTGCGCCAGGCGCGTGCGCCAAAACCGATTTCCGCGCACAGCGTATTCATGGATTTTAGGCTCCCAAACCAGCCGTGGCGCAGAGTATCGCAGCGACCCTGCAGCAGCGCCAGTAACGCCATCAAGAACGGCCTCGCGCAAGGAAAAGCCATCAAAATCGCTAAATCATCGCAAAGGGCTGCGCTAACCCTGGACCAGTTTACAGGGCTGCCAAACAAGGAACGTAAAGCGGGTAACGTACATATCAGGGGTACGCGGGAAGCTTTACATGCGGTTAGCCAGGGAACGTGTATGACAGGGGTACGCGTGAAGTTAAACACGCGATTAGCCAGGGTACGTGTATTACAGGGGTACGCGGGAATTTTCACACGCGATTTGGCTGGGTACGTGTATGACAGGGGTACGCGTAAAGTTTTACACGCGATTAGCCAGGGTATGTGTATTACAGGGGTGCGCAGGAATAATCACACGCGATTTGGCTGGGTACGTGTATTACAGGGGTGCGTGGGAATTATCACACTCGATTTGGCTGGGTACGTGTATTACAGGGGTGCGCGGGAATAATCACACGTGATTAGGCTGGGTGGGTCCTCACAGGTGTTCCCTGTACACCCTCCACGGCCCCTACAGGCAGCCCACAAAACAGGGGACTACCCTGGACACCTGCTCATGTCTCCCACCCCCCACCCCCGCCAGCAGTGTGGGGCACCCTCCACCAGGCCCCCACCCATGTCTCCCACCACCCCCACCCCCCAGCCACCAGGGGCAGCCTCCACCAGGCTCCCACCCATGTCCCCTATCACCCCCACCCCCCAGCAGTGCAGGGGCAGCCTCCACCAGGCCCCCACTCATGTCTCCCACCACCCCCACCCCCCAGCCACTATGGGCATCCTCCACCAGGCCCCCACTCATGTCCCCTATCACCCCCACCCCCCAGCCACCATGGGCAGCCCCCACCAGGCCCCCACTCATGTCCCCTATCACCCCCACCCCCCAGCAGTGCAGGGGCAGCCTCCACCAGGCCCCCACTCATGTCTCCAACCACACCCACCCCCCAGCCACCATGGGCAGCCTCCACCAGGCCCCCACTCATGTCTCCCACCACCCCCACCCCCCAGCCACCATGGGCAGCCTCCACCAGGCCCCCACTCATGTCTCCCACCACCCCCACCCACCAGCCACCATGGGCAGCCCCCACCAGGCCCCCACTCATGTCCCCTATCACCCCCACCCCCCAGCCACCATGGGCAGCCCCCACCAGGCCCCCACTCATGTCACCCACCCACCCACCCCCAGCCACCATGGGCAGCCCCCACCAGGCTCCCACCCATCTCCCCTATCACCCCCACCCCCCAGCAGTGCAGGGGCAGCCTCCACCAGGCCCCCACTCATGTCTCCCACCACCCCCCAGCCACCATGGGCAGCCTCCACCAGGCCCCCACTCATGTCTCCCACCCACCCCCACCCCCCAGCCACCATGGGCAGCCCCCACCAGGCCCCCACTCATGTCTCCCACCCACCCCCACCCCCCAGCCACCATGGGTAGCCCCCACCAGGCCCCCACTCATGTCTCCCACCCACCCCCACCCCCCAGCCACCATGGGCAGCCCCCACCAGGCCCCCACTCATGTCCCCTATCGCCCCCACCCCCCAGCCACCATGGGCAGCCCCCACCAGGCTCCCACCCATGTCCCCTATCACCCCCAACCCCCAGCAGTGCAGGGGCAGCCTCCACCAGGCCCCCACTCATGTCTCCCACCACCCCCACCCCCCCAGCAGTGTGGGGCACCCTCCACCAGGCCCCCACCCATGTCTCCCACCACCCCCACCCCCCAGCCACCATGTGCATCCCCCACCAGGCCCCCACTCATGTCCCCTATCACCCCCACCCCCCAGCAGTGCAGGGGCAGCCTCCACCAGGCCCCCACTCATGTCTCCCACCACCCCCCAGCCACCATGGGCAGCCTCCACCAGGCCCCCACTCATGTCTCCCACCCACCCCCACCCCCCAGCCACCATGGGCAGCCCCCACCAGGCCCCCACTCATGTCTCCCACCCACCACCACCCCCCAGCCACCATGGGTAGCCCCCACCAGGCCCCCACTCATGTCTCCCACCCACCCCCACCCCCCAGCCACCATGGGCAGCCCCCACCAGGCCCCCATTCATGTCCCCTATCGCCCCCACCCCCCAGCCACCATGGGCAGCCCCCACCAGGCTCCCACCCATGTCCCCTATCACCCCCAACCCCCAGCAGTGCAGGGGCAGCCTCCACCAGGCCCCCACTCATGTCTCCCACCACCCCCACCCCCCCAGCAGTGTGGGGCACCCTCCACCAGGCCCCCACCCATGTCTCCCACCACCCCCACCCCCCAGCCACCATGTGCATCCCCCACCAGGCCCCCACTCATGTCCCCTATCACCCCCACCCCCCAGCAGTGCAGGGGCAGCCTCCACCAGGCCCCCACTCATGTCTCCCACCACCCCCACCCCCCAGCCACCAGGGGCAGCCTCCACCAGGCCCCCACTCATGTCTCCCACCCACCCCCACCGCCCAGCCACCATAGGCAGCCCCCACCAGGCTCCCACCCATGTCCCCTATCACCACCACCCCCCAGCAGTGCAGGGGCAGCCTCCACCAGGCCCCCACTCATGTCTCCCACCCCCCCCACCACCCCCCAGCCACCAGGGGCAGCCTCCACCAGGCCCCCACTCATGTCTCCCACCCACCCCCACCCCACAGCCACCATGGGCAGCACCCACCAGGCTCCCACCCATGTCCCCTATCACCCCCACCCCCCAGCAGTGCAGGGGCAGCCTCCACTAGGCCCCCACTCATGTCTCCCACCACCCCCACCCCCCAGCCACCATGGGGAGCCTCCACCAGGCCCCCACTCATGTCCCCTATCACCCCCACCCCCCAGCCACCATGGGCAGCCCCCACCAGGCCCCCACTCATGTCCCCTATCACCCCCAGCCCCCAGCAGTGCAGGGGCAGCCTCCACCAGGCCCCCACTCATGTCTCCCACCACCCCCACCCCCCAGCCACCATGGGCAGCCTCCACCAGGCCCCCACTCATGTCTACCACCCACCCCCACCCCCCAGCCACCATGGGCAGCCTCCACCAGGCCCCCACTCATGTCTCCCACCCACCCCCACCCCCCAGCCACCATGGGCAGCGTCCACCAGGCCCCCACCACCCCCACCCCCCAGCCACCATGGGCATCCCCCACCAAGCCCCCACTCATGTCTCCCACCCACCCCCACCCCCCAGCCACCATGGGCAGCCCCCACCAGGCCCCCACTCATGTCCCCTATCACCCCCACCCCCCAGCCACCATGGGCAGCCCCCACCAGGCCCCACTCATGTCCCCTATCACCCCCACCCCCCAGCAGTGCAGGGGCAGCCTCCACCAGGACCCACTCATGTCTCCCACCACCCCCACCCCACAGCCACCATGGGCAGCCTCCACCAGGCCCCCACTCATGTCTCCCACCACCCCCACCCCCCAGCCACCATGGGGAGCCTCCACCAGGCCCCCACTCATGTCTCCCACCACCCCCACCCCCCAGCCACCATGGGCAGCCCCCACCAGGCCCCCACTCATGTCCCCTATCACCCCCAGCCCCCAGCAGTGCAGGGGCAGCCTCCACCAGGCCCCCACTCATGTCTCCCACCACCCCCACCCCCCAGCCACCATGGGCAGCCTCCACCAGGCCCCCACTCATGTCTACCACCCACCCCCACCCCCCAGCCACCATGGGCAGCCTCCACCAGGCCCCCACTCATGTCTCCCACCCACCCCCACCCCCCAGCCACCATGGGCAGCGTCCACCAGGCCCCCACTCATGTCTCACACCCACCCCCACCCCCCAGCCACCATGGGCAGCCTCCACCAGGCCCCCAATCATGTCTCCCACCACCCCCACCCACCAGCCACCATGGGCAGCCCCCACCAGGCCCCCACTTATGTCCCCTATCACCCACACCCCACAGCCACCATGGGCAGCCCCCACCAGGCCCCCACTCATGTCTCCCACCCAACCCCCCCAGCCACCATGGGCAGCCCCCACCAGGCTCCCACCCATGTCCCCTATCACCCCCACCCCCCAGCAGTGCAGGGGCAGCCTCCACCAGGCCCCCACCCATGTCTCCAACCACCCCCACCCCCAGCCACCATGGGCATCCCCCACCAGGCCCCCACTCATGTACCCTATCACCCCTACCCCCCAGCCACCATGGGCAGCCCCCACCAGGCTCCCACCCATGTCCCCTATCACCCCCACCCCCCAGCAGTGCAGGGGCAGCCTCCACCAGGGCCCCACTCATGTCTCCCACCAGCCCCACCCCCCCAGCAGTGTGGGGCACCCTCCACCAGGCCCCCACCCATGTCTCCAACCACCCCCACCCCCAGCCACCATGGGCATCCCCCACCAGGCCCCCACTCATGTCCCCTATCACCCACACCCCCCAGCAGTGCAGGGGCAGCCTCCACCAGGCCCCCACTCATGTCTCCCACCACCCCCACCTCCCAGCCACCAGGGGCAGCCTCCACCAGGCCCCCACTCATGTCTCCCACCCACCCCCACCCCCCAGCCACCATGGGCAGCCCCCAGCAGGCTCCCACCCATGTCCCCTATCACCCCCACCCCCCAGCAGTGCAGGGGCAGCCTCCACCAGGCCCCCACTCATGTCTCCCACCACCCCCACCCCCCAGCCACCATGGGCAGCCTCCACCAGGCCCCCACTCATGTCCCCTATCACCCCCAACCCCCAGCCATCATGGGCAGCCCCCACCAGGCCCCCACACATGTCCCCTATGACCCCCACCCCCCAGCAGTGCAGGGGCAGCCTCCACCAGGCCCCCACTCATGTCTCCCACCACCCCCACCCCCCAGCCACCATGGGCATCCCCCACCAGGCTCCCACTCATGTCTACCACCCACCCCCACCCCCCAGCCAACCTGGGCAGCCCCCACCAGGCCCCCACTCATGTCCCCTATCACCCCCACCCCCCAGCCACCATGGGCAGCCCTCACCAGGCCCCCACTCATGTCTCCCACCCACCCCCCAGCCACCATGGGCATCCCCCACCAGGCTCCCACCCATGTCCCCCATCACCCCCACCCCCCCAGCAGTGCAGGGGCAGCCTCCACCAGGCCCCCACTCATGTCTCCCACCCACCCCCACCCCCAGCCACCATGGGCAGCCCCCACCAGGCCCCCACTCATGTCCCCTATCACCCCCGCCCCCCAGCCACCATGGGCAGCCCCCACCAGGCTCCCACCCATGTCCTCTATCACCCCCACCCCCCAGCAGTGCAGGGGCAGCCTCCACCAGGCCCCCACTCATGCCTCCCACCCACCCCCACCCCACAGCCACCATGGGCAGCCCCCACCAGGCCCCCACTCATGTCCCCTATCACCCCCACCCCCCAGCCACCAGGGACAGCCTCCACCAGGCCCCCACTCATGTCTCCCACCCACCCCCACCCCCCAGCCACCATGGGCAGCCCTCACCAGGCTCCCACACATGTCCTCTATCACCCCCACCCCCCAGCAGTGCAGGGGCAGCCTCCACCAGGCCCCCACTCATGTCTCCCACCACCCCCACCCCCAGCCACCATGGGCAGCCTCCACCAGGCCCCCACTCATGTCCCCTATCACCCCCACCCCCCAGCCACCATGGGCAGCCCCCACCAGGCCCCCACTCATGTCCCCTATCACCCCCACCCCCCAGCAGTGCAGGGGCAGCCTCCACCAGGCCCCCACTCATGTCTCGACCCACCACCCCCACCCCCCAGCCACCATGGGCATCCCCCACCAGGCCCCCACTCATGTCTCCCACCCACCCCCACCCCCCAGCCACCATGGGCAGCCCCCACCAGGCCCCCACTCATGTCCCCTATCACCCCCACCCCCCAGCCACCATGGGCAGTCCCCACCAGGCCCCCACTCATGTCTCCCATCCACCCCCCCAGCCACCATGGGCATCCCCCACGAGGCTCCCACCCATGTCCCCTATCACCCCCACCCCCCCAGCAGTGCAGGGACAACCTCCACCAGGCCCCCACGCATGTCTCCCACCCACCCCCACCCCCCAGCCACCATGAGCAGCCCCCACCAGGCCCCCACTCATGTCCCCTATCACCCCCACCCACCATGGGCAGCCCCCACCAGGCTCCCACCCATGTCCCCTATCACCCCCACCCCCCAGCAGTGCAGGGGCAGCCTCCACCAGGCCCCCACTCATGTCTCCCACAACCCCCACCCCCCCAGCAGTGCAGGGGCACCCTCCACCAGGCCCCCACCCATGTCTCCCACCACCCCCACCCCCCAGCCACCATGGGCATCCCCCACCAAGCCCCCACTCATGTCTCCCACCCACCCCCACCCCCCAGCCAAAATGGGCAGCCCCCACCAGGCCCCCACTCATGTCCCCTATCATCCCCACCCCCCAGCCACCATGGGCAGCCCCCACCAGGCCCCCACTCATGTCCCCTATCACCCCCACCCCCCAGCAGTGCAGGGGCAGCCTCCACCAGGACCCACTCATGTCTCCCACCACCCCCACCCCACAGCCACCATGGGCAGCCTCCACCAGGCCCCCACTCATGTCCCTTATCACCCCCAACCCCCAGCCACCATGGGCAGCCCCCACCATGCCCCCACTCATGTCTCCCACCCACCCCCACCCCCCAGCAGTGCAGGGGCAGCCTCCACCAGGCCCCCACTCATGTCTCCCACCACCCCCACCCCCCAGCCACCATGGGCAGCCTCCACCAGGCCCCCACTCATGTCTCCCACCCACCCCCACCCCCCAGCCACCATGGGCAGCCCCCACCAGGCCCCCACTCATGTCACCTATCACCCCCACCGCCCAGCCACCAGGGGCATCCCCCACCAGGCCCCCACTCATGTCTCCCACCCACCCCCACCCCCCAGCCACCATGGGCAGCCCCCACCAGGCCCCCACTCATGTCCCCTATACCCCCACCCCCCAGCCACCATGGGCAGCCCCCACCAGGCCCCCACTCATGTCTCCCACCCACCCCCCCAGCCACCATGGGCATCCCCCACCAGGCTCCCACCCATGTCCCCTATCACCCCCACCCCACAGCAGTGCAGGGGCAGCCTCCACCAGGCCCCCACTCATGTCTCCCACCCACCCCCACCCCCCAGCCACCATGGGCAGCCCCCACCAGGCCCCCACTCATGTCCCCTATCACTCCCCACCTCCCAGCCACCATGGGCAGCCCCCACCAGGCTCCCACCCATGTCCCCTATCACCCCCACCCCCCAGCAGTGCAGGGGCAGCCTCCACTAGGCCCCCACTCATGTCTCCCACCACCCCCACCCCCCAGCCACCATGGGGAGCCTCCACCAGGCCCCCACTCATGTCCCCTATCACCCCCACCCCCCAGCCACCATGGGCAGCCCCCACCAGGCCCCCACTCATGTCCCCTATCACCCCCAGCCCCCAGCAGTGCAGGGGCAGCCTCCACCAGGCCCCCACTCATGTCTCCCACCACCCCCACCCCCCAGCCACCATGGGCAGCCTCCACCAGGCCCCCACTCATGTCTACCACCCACCCCCACCCCCCAGCCACCATGGGCAGCCTCCACCAGGCCCCCACTCATGTCTCCCACCCACCCCCACCCCCCAGCCACCATGGGCAGCGTCCACCAGGCCCCCACCACCCCCACCCCCCAGCCACCATGGGCATCCCCCACCAAGCCCCCACTCATGTCTCCCACCCACCCCCACCCCCCAGCCACCATGGGCAGCCCCCACCAGGCCCCCACTCATGTCCCCTATCACCCCCACCCCCCAGCCACCATGGGCAGCCCCCACCAGGCCCCACTCATGTCCCCTATCACCCCCACCCCCCAGCAGTGCAGGGGCAGCCTCCACCAGGACCCACTCATGTCTCCCACCACCCCCACCCCACAGCCACCATGGGCAGCCTCCACCAGGCCCCCACTCATGTCTCCCACCACCCCCACCCCCCAGCCACCATGGGGAGCCTCCACCAGGCCCCCACTCATGTCTCCCACCACCCCCACCCCCCAGCCACCATGGGCAGCCCCCACCAGGCCCCCACTCATGTCCCCTATCACCCCCAGCCCCCAGCAGTGCAGGGGCAGCCTCCACCAGGCCCCCACTCATGTCTCCCACCACCCCCACCCCCCAGCCACCATGGGCAGCCTCCACCAGGCCCCCACTCATGTCTACCACCCACCCCCACCCCCCAGCCACCATGGGCAGCCTCCACCAGGCCCCCACTCATGTCTCCCACCCACCCCCACCCCCCAGCCACCATGGGCAGCGTCCACCAGGCCCCCACTCATGTCTCACACCCACCCCCACCCCCCAGCCACCATGGGCAGCCTCCACCAGGCCCCCAATCATGTCTCCCACCACCCCCACCCACCAGCCACCATGGGCAGCCCCCACCAGGCCCCCACTTATGTCCCCTATCACCCACACCCCACAGCCACCATGGGCAGCCCCCACCAGGCCCCCACTCATGTCTCCCACCCAACCCCCCCAGCCACCATGGGCAGCCCCCACCAGGCTCCCACCCATGTCCCCTATCACCCCCACCCCCCAGCAGTGCAGGGGCAGCCTCCACCAGGCCCCCACCCATGTCTCCAACCACCCCCACCCCCAGCCACCATGGGCATCCCCCACCAGGCCCCCACTCATGTACCCTATCACCCCTACCCCCCAGCCACCATGGGCAGCCCCCACCAGGCTCCCACCCATGTCCCCTATCACCCCCACCCCCCAGCAGTGCAGGGGCAGCCTCCACCAGGGCCCCACTCATGTCTCCCACCAGCCCCACCCCCCCAGCAGTGTGGGGCACCCTCCACCAGGCCCCCACCCATGTCTCCAACCACCCCCACCCCCAGCCACCATGGGCATCCCCCACCAGGCCCCCACTCATGTCCCCTATCACCCACACCCCCCAGCAGTGCAGGGGCAGCCTCCACCAGGCCCCCACTCATGTCTCCCACCACCCCCACCTCCCAGCCACCAGGGGCAGCCTCCACCAGGCCCCCACTCATGTCTCCCACCCACCCCCACCCCCCAGCCACCATGGGCAGCCCCCAGCAGGCTCCCACCCATGTCCCCTATCACCCCCACCCCCCAGCAGTGCAGGGGCAGCCTCCACCAGGCCCCCACTCATGTCTCCCACCACCCCCACCCCCCAGCCACCATGGGCAGCCTCCACCAGGCCCCCACTCATGTCCCCTATCACCCCCAACCCCCAGCCATCATGGGCAGCCCCCACCAGGCCCCCACACATGTCCCCTATGACCCCCACCCCCCAGCAGTGCAGGGGCAGCCTCCACCAGGCCCCCACTCATGTCTCCCACCACCCCCACCCCCCAGCCACCATGGGCATCCCCCACCAGGCTCCCACTCATGTCTACCACCCACCCCCACCCCCCAGCCAACCTGGGCAGCCCCCACCAGGCCCCCACTCATGTCCCCTATCACCCCCACCCCCCAGCCACCATGGGCAGCCCTCACCAGGCCCCCACTCATGTCTCCCACCCACCCCCCAGCCACCATGGGCATCCCCCACCAGGCTCCCACCCATGTCCCCCATCACCCCCACCCCCCCAGCAGTGCAGGGGCAGCCTCCACCAGGCCCCCACTCATGTCTCCCACCCACCCCCACCCCCAGCCACCATGGGCAGCCCCCACCAGGCCCCCACTCATGTCCCCTATCACCCCCGCCCCCCAGCCACCATGGGCAGCCCCCACCAGGCTCCCACCCATGTCCCCTATCACCCCCACCCCCCAGCAGTGCAGGGGCAGCCTCCACCAGGCCCCCACTCATGCCTCCCACCCACCCCCACCCCACAGCCACCATGGGCAGCCCCCACCAGGCCCCCACTCATGTCCCCTATCACCCCCACCCCCCAGCCACCAGGGACAGCCTCCACCAGGCCCCCACTCATGTCTCCCACCCACCCCCACCCCCCAGCCACCATGGGCAGCCCTCACCAGGCTCCCACACATGTCCTCTATCACCCCCACCCCCCAGCAGTGCAGGGGCAGCCTCCACCAGGCCCCCACTCATGTCTCCCACCACCCCCACCCCCAGCCACCATGGGCAGCCTCCACCAGGCCCCCACTCATGTCCCCTATCACCCCCACCCCCCAGCCACCATGGGCAGCCCCCACCAGGCCCCCACTCATGTCCCCTATCACCCCCACCCCCCAGCAGTGCAGGGGCAGCCTCCACCAGGCCCCCACTCATGTCTCCCACCACCCCCACCCCCCAGCCACCATGGGCATCCCCCACCAGGCCCCCACTCATGTCTCCCACCCACCCCCACCCCCCAGCCACCATGGGCAGCCCCCACCAGGCCCCCACTCATGTCCCCTATCACCCCCACCCCCCAGCCACCATGGGCAGTCCCCACCAGGCCCCCACTCATGTCTCCCATCCACCCCCCCAGCCACCATGGGCATCCCCCACGAGGCTCCCACCCATGTCCCCTATCACCCCCACCCCCCCAGCAGTGCAGGGACAACCTCCACCAGGCCCCCACGCATGTCTCCCACCCACCCCCACCCCCCAGCCACCATGAGCAGCCCCCACCAGGCCCCCACTCATGTCCCCTATCACCCCCACCCACCATGGGCAGCCCCCACCAGGCTCCCACCCATGTCCCCTATCACCCCCACCCCCCAGCAGTGCAGGGGCAGCCTCCACCAGGCCCCCACTCATGTCTCCCACAACCCCCACCCCCCCAGCAGTGCAGGGGCACCCTCCACCAGGCCCCCACCCATGTCTCCCACCACCCCCACCCCCCAGCCACCATGGGCATCCCCCACCAAGCCCCCACTCATGTCTCCCACCCACCCCCACCCCCCAGCCAAAATGGGCAGCCCCCACCAGGCCCCCACTCATGTCCCCTATCATCCCCACCCCCCAGCCACCATGGGCAGCCCCCACCAGGCCCCCACTCATGTCCCCTATCACCCCCACCCCCCAGCAGTGCAGGGGCAGCCTCCACCAGGACCCACTCATGTCTCCCACCACCCCCACCCCACAGCCACCATGGGCAGCCTCCACCAGGCCCCCACTCATGTCCCTTATCACCCCCAACCCCCAGCCACCATGGGCAGCCCCCACCATGCCCCCACTCATGTCTCCCACCCACCCCCACCCCCCAGCAGTGCAGGGGCAGCCTCCACCAGGCCCCCACTCATGTCTCCCACCACCCCCACCCCCCAGCCACCATGGGCAGCCTCCACCAGGCCCCCACTCATGTCTCCCACCCACCCCCACCCCCCAGCCACCATGGGCAGCCCCCACCAGGCCCCCACTCATGTCACCTATCACCCCCACCGCCCAGCCACCAGGGGCATCCCCCACCAGGCCCCCACTCATGTCTCCCACCCACCCCCACCCCCCAGCCACCATGGGCAGCCCCCACCAGGCCCCCACTCATGTCCCCTATACCCCCACCCCCCAGCCACCATGGGCAGCCCCCACCAGGCCCCCACTCATGTCTCCCACCCACCCCCCCAGCCACCATGGGCATCCCCCACCAGGCTCCCACCCATGTCCCCTATCACCCCCACCCCACAGCAGTGCAGGGGCAGCCTCCACCAGGCCCCCACTCATGTCTCCCACCCACCCCCACCCCCCAGCCACCATGGGCAGCCCCCACCAGGCCCCCACTCATGTCCCCTATCACTCCCCACCTCCCAGCCACCATGGGCAGCCCCCACCAGGCTCCCACCCATGTCCCCTATCACCCCCACCCCCCAGCAGTGCAGGGGCAGCCTCCACCAGGCCCCTACTCATGTCTCACACCCACCCCCACCCCCCAGCCACCATGGGCAGCCCCCACCAGGCCCCCACTCATGTCCCCTATGACCCCCACCCCCCAGCCACCATGGGCAGCCCCCACCAGGCTCCCACCCATGTCCCCTATCACCCCCACCCCCCAGCAGTGCAGGGGCAGCCTCCGCCAGGCCCCCACTCATGTCGCCCACCACCCCCACCCCCCCAGCAGTGTGGGGCACCCTCCACCAGGCCCCCACCCATGTCACCCACCACCCCCACCCCCCCAGCCACCATGGGCATCCCCCACCAGGCCCCCACTCATGTCTCCCACCCACCCCCACCCCCAGCCACCATGGGCAGCCCCCACCAGGCCCCCACTCATGTCCCCTATCACCCCCACCCCCCAGCCACCATGGGCAGCCCCCACCAGGCCCCCACTCATGTCCCCTATCACCCCCACCCCCCAGCAGTGCAGGGGCAGCCTCCACCAGGCCCCCACTCATGTCTCCCACCCACCCCCACCCCCCAGCAGTGCAGGGGTAGCCTCCACCAGGCCCCCACTCATGTCTCCCACCACCCCCACCCCCCAGCCACCATGGGCAGCCTCCACCAGGCCCCCACTCATGTCCCCTATCACCCCCACCCCCCAGCCACCATGGGCAGCCCCCACCAGGCCCCCACTCATGTCTCCCACCCACCCCCACCCCCCAGCAGTGCAGGGGTAGCCTCCACCAGGCCCCCACTCATGTCTCCCACCACCCCCACCCCCCAGCCACCATGGGCAGCCTCCACCAGGCCCCCACTCATGTCTCCCACCACCCCCACCCCCCAATCACCATGGGCAGCCTCCACCAGGTCCCCACTCATGTCCCCCAGCCCACAGGCCCTGACAATCCTCAAGCATGGGCCTCATGGCCAGCCACCACAGCCCAAAGACACAACCAAGTATTACATGCGCCCATGATACTACTCCAATGTAAACAATGTAAATCAACACATGTGTCACACACACACACAATGGTTGCAAGAGAACCTGAAAACCCATATCATGACATGCATGAAAACAATGAGATGAAACCACACATCGAAGAATTAAAAAATCCAAATAATGTATTAATAACAACAGTAATGGCAAACAAAATTAAACAAAATACACAAGTAAAAAAAAAACAAAATTAAGATGGCTGTCCATTTTCAAATTAAAATCAATAAATGACAATCCAAAAAAATTTCTTCCAAAGTTCAACTCCATGAAAAGGAAATGAAGGGAAAAAAGAAATAGAAAACCATTGCTCCATGGGAAAAAATATTCATAGTAAAAAAAAATTCCAAATCCAATGTCCAACTATGTACAAAGTATTCAGGGTCCATCATCCCAACAGAAGAAATGAAACCTACCAAAAAACCTGTCTAAAATGGGACTATATACAAAAGGTGGAGCAGTGTCCGTCGACTCCGAATAAAAAGAAACTATAAAGGAAACCTATCACTAAATAACTATATACAATGGCGGCGGGCCAGTCCAGTGGCTCACTTAGTGGTGTCATCATCGAACTCCTCATCTATGTCCCGGAGGCGGTCCTGTTCCATGGCCCCGAGGGTCCGCAGGGACGCAGACATGTTCACCTCCAACTCCCTGCGGATTGCCTCGAGGCACTCGGCCCGCCTCAGGGCCCTCCGCATGGAGTTCTCCGCCCTGACCATCGTGAGCCGCGCCTCTTCCGCCCGCCGCCGCTCCGCATCTATGGCGTGGCCCAACCGCTGCCACACAGAAGACACTTCCCGTCCAGGGTCCTCCTGCCCTCCGGCCGATGCCTGCCCCTCCGATGTTGAAGGCCCCGAGCTATCGTGGCTCCCACCTACAGCCTCCTGCTGCTGCAGCTGCTGCTGTCCATGTGCCCTGTCCGATGGTGCCTGCACATCCTCCTCCAGCTGGGGTGCAGTCGTTGATGTGGCCACCCCTGCTGGACGTCCGACTCCCGACTGTGGCAGGGATCTGTTGTCCACCAGCCTGGCCGCACGGTCGGAGGCAGCTCCACAGGGCACCCAGGTGACACATGGGTGGGAAGATGGCATGGAGGACGACTGGGGCATAGGGGGTTCCGTGGAGGAGGGGGTCAGAACAAGGTCCAGGAAACGGAGGAATCCAGCCCTGGTGAGCTGTCCCAGTGGGTCAACGCAGTCAACGAGCCATGCGAGAAGACGTGCAGACTCATCATGAAAAGTCTGCACGTCAGCTCGCATGGCCCGTTGACGCAACGCCACCCCACCCTGGACAGGCTCAACCTGGCGCAGGATAGCCACATCCGCACAGAGAGGAAGGCCAGGTGTTGTAAGCCAATCCCCTCCCTGAGAACGGGTCTGAAGGTAGGCATCCCCGCTGGTGCAAGATGATGCATTGACAGGACGAGGGACAGGATTGCACACAGGCACGTCCGCGGCAGCCTGTGCTGCCTCTTGTCCCAGATCCTGCACTGCACCACTAGCACCAGTGGAATCCCCACCTCCAGACCCCGCCTCTGTCGCTTGCACGGCCTCCTCCTCCTCCAAACCCCCCACCAACCTGGATGACTCCGTGCCATCTTCCTCCGTTGGGCCCTGTGGGGTCCCAGCTGCCCCTTCTACTGCCGAGGAGTCCAACTCCAACCTCCGCCTCTTGGACCTCCCCTCGGCAGCTGCGGCTTGGGACATGGCACCGGACTCCTCACTCCCCGACGAGATCAGAACCTGGGAGGGGATCCGGGCCTTGCGTCTCCAGCTGGTGGTGCGACCCCTGCCGCTGTGCTCCACAGCACCTTCTCCGCCCTCTTCATCAGTTGACGCTGCAGACAGGGAGAAAGAAAACACATGCATCAGGGCACTGTCCAATGGACTCATGCACACATGACAGTCATACATGAGTGGCATTGGTAAACCTCAGACATGGCATCACAATCCCCAACACACATGTCATTTCAACTTGCACACATGAGCCATACCACAGCCATATTGCAACAGCCATCACCATCCATTCACATACAACAGCATGAGCAGCCAAAGGTCATCAGCACATCACATGCAACATAGGGAGTACACTACACATGCACAGACACCACCAAACTTGCATGCATGTGTGCACCTCCGCCAACTGTCGCAGTGTTCCGATCGACATCCATGTCACACCTGACAATCATTCCTCCACATCCTGTGCCATGCAAGCCCACACACACAAGCACCATCCATGTGTCACACATGAGACCCCTCGCATGTGTCACCCTCACGGCCCTGTACACCCCCCCCTACTTTCCCACATAAAAATACATGTTCAACCTGCACACTCCTGGCACACCACACGCACAGGTTACAATCAGTATGCATGTACACTTACCGCTCGACTCCAGACGGGTCTGCCTCTCAAGGACCTGGATGTGGAGCGCTGGGGATATGCGTTCCAGGACCCTCATCTGATCTTCCGACAAGTGGCCCCGGCGCCGCTGCCTTCAGGAGGCGCCGGGCCTTGTTGAGGGTCCTGGACCTGAAGTCCTCCCAGCGCTTCCTGACACGTTCGTAGTCGCGGACTGCCACCTCCTCCGCGTTGATGGCAGTCACGATGTCCATCCAGATCCGAGTCCGTCCTTCCTTGTCGGCGCGCAACCTTCCGAAGAGGGCATCATACTGCGCCAGGACATGCTCCACCAGGACACCAACTTCGGTGGCAGTGAAGCTGGTGCCCCTCTGCCTCCTTGGCCGGGGGTTGCCACTGGTGCCAGATGTTGCAGTGCCCGACATGGCAACCCCAGAGGCAGGAGTGGGTGGGCAACTGGGTCCTGGGGCTGGGCTGTGGGGCGATGGAAAAGCAGTCGGGAGTCTTCGGTTCCAGCAGGGGTGGTCACAGCAACAGCACCCCTGGCTGATGTGCAGGCAGCAAATGGCAGGTCACGTGGGCAGCAGGCAGTCAGGCAGCAGCAGATGGCAGGTGGGAGCGTGCTCAGGGCTCTGGGGGCAGTAATTCAACCTTCTGGGCAGGAGCGTGGTCTTCCGTGTGTGTGTGTGTGCGTGGCCAGCTTGATACGGAGTGATTTTACACGTGAAAATCCAGCACGTCTGCGTGTAATTCGAGGAAAGGCCCTTAGCGCGTAAGCGCGTCAGCACACGTCTGTACATTCATTGGCCCAAAGGCCACCAGCGTATGCGCGTCTATGAAGTCACGTGCACGTTGAATATGGCACACGTTTGAAATGTTGCGTGTAAAAAAAATGAAAGACACGTCCGAGTGTCAAAGCGTGTAATTGGTGGAAATGGCCTTAGCGCGTACACGCGGAAGTGACAAAGCGTGTAATTGGTGGAAATGGCCCTAGTGCGTACACGCGGAAGTGACGCTGGACGTGTGGGCCTGCATAAAAGGTACGTGTAGAACACCATTTCCTTGTACGTGTTTTTCGTGGAGAGCGAGTGGGTGAAATCCGTACTTCTTGTCGTTTCACACGCAATTTACTTCACGGCGTTTCAAGTTCGTACTCCCTGTTACCTCTGACAGCTTTTTCTCTTTCTTCTCTTTTTCTGGTTTTCCTGGGCCTGTTCCCTCAAACAGCGTTCCCTTCTACTGTTGTCCTGTCTCCTCAGACAGAGTACAATTCTTCTTTTGGCGGGGGTGTTGCCAACGCGCACACGCACTTCTTTTTTACGCTCTTTTTCCTGGCAGACGGTGAGTCACGCACGTATCTAACATCTGTGCTCGCCCCGTGTGTAGCCTACCCCTTCAGAGGTCAATCTAGGATGCGTGTGACACGCATACGTTCATTCTTGTTTTACTGGGTGCCACAGCGTAGTGCAGGTTTTTTTTTCCGCACACGTGGTCTAGGAGGGGTTGCATGCACGTCATCTCCATTTTTTGGGCTTCCTGTGCATTGCGTGACCCGTCATCTTTCCCCAGGGGTCACATTCAGCCTTGCTAGAGCACTAGGGTACAATTAACATCTGGTACCCAACCCCTTTGACCCCCAATTGCCCAGGACAATAGTTTACAGCCACTCCCATACGCACATTAACATCAGTGCCATGGTTGGGAGGCGAGGAATCCGTAAGGGTGGCAAAGGTGGACGAGCCACAAGTGGTGGCCGTGGTGGATCCGGTAGGGGACGTGGTCGTTACTTGCAGGGTGACCCTGTCCCCCCATGTGTGGAGGACCAGTCAAGGGCACCCATAATCCCCTCCCACCCCCCCTGGTTGAGGCTGATGTGGCTGACACCATCCATGCTCAGCCCTTGTTGGACCAGCCCATTGTGGCACCAGACCTGGCTGACTCCATGGCTGACTTCCAGGTCAGCAGGCCTATGACACGTGCGCTGGTGCATGTTGATGTCATCAGGCCACGTGGATCAGGGGCAGCAAGGTCATCTGCTGCCCCAAGTAGGCAGGGTGGAGAGGCTGCAGGGGCAGCTGCGGCTCCATCCACCCCAGCTCTCACACACCCAGCCAGGACAGTGTCGGTCCTAGTCCATCCTGCTGACATTCCCCCTGACACCATTACACTTGAGCCAATGCCTGCACCAACTCCCATGCTGAGTGTGCAATCCCACACTCCTGATACAGAGTCCACCAGGGCTCCTGCCCCTGGTGTCCAGAGCGGCGTAGGACACTCAGGATCACCACCACCTCCCAAGTGGAAGAGGAAGAGTGCTCGTCCGGCACAGGCTGATGCCCCAGACACGGCTACACAGTCTGGCCCATCGAGGAAGCCCAGCTTCACGGATGCCGAACTGAATGCACTTGTCGAGTATGTGTCCGCACATGATAACGAAATGGTCATTGTTGCAGGATCCAAGACCACACCTGCACAACGCCAGGCACACTGGCAGACCGTTGCGGACATCGTAAGTGCCCTTGGAATCGTGAGGCGCACAGCCAATGATTGCTATAAGCGCTGAAATGACCTAAAGCGCAGGGCAAAGAATAAGCTGGCCTCAAGTCATGCCGCAACTCTAGTGACTGGAGGTGGGTCTCCAGTAGAAGTCATGGAACTCACTCCACATGAGTCAGTCGCTGGGACCTACGTCACGGAGGAACAGATCCAAGGCGTGGGAGATCTGCCTGATTATGAGGCATTGTCCGGTGAGTGCACATGCATGTGTGTGTCATCCATGTGCATGGTGTGTGTGTGAGGGCTTCTGTTTGTGTGCCAGGTGAGGGTGTGTGCGCCTGAGTCGTTTGGGTCACCCATGTGCTTCATGCAATACATTCTGCGCAGCAGAATTTGGCCATAGCAGTATCCCATCTGCCAACAGTAGACATCTAGCCCAACAGCACGCCAGTTGCCCTTGAAGTGTCACCTTGCCACAACATTGTTGCTTATTTTTCTCTGTTCATTCAGGCAGATTGTTTGCATTCCACCACTTTTACTAGGCATTTCTCAGTCCTCTAGTCACATGTCTGACATGGCTATGGTAAAGTGGAGTGACTTTGTTACCTGGATATCATTTGTTTAGACATGTCCCTGTGCAATCGGACCATTTTGGACTGGCAGCTCCAGGTGAACAATCAGACCTGTTTGAATTAGAAAAGCTATTACATGAGGGAACTGGACTGAATGAATAAGTGCTGCCCTCCTCTCCATCTTCACTCAATAGCAATGGTACATGCCATCTGTGTGATGGCATGTGTATTTCACCTGGCAATCACAGGCTAATGTGTGATGCCACTGCCAGGCAGCATGCAGAAAATGTGTTCATCTTCCATCTTGGTGTCATCAGTGTGTGCCATTTGCCTACCCTTCATACGCAGTGAGGGTGCATGCATGGGAGGATTTTAGTCATGTGGGACATTTGTCAATCAAGTACTGGTTCTGTTGCTTCTCAGCCCTCATTGTGTGCCATGGTGCTAATGCCTGTTTCCATTTGTTTGCTTTTATGTCTTTGCAGGGGAAGACGCACCTGATACTGCTGGGGTTGTGGAGATGGTGCAGACCCAGGAGGGGTCTGAGGGCCGACCCACCACCAGTACCAGTGAGGGACGTGGTGTGGTGGTGGGTGAGAACCCACAACTGCTGCAGGTCGTGCTCTCAAGGGGTGTCTCTGGCTGCACCTCCCCCGAGCTGTACTCAGGTCTTGATTCGGATGATGAGACCTACGTGCCGTCGCAGGTGAGTGTTCCTGGGAGGGATTCTGTTCTGTCCCACCCACCTGCACCAGGGTCAGAACCCTCAATGGGGATGTCAGGGTTGGCAGCTACGCCTTTGGTGGTTACGGATGCAGGGTCACACTCCGCGACATCTGATCCTGTTCCTGGGCCAGCAGATCAGAGGGGGAATGCCGTCCTGCAGCCTCAGGCAGTGCCGGCACAGCAAGGCGCAGTTCGCCTTGCCCCAGACAGGTGTGGTGCCCGCCGACGTGGTGGCCGTACGCCACCTGGCAATACCGCATGGGAGCAATCCATTTACGGTATGGCAACCCAACAGGCAGCATCATCAGAGATGATGGCTCAGGCCATGGATAGGGTGGCCACTTCCATTGTCCCCCCCGAAAGGCTGATGGAGCGACTACAGCAGGCAACCGACTCCATCTGCCAGTCACACAGGGAGGACATGTTGGCGTCCAACAGGGACAGGCGGGCGGCACTGGCGACTCTGCAGGAAGCCATCTCCATAGAGTCCCAGGGCCACAGGGAAGCCCTGAGGCTGGAACTCCTTCACCTCAGGACGACTCTTGTTGAGCTTGAGGCTTCAACAAACCGAAGGACAGAACAGCAGCTGGAGCGTCTCACCTGTACGCTCTCAGCTGAGATGCAGGCAACTAGGGCGGAGGTCCGGGCATCCCGTGAGTTGTTGCATGGGGACCTCCGCACACTAATCCTCCAGAACGAGACCTACCACACCCGCATGCTTGCAGCCATGGAGGAACAGACTAGGGCCTTGCGTGGGCTGCCTCCCATAGTGCCACCACCTCCGGATGCAGCTGCACAGGGTGATAATAGCGACAGCAGTGATACTCCCACAATAGGGTAGCCGTGTGGGCCATGAGCCCATGGAGGTGTTTTTTTTCGCAAGATCCACACAGGTGGGTTTTGGTGTGCACCCTGTCCTCGGACCTCCTGGGTGGACTCCCCAACCCCCCCCCGGGCCCATTAATGGCCATTTTTTATTTTATTTATTTATTTTTTTTATTATTTTTTTTTTTTGGGACAGTGTGTTGCCTTGTGTGGCTCCCGTGGGCATACGCTGCATTGTGGCTGGGCACATGCAGGCTTGTCATGTATTTGGTTCAGATGCTTGGGTTTTTGTCACACACACCCCTCCTGCTTCCTGTTTCCATGGGCTTGCAAAGGGTGTGCCCAAGTGACATTGACGTACATGGTGACATTGGACTCCACTACATGTGTGGGTAGTCTAGTCAATACTGTGTATACATTCCTAGTGCATATTGCTGTTGTGTTGTACACTGCATGTTGCATTGATGTGTAACTCATCATCCATGTCTACCTCCTAATTTGCAGGTCCTTTCCTCATGTCACAAGGCCCTCTACTTTGGAGATGGGGTCCATGTTGGCAGCAGTGCACCGACAACTCTACATGGCGGCAACACTGTACAGTTGGAAGTGGTGGGAGTGCAGGCATTTCCAGGTGGTGAGACTACTGATTCCTTACATTCGTAATGCCATGTTAATGGTAGTTCTGAGGGTCAGTAGCTGATAAGTGTTATTGCTAAATACCTGCTCAAGTGTGTTGTTGGTCCTGCATTACTGTGAGCATTTCAGGTGTAGCGAGTTTCAATTAGGGACACTGTACTTTGTGACACTTGTGTCATGTTGTGGGGATTACTTTGTTTACCTGCACATAGCATGACAGACATGGCACGGTGTGTCGTGTGGCGGTGCTGGGGATGGGTTGGGTGACATGGCACTGTCCTCATGTTGCATTTTGCAAGTGGGTATTCATTTTAGCTGCATGAATGTGTTTTTTCACGAAACTGCATTGGTGGTGTCTGTGTAGGTAGGGATGCACACATTGTAACACTTCCAGGTGAACAATCTCAGGCTGATATGGTCTTGACGGTTGATTCTCCAGACATTCAGGATCAGTGTCAGGTTGAGTCATCATTGATTGTAAGATGGTATGTGCCAGGGCAGTGTGCACTCCACAGTGGTGTGATTTCTATGTGAAGTAATTAGCCACTAGCTGTGTACGGGCTGCCTCCCCCCGTGCCCTTTCCCCTCCCATGCGCAGCGGGCGTGCATGTGGTTGGGGATGTGGGGGCACCGCCATGTTCACGGCCAGGCCCCGGCGTGTTGCAACGTTGTGCAGGACACATGCTGCCACTATGATCCTGCACACTACTGGGGGAGCGTATAACAGCTGCCCGCCAGAACGGTCAAGGGAGCGAAAGCGTGACTTTACCACTCCGAATGTGCGCTCCACTATGCCCCGGGTTGCAATGTGGGCTGTGTTATATCTTCACTCGAGTGGCGTGGTGGGGTTCCGAATTGGCGTCATCATGTGGGGGCTGAGAGGGTAGGCACTGTCCCCTGTGGAGGTGGTGATGGGTATCATTGGTGGGGTTGTGACCTTGCTCAGTATCTGACATGCATGCATGTGCAGTGGCATTCATACTCACCAAGCAGCCATGTATCGCCATGCCGCCCAGCTTCTAGGTCCCGGCTTAGGGTGGACATTCGGTAAATGAAGCTGTCGTGGGTGGACCCAGGATAGTTGGCATATACTGAGGTGATGATTCCCTTGGCATTACATACTACCTGCACGTTGATGGAATGCCAGTGCTTGCGGTTCCTATAGAAGTGCTCAGATGCCCTGGGGGGACGTAGAGCCACATGGGTGCAGTCGATGGCACCTAGCACTTTGGGGAATTGTGCCACATCGTAAAAATCCAGGGCGGCAGCATGCCTTTCTGCAGGTGTTCTGGGCAGGTATATGTGCCTGCGGACTGATGGGCGTGCAGTGATGATGTTCAAGACGTGGTGTAGGCAGCGTGACTGCGTGGCCTGTGACACCCCACCCACTATGGCACTTGTCCGCTGAAATGACCCAGTGGCTAAGAAGTGCAGTACATTGAGGACCTTCTCCAAGGGGCTGAGTGCTTGGGAGCACAGGGTGGGTGATGTGAGGTCATCCTCCCACTCACTCACCAGGTCCAGTATTATGTGTGGTGGAAACCTGTACCTCCCATACACCTGGTCATCAGGCATCCCGAAAAGGCTGGTTCTGGGTGTGAAAATTCTGTCCCTGACTATCCTCCTCCTCCTCCTTTGGTAGCCCACGGCCACTGCTGCTAGGAACGGTATATTCATCCTGGCGTCTGAGCTTGTTAGTTTTTTGCACGCAAATTTATGCGTCGCGGGTCGATGTATGCCTGCTTCCTACTGGCGTACGTGTTTCTTTGCGCGTGTTGTAGGCGAGCGTGTGAAACTTCCCGCGCACCCCTGAAATCCAGTACCCAGGCCAATAGGTTGTGGAAATTTCCGCGCACCCCGGAATACACGTGCGCTGATGTACTCACGTGCCCGCGCACCCGTGATATACACGTACATAGGCCAATCGCGTGTACGCGCACTTTTGTCCAATTACACGCGATGACACTCTGACGTGCAGTCTTTCCACGTGTGCTCCAGCATCACGTGCTATGAGGGAAACACCCGTCCGGGTCACGTCACAGACGCGCTTACGCGCTGAGGGCCTTTGGTCCAATAGAATCGAGTATGCGTGCTGACGCGCTTACGCGCTAAGGGCCTTTCCTCGAATTTTACGCTGACGTGCAGGATTTTCACGTGCCAAATCACTCCGTATCAAGCTGGCCACGCGAAAACACACAGAAGACCACGCTCCTGCCCAGAAGGCCGAATTACTGCCCCCCAGTGCCCCGAGCAGCCTCCCACGTGCCATCTGCTGCTGCCTGCCTGCCTGCCTGCTGCCACCGTGCCCTGCCATTTGGTGCCTGCACATCAGCCATCTGCAGGGGTCCAGTTGCTGTGTCCACCCCTGCTGGAAGAGAAGACTCCCGACTGGGATAACATCGCTCCACAGCCCAGCCCCAGGACCCAGTTGCCCACCCACTCCTGCCTCTGGGGTTGCCATGTCGGGCACTTCAACATCTGGCACCAGTGGCAACCCCAGGCCAGAGGGGCAGAGGGGCACCAGCTTCACTGCCACCGAAGTTGGTGTCCTGGTGGAGCATGTCCTGGGGCAGTATGATGCCCTCTTTGGATCGTCCCGCGCCAGCAAGGAAGGACGGGAGAGGATCTGGGCCGACTGTGTGGTTGCCATCAACGCGGAGGGGGTGGCAACCCGCGACGTCCAGAAGATCAAGAAGCGCTGGGAGGACTTGAGGTCCAGGACCCTCGTGAAAG
The DNA here is from genome assembly GCF_040938575.1 of Ambystoma mexicanum. NCBI lineage: Eukaryota > Metazoa > Chordata > Amphibia > Caudata > Ambystomatidae > Ambystoma > Ambystoma mexicanum. Next base: position 1,090,876,692 of record NC_090937.1, on the reverse strand, counting down.
CCCGGCGCCTCATGGAGGGGGGCCGGGGACGCATGAGTTCCATCCAGATGAGGGTCCTGGAACGCGTACGCCCAGCGCTCCACACCCAGATCCTTGAGAGGGAGACCCGTCTGGAGTTGAGCGGTAAGTGGCCAAGCATTGCTGGGTGAGACAGGGCATGTTGCGGTGTGCTGGTTGTCTGATACTTGCCTGTATGTGTGACATAGGCCATGTATGCATGTATGTGTGTAGGGACATCATGGTAATGCATGTGCGACCAGTGATGTGTGAACCACATGGTTGTTGCATGTGTTTAAATGCGACATGGGGAGCCCTATGCAGATTTTACACATGAGAGCATGCCAGTCTCTGTTTCTGGACATGGGTGGGGGGGAGGGATGGGTGCTGATGCCAGGTACATATATGGTAGCCATGTCTGTGTGCCTGACCTGCGTGTCTGTGACTTGTGAATGCCATGGATGCATGCCACATGTGTGTGACAATGCACAGATTCACTGATGCAGCCTAGTTATCCTTGTATCTGCTGTGTTTGGGGTGTATGCGGCCAGATGGATGTGACTGAGGTGAAGTGTGTGCATGTGATAGGCATGACCCATGATGCATGTGAGTTCCATATCATTGTATGTTTGGAAATGTCCATGGCATGCACCAAGCCTGTTACTGTGTGTGTTTTGCCTGGACTGACCCATGTGTTGTGGAGGGACATGATGGAAGTGTACTTTGACAGTGGTACTCATCTGCTATTGCTTCCTGTCTAGGGGACCATTGTACAGTACCCTGATGCTTGTGTTCTATGTCTCCCTCTACGTAGCGGCTAGTGAAGAAGAGGGCGGAGACGGCGCTGTGGAGCAAGGCGGCGGGGATGCCCCCACGGCTGCAGCGGAAGGGGTGGGTGAGCCCCCACAGGGGTCTGCTACGGCGGAAGACGGTGAGGAGCCATCCAGGTTGGTGGTTTCCACAGAGGAGGAGGAGGCCGCCACTGAGTCACACATGGGGCCTGGTGGGGGCATCCCTGCTGGTGCAAGTGGTGCAGTCCAGGGGCAGGGGCAGGAGGCAGCACAGGTCACCGTGGAGGGGCCTGTGCATGTCGCTGTCCCTGACCCTGTGAGTGCACCACCATGCACCAGCGGGGATGCCCCGTCCCATGCCCGTCCGCAGGTAGAGGGGATGTCCATGTCACCTGACTCCCCTCCACCTGTGGACGAGGGGACCCGTGGCCGTATGGAGAAGGTCCTGATTGGGGTTGCGATGCGCGCGGCTGCAATTCATGATGACGTGCGTGCTTCCCGGGAGGAGCATGCACGTCATCACGAAGAGCACCGTGCCGACGTGGCCCAATTGGGATCTTCCATGTTCGGGGGTTTCCTGCATGTGTCGGCCAATCTGGCGGCCCTCTCCTCCTCTGTGGAGGCTATAAGCCGGTCGTTCTCCTTGCCGTCTTCCGGTCCGGCCCAGATGCCACCAGGGCCCCCTGTGGACCTGCCCTGACCTATGCAGCCAGCTCGGTGGGGATCCCATCCCTGCCACAGTCGGGAGTCGGAGGTCAAGCAGGGGTGGACACCACAGCAACTGTACCCCAGCAGATGGAGGATGTGCCGGCATCATCAGGCAGGGCACGTGCACGACGGCGTCGGTGGATTCCATCAGCCTGGATGCCGTCGTGCTGGCAGAGGCAGTTGCGTCGGAGGCAGCAGCAGAGTCAACGTGGGAGGCATCATGGCTCGGGCCATCAACATCGGAGGGGCAGGCATCGGCCGGAGGGCAGGAGGACCCAGGACAGGAAGTGTCTTCCGTGTGGCTGCGGTTGGGCCAGCAGATAGGTGGGGAGCGGCGGCGGGCGGAAGAGGCGCGGCTCATGATGGTCAGCGCGGAGAACTCCATGCGGAGGGCCCTGAGGCGGGCCGAGTGCCTCGAGGCAATCCACAGGGGGTTGGAGGAGCAGATGGCGTCGTCCCTGCGGACCCTCGGGCCATGGAACAGGACCACCTCCGGGACATAGACGAGGAGTTTGATGATGCCCTGGCTCGGAACACCACGGAGTGAGCCGCTGGACTTGCCCGCCGCCTTTGTATATAGTTCTTTAGTTTTAGGTTTCCTTTGTTTCTTCTTATGATTTGGAGTCGACGGACACTGCTCCACTTTTTGTATATAGTTGCATTTTAGTTAGGGTTTTTTGTAGGTTTCCTTTGTTCAGTTGGGCTCATGGACCCTTGGATGTTTTGTACATAGTTCTTCATTGGATTGTTTTTTTTTTTTTTTTTTTATTTATTCACCATGGAGCAATGGTCTTTGCATTTATTTTTCTCTCTCGGATTGATTTTATTTTTAATGTGACTTTGGACAACATTTTTTTGGATTTGGATTTGTAGTTTTGATTTTTTTGGACCGACATGCAGCTTATCTTTTTTTCATTGCCATTGTAGTTTGTTTCATTTCATTTGCATTCAATTTTTTTTCATACAATTTTGTTTTCATACTTCACTGTGTGGTATCATCTCATTGGTTTCATGCATGTCATGTTGGGTGTTTTCCCATTCAATTGCAACCATTGTGTGTGACGGACATGGGTTCATTTGCTTTATGAACATTGGGGGTGTAACATGTAATTTCCATTTCCATGTGGGTGAATGGGTTACTTGGTAGGGCCTTTTGGCTGTGGAGGCTGACCATAACGCACATGATTGGGGATTGTGAGGACCTGGGTGCAGGGGGACATGAGTAGGGGCCTGGTGGAGGGTGCCCTTGCACTGCTGAGGGGTGGGGGTGGGTGGGAGACATGAGTGGGGGCCTGGTGGGGGCTGCCCATGGTGGCTGGGGGGTGGGGGTGATAGGGGACATGAGTGGGGGCCTGGTGGGGGCTGCCCATGGTGGCTGGGGGGGTGGGTGGGAGACATGAGTGGGGGCCTGTTGGGGGCTGCACATGGTGGCTGGGGGTGGTTGGGAGACATGAGTGGGGGCCTGTTGGGGGCTGACCATGGTGGCTGGGGGGTGGGGGTGGGTGGAAGACATGAGTGGGGGCCTGGTGGGGGCTGCCCATGGTGGCTGGGGGGTTGGGGTGATAGGGGACATGGGTGGGAGCCCGGTGGGGGCTGCCCATGGTGGCTGGGGGGGTGGGTGGGAGACATGAGTGGGGGCCTGATGGGGGCTGCCCATGGTGGCTGGGGGGTGGGGGTGGTGGGAGACATGGGTGGGGGCCTGGTGGAGGGTGCCCAACACTGCTGGGGGGGTGGGGGTGGTGGGAGACATGAGTGGGGGCCTGGTGGAGGCTGCCCCTGGATGCTGGGGGGTGGGGGTGCAGGGGGACATGAGTGGGGGCCTGGTGGGGGATGCCCATGGTGGCTGGGGAGTGGGGGTGCAGGGGGACATGAGTGGGTGCCTGGTGGAGGGTGCCCCTGCACTGCTGAGGGGTGGGGGTGGTGGGAGACATGAGTTGGACATGAGTGGGGGCCTGGTGGGGGGTGCCCTGCACTGCTGGAGGGTGGGGGTGATAGGGGACATGAGTGGGGGCCTAGTGGGGGCTGCCCATAGTGGCTGGGGGGTGGGGGTGGGTGGGAGACATGAGTGGGGGCCTGGTGGGGGCTGCCCATGGTGGCTGGGGGGTGGGGGTGGTGGGAGACATGGGTGGGGGCCTGGTGGAGGGTGCCCCACACTGCTGGGGGGGTGGGGGTGGTGGGAGACATGAGTGGGGGCCTGGTGGAGGCTGCCCATGGTGGCTGGGGGGTGGGGGTGATAGGGGACATGAGTGGGGGCCTGGTGGGGGCTGCCCATGGTGGCTGGGGGGGTGGGTGTTTGACGTGAGTGGGGGCCTGTTGGGGGCTGCCCATGGTGGCTGGGGGGTGGGGGTGGGTGGGAGACATGAGTGGGGGCCTGGTGGGGGCTGCCCATGGTGGCTGGGGGGTGGGGGTGGGTGGGAGACATGAGAGGGGGCCTGGTGGGGGCTGCCCATGGTGGCTGGGGGGTGGGGGTGATAGGGGACATGGGTGGGAGCCCGGTGGGGGCTGCCCATGGTGGCTGGGGGGGGTGGGTGGGAGACATGAGTGGGGGCCTGGTGGAGGGTGCCCACACTGCTGGGGGGTGGTGGTGGTGGGAGACATGAGTGGGGGCCTGGTGGAGGCTGCCCATGGTGGCTGGGGGGTGGGGGTGATAGGGGACATGAGTGGGGGCCTGGTGGGGGCTGCCCATGGTGGCGGGGGGGTGGGTGGGAGACATGAGTGGGGGCCTGCCCATGGTGGCTGGGTGGTGGGGGTGATAGGGGACATGGGTGGGAGCCTGGTGGGGGCTGCCCATGGTGGCTGGGGGGGGGTGGGTGGGTGGTAGACATGAGTGGGGGCCTGGTGGGGGCTGCCCATGGTGGCTGGGGGGTGGGGGTGGTGGGAGACATGGGTGGGGGCCTGGTGGAGGGTGCCCCACACTGCTAGGGGGGTGGGGGTGGTGGGAGACATGAGTGGGGGCCTGTTGGGGGCTGCCCATGGTGGCTGGGGGGTGGGGGTGGGAGACATGAGTGGGGGCTTGGTGGGGGCTGCCCATGGTGGCTGGGGGGTGGGGGTAGGTGTTTGACATGAGTGGGGGCCTGGTGCGGGCTGCCCATGGTGGCTGGAGGTGGGGGTGATAGGGGACATGAGTGGGGGCCTGGTGTGGGCTGCCCATGGTGTCTGGGTGGGTGGGAGAAATGAGTGGGGGCCTGTTGGGGGCTGCCCATGGTGGCTGGGGGGTGGGGGTGGGTGGGAGACATGAGTGGGGGCTTGGTGGGGGCTGCCCATGGTGGCTGGAGGGTGGGGGTGGGTGGGTGGGAGACATGAGTGGGGGCCTGGTGGGGGCTGCCCATGGTGGCTGGGGGGTGGGGGTGATAGGGGACATGGGTGGGAGCCTGGTTGGGGCTGCCCATGGTGGCTGGGGGGGTGGGTGGGAGACATGAGTGGGGGCCTGGTGGGGGCTGCCCATGGTGGCTGGGGGTGGGGGTGATAGGGGACATGAGTGGGGGCCTGGTGGGGGCTGCCCATGGTGGCTGGGGGGGTGGGTGGGAGACATGAGTGGGGGCCTGTTGGGGGCTGCCCATGGTGGCTGGGGGGTGGGGGTGGGTGGGAGACATGAGTGGGGGCCTGGTGGGGGCTGCCCATGGTGGCTAGGGGGTGGGGGTGGGTGGGAGACATGAGTGGGGGCATGGTGGGGGCTGCCCATTGTGGATGGGGGTGGGGGTGGGTGGGAGACATGAGTGGGGGCCTGGTGGGGGCTGTCCATGGTGGCTGGGGGGTGGGGGTGGTGGGAGACATGGGTGGGGGCCTGGTGGAGGGTGCCCCACACTGCTGGGGGGGTGGGGGTGGTGGGAGACATGAGTGGGGGCCTGGTGTGGGATGCCCATGGTGGCTGGGGGGGTGGGTGGGAGACATGAGTGGGGGCCTGGTGGGGGCTGCCCATGGTGGCTGGGGGGTGGGGGTGATAGGGGACATGAGTGGGGGCCTGGTGGGGGCTGCCCATGGTGGCTGGGGGGGTGGGTGGGAGACATGAGTGGGGGCCTGTTGGGGGCTGACCATGGTGGCTGGGGGGTGGGGGTGGGTGGAAGACATGAGTGGGGGCCTGGTGGGGGCTGCCCATGGTGGCTGGGGGGTTGGGGTGATAGGGGACATGGGTGGGAGCCCGGTGGGGGCTGCCCATGGTGGCTGGGGGGGTGGGTGGGAGACATGAGTGGGGGCCTGATGGGGGCTGCCCATGGTGGCTGGGGGGTGGGGGTGGTGGGAGACATGGGTGGGGGCCTGGTGGAGGGTGCCCAACACTGCTGGAGGGGTGGGGGTGGTGGGAGACATGAGTGGGGGCCTGGTGGAGGCTGCCCCTGGATGCTGGGGGGTGGGGGTGCAGGGGGACATGAGTGGGGGCCTGGTGGGGGATGCCCATGGTGGCTGGGGAGTGGGGGTGCAGGGGGACATGAGTGGGTGCCTGGTGGAGGGTGCCCCTGCACTGCTGAGGGGTGGGGGTGGTGGGAGACATGAGTTGGACATGAGTGGGGGCCTGGTGGAGGGTGCCCTGCACTGCTGGAGGGTGGGGGTGATAGGGGACATGAGTGGGGGCCTAGTGGGGGCTGCCCATGGTGGCTGGGGGGTGGGGGTGGGTGGGAGACATGAGTGGGGGCCTGGTGGGGGCTGCCCATGGTGGCTGGGGGGTGGGGGTGGTGGGAGACATGGGTGGGGGCCTGGTGGAGGGTGCCCCACACTGCTGGGGGGGTGGGGGTGGTGGGAGACATGAGTGGGGGCCTGGTGGAGGCTGCCCATGGTGGCTGGGGGGTGGGGGTGATAGGGGACATGAGTGGGGGCCTGGTGGGGGCTGCCCATGGTGGCTGGGGGGGTGGGTGTTTGACGTGAGTGGGGGCCTGTTGGGGGCTGCCCATGGTGGCTGGGGGGTGGGGGTGGGTGGGAGACATGAGTGGGGGCCTGGTGGGGGCTGCCCATGGTGGCTGGGGGGTGGGGGTGGGTGGGAGACATGAGAGGGGGCCTGGTGGGGGCTGCCCATGGTGGCTGGGGGGTGGGGGTGATAGGGGACATGGGTGGGAGCCCGGTGGGGGCTGCCCATGGTGGCTGGGGGGGGTGGGTGGGAGACATGAGTGGGGGCCTGGTGGAGGGTGCCCACACTGCTGGGGGGTGGTGGTGGTGGGAGACATGAGTGGGGGCCTGGTGGAGGCTGCCCATGGTGGCTGGGGGGTGGGGGTGATAGGGGACATGAGTGGGGGCCTGGTGGGGGCTGCCCATGGTGGCTGGGGGGGTGGGTGGGAGACATGAGTGGGGGCCTGCCCATGGTGGCTGGGTGGTGGGGGTGATAGGGGACATGGGTGGGAGCCTGGTGGGGGCTGCCCATGGTGGCTGGGGGGTGGGGGTGGTGGGAGACATGGGTGGGGGCCTGGTGGAGGGTGCCCCACACTGCTAGGGGGGTGGGGGTGGTGGGAGACATGAGTGGGGGCCTGTTGGGGGCTGCCCATGGTGGCTGGGGGGTGGGGGTGGGAGACATGAGTGGGGGCTTGGTGGGGGCTGCCCATGGTGGCTGGGGGGTGGGGGTAGGTGTTTGACATGAGTGGGGGCCTGGTGCGGGCTGCCCATGGTGGCTGGAGGTGGGGGTGATAGGGGACATGAGTGGGGGCCTGGTGTGGGCTGCCCATGGTGTCTGGGTGGGTGGGAGACATGAGTGGGGGCCTGTTGGGGGCTGCCCATGGTGGCTGGGGGGTGGGGGTGGGTGGGAGACATGAGTGGGGGCTTGGTGGGGGCTGCCCATGGTGGCTGGGGGGTGGGGGTGGGTGGGTGGGAGACATGAGTGGGGGCCTGGTGGGGGCTGCCCATGGTGGCTGGGGGGTGGGGGTGATAGGGGACATGGGTGGGAGCCTGGTTGGGGCTGCCCATGGTGGCTGGGGGGGTGGGTGGTCGACATGAGTGGGGGCCTGGTGGGGGCTGCCCATGGTGGCTGGGGGGTGGGGGTGATAGGGGACATGAGTGGGGGCCTGGTGGGGGCTGCCCATGGTGGCTGGGGGGGTGGGTGGGAGACATGAGTGGGGGCCTGTTGGGGGCTGCCCATGGTGGCTGGGGGGTGGGGGTGGGTGGGAGACATGAGTGGGGGCCTGGTGGGGGCTGCCCATGGTGGCTGGGGGGTGGGGGTGGGTGGGAGACATGAGTGGGGGCCTGGTGGGGGCTGCCCATTGTGGATGGGGGGTGGGGGTGGGTGGGAGACATGAGTGGGGGCCTGGTGGGGGCTGTCCATGGTGGCTGGGGGGTGGGGGTGGTGGGAGACATGGGTGGGGGCCTGGTGGAGGGTGCCCCACACTGCTGGGGGGGTGGGGGTGGTGGGAGACTTGAGTGGGGGCCTGGTGTGGGATGCCCATGGTGGCTGGGGGGGTGGGTGGGAGACATGAGTGGGGGCCTGGTGGGGGCTGCCCATGGTGGCTGGGGGGTGGGGGTGATAGGGGACATGAGTGGGGGCCTGGTGGGGGCTGCCCATGGTGGCTGGGGGGGTGGGTGGGAGACATGAGTGGGGGCCTGTTGGGGGCTGCCCATGGTGGCTGGGGGGTGGGGGTGGGTGGAAGACATGAGTGGGGGCCTGGTGGGGGCTGCCCATGGTGGCTGGGGGGTGGGGGTGATAGGGGACATGGGTGGGAGCCTGGTTGGGGCTGCCCATGGTGGCTGGGGGGGTGGGTGGGAGACATGAGTGGGGGCCTGGTGGGGGCTGCCCATGGTGGCTGGGGGGTGGGGGTGATAGGGGACATGGGTGGGAGCCTGGTGGGGGCTGCCCATGGTGGCTGGGGGGGTGGGTGGGAGACATGAGTGGGGGCCTGGTGGGGGCTGCCCATGGTGGCTGGGGGGTGGGGGTGATAGGGGACATGAGTGGGGGCCTGGTGGGGGCTGCCCATGGTGGCTGGGGGGGTGGGTGGGAGACATGAGTGGGGGCCTGTTGGGGGCTGCCCATGGTGGCTGGGGGGTGGGGGTGGGTGGGAGACATGAGTGGGGGCCTGGTGGGGGCTGCCCATGGTGGCTAGGGGGTGGGGGTGGGTGGGAGACATGAGTGGGGGCCTGGTGGGGGCTGCCCATTGTGGATGGGGGGTGGGGGTGGGTGGGAGACATGAGTGGGGGCCTGGTGGGGGCTGTCCATGGTGGCTGGGGGGTGGGGGTGGTGGGAGACATGGGTGGGGGCCTGGTGGAGGGTGCCCCACACTGCTGGGGGGGGTGGGGGTGGTGGGAGACATGAGTGGGGGCCTGGTGTGGGATGCCCATGGTGGCTGGGGGGGTGGGTGGGAGACATGAGTGGGGGCCTGGTGGGGGCTGCCCATGGTGGCTGGGGGGTGGGGGTGATAGGGGACATGAGTGGGGGCCTGGTGGGGGCTGCCCATGGTGGCTGGGGGGGTGGGTGGGAGACATGAGTGGGGGCCTGTTGGGGGCTGACCATGGTGGCTGGGGTGTGGGGGTGGGTGGAAGACATGAGTGGGGGCCTGGTGGGGGCTGCCCATGGTGGCTGGGGGGTTGGGGTGATAGGGGACATGGGTGGGAGCCCGGTGGGGGCTGCCCATGGTGGCTGGGGGGGTGGGTGGGAGACATGAGTGGGGGCCTGATGGGGGCTGCCCATGGTGGCTGGGGGGTGGGGGTGGTGGGAGACATGGGTGGGGGCCTGGTGGAGGGTGCCCAACACTGCTGGAGGGGTGGGGGTGGTGGGAGACATGAGTGGGGGCCTGGTGGAGGCTGCCCCTGGATGCTGGGGGGTGGGGGTGCAGGGGGACATGAGTGGGGGCCTGGTGGGGGATGCCCATGGTGGCTGGGGAGTGGGGGTGCAGGGGGACATGAGTGGGTGCCTGGTGGAGGGTGCCCCTGCACTGCTGAGGGGTGGGGGTGGTGGGAGACATGAGTTGGACATGAGTGGGGGCCTGGTGGAGGGTGCCCTGCACTGCTGGAGGGTGGGGGTGATAGGGGACATGAGTGGGGGCCTAGTGGGGGCTGCCCATGGTGGCTGGGGGGTGGGGGTGGGTGGGAGACATGAGTGGGGGCCTGGTGGGGGCTGCCCATGGTGGCTGGGGGGTGGGGGTGGTGGGAGACATGGGTGGGGGCCTGGTGGAGGGTGCCCCACACTGCTGGGGGGGTGGGGGTGGTGGGAGACATGAGTGGGGGCCTGGTGGAGGCTGCCCATGGTGGCTGGGGGGTGGGGGTGATAGGGGACATGAGTGGGGGCCTGGTGGGGGCTGCCCATGGTGGCTGGGGGGGTGGGTGTTTGACGTGAGTGGGGGCCTGTTGGGGGCTGCCCATGGTGGCTGGGGGGTGGGGGTGGGTGGGAGACATGAGTGGGGGCCTGGTGGGGGCTGCCCATGGTGGCTGGGGGGTGGGGGTGGGTGGGAGACATGAGAGGGGGCCTGGTGGGGGCTGCCCATGGTGGCTGGGGGGTGGGGGTGATAGGGGACATGGGTGGGAGCCCGGTGGGGGCTGCCCATGGTGGCTGGGGGGGGTGGGTGGGAGACATGAGTGGGGGCCTGGTGGAGGGTGCCCACACTGCTGGGGGGTGGTGGTGGTGGGAGACATGAGTGGGGGCCTGGTGGAGGCTGCCCATGGTGGCTGTGGGGTGGGGGTGATAGGGGACATGAGTGGGGGCCTGGTGGGGGCTGCCCATGGTGGCTGGGGGGGGTGGGTGGGAGACATGAGTGGGGGCCTGCCCATGGTGGCTGGGTGGTGGGGGTGATAGGGGACATGGGTGGGAGCCTGGTGGGGGCTGCCCATGGTGGCTGGGGGGGGGTGGGTGGGTGGTAGACATGAGTGGGGGCCTGGTGGGGGCTGCCCATGGTGGCTGGGGGGTGGGGGTGGTGGGAGACATGGGTGGGGGCCTGGTGGAGGGTGCCCCACACTGCTAGGGGGGTGGGGGTGGTGGGAGACATGAGTGGGGGCCTGTTGGGGGCTGCCCATGGTGGCTGGGGGGTGGGGGTGGGAGACATGAGTGGGGGCTTGGTGGGGGCTGCCCATGGTGGCTGGGGGGTGGGGGTAGGTGTTTGACATGAGTGGGGGCCTGGTGCGGGCTGCCCATGGTGGCTGGAGGTGGGGGTGATAGGGGACATGAGTGGGGGCCTGGTGTGGGCTGCCCATGGTGTCTGGGTGGGTGGGAGACATGAGTGGGGGCCTGTTGGGGGCTGCCCATGGTGGCTGGGGGGTGGGGGTGGGTGGGAGACATGAGTGGGGGCTTGGTGGGGGCTGCCCATGGTGGCTGGGGGGTGGGGGTGGGTGGGTGGGAGACATGAGTGGGGGCCTGGTGGGGGCTGCCCATGGTGGCTGGGGGGTGGGGGTGATAGGGGACATGGGTGGGAGCCTGGTTGGGGCTGCCCATGGTGGCTGGGGGGGTGGGTGGGAGACATGAGTGGGGGCCTGGTGGGGGCTGCCCATGGTGGCTGGGGGGTGGGGGTGATAGGGGACATGAGTGGGGGCCTGGTGGGGGCTGCCCATGGTGGCTGGGGGGGTGGGTGGGAGACATGAGTGGGGGCCTGTTGGGGGCTGCCCATGGTGGCTGGGGGGTGGGGGTGGGTGGGAGACATGAGTGGGGGCCTGGTGGGGGCTGCCCATGGTGGCTGGGGGGTGGGGGTGGGTGGGAGACATGAGTGGGGGCCTGGTGGGGGCTGCCCATTGTGGATGGGGGGTGGGGGTGGGTGGGAGACATGAGTGGGGGCCTGGTGGGGGCTGTCCATGGTGGCTGGGGGGTGGGGGTGGTGGGAGACATGGGTGGGGGCCTGGTGGAGGGTGCCCCACACTGCTGGGGGGGTGGGGGTGGTGGGAGACTTGAGTGGGGGCCTGGTGTGGGATGCCCATGGTGGCTGGGGGGGTGGGTGGGAGACATGAGTGGGGGCCTGGTGGGGGCTGCCCATGGTGGCTGGGGGGTGGGTGGGAGACATGAGTGGGGGCCTGTTGGGGGCTGCCCATGGTGGCTGGGGGGTGGGGGTGGGTGGGAGACATGAGTGGGGGCCTGGTGGGGGCTGCCCATGGTGGCTGGGGGGTGGGGGTGGGTGGTAGACATGAGTGGGGGCCTGGTGGGGGCTGCCCATTGTGGATGGGGGGTGGGGGTGGGTGGGAGACATGCGTGGGGGCCTGGTGGGGGCTGTCCATGGTGGCTGGGGGGTGGGGGTGGTGGGAGACATGGGTGGGGGCCTGGTGGAGGGTGCCCCACACTGCTGGGGGGGTGGGGGTGGTGGGAGACATGAGTGGGGGCCTGGTGGAGGCTGCCCCTGGATGCTGGGGGGTGGGGGTGCAGGGGGACATGAGTGGGGGCCTGGTGGGGGATGCCCATGGTGGCTGGGGGGTGGGGGTGCAGGGGGACATGAGTGGGGGCCTGGTGGAGGGTGCCCCTGCACTGCTGAGGGGTGGGGGTGGTGGGAGACATGAGTTGGACATGAGTGGGGGCCTGGTGGAGGGTGCCCTGCACTGCTGGGGGGTGGAGGTGCAGGGGGCCATGAGTGGGGGCCTGGTGGAGGGTGCCCCTGGATGCTGGGGGGTGGGGGTGATAGGGGACATGAGTGGGGGCCTGGTGGAGGATGCCCCACACTGCTGGGGGGTGGGGGTGCTGGGTGACATGAGCAGGTGTGCAGGGTAGTCCCCTGTGGTGTCGGCTGCCTGCAGGGGCCGTGGATGGTGTACAGGGAATACCTGGGAGCACACAGCCAAATCGCGTGTAGAATTTCCCGCGTACCCCTGAAATACACGTACCCAGCCAAATCGCGTGTGGAAATTCCCGCGCACGTAACCGGCCAAATCGCGTGTGGGACTTCCCGCGCACCCCTGAGATCCACATACCCAGCCAAGTCGCGTGTGGAAATTCCCGCGCACGTACCCGGCCAAATCGCGTGTGGGACTTCCCGCGCACCCCTGAGATCCACGTACCCAGCCAAGTCGCGTGTGGAAATTCCCGCGCACGTACCCGGCCAAATCGCGTGTGGAACTTCCCGCGCACCCCTGAAATCCACGTACCCTTCCAAATCACGTGTGAGACTTCCCGCGCACCCCTGAGATCCACGTACCCAGCCAAATCGCGTGTGGAAATTCCCGCGCACGTACCCGGCCAAATCGCGTGTGCAACTTCCCGCGCTCCCCTGAAATCCACCTACCCTGCCAAATCGCGCGTGGGACTTCCCGTGCATCCCTGAGATCCACGTACCCAGCCAAATCGCGTGTGGAAATTCCCGCGCACGTACCCGGCCAAATCGCGTGTGCAACTTCCTGCGCACCCCTGAAATCCACATACCCTGCCAGATCGTGTGTGGGACTTCCCGCGCACTCCTGAGATCCACGTACCCAGCCAAATTGCGTGTGGAAATTCCCGCGCACGTACCCGGCCAAATCGCGTGTGGAACTTCCCGCGCACCCCTGAAATCCACGTATCCTGCCAAATCGCGTGTGAGACTTCCCACGCACCCCTGAGATCCACGTACCCAGCCAAGTCGCGTGTGGAAATTCCCGCGCACGTACACGGCCAAATCGCGTGTGGAACTTCCCGCGCACCCCTGAAATCCACGTACCCTGCCAAATCGCGTGTGAGACTTCCCGCGCACCCCTGAGATCCACGTACCCGGCCAAATCGCGTGTGGAACTTCCCGCGCACCCCTGAAATCCACGTACCCTGCCAAATCGCGTGTGAAAGTTCCCGCGCACCCCGCAATACATGCACACGTTATTTTTAAGTCAGCGGGTGTCCGTGTTTGTGGGTACCCCTTTGCACGTCATTTGTCCTGGAGGGCCACAGTATAGGACATTCATCATAGCTGTATATAGGTGCTATTTGTTGGCGCACCTTTTGGCGCACATTTATTACAGGCGCAGAGACGCTACCGCCTGCTTTCTTGTGGCGGTTGTGTTTGTGCCTGTACGCTGGTTTGACCGTGCGCTTTTTTGCCCTATTCGATTCCATGAATACGTGTTGTAGGCGAGCATGTGGGCGTTCCGCGCACTTGCACCCTGTACTTCCCCCGTGACGCCCACATTTTGGCAAGTTGTTCCCCATTCCGAGTGTTACGCCCTGTGTTCCGCCTACTTTTGTTGTGTGCGCCGTGCTATGTGTGAATTTCGCTGTGCCCTGTGCGATTTTCGCTGTGACCTGGCGCAAGCCGTTAGACGGCCTGTGCGCCAACGTGCGCAGCATGCTTTTTTAGCGCACATCCGATGGTTTTCTCGCGCACGCCCTTCCATGAATCGATGTGCGCTGCTTTTCGTGCGATTTTCGCTATTCCACTGCGAATCGCACGTTTTTGGCCACTTGCGCCGCGCTAATTATTCCATGAATCGGCCTGTTAGTTTCTCTAGTTCTTGTTCACATTCTCTCTCATCACTGATAATCCGTTTCAAACGTAGCATTTGGCCATAAGGCAAGTTCTTCAAAGTGTTCTGCGGGTAGAAACTCATACGGTGTAGTAAATTATTTCTGTCCATTGGTTTTGTGAATAGGGAAGTTGTAATCTGATTATTGTGTACATTAACCTTAATGTCCAGGTAGTGTATGCCTGGGTTGCCAATTTCCAAGGTGAATTGAATCCGTTGGTCAATGCTATTGATGTAAATCATGAATTCATCAAGTGATTCTTTAGTTCCTTGCCAAATGCCAAATACATCGTCGATGTAACGTACCCACTTTTTCAAATTGTTTTGCCATTCTGCATTTTGTAGAACATGGGTGGTTTCAAAATGGTGCATAAATGCATTTTTCGTAGGCAGGTGCCATTGTTGCACCCATAGCTGTGCCGGAGGTTTGAATATAGAATTCCTTTTTGTATTCAAAATAACAGTTCATTGAAATGAAGCTTAGAAGTGTCATGATAAATTCTTTTACAGCTCCTATGTCTCCTTCTTGTAACAGTAGCCACTCTACCGCTTCTTGTCCTAGATCGTGGGGAATACTTGTGTACAGATTAGTCACATCAATGGTAAAAAGAATATCCTGATCATTAAGTTGTACATCTTCTATTATGTTCAAAAAATGGGTACTGTCTTTTACATAGGTGGATGTTTTCTGGATTAAAGGTTGGAGGAAATAATCGATGTAAGTAGCTAGTGGTTGGAGGATACTGCCTGTAGCAGCCACTATTGGTCTTCCTGGGTTAATAAGGCTTTTGTGTATCTTGGGTAACAAGTAGAAGTGTGGTATGTTAGGATTCAGATTGAGTAGGAAAGCTCTGGTGTTCTTAGTTATCATTTCTCTTTCCTCTGCTTTGTCAAGCAGTGCTTCTAAGTTCTTTCTTATTTCCATAGTCGGATCATGATCAATTTGAGAGCAAACATTGTAGTTGCTAAGTTGTCTCTTGCATTCTTCCTCGTAGTCCAGTGTGTTTTGTAATACTAGCGCTCCCCCTTTGTCGGCCGGTTTTATGGTTATCGTGTCATCAGAGTATAAGTTCTGAATTATTGACATTTCGCCTCGACTGAGGTTTTTATTCTTTGATGTGGTATACTTGATTTTTTTTAGGTCTGCTGTGACCATTTTTTCGAAAATGTCTATGGAAGGAACGCTAATGGGTGGTACGAATGTACTCTTAGGTTTGAATTCAATTAATTCTGATGGTTCCTGTGGCGAAGCTGTGTTCTCCATTTCTGCAAAGAAAACTTTAAGTTTCAATTTTCTGGTAAGTTTATGTAACTCAACCTTGGTATTAAATAAATTAGTGTTGTAGGTAGGTACAAACTTCAACCCTTTTTGTAAAACATCTTCTTCTTGTTTAGTGAGAGTCCTGTTTGAGATGTTAACTACTAGGTTGTTCACGCTTGGAATCTCGTTTGTACTCAGTAGCTCTACTAGCACCTCTGCCTTCCTCAGTTCTTTGTTGTGGTGCTTGTGTGGTCTGCTCGTCTCTGTTTGAATCAGTATCTGAGCTACTATTATCAGAGTTGGGATTAGGATTGCATGGTCTCTGGGGTTGATTCTGGTATTTATCTGCCCATGTATACACTTCGTCCCGTAGATAATCAAAAGTGTCTCTTCTGAATTTTCTAATTTTTCTAGCTTCTAAATCTGCTTCATACCCTTCCAATCGTTTGTAGATGTCGGTAAGTATTTCTTGAAGGGTTTCTGTGCTTGTAAGTGCTGTAATCTCTTCTGATAGTAATTGAATTTCTTATTCTAGATTCTGTAAATTGCTCGAAAGTTCTTTGATGGTCAACAAGATTAGATCGAGAGAACACTTATTGAGGATCTGCTCCCATTTCTGCACAAACTCTTTATTTTCTTTACATAGGGTTGGTTTCAACCCAATTCTCAAACCTAGAACCTAGCGTCACTGCATGAAGTTTGCGATTTATTGACTTTCTAATAATGTATTCCAATTGTTTGATTTTTTTGTTCGGATCTGTGTCCTTTGAGGACTTGTTGGTTTCCTTAATTAATCCTAGAATAACGTTTGCCTCGTCTGTTGAAAAGCCTAATGTTGTCGCTCTTGTGTCCGTTAGTTTTTCTATTTCTTCATATGACATAGTCGCGTGCTGACTCTCCAATGTACACGGAAGTGAAAATTATGGCGCTGAAGGAGGGCGAGAGTGCACAGCTTTTTTCTTTTCTTGTGTTATACTGTTTCTTTTTCAGTACTGTTTCATTACTTAAGTGTTCTTTAGTGGGTGCAGCCCACTGTCAAGTGCCACCGTGTGGGGTACTAAAAGTGAACTGGAGCAGAAGAAAGACCTAGGCTAATTAGCCTTCGGTGTGGGCCGCACACCCTTACTTCCCACTATGGGTTAGACGATTTCTTGATGCTTCTATATCAACTTATACGCAGTTATCCTTGTTTCAAAGTGATTTTATTGTCCAAAACGTGTATTTTTCAAATACCAAATTTTAGATTCAGTTTCGTCTTATAGGCTAATATTGAGACTGTGGCAAACAGTAACCCATCGGGCTAATGCATTTTGGAGTTTTCCTTCATCAGAGCCTGAGTTATTAGTACTAGTTTCATAAATTATTAAATCAATTAATTCAATGTAACGCCACCAATCATATTTTCAAAATGCATCTGATAATTGTATCAAAAAAACGTTTTTCAAATAACAGGGCGCCCACAAGTACAAACAAACATTAAACAATGAGTAGAAAAGATAAGAGAAAAAGAACATTGACTACATCAATCTCCAATTCCAATTCAAAACATGTCCTGCTACCTTTTAACAAACGTGCCTTTTGTTTAATTAGCATGCGCTAAGTGTTATATTTCATCCAGCTTGTGTTTACATTTGGCTCTGTTCCAATCGAGTTCACTAAAATCATACTATTCATGCAATACTCCCCACAATTGTGATTGCGATATTTCATCCAGCTTGTGTTTACATTTGGCTCTGTTCCAATCGAGTTCACTAAAATCATACTATTCATGCAATACTCCCCACGATTGTGATTAGTATCTTATACAGCTCGTGAACTTTCTACAGCTATATGGCGAGTGAAAAGCGTGACTGTGCATTTTCTTGCTGACATGCACAGGAGTCACTGACCTGTCTGCCGTGATTTTGGTTGACACGGAGTATACCGTGTAGAGTGATCGTAATGCACTGTTGGGCAATCAGAGAGTCAAGTTGCAGTGTATCAAAATCGTGCTGTTATAAGCTTAAGTATTATACTTCTGTATTGATGTTATCTTACCTTCGTGTGCAAGGAAGCCGGTTAGTGCTTCTGCTACTGCTGCCAGCGAAAAGCAGTTTGCGGTTTGCAGCGTTGCTATAGTAACGTTTGGGTACCAATATGGCCGCACGCGTGTTAACGTGTCGGCCATATTGGTGGTGGCAAAATAAGTGAATTGGACTACTTACTGCGATCTGTGTGTTTGGACCCATGTGGTGATGCAGTAATGAGATCAATGTATTGTACGTGTTCACATGTTAAGCATGTGTGTATATCTATATGTTCAATATATTCATAATTCAATTGATATTAAATCATGTATGTTTGTAAATATACGCTGGATTAATTGGTATTTTCCCAATCTTATCAACCAGGAAAAACCCACCAGCAATGGAAACCCGCCCGAAAAAACACTGGGCCGAACAAACAACAACCCAAAAGGGAAATCAAACACACTACACTGCAGCCTTCTCAAAGTTAGATCCATGGCAAAACACTCAATAGTAATCCATGACCTGCTAAGCGAAGGAGGCACAGACATGCTTGTTCTCACAGAAACCTGGTTCAGCCATTGCAAACGAAGCAATACCAGACAATTATAAACTAATTCACATCAACAGAGAAAACCGAAGAGGAGGCTGAATCGCAATCATACACAAAGAACATATCCGAGCATCTCAACTCATCGCAACCAACGCAGAAGACTATGAATCCCTCCTCATCAAGATCAAACTGAACGACCAAACCAACACAGTATTCCTCCTGATCCAAAGACCACCTTCTTACAACCCCAACTTTGAAGCGAAACTAACGGACATGGCCACAATGCTATCAACCCACCACGACAACTTGGTCATACTGGGAGATTTCAACATAAGGTTAGAAAAAGAAAACGAGTCCACAGCATATTTACTCTGTGCACTCCTGGAAAACCTTATTTCAATCAAATTGTAAATGGATCACCCACAACGCCGGACACTACCTGGATGCAATCTTCTGCAGGGAAGGACTATATGCATCCTTGCCACCTACTCCAAGGGTATGGAGTGACCACTACAAAATACCATTCTATATCACATTCCAAACCCGATTAACGGGCGAGTAGGAAATACTCCACACTAGCAAGAAAAGAAAATGGAAGAACCTAGACCTAGAGGCCCTAACAAACCTTCTAGACTCAACCCTCCCAAGTGAATCAGAACTCACTGAATCAACCATAGATGCAGCAGAAGACACACACACTCAACAATTGGATCACCAAAGCCCTTGACCAACTGGCACCAGCCGAACCAGTCAAAGCAACACCAAAAAAACTGGCAGAAAAATGGTTCACTGAAGAACTGAAAGAACTACAAAAAACCAACCGCAAAATGAAGAAAAAAATTGAGAGAACAATACACCCGACAAGACAAAATAAAATATCAAAGACAACTTCAACTATATATTTATTTATAAAAATTCTTAAATATCGCGCCACATGCCCGCAGGCCTCAGGGCGCACATAAAACAGTACATACAATCATACAAATCAACAGTCCTCAAAGCAAAAGAGTTCTAATATTCCACAAGAATAGAATCGTCAAACAACCCACAGAAAGAACTCTTTAAAATCCTCAAAGTGATTTAAAAAAGTCTTCCTGCTAGAACTCCATCATACCGACACAAGCACTCTGTGACAACATTACCAACCACCTGAGAGCAAAGATAGACACAATCCAGGAGACCATCAACCTACCCCGGGCAAATACACCCACGACTGCCAGACCACAGACAATGGGCAAAACACAGATTACAGCAAAACTCACCTGCCTAGAACCAATCACAGAAGAAACCTTTCCCATACTGATAAAGCACACAAACCCTGCAGGATCCCAAAGGGATCCCTGTCCACATGATATCTTCAAAGGAATACTCAACCACAGAACCCCAGCTACACTCTTCCAGAATCGAATGAATCTATCACTAAAAAGAGGAAAAATCAGCATACATTAAACCACTGATAAAAAAGGAATCAGAAAGCACAGAAGACCAAAGCAACTACAGACTGATATCTAACCTGCCCAACCCAGCAAAGAACCTGGAGAACCACGTATAAAAATCCTTCTTAAATGCGTCAAAACAAATGGAATACTCGACTGGTCACAAGTTGTCTTCAGACCAATGAGAGGAGCAGAATCAGCACTTGTATCGATATGGGACAACCTGAAAATAAACACAGAGGACGATGCCCATTCGGCCCTTATTCTATTGGACATATCAGTGGCTTTTGACACAATTAGCCACACAACACTAATAAAAAGATTGATGGGATGTGGCATACAGGAATCCACACTAAAGTGTCTTACCTCATTCCTAACAAACTGAACTGAAAGAACCTCCCTATCACCGTTCACCTCAAACACCAAAAACATATCCTGCGGAGTCCCACAGGATCCATACCCTCCCCTCTGCTTTTCAACATTTACATGTGCACACTGATAAAAATAATTTCAACCCACAACTGACAGTGAAAACAAACAGAACCCAGGAACAAAATAACAGCGTCACAGCCATCTACAATTGGATGACAATGAACTTCCTAAACTGAACCTGGCAAAAAAGGAAATAATCCTCTCACCCGCAGGATTCTACGGAGGGCACCCACAACTGGACTGGCCGATCGGGATTGGGAACGCAACCAGAGACTATCAATGTAGTAAATAACCTAGGAATACTCATGGACAATGAAGTATCACTGAAACTGCAGGTCAATGCAATCGCCAAAGAAATGCTTCTTCTTCTTACTACTGCTCAGAGGATTACTTCCCTACCTCTCCTTCCACCACAGAACCCTCACAATCATATCCCTGATACTCACAAGAATTAAATACGCAAACAGCCTCTACCTAGGAATGCCGGCAAGACTTACCAAGAAACTGCAAAGGGTGCAAAATACAGCAGACAGGATCCTATTAAGACTAAACCGAAGAGACCATATCACTCCAGCATTGAAGAGCCTACACTGGTTACCAGTAAAATGTTTATCAAATTCAAAACACTCTGCATTGCCCACAAAGCCTTTTATTTATTTTATTTATTACGTGCCTAATGCTGTATCTGAGTTCGGTTTCTAAGCCTGGATCCGGGAATTGAACTTCTGTTGCTCTGCGTGGTCTTGCTTCTAAGACCAGTGCGTTGCCCCTGTGCAGACAAGGAGCAGAATTCCTCCAAGACAAGATTAGTCAGTATAGCCCGGAAAGGAAACTAAGATTCAGCAAAGACCTGCAAATAGAGGCAAAACACTACAAAAAAATGAAATTCGCGGAACAGCGTTCTCACGTCTAATTGATAACATCTGCAACAACATGCCCAAAGAAATCAGAATCACAGAAGACCACATCTCCTTCAGGAAACTGCTCAAAACCTGGCTATTCAACACACAATGACAAACGCAAAGGGACACCAGCAACAACAACACCACAGACAAACAACCAGAGAGGAGACGAGATGGGCAAAAGAACCACATACAAGAACCAGGCTCAATACCGTCAAGAAGCAACCAGAGACCCCAACAATCTGACCGACTTACTCCTCCAACATAACTGATTCCACTACACCAGACCTTGGACTAGCCACACTACACATAAACAAACAGAGAAACCATACTATGCTCACACCCAGCATTTCTAGATGCTAAAGCACACTCAGAGTGAACCACCCACATAGTCCATAAAACCCAACAACGCAACTACACAAGAAGATAAAGGATTATCCTACAGCCACCCGTGACTGTGGATCTCTTGAGAACCCTATCCAAACAGTGCGCACGACCATACCCACCATAACCCACACAACACACTAGCACCAACACAAAACACTACCACACAACCAAGGCCCTGAATCTTACCCTTACAGTTACAATGCACAAGACCTCTGGCACAAACTACCACATGCAAAAGAGCACCCTCGGAGGCCAGTTCCTCCTGGTTCTGAACCTATTCTCTCACCCTATCCCCACTAACCTCCCCAGCCACCCCCCTCTCTTGCAGAGCCACGCAAGCGCCTGGAGACTGACCCTGGGTGGTAGCGGCGCACAGTATAAATCAACATAACATAATATAACATAACTAGTTTCCTTTTGGCATAAATGTTTGCCTATTTTGCATCAATGTTTTGAAGGGCACATACATAATTTACTGCTGCAAAGATCTGCTCCAGTTCACAGCGGAAGACCTGGGCGACTCACAGAGCGTTTTCCAATGGGATTGCACCATTATAAAAGGCTTCTGTCAATCAGGTCCCAGGTCCGTATAGAATACATATATCTTATTCGTTGCCATTCAGAACAGCCACTAGGTGTTTTTAGTGTTTCTCCACCTTCTTTGGCATATTTCGCCCTTTACTGCGATATTTCCCATATTGCAGGTGAGTACCATCTCCAGTTCATGTTTCTACCACCTCAAGCTGCATCAAATAATCCCCTGACTCTGCCCTTGCTGACTGAGTAACGGCTGAGGACACTCACCTAGTCTCACATCTCAACAAGTGCAACAGCCTCTACCTGAGTCTCCACTCCGGTCGGCTCCAACGCCTCCAGAGAGTCCAAAATACTGCAGCTGGATTTCTAATGATAATTGGACCCAGAGAGTTTGTCCCACCGACCCTGCCTGCTTTCAACTGGTAAACTGATGCCAACGTAATCAAATTCAGATCAGCCTATAGTGACCCCAAAGCCATTATGAATTAGATCGTGAATTCCCTCCTTCAACTGCATAGCCAACACCCTCTGACCCTGGGATATTAGGCTCAGATGATAATAGAAGGCATGATAGCTCAGTGGCAATGCACCGGTTTTGGAAGCAAGATCACACTGAGCAATACTGGTTCGAATCTTCGATCAGCACTTACAAGTCAACCTCGGGTATTAAGTGCGTTATATACCTGCACTTGCTCAATGTACAAGGTCTAGTAGGATTGTTCTCCCCTCCCCCCACCCCTTGCCTTGTTGCGCCTTGAGACACACACGTGTATAGGCGCATTACAAATGAACAATAAATAAAATAAATAAGAATAAATAAATAGACTCCTTCATATTATCAAACTAAGGAAGCCTTCTTACTTTCTTAGAGCGAACCATTCCAACTCACTCCTGACCAGAATTTGAAAACAATGCTGGCCTAAATTAAGGCATGCCTAAAGAACCTGTCGCTGCCAGCACTAACCTTAATCTCAGGAATAATCGAGAAACTTTCACCCACCTCCCACAGCTAAAGGACAACACGCAGGAGAGGTTCTTGTGGAATGCATCCCCCCATTAGGTAATGGCGCCCAAAGACTGGTGGTGGTCATAAGGCGGCACTAAAGACAGTCGTTGCAATTTCAAAACACCAAGCCAATACATGGCTGTCAATTGGAACTATGCCATGCGTGACACCTAAGCCAGTCCCTGTTTTGCACATTGAATGCTGGAACGTTTACTGTAGGGCCATGACGGCGCTACGCTAGACCTGAGGCCATATGGTAGCTGTGCCAACATGGCACCCCTTGTTGTACATAAACAAAGAGACACTGCCCCTTTAAGAGCACCAACAGAGAAAGAGCGGGAGGAAAGCGGAAAGGGAGGGGGGCTGGAGAGGGAAAGGGCAGTTAGTGTTAGGGTGTGAATAAAGGAAGTTCACGGCAGAGCAGGCTCCGTCTCTTCATTGCATGCGTATGAATGAGAGAGAGTGAGAGCCTAACACTGGCGACGAGGCCGACAAACTCTTGTGTGTCGGCAGCAGTGGAGGGCTAAAGCCCAGCAGGTGTGAGGAGTGAGGTGCTCCGGAGTAGAGCAGCGGCCGTGCGCCCTGTTGGTGGGCCTGCGCGCCCGGCAGTTTGGAAAGGCCCGTGTGCCTTAGCAGTGTGCAGCGGCCCGTGCGCCCAGCCAAAGGGCCGTGTGCCCAGCAAAGTGAGTGAGCAGCCGTGTGCCCGTGGAGGGAGTGGAGGCCCGTGAGCCCTGACACCGGGCAGTGTCCTGTGTGTCCTGCCAGAGGGCCCGTGAGCCCGGCAGTTGGAAGGATCGGGAAGCCAGCAGCAACCTGGCAACCCGAGGACACCAACGACCAGCAGAAAGCGACCTCGTGAGCCCGAGGGCCCAACGCTGACCGAGAGGCCCGTGCACCTCCCAGCAGAGAAGGCCCACCAGCGGTGGACCAGCCTGACCGGAGAGCAGGAGAGCGCGACCGCTACACTCCGGCACCACGCAGCAAGACCGGAGAGCTGGAGAATGCGCCTGCGACACTCCAGCAGCCCGACCGGAGAGCAGGAGAGCGCGACCGCTACACTACGGCACCACGCAGCAAGACCGGAGAGCAGGAGAACGCACCTGCGACACTCCAGCACTACGCAGCAGGCCTGAGAGCGCCGGAGGATCGAGGGGCCTGTGTGCGGCAACCACAACAAGTAAGGTGTCGGAGAAAGGGACCCTCGTGTCTCCCGCACGTGACATTTAGAATATTACGGGAGGATTACAATACGGAAAAGGGGAATCCCCGTGTCTCCCCACATGACATCCCAGGGGATATTTAGCCAAGAAGGCCACGACAAAAGGGAATCCCCGTATCTCCCCATGTGACTCTCAAAGGGATAATACGCCGAGAACGCCACGGCAGAAGGGAAACCCCGTGTCCCTCCCCCACACGTGCAATTTAAAGGGACATAGACCAAATCAGCCCACAGCACAAGAAAGAAAGCCTGTGCCTCACATGTGAGATCTGCACAGGAAGCCACAGCACCAAGAGTGACTGTGACCAACACCCACGTGCCACCTACCCAACCAAAGCAAACCAACCGGCAACATCATGTCGGCCCCGGATGCAGCGGACCCCAATGCCCAACCACCGTCACCAGGGGCACCCTGCCCTCACGCAGGTCTAATGAGGAGACCCGCCCCATTCACATTAAACCCACACCATGACCAGGGCCAACGATGCGAAGAGTGGATGGAGGAATTCGAGGACTTTGTGGGTGCCATCGGCACACAAGAACCTCCCAACATACTAAGCATCTTCGCAAACGTCGCAGGGAGGGAAATTAAAAACATCATACGCACGATTCCACTACAGGACCGCACTACATATGCAAAACTCCTGCAAGCCATAAATGAAAAAATTGTCATCTCACCCAATCGTGACTATGAGAGATACACGTTCAACCAATGTGGTCAATTACCACACGAATCAATAGGGGAATTCGTCATTCGCCTTCAAAGAAAAATATCGAAGTGCGATTTCGCCAACTTTAATGACGAAGAAGCCATCAGGTTACGCATAATAGAAGGTTGCGTATCTTCGATGTTCCGGAAACACCTCCTAAAGAAACTCCTATCCCTAAAAGAGGTACTGGACCTAGCCAGAGTTTACGAGAGAGTGGACATTCAGGCAGCAGCCATTGAGAACCCCAAGAAAGGAGAAGTAATAGCAGCAATACACCCCTACACCCGACACCAAGCTCCACAGACAAGGATAAATCAGAGGTACCCAACACAACGGACACAAAGCGACCGCCAATGCTATCCCTGTGGATTCGAGTATCCACACAGAGGTCCATGCCCTGCCATCGGCCAACGCTGCATGAGATGCGGAATGGAAAACCACTTCCAAGTGATGTGCAAGGAACTACTACCGGAAGGAGGATCAACACGCCCATGGCCTGCCACTCGCATGATGGAGACACACACGGAACAACATCGCCAGACAGACAGGAACGCGTCACCCCCCACAAATACTTATCAACGCCCAAACACCGTAAGAGCCCTTGGGGGACTTCACATCGAGCCAGATAGGAAAGACCACGAACTATATGACATCCACCAGAGTAACTTCATGCAGAACCTGGAACACGAAGAGACCTACAAAGCGGAAACTCCAAACCTCCTGGGGAAAGACAGAGAACCATACCTCAACTCCCCACCACAATATCAGCTAGGAGGGAATGAACATGCTCAATACCTACAAGATGGCTACGACAGAGAGTACGTATGCCTCCTCAATGTTGAAGATGAAGACACCTCAGCTCCCAGAGTCACAATCCAGTTGGGAAACACCAGAAACAGATTCATCGTCGACACGGGAGCGACGGTAAACGTCATGAACGAAGATATCTACCGTGAAATAGCCTCCTCATACCCCTTGCAAGAATCCAAGACACACATCTTTCAATGGGGAGCGGCTCAACCTATGACTTCCAAAGGAAAATTTCAATGTGATCTAAGGTACAGGAACATCACAGTAACCGCCACGTTACATGTTATAAGGAGCCCATCCATCGGCCGCTGTCTCCTCAGCTACCGGACAGCCAATGCCCTCGCCCTGATTGACTTACACTATGACCAGTCGGAAGTAATAGAAGGACTACCATTGCCCCACGAATCCATCAGGGCAATGATAGACAGGTCCCTGGCGAAAGGAGACCTCAAGAGCCAATTCCCCATGTTATTTGAAGGAGTGGGCATGCTAAAAGGCTCACGCATCAAATTACACATTGACAATACCATCAGGCCAGTACCACAGCATCCACGCAAAGTGGGTTTCCACCTTCAGGAACAGGTCTCAAAAGAAATCCAACTTCTTCTTCTCAACGACATCATAGAGAAAGCAGAAGGGCCAACACCATGGGTATCGCCAATAGTCATCGTTCCCAAGGACAACGGTCGCCTCCGCATATGCGTGGACATGCGCATCCCGAACACCGCCATCCAGAGGGAAAGGCACCCAGGCCCAAGCTTGGAGGACATGCTGATCAGGCTAAACCAAGCAAGGTTCTTCTCAAAGCTTGACCTCAACCAGGGCTACCATCAGCTCGTCCTGGACCCAGAATCACGACCCATCACTACATTTGCAACGCACGACGGCCTATTTCGATATAAAAAGCTAAATTTTGGCATATCGTCTGCTGCAGAGATCTTCCAAGAGACCATCAGACGCCTCATAGCATCGGAGATGAACGCACTAAACTATAGTGACGACATCTTAATATTTGGAAGTGATCAAGAGCAACATGACAGAGCCCTAAGAACCATCTGCTCCATCCTACAAGATGCGGGACTGACTCTCAATGAGTCCAAGTGCGACATCAATAAGACAAGCCTCAAATTCTTCGGACACATATTCTCGAACAAAGGTATAACAGATCAAGGCCATCACCGATCTCCAAGCGCCTATGACCACTGCAGAACTGCGCTCCCTGTTAGGCATGGCGGGATACTGTGCGCGTTACCTCCCGAACTACGCCACAACAACTGACCCGCTCCGCAACCTCCTAAAGAAGAATCAACCATTCATATGGGATGCACCCTGCCAGGAAGCCTTCAGGACAATAAAAGAAGGCCTTATCAGCAACCGACAACTAGCATATTTTCGTCCGGATTGGAACACCATCATTACGGTCGATGCAAGTCCAGTAGGGCTAGGAGCCATCCTCGCCCAGACCGACTCTGCAGACAGCGCCCATCACGCAATAGTTGCATACGCCAGCCGAGCCCTGTCACACACGGAAAAGGCCTACTCTCAAGCACAGAGGGAAAGCCTAGCTGCAGTATGGGCATGCGAGAAATACCACCACTTTATCATCGGCCGGAGATTCACCCTGGTAACAGACTACCAAGCCCTCATATCAATCTTTGGGAACCCCAAAACGAAAATGCCACCCCGCATAGAGGGATGGGGAATAAGACTGCAAGAGTACGATTATACTATTGTCCACAAGCCAGGAGGAGACGCAAACCCAGCAGACTATCTATCCAGACACCCCCTACTGGACAAAGATGACACCCTGGCCCATGAGGCCACTGAATCCATCTCGTACCTGTAATCAAATGTCATGCCACCCACCATCTCAACCGCAACGTTCGAAGAAAGGAGCAAAGCGGACCCAACAATCAGAGCCGCTGTCTCTCTCACCCGCTCCAACAAATGGAGGGAACGCCACACAAAAGGAACCGACGAGGAGATCGCAGACCAGAAGGAACTTGACCGGCTAGCCAAGATACACGACGAACTCATAGCCACTGACCAAGGACTCTTGCTACGTGGGAAGATGGTAGTAGCACCGAGGGACCTAAGGAAGACCCTAGCAACGCTGGCACATGAAGGCCACAGGGGAATCGACAACACAAAACGATTTCTCAGGAACTATGTCTGGTTCCCTTACATGGACGTGATAGTAGAGGACATGCTCAGACACTGCAGACCCTGCCAACTGGCAGCGAAAGGACCGAACCCAAACCCTCTGCAACTAACCACACTCCCGACAAGACCCTGGCAAAAAGTTGCAATGGACTTCTATGGACCTCTAGAAGAGGGATGTTATCTATTAGTAATAATAGATGAATATTCAAGATTCCCCTTTGTTAAACAAACACCTTCAACGTCATTTGTGGAGAACGCACCCATAGTGGACGAACTATTCAGCGAATGGGGCATCCCCAATGTCGTCAAGACCGACAATGGATCTCCCTTTCAAGGACGGGAATTCGCAAACTTTGCAAGCCACCTAGGATTCCACCACCAAAAGATTACACCACTCTGGCCCCAAGCCAACGGGATTGTGGAACGGTCTATGGCCACCATCAAACTGACCAGACAAAAAGCGGTATCAGAGCAGACGCCCCACCCGAAAGCCATCTGCAGCATGCTCCGAAGCTACAGAAATACCCAACACGACGCAACGGGAAAGCCACCAGCTGAACTCATGGTGAGGTATCAACCCAGAACACGCATTCCCCGATGGGAGTACTACATACCTGAAGAAGACCTAGCCATCAGAGAATGAGACGCCGAAAAGAAGAGGAAGGCCAAGCAATGGGCTGACGCAAAAAGAAGAGCGAAAGAACAACAACTAGAGATCGGGCAAACCGTCCTGGTGCGACAAACACAACGCAAGAAAACGGACACTCGATATAACCCAGAGCCACAAATCATTACAGCCATCAAGGGGTCAATGATCACGGCGACTGGAGAACTGGGAGACATTACCCGCAACTCCTCATTCTTCAAGAAGTTATACCTGGAAGAACCCGAAACACAAGAGACACCCGACGATGACCTCAGCGAGGAAGAAGAAACAGATCCCCCAGTGGAATCGACCGGTGAAAGCCGAGAATCACCAGGGAGACCCCCTAGGACAATAAAGAAACCAGTGAGGCTCATCGAACAGATGTAACTGGACTATCATGTTAAGTACAGGGGGAGGTGTTGTACATGAACAAAGAGACACTGCCCCTTTAAGAGCACCAACAGAGAAAGAGCGAGAGGAAAGTGGAAAGGGAGGGGGGCTGGAGAAGGAAAGGGCAGTTAGTGTTAGGGTGTGAATAAAGGAAGTTCACGGCAGAGCAGGCTCCGTCTCTTCATTGCATGCGTATGAATGAGAGAAAGTGAGAGCCTAACACCCCTAGACTTCGTTTATTAGCAAAAGACTAGGGGAATTTTAGAAAGTTGGAGGACATGATTGGCAGCGTGACTTGGTTCACTAAGCCGCATTCTCCCACCCACTTCCTGTTAGGGTATTTAAAAACGAATGAACATAATTGGTACTTTGTCTTTGCAGAAGCTGTGTTTGTTTCTGCTTTCGACCTTGGGAAACGTTAATGTTCATGTATTGCTGCTATCCAAGCTGCTTTGCAGAGTGCAGGGTCCGTTTCTATTGCCGCTCCATGCACACAGAGCTTAGTCTTACTGTTTGGAACCCCCTCCTCAATATGGTATCAACTGTCATTTCTGGAGACCACCGATTACTTTTGTACCCGTTGCTTTTCATTGGGATTCTTGTTGGCTGCTGTTTCCTGTTGTCCAGTCCCATGCACTTGCCTCCCTCGGTTAGAAGTAGCACCCTATACTTTAGGTTCCTTTTCGCATTTCCGAGGTCAAGGGGCACTGACTACCACTGCTGGAACACCAGTTCAAGTGTTTCAGCTTCAGGAGATAACACCCTCTACCGCACCCATGTCAGCATAGAACTTGTTATTGAAGAAGAGAAGGGGAACAAAACGATGTACACAATTTCAGTACAATGGCAAGTTGACCAGAATAGTAGATAAATTCGTCAGCATTCCACATTGACAAAAATGCACTAATATATAGAAATACATTTCAAACGCCACAATGGGATTTATCATGTTAAAACATAAAAAGATATATATATATAGTTACACTGATCTTATTCATGTGTGTCTACGACTTCAGAAAGGTAAAGGAAAACATCCCTTGATTTGGCATGGGGTCACATTTTTTCTTTATTTTTTTGGGAATTTCTCCTTACAAAGCTGATCCTTGTTATCATTGCAGGTAAGAACACAGTGCTTTCCTTGCCAGCGGGTCCATTTCTGGGGTAGCACTCATTTCCCGTGGGACCTCTTCATGCTGGGGATGATCTGCTGAGACCCTGTATATGGGAATATTGGGTTCCATGTGCTAATGTCCGCGCAAAAATGTCCCCTGTCAAAAAAGTTGCAGTTTTTTGCGGAGACATTATTACATTGAACATGTGGGGGAAACCCCCGCAACCCCTGTTTGTTTTGTGTTTGTAAATGGGAGCTGGGGACATCCCTGCAACCCGTCCCCATACCCAATGTCACCATTTGTCGCCAATGGCTTTTCCCGGCGACTTTATGTATGGTGACATTATGTATGGGGACATTATTACCTGATACCAAATAATTTGCTGTCCCTCTTTCCTGGAATGCCAAGACCGGGAAAGATTACAATGGCACCAATGGTATATTTTTTGGGTTACTTGGAAATATGCTCAGGGAACAAGTACCCCGTCACCGGATAACGAAAAAACGTTTACCATGCTCACAACAACTACACACAGTGCATTGCTGCCAGTGGGCCAACTGCCACTGGGCTCATAAGGCAATGTACACATCTCTGATGCCCAGTGCTTCTACTTAAGGTCGGCCTGTTGCTAGATTTTAGTAAGGGCCTACACAAGTCCCAGAAAGGGAGCAACGGCCGAGTACCCTTGAATAAGCTGTGGTGCCACCAGACCCCAACATGAGCGCAGCGACCTCTAAGGACGATGATGCACCATTATAAATGAATACGAAAAAATATGGCGATACATATTTCCAGCAAATCACAGGCAGGTTTTTAAAGTTTGCATTCAAAAACAAAGGGTTTCATCTAAGAAAGTTAAGGTGGCTCTTAAAAAAGCCTTGGTCTCAGTCAGCTATTCGTGTTTTGCACTGGTATTTGTGTGGAATGAGCAGTGTGCGTTCTGTGTTTACATCCCTGTAACCGTCAGAAAGCACACGGTCCTGCTGTTATGCAAAGAGCTCCTTAGCAATGCCCCTGACAGTTATGTTGCAAGGATGTCACAAATAACCTCACAAGAGTTGTCTCCAACTGGCTTATGTTGGCAATATGACAGATGTCATAAGCAGGCATATTTCAGGAACAAATGGAAACGTACAATTGGCGATTTCTGTGGACCAATTCTCCTTCAATAGATGTTTCCGAGTTTCAAAGTTTTGAACATCATTTCTCTTTCAAATGTCTTTTATTGGACTTTTTTGAGCATTGTAATAAACATACATGTGAAATAAGACCCCTTACATGAACTCTAAATATTATTTAACTTCGAAGCAACATGAACTGATGAATAAGAGGTACATAAACACACCCAGCCAATATAATATATTATAATAACCTAAGAATTGAGTCACAAACAAGTATGAATTAATGCAAAGCTCCCCCAGGGCATGTCTTGGAATCGCCCGTAACTATATGAGAGGCCAGGGAGGTGCTCAAGGATATCCAGCCCAACAGTCTTCACTCTATATTTCGGTCACCGTGACCTGACCCTACTCCTCTCCGGAACAGTTCTACAATAATGCAGTTCTATATGGCGGCTTTTGGTGCCAGATTGTTTAGGTCGAAATGGTGACAAGTGTTGCAGTTTGTAATTTTGTATCATCTCTGCACCACATGCTTGTCTGATTATTCTTAAATTCTATTTGAAACTGGGGATAATAATATGACCCCATAGGGGATCCTTTCTCTTTCTAAATTCCCTTTTTCCCCTGTTTCTCTTTTGCTTTCTGTTTTGGTCTCGCCCTTCATACAGTTGATCGGACTCCTCTCTCTTGTGTTTTTTGCTACCCTCCTGTATTGTAGAGTGATTATTTGATAGTTATGCACTTTATTTGTATATGTTCACATTGATTGTGTGTTTTTATGCTGTTTTACCATGGATTCAGCATTATGTGTTATGTAATTTAATATGTGAATAATAAAGATAATCTGATTTTATACTATCCTTGACCTGGCCTATCCCCTCATTGGGCTCTTATACTGATAGTTCCCTACTTCGCTTGATTTTTCTAGCGGTTTAACCCGCGTGACCCTACTCCCTTTGGCTGCTTGCTTTGTTACTCCCCTGGGTCTACGTGGTTGGGGACGCCTATCCTTGATCATATAAACAACAGCAGGGGTCGCCAGAGGAGTGCCAAAGGGGCCCTAAAACCATGAGCTATGTTTCTTTGTATTGGTGATTTGTAGAGAGTCACTTGAAAAATAACTCACCTTGGGAGCCACACATACAAGATAGTTGGGTGGGGGAGGTACATGGAACAGGGGTAGGATAAGGTCAGAAGGGAACAGAGGAGGTTGTGTAGGGCAGTTACAGCATGCACAGGTAGATTTGTGTGCAAACATTCTTGTCAAACAGCACTAGAGCTCTTGAAGCGCTGTGGTGTTCGCCGTAGTTCCTGGTTGGGTGAAGTCAAGCTAGGGAGACGCTGTCAAATGAGTAGACACTTATTTGGGGGCAGTCCCAGGTTATGGTGATGGGGTTTCCTCCCGCAGAGGTTCTAGAATGGTTCTGGATGCTTGAGCACTTTCAAGTTGCTAGGCTGCGCATTCAATAGTCTAGGATCAGTCGTCAACACGGTTTAGATCTACTCCCTGCTTTCTTGTATCTTTTCATTGGCAGGGGCATTCACAAATATGTTCTCAGTGTTCTAGATGGAACACAGTAACTGAAATGGCCAGATGGGTAACTCAGGTCCAGCTTTCCATAGGAATTATATGCTAAGTAGATAGTTTTCAGTGTAATTCTCTGATCCATAGGTAATCATTGATGGATTTACAGTGCTGGAGAGTTATGATGCCATAGTCTGAAGCCAAAGATCAGTCTTTCCACCTTGTTCAGTGCTAATCACAGTTGGGTGATAGATTTCATAGGTATACCTAGATAACGACCTTTGCAGTAGTCTATCTTGAATTCTACGGCGGCCTAATCTGAATTCAACTGATGCCATCTATCGTATCACCTGCGTGTGCGGTCTTTGATACATGTACATGATGACATGTCATATCAAGACAGGCAATGCAGAACATTGATCTTGTATCTACCTGCATAAGCTTAAAGCTGCCCTGGTAGAACGCTTCACCCGTGTAAAACACACTGCGGACGAAATGGTGTGTGATCAAACAAGGTAAGCTGTCCCTGAGAGGCGGAAACTGAGAATGGTTGCTTTTCTTCAAAAAGCAACATTCTATTTTCTGTATTGGAATAGGCAAGGTGCGGCTGAACCAGGGCATAGTGTGGCATCAGGCGGCAGTGACATAAGCATACTAAATGGTGCTTCTAACGTTGGGGCTTGGTTTTAGGGCAGAACGAGAACACCCTTGCAGGATATACCAACGAGTGCCGCCATTCAGGCCACTGACCACCTTATAGATCATGAAAGCATTCCCAAATCCTGGGCCGATTGAAACACTGGGATAAAGAGTATTGTAGTGTTGTTCCAGAGGTATGGATGAATCTAGAACATCTCACGACTCACTGATCGATGCCCGAGAAGGAGCAGGTTCTCAGTGAATTAAGGCGTTGGGCAATAAACAGCCTAATGAGGATGGGTGACCAGCATTGGTGCCATCTGAACATATTTGTATAAGGAGGATGCGTGTGAGTTTTCACATGTGCCACTAAGGACTTCAATGAATGATAACCCCCTTTTAGGATCCCACTTAGATGGCTGAAGGACGTGGTCGTGTGAGTGAGTGAGACAACAAACAGCACAATGATTTTATCTGGCCCACGGCATGAAATGGTGGGTCATGCCAAGAATGTAGTGTACGATATGTAGTTTTGTTGAAACATTGGGGTCCTTACTGGAGTAATGAAATTATTACTGACCACACATACAGAGAGGGAGTAGTAGGGGTTCATTAAAGCGAGCATTTGGGAATCCCAAAATGGCACTGAGTTGGGTTGCAGTCCTCCCTCTAGACATGGCGTGACTGATTTAGTGGTTAGTTCAACCTGTGGATTTGCCTGATGGTCACACATGGCACGCCAGCATTAATGTTCAGTTTTCAAGCAAGACACTTGCCAACACTGGGGGCATGCAGAGTGGTGTGCAGTAACAGTAAATGTGAGCATAGGCACTGTGGAAATAGAAATACATGGGAGACATTAAGGAAGGTAACATTTGAGTAACTTTGAGATGTCTAAGCATTAATGAGATGCTCGACCACCTACATTGATATCTGCTTGCACATGCACCTAGGTAATAAATCATTCTTTCAGTATAAGATACTGATGTCAATACTTAGCAGTGAGTAGTAAAGCTCATAAACAGTAGGCTGGTTGTTATATGTTTATGACGGAAGAATGCACAGATTACTTAAGGATTGTGTTTTGTGTTCCCTTTTGTGGTATGAGATATTGTTGTGCCCGAAGGCATAAGCTGACCTCACAAAGGCAGAATATGGCATGATCTGAAGACTGCTGTACAGCATGTCCTGATAACGACCTTGTCTGCCTGCCTGACCTTGTCTTTCCCGCTCGCCTGACTTCCCCATGCCGGGCGCGACGCGGCCTGAAAGCGAGGCTGAGCCTCGATCTGGGCATTACTAAGCCCTTTGCTTCCGCCGGCAGGTGGATACGCCGGCCCACACGAAGGCCTTATAAAGGCACTATCTTGCCCCCAGGACCCCCCTTCTTGACGACCTTCGACGAGGGTGGAGGGCAGGAGCCCCCCCTCTCATCCAGCAGTCCACCAGGCAACAGCAAGTGTAGATCCGCTACACTGCACACGGCGGCCTGCCTGACCTTGTCTTTCCCGCTCGCCTGACTTCCCCATGCCGGGCGCGACGCGGCCTGAAAGCGAGGCTGAGCCTCGATCTGGGCATTACTAAGCCCTTTGCTTCCGCCGGCAGGCGGATACGCCGGCCCACACGAAGGCCTTATAAAGGCCCTGTTTTGCGCCCTGTTCGGCGCATGGGAGGCGTGGCCTACTCTGATTACGCCTGCTCCCTAAATGCTGCAAGGACCTTTGCCCACTGCCTGACGGTCCCACACTACCATGGTAAGCCCAGGAGCTTTTCCTCATTACATCTCTTAAAAGGGGAACCATCATTTTGACATTTGACACTGGTAACTTGCAAGCTCACGCTAATCTATGCCCATTTTGCACTATGCAACCTAGTCATTGCCTATGCTAATCTATGCCCACTGTGCACTATGCAACCTAGTCATTGCCTATGCTAATCTATGCCCACTGTGCACTATGCAACCTAGTCATTGCCTATGCTAATCTATGCCCACTGTGCACTATGCAACCTAGTCATTGCCTATGCTAATCTATGCCCACTGTGCACTATGCAACCTAGTCATTGCCTATGCTAATCTATGCCCACTTGCACTATGCAACCTAGTCATTGCCTATGCTAATCTATGCCCACTGTGCACTATGCAACCTAGTCATTGCCTATGCTAATCTATGCCCACTGTGCACTATGCAACCTAGTCATTGCCTATGCTAATCTATGCCCACTGTGCACTATGCAACCTAGTCATTGCCTATGCTAATCTATGCC
This sequence comes from Ambystoma mexicanum, assembly GCF_040938575.1. Taxonomy (NCBI): domain Eukaryota; kingdom Metazoa; phylum Chordata; class Amphibia; order Caudata; family Ambystomatidae; genus Ambystoma; species Ambystoma mexicanum. The sequence goes on along the minus strand of NC_090937.1, from coordinate 1,090,841,776 downwards.
CACTGTGCACTATGCAACCTAGTCATTGCCTATGCTAATCTATGCCCACTTGCACTATGCAACCTAGTCATTGCCTATGCTAATCTATGCCCACTGTGCACTATGCAACCTAGTCATTGCCTATGCTAATCTATGCCCACTGTGCACTATGCAACCTAGTCATTGCCTATGCTAATCTATGCCCACTGTGCACTATGCAACCTAGTCATTACCTATACTGATCTATGCCCACCGTGCCCGGCGTATCCAGCTCCACATCATGAGTATCATACCTCGCAGCCTGCTACTGTACCTATCTGCAATTATTCTCTACTATAGAGAGGACAATAGCCTCCCTACTATGCCCACAAGGCCCCTAAATTCCACCATGACTACTGACATCAGTATGGAACACCCAGATCTGAATCCCCTATCCGAGTTTCTCAGCAACCCATGTAGTCTACTCTGTCGAAACTCTAGGCTTAGAGCTAGACTCTCGAAACTATATGAGCCTCTGACTAGAACCCTACCACCTAACAACAAAAGATCTTACACCCAGAAGCCCAACACCAACGCCCCCCCAAAAAATAGGAGACTTCTTCCCACTACCCAGACCAAAACTGTACCACCTCACCCGTCAAACTACCTACTCAAAGGTGGACTAATAAATGCAAGATCCCTGATAGCACATGCCACAGACATCTGTGATCTGATAGTGCTCGACAATCTGGACTTCATCGCCATCACTGAGTCCTGGCTGCACAACGCAGCAGGACCCCTACTCTCCTTAGCCATCCCAGAAGACTTTACCATATTCAGGCAAGATAGAAACAATACGCGCGGCGGTGGTATTGCCATCATCGCAAAGACCAGCTTAAATATGAGAATCTCACCCACAACAGCAGCTGATTCATGTGAATCACTTTCCATCAAACTTCCACTAGCTAGTTCCCAAACCATGACGATCCACCTTATCTACAGACCACCTGGTCCCTTAGGGTCCTTCGAGGAGGATCTCCATAATCTACTTTCCAACAACCTTAAAACTTCTTCACAACTACTTGTCCTAGGAGACTTCAATCTGGGCTTCAATGACCCTTTAGATAGAAATGCCACCATCATTGCCAACTCCCTCTCTAATCTGGGCATGACGCAAAAAACTCTTGAACCCACACATAACAAGGGAAGAATCCTTGATTGGCTAGTAGATTACAATTGCACTGCCAATATCAAAGCTATTATCCCTCAACTTTGGACAGACCACTTCTTCCTGTCATTTGAACTATCTACCTCCAGACCACCTCCACCAGCCTCCATTACGGCCCCGCCTTGCCCAACAAGAAACAAAAAGAGCATCACCAGAGACAAAGTAATCCCAGCCATTCTACCTACACTCAACGGATTAGCAGATCATCTAGACCCAGAAACACTTGTCAACGAGTACAACAAAATTATGCTAACCACCCTTGACAACATCGCACCCTTGAAACTCAGAAAAAGTAAACCCAAATCTCACCTAAATAAATGGTTTACCCCCGAACTAAAGGATTTGCGACTACTTAAGAGGAGCTGCGAAACAGCATGGAGACTCACCCCCTCAGTAGACCACAAAATGAAACTAACAGAAATCTCCTCCCAATATAAAAAAGAAATCCATCTGGCCAAACAGAACTCCTTTAATAAACGGATCTCCAGCGCCAATTCAAGCATGAGGGAACTATTTACCATCCTCAAAGAACTAGAGTCACCCATCCCCATTCCGGATACATGCACCAAAGATAAAACTTGGTGCTCCAACATTCAGCTAGCCCTATCCAATAAAATCTCCCTACTCCAAACGAAAATAACCAAAAAGAAAGCTTCCCTTACTCATCACTCCAAGACTCACAACCTCATCACAGTCACTACCCCAAAGACCCAGGACACAGCCATACGGTTCATGTTTTCCAAAACATCGATTCTTGAGGTGGAGAAAGTCATCCTCTCCCTTAAGCCGTCTAACTGCCAGGGCGATTCTTGCCCTGCCCAGCTTATAAAAGACGCAGCTAGAGATCTCTCCCCGTTTATTGCCAAACTCGTCAACTCCTCATTCTCGTCCGGCACAGTACCCACCAATTTAAAACAATCCTGGGTACTACCTTTGCTCAAAAAGCAAACATTAGACCCCCTTATACCCACTAACTACCGCCCCATTACAACAGTCCCCTTCCTGCTCAAAATTCTGGATAAGATCGCCTACAATCAAATCCAAAGTTTCCTGGAACAACACAAACTCTTAGGAGAGCGCCAATCAGGATTCCGCCCACAACATGGTACTGAGACTGCCCTTATCGACCTAAAGGCACAAATAGATGAAATAAGAGACAAAGGCAAAATGGCTCTCCTCTTGCTGCTGGACCTCTCAGCGGCATTCGACCTTGTAGACCATGGGGTACTTTGCAGCCATTTAGACTCAGCCGCACATTTCTCCAAGGAGGCCATATCTTGGATTGAATCCTTCCTTAGTGACAGGACCATGAGGGTGTTCTCCCCTTCAGCAGCGGCGGACCCAATCCCCATCCGATGTGGAGTCCCTCAGGGCTCATGCGTCTCCCCGACTCTCTACAACATATTCACTAAGCCCCTTTTTGATGATCTGGACCATCTTGGTATCACCTACACCAACTATGCAGATGATACCCAGATTCTCCTCCCACTTTCCGGGGACTACAACAAGGATTTGGCCTTGGTGAATAGGGTGTACATCATCGTCCAGGCATGGATGGCAACCCACGGACTATGCCTGAACGATGACAAAACAGAGTTGCTCATCCTAGGGACACATTCTAATATGAAGAAACTCAGTCAGGACTATACTTCATTTGAAATTGACGGGAACATTATCAAGGTTTCCAAAGATGTGAAGACACTTGGCTTCTATCTGGATGCCACCCTCTCTTTTGACAAGCAGGTGAAGTCATTGGCATCTGCCACCGCCCACACATGCAAGCTCATTAGAGCAGGCAAGCATTTTCTCTCCGATAACAACTGCCTTATCTTAGCGAGAGCATTAATCCTTTCGAGGCTTGAATATTGTAATGCCCTCTACATCGGAGCAAACAAATCCATCACCCACCGGCTCCAAATTCTTCAAAACAATGCCCTACGAGCTGCCCTTGGTGTACCCAAAAGATCACATATCTCAAACATCAGGCGCCAAAACAATTGGTTGTCCTCCCAAACAAAATCCACCTTAAAGTAGCATCCCTGGTTCATAAAGCCCTGAACAATGCAGCACCAAGCTATCTCTGCAATAAACTCACTAAAAGAAATCATTTACGCCCTGCCAGAACTGCTAATGCCAACAGCCTCAACATTCCCAGATTCAGGTTAGCTAAGGCGGGGGGCAGTAGCTTCTCGGTGCAAGCAGCTCAATTATGGAACTCATTGCCTAATCCTCTACGCGAGGCACAGCCCTTCCCTAAATTCAGAATTAACTACATCAATCTGCTAAGGACTACCAATGAATAGCCTATCGGCGCCCACTTATCCCCCACCCCACCCTAGAATATACACTTCATTATGATCCTATGGTCCCACTCACTTTGCCCACCTGACCATTGAGCTTTCGCCCATACAGTACCTGTACATAGACTGTCTTGATCATATTTTGTATTTATTCTGCATGTAAATCGCAACTGCTGCCTTCCTGTGATATTTTGCAGTCTATATTTTGTATTTTGTATTTGTACAGTGTATATATCCCATGACCCCACCCTGCAACTTAAGCTTCGCATTTTCTGTACTGCTGCGCCCGGATACCTGCGGGTCTGGTGCGCATTATAAGTGAATAAAACAAACAAACAAACAAACGACTGTACACTTAGCACACAGCTGAAATGGGTAGACAGAACTTGGAGAGTATACTGATTGGGTTATACACCCTGATAATTACAGGATAGCTTGAATTGTGATGGGAGGATTGTTCCTAACTTTGCCATGTTTAAAAAAAATGTGGCTATCAAAAACCGCACAATTGACATCAAAGAGCATCTTTGACACATATGAAAGGAGGTCAATTTACAGCAGGATACACACATGTACCATTTTTTTCGCTATTTAATTGAAAATATTTTTGTTGCCTCACACACATATTTGAAATATTTGTTATTGGGCTTGACACACATTATGTTTGCAACACAGTAAATTTCACAAAATAACTTGGCGTGTTAGCACCTCTGAACAAGCCAAATGTTATTCTTATATTTATCTACAGTTCTGGCCACCAAAATACCCAGGGAGTCTCATCTATCAGGAAATGCCTGTGGCCTGCTGGAATTATTCAGCAACCCTGCTGTGAAATTGGGAGGAACTCAGGCACCCCTAAAATCCAGCCAGACTAAGACCAACCACCCGCCCCATGGTACACCCCCAAGCTAGCTTCTAACAAACACTCAATCAGACCCCTAGAGAAACAGTGGCGTGAAAACTACCGAGATGGCCTCACCAACCTCAAATCTCTGTGCGCAAACCATAGGATTCTGATTACTGAGGCTGATTATGGAGGATAGCACAGGGGCAACGTGCTGGTCTTGGAAGCAAGACCACCCAGAGCAACAGTGGTTTGAATCCCGGATCCGTGCTTAGAAACCAAACTCAGATATGGTATTAGGGCGTTATAAAAAACAATGAAATAAATAAAATTAAATAAATAAAGCTGCTTACTAATCCACCACAGTGTGGCAGCCACTAACAGGAGCAAAGCCCTCTTTGAAGTAGTAAAGCATTGTACCAAACCCTCACCTGACTCCGAGTTACCAGCAACTCAGGAAAAATGTGACAGAATCAACAATGTATTTATTGAAAAAAAAGACAAAATCTGAGAGACCATGAAATCAACCTCTCACAGCATTAGCATCGCCTCCGCCCCGGCATGCACACTGCCCCTCTGGACCAACTTCTCTCCTCTCTTGCCTCCAGATCTCCTAAAAATGAGTTCTTCCCTCAAACCTACTTCTTACTGTGACAATATAATTCCGGCCTCCATCATTAAACAATTGACGGACCTGGCACTCAATGCGCTCATCAGCATCTTCAATGCCTCCCTCGCAGAAGGATCCTTCCCGGCCACCCACAAGACTGTTCTCGTATGATCTCTTTTGAAAAAACCGACCCTAGATCCAGATGACCTGGCCAACTACAGGCCCATTACAAACCTCACGTTTTTTGGCAACCTTTTGGAAAAAGTAGTGTCTACACAACTACTCACTAGAATTGAACAACTCCACCTCCTAAATAACTATTAGTCAGGGTTCCACCCAAGGTGTAGCATCGAGACAGCCACCATCCAGGTGGTGGATGATGCTGCCCAAATTATGTCTAAGGGAGACGCATGCCAACTCATCCTCCTTGACCTCTCAGCTGCATTCGACACCATCAACCACTGCATCCTTCTCCCTCTCCCTGCTGACAGGATGGGATTCTCTGGCACTGAATTGGTTTACCTCCTACCTCTCTGGCAGACAACAGGCTGTCCAGATGAACTTGCTGCTCTCACGGATTTCAAGATACGGCACACTCAAGACCAGGACTCTTTCCACTGGTCAGGGAAGTGGCACACAATAAAAACGCTTTCAAGTTTATTAATTTCTGATTCAGCTTTGGGAAGGCAGCCAACCTGTCTCACAGCCCCCTTGGTGTACACCCTGTGTCGCAATGCACCATGAACCAGGCCGGTGTGTATAAAATATTTATTTATTTTCAAATTCGAATAAAGATCAAACAGATTCAATGTAGGGCAACAATCACCAGTGTGGTGATAATTACTCAGAAAAATGATAGGATACCCTTAATTTAACTTTCTAATATCAGACACATCACTGCAAAATGAATGAAAGCAAGATTACTTTTTGGTAATATTTTTAAATGACACAATTGTTATGCATTCCCCCTGCAACACTCCCCCAAAGTTTTGTGTGGGTGGAGAGGAGTAGCAAGGAGTCATATGTAAGAGGCAAAAACCATATTAAAAATCCAACCTACCACCCCTGAATGGGTGGCCAAAATAGATTGAAAACCCTTGAAAATGAGCAAAATAGCACTCGGAATTCCCAGAAAAGTTATTTTACATGTGCAGTTGAATGAATGAGACAGGAATGTGTGCGGTTGTACTAAAGAAGCAAGAAAACTTACAAGCTACAAGGCAACGCACTAAACAACATGCATACAGGTTGGAAAATCGACTTTGGGAAGGAAAACAGTGCAGCAAGAATCACATGTGGCAACATTGCAATTTCTTAGTTTTCACAGGTTTAAAACAGGCAAACAGTTTCAGAAATGAGCTATACAGACAGAATCGAAAATCGGTTTTACTGATGAGGTACAAAGGCACATAACAGGTATGATACTAAAGTGAAAGGGTGACTATTGATGGGTGACAGTATGGGATTCTTTATAGGAAAGGAAAATCGGATTTCTAAAAGGGAAACACTTTCACGGGCAAACTCGGTTCTGTTAGCAAAATGTTTGGTTCTACTGCAACTATATTTTAGTGGCTAGATATTATTATTATAAAGACACGGTACGCAAGGGGGTTAATTTGCAAGGTTAAACTATTCACGCCGCGTTCATCTCTATGGGAAATTAATTTATTTATTCAAAATAGTACTAAAGACTTACACAACGGACTGAAAGGATTTGGAAAGAATTGCGCTAACACATGGAGACTAACACAGATTCTTTTAAGGACAGGATGCATACAGGATTCTGACAATTTAAGACGTTACTAGGGTACATATAGGATTTTTATAGGGTTGGACAGAATGCAAGGTAACGGAACAGGCTACTGGGGAGGGTAATACTTACAAATGCACTTGAATTGGGTGGTTTGGACAGCTAACCGGGTCTCTGGACAGCGGGACAAGGATCTAGTCACTGCACAGTGGTTGGGCTCTCCTTTAAGGGAACAACGGGGCAACTGGGGTCTGGTCACAGTGGACAGCAGGGTGCATCAGCTGGGCAGGGACAGGTCTGGACACTGGATTCTCCCAAAGGGGTCCGTAGACTTTTCTCCTTTCTCCCTGAATTATTGGGATTTTTGTAGGGTTTACTTCTGGATAGTGGTTCTGCCTGGATAGGAGGTTCTGCCTGGATAGGAGGTTCCGCCTGGATATGGATCAGCTACTTCTGGCCTGGCTCTGGAGTCTTGAAGGCTGAATGTGCAATGGTGAATGTCTGGATCTCTACATTTTGGATGTCCTGAATTTTGAATGTGCTGAATCTCTCTATGCTTCCTCCTTTTATAAGCAGGATGACATCAGAGGAGTTTTTACTATGTTGGTAGAAATAACCTGGACCTACCTCTAAGATAGGATAGGTCAGGCTGTAGATGTCGCTGCCTCCATGTAAGTGGATTTGATCCAGGGAAGTGACACCAGTTTTAGGGTGTGTTTTATGATGTGCTTTGTTCCACCACAGTTACTTTTGCCAAAATCAGTTATGAAACAAAACGCTTATCTTTACAATTGTTATCCTCCTGAAAATCAGATGGGCAGACCCCATATTTTAAAAGGAATATGCCATTACAAATCCCAAGTTTTTGCAATGTTGTTTTGTCCTTCTGACATTTCACGTAAAGTTCCACAAATGGCTACATATCAGCCTATCAATGTCGGGCATATTTCCATTAAATTTTACATTTGTGTCATCTACGCTTTCCTCAAAAATGACTCTTTAATGCCATTTGTGTCCCCACATGCTAGGAAGACCCACATAGTCTCATCTTGCTGATACAAACATTGCATTAAAACCCATCATAATTTCACATTACTGCTTATTCTGATTACTGAAATAAATGTCTTAATGTAAAAAGTCTTTTAAATCAAATGGGCTGGCTTTGTTCCCAAAAGTGGGCAGTCTTTCCAACCCTCCAGCCAAATGTCTTACCCCCTGGCCAGCTTGCCCACAGGTTGCCATGGCTTCTCCTTTGAAGTCCTTCAGTTTGAATGCAGCGGTTTTCACACTTCTGAGGCAAACACAGGGGTTGGAATCCCCCGTTTGTTCTTGGGAGCATCTCTGCCATGCAGTCTGAGGCACCCTGTAATTACCACACCTGTCAGCCCAAAGAACAGGGTCCCTGCCCTGGCAGCATCAAATCACAGGCAACTGCGACATTTGGCCTTTGAGCCAAACTGTTCTAACAGGATGCCTGCCTCAGTTAGGCTGTTGAAGTTCTTTTTGTGAAGAAAAATAAAATATACAGAGTTAAATATACCTATATTTTTGCAGCTTTTCTTCTCCAAATGTACAGTTGTTTTTTGGGGCATTTTACAGTATTCTTTTCCATTTAGCTTACATAACGTCATTTTATTTCTCTGCAAGGTTAGTAACACAGGTTTATTTTATTTTTATGTCCATTTAACAAAATGCGGTTTTCCTTGCATTTTGCTTTCTGGAAGCTTTCATAGCTTTAGTCAGTTTCAACACACAGGGAGATGCTCAAGAAATGGGTTAATTGAAACTGACACCAAGAAAAGAAAGAGAGAGAGCTTCTATGGAAGAGCTTGCATGTGTTCATTTGTTGCAAAAGTTAACACTGGCCATGCAGACTGACATGAATTTCTCTGCTCTTCACAGATTTTACTTGACACAACAATGCCGTTCAGGGAAGAATGACCGTCATTTGATGGTGTTCATCCCGAATATAGATGGGCATGGCTCTGTTTTACTGGAACCAAACTGTGTAATGTTTAAAGATGGAAATAGCACCAATGCAAGGTCATTTTAAACACAGCACATTTTCTTTTTCAGTTTGAAGTTTTGAGCTGACAGCATAGCAGCGCTGAGCCATTCTGCCTTGGAATCCTTCTCTTTGGGTTCACATGAGAAGACAAAATGCAGTCATTCTCAGGGTCGCTATGTTTTATCTCGCCCCATATGTTCTCAGCAGACACAGCGCAGTCATTACTTCTGTAACTGCTAAAAACGCAGTTTTGTTGAATCAGGGATTTCTGTTGGTCTGGTAATGTACCCCACACTGGCTTCTAACTGACTCCAGGTCTCCTGCAGAGTCCTCCAAGGGCCCATCCTCTCACCAATCCTTTTGTACCTTTACATGGAGCCTCTAGGCACTCTCCTCAAAGATCCCAATATAGCCATCCACCAATCCACAGACGATACTCAGTTGTACATGAGAGTAAATAGCGCACAGGAAATAATTTGTCTTCGCGACTACCAAGCCATCATCGAGTCATGGATGTCGAATGCCTACCTCAAACTAAACCCTGGATGCCCTCAGACTAAACACATCCAAGACTAAATTCACCCTCATTGGTCGGCCTTGTGGTCTCAGACATCGATGGGGAAAAGGCTCTCCTCATAAGGCTCCCAGCTGCTCACCTGGCTCCCCTAAAAGCGGTCCACCAACCTATAGCATGTCTTATTATAGGAGCATGGAAATTTGACTGAATTACCCCCATCGTATGCACACTACATTGGCTTGCTGTAAATTGGGAGGTGTTAGCTTGTAGGGAAGGCGGACCCGTGCGCTCAAAAGGTTCTCTGAGAGTCCTGTTACTTTCCTGCTGCCATCTAGGGGGTTTCCATGCTACTGGCTCACAAGGTCCTGTGTGTTGAGGTAAGAAGGAAGGTAGGAACCCGGTATGTATTGGCGCTGGATCTGTGAGTGTATAATTTGTCTGTTCAATTTAAAAAATGAATGGTCAAGACACTTAGCCTGTGTGTTAAGTCTTGATTTAATTGGCACATCATTGCCAGTGGCAGCTGGGCACGTGTAGTGCTGATCATAAGAGAAAAGCCAACGCATGTTTCGACCATAGGTCTTTATCAAGGCAGATTCTATATTTGAATGTTGATCGTTTATAAGGGAAGCTGGATAGCCACTGATGGGCCCCAAAAGATCACTGCTACCGTGCATCTGTTGGCTACACGCCCTCCAGGCCCGTCTTGGAAGCAAGACCATGCGGAGAAACAGAGGTTTGAATCCCAAATCCGCACTTAGAAACCGAATTCAAGTAATAATCGTGTTATAAAAAAACAATAAAAATAAAATAAATAAATCTGCCTCTTCTTCAGAAACCCACTCCAGGCACTGGTGGATTGTAAAAGCCTCAGTGTACCTCTTAAATGTGGGAAGCCAGTGCCAGGATAAAAATAGCGGGGACCACTTAGTAATGTTCTACTTTGGTTAAAATGGCTTCTACCTTCAATGTGGTTGTCTTCTCCATATCCCTGGAAAAGAGCCTAATTCCGATGAGTATAGTTCTATCTCTTTCAGGAACGGAGTTAGGGGGTCTTGCAGATCTTCCAGAAATGCTAGGATGGCATCTGCATACGCAGCTACCTTGATGTCCTTGTAGTAATATCCAACTATTTTAATATTTGCATTGTTGCATATGTAGTACAATAAGGGTTCTAGCACTAAGTTGAATAGTAACAGGGATAATGTGCACCCCTGTTTTGTACTGCGGCGCAGCAGGAAAACCCAGGAGAAAGCTACCATTCACAGATTTTGGATGTTGGTAAAGAGTGAATAACAAGTAAATCGATTCCTCTGATTGAGCCCATGCCATCAAAGGGCCTCCTTGGGGTAGTACCGATTTACCCTGTCAAAGGCCTTTTCCGTGTGAAGCATAAGTAGCGTTGGTACAGTGTGACTAGTCTGGGGTCTAGGATATCTATAAATGTATGAAAACTCTACCGGGAGACCATGGCTTTCCCTTACTTGAGCTTGGCTATTGCTGCTTTCACCTCCTTCAGTATAATTTCCGTGCCCACTTGAGAGAGTTTGTTAGCCTGGGCATCACTGTGTGTGAAGTGGGGAATACTATGCGAGTATGTCTTAATTTGCGCTTTGGACGGAATTTTGATTGGAAGTATAGAGTTCCTTATAGTAGTTGACAAAGGCCTCCGCAATGCAGCCATCTTTCAGTAGAGTGGTATCTCAGTCCTTGAGCGCCGCTACTTTATTTTTTTACTTCCTGACTTTGAGATACCTGGTCATACATGTGCTGGCTTTATTGGCTCCCACATAGATCTTAGGATGATATTTTAGCAGTAGACCCGCTGCCTTGTGTGTGCAAAGTCTGCTGTATTCAATCTTTGCCTGCATTAGTTGCTTCAAACTTGACGGGGATGAGTCAGCTAGGTACTCCGCTTCTAGTACCTTAATCCTCCCGATTTTTTTTGTCGCTTACTTTTTTGCCTTCTTATTTTGCTCTGCCACATACCTTATTATATGCCCACAAAGTGCAGCTTTATATGAGTCCCAGAGCAGAGCAGGGAAGCTGCAGGACACCTGGTTGAAATCAAAGAACTCCCTTGTGAACTCCCTACCAGAGACCTGGAAGTCTGTTGCACCTAACAGATCAGTGTTTAATCATCATTTAGCAACTCCAGGGTGTGTGAAATACCAGTACATGGTCACTTCCACTGAAGCGTTGTCCGAGGTAACCATAGGAGAGATGTGTGCTCCAGTCACCTGGGTTAGACGCTTGTCTACATGTGAATATGTAATCTATTTTGGACAGGGAGGCGTGTTCTGGCGAGACGAACGTGTATTCAAGTGCATCGGAATTGCAGAGTCTCCATATATCCGTCAGCCCATTCACAGCTATAAAGGATTCAAATGCTCTATGCATTTTCGAAGTGAGATACATGCACTGCACCTTTTGGTCTACTACGGAATCTAGCAGGAGATTACAGGCCCCCCAAACAATTATGGGCTGGTGGGAGAAGGACCTCGCCACCCATCCCAGCTCAATCCAAAACTCAGACTGATTTGGAGCTTAAACATTCAAGAGTCATGCGCGTGTCTACATATGTACTGTTTATCAGCACCCACCCCCTTTATCTTTAATCATGTATAGGACTTGTTGGCGGCATGATTTGTAATTTAGTATAGCCACACACCTTTATGGCTACAGGCCTTGGAATAATGAACTTGACCCACCCATTACATTCAGTGTTTGGCTTGTAACGTTACATTGAGAGACCACCCTTAAACTGGGGAGTTCCTTCCCCGGCAATCAAGGAGCACCACAAAAATGTGCATATGGATATTTTTTAGGGCTGACCCTATTGCCGACTCATATAGAGCCACATAAATCTCCCCCCTCTCCATACCAACAGTACCATTACTTATTTTTCATATTTAAAAGATGTACATTACACATGAGAGTGTAGGACACATTCATTGAGTGTTCATATACTAAGAATGTTGTCAAAAGCACTTAAACGTGAACATTATGTGTGGGATATCTGTTTGAAATGCTGGGTATTGATATGTTGTAAATGGTGCATGTCTTTATTACACATAAAAAGGGTCACTGGAAGGTTTAAGCAGTGGCCCATCAATAAAATATATGTGACATTAGTAAACCAACTGTGTGCAGATGACTGAGAGCAGCTGCCCCTTGCAGGGGGTTGATTGCCTGCTCCCTTTACTGCTGCACAGTGACAGGTATATGCTTTTTCCTGTCTCGATTCCTACCACAGCCGGGGCGGGGTCTGAGACAATCCTCTGGGGGTGGATTGAAGGCTCTGAGAGGTAGGGGTGACAAGATCCATGGGGAAGCAGGGGAGGAGGGATAATACTTTATAATGAGGCCCAATGTTCCCGCTCAGAACTCCACATAAGTTGGGGTGTGCTGACCTCACAAAATAAAATACAGGAGGGACAAAAGGGTGCCTGCCCTGCCCTGGTAACATGTATTAACAAAGGTAAAGTAAAAATGAAAGCTCAAGGAGCTTCCAGCAACACTGCACAGAAAGGGCTCCATGCTGCAATAATAAATTGTAGATGCCAGGAAACATGGAGGAAAGCCTAACTCCATTAAAAAGCACCAAAAGAGGTTAAAAAAAGGGTTTCCACAGTTACAGTAAAAGAGTGAGTGAGTGTGGCAAAGGTTTCCCACTCACTCAGGAGAATGGGACCAAAAATTCAATAGTCCAGCAAAAACGCTGGGGGACTCACTAAGTGGGAAAAATTACACTCAAAAAGGAAATTCTACCTTACAATACTTATCACATATGAGTGCAGTCAATAGCTCCAAAAACATTGTGGAAGCCTGTTGAGCTAGTAAAAACACGTTTAGCTTAATTAACTCTGATACATCCACAAGGAACGTTATGAAGTCCCCAACCTGCAACCGCCTTACCACTTACCACAAGCACTTGCTGTGGAATAGTAGAAAGGATGGGCTGTATGATGTCAACAATAACAGCAGCAGTGTTATGGAACTCAAGTGAAGCAAAATAATGAAACTCATGAAATGCTTTAACCAGTGTGGAAACAGATATTAGTATTTGGTTCAATTTCTTTCATGATTGTGCCCAATACAATTAGAAGTATGTGTGTTTCCCAAAGGAAGACTTTCAGCACCTGTGTGCATGACATCCAAAGAAGGTCCACCTGCTTAATATGAATGGGATCTCTGTGTGTTCAACTCTGAAGATATTCTCAGGTTCATTAATTACTGCATAACTAGCAGTCTGCAGAAAAATGTAGATGCATTAATCTGATGTCGCCTCATGCTGCGTATATATGTAATACGATTGCCCTATTTAGCTATGAAGTTTGCTTTTGGGCATGCACTCAACCTGAAGAACTCTTTTCCTTCTATTTCGATGATCTGTATCTACTAGTAATGCCTTGCTGTTATTTTAACACTGTTGAATGCATATTGTATTGCTGTATTGAGAAACATTTGTGGTGCTATTCTTGTGCTATTTTGTAATGAATTACCTCCACTGGAAAGGTGTTGTGGGAAATACGTATGTATGGTACTTAAGAACACACTGTCATTGATGCTGGTGTCTGATGCACGAAGGGCAGAGCTGGAACTGGGCCAGATTTACCCAGATTCGAAACCAGCACGGATTAAAATCTGGAGAAAAGTAAAACTGATGCCCCAGTGGCCCTACACTGCAGCCTGTTGTGGGGGCGAGGGACCTCCTGGGCCCCCGCCGACATTCACACGGGCGCAAGCATACATGCACCAGGGACACACATGGGACGCGTGTTGCTTGTTCAGGTCCCCGCGGCAACTGCCCGTGGGGACCGTCTTTATTCTCACGGCGCATGCACAAGCCTCGTTGTGGGCAGCGCATGCGTACAAAGCGTAAGCACTACGCAACATCCCTTCTTTTTCCCCAAACAAGAAACAACTGCAACATTAGCACACAACAATGACAACTTGGGACCAGTTCTCAACCTGTTACTAGGCAGAGTCCATGATAAAGTCCTGGAACCTCGGAAGCGGCTTCAGCCCCTCCCGGCTCGGGTTCCTTCTGGACTCCTTTCGATGTGTCTTTGGTGTCCCAAGAGCTTCTGGTGGGCCCTCGTCCCTTGGTGGTGATCCTTCCCCGGGTCCGGGCACCTCGGGCATCGCTGGAGGGGCACGGCCTCAATCCACTTGAAGTATGACACATTCCGCGTGATGGTGCCCCTGGCATTGGCTGCGGTGATCATGGACCCCTTGACATGGGTCACGCCCAGTGGCTGGGCTTCATACGGGAGAGATAGTTTCCCCTCCGGTCTCCGATCCCAGACTAACACAGTGTCCCCCAATGCAATCACCTTCTCCGGCGCAGGTTCTGGCGGGCGCTCTCCCGCTCGTTTTGGATGGCCCTCTCCACACGTATTCGGTTGTTGTCAATTACCCCAGGACTGCGCCCTTCCACTTCGGGGATCAGTCCTCTGGGGGACCGCTTGAAGAGGGCCACGCTGGCGCAACCCTGGTGGGGGGTTGTGCGGTACTCACACAGAAATTCGAAAAGGTTGCAGCGGAGCTCCTCTCCCCCATTCATCGAAATTCGAAAGACCTTATTGAGTGTCCTCATACAACGCTCCACCTCCCCGTTTGCCCTGGGCCAGAGTGGGGTAACCTTCCAGTGCTTGATCCCCCTTTACTCACAGTACTGGGCGAACTGCTGCCCCTGGAATGGCGAGCCGTTGTCTGAACAAATCTTGGTGTGGAACCCGTGGGTGGCGAATATCTTCTCCAGGGCCAGAATGGTGTGATCGCTGGCTGTGGATTCCACCAGCTCCACCTCAGGATAACGGGACCACTGGTCAATAACTGCAAGAAAGTACATTCCTCTGCCCGTGGACCGAAGTCAGCATGCACCGTCCCCCAGGGTTGCTCACTTCTTTCCATGGCCTGGATGGGCGGCCCTCTTTCCACGGGACAAGCCACCTGGCACGGTATGCATGCACGCACAAATTCGTCCATCCTGCTCTCCAGGTCCGGGAACCACACCTTCAACCTTAGGCGTGCTTTCGTTTTTGCTGTACCCTGGTGACCTTTATGGGCGAGCTGCAGTACTTTCCCCACCAATACTCGCGGGACGACGATTTGGCACACCCTCAGCAGAAGGCCGTCCTCTGCGACTGACAGCTCGTTGCGGACCTTCCACAGTGCTTGGAGATCTTTTCGTGCCCCACTCTCCCTTCTGGCATTGTTCGTGAGCACTTCACGCCACTCCCCACTGTCCATGGCTTCCTTGATGACCAGGAACACCTCGTCCACATTCAACGCTTCCGCGATCTCCATGAGTGACAGCATCCATCTCTTGATACGCGGTGGGGGCTTGGACGAAGCACCAGCCATAATCGGAATCAGAGGCTTGTGGTCAGATATCACGACCACGGGCTTCCCGAGGATGTAGATCCGGAAGTGCTTGCAGCTCCATAGGATGGCCAGGGCCTCGCACTCAATTTGCAATTAGCGCTTCGCCGTCTCCGTCAGTGCCTTACTCGCATAGGCGATGGGACACATGGTCCCCTGTGGATCTGCCTGCATGAGCACCGCTCCCAAGCCCACCGGGCTGGCGTCCACCACTATTTTCAATTCCCTGTCCGGATTGAAATACGCCATGGTCTCCTGACCCGACAGGGCGTTCTTAATTTCAGCAAATGCCCTCTGTTCTTTCGCCATCCAGGCCCACGCCACGTCATTCCTTGTCAGGGCCGGCAGGGGTTCCGACAGAGACGCCAGATCGTGAATAAATCGTCCACAATAGTTGACCATGCTGAGAAAGCTCTGTATCTCTGCTGGTGACTCTGGCGGGGCCGCCTCACAAATGTCTTTCACTTTCTCCGGGTCCGGCGAGATGCCTCCTGTGTGGAACACAAACCCGAAGAATTCTATTTGGTCCTTCAAAAACTCACATTTTTTCCGATGCAGAGTTAGCCCCAGGCTTTTGAGTCTCTCCAGTGCCCGCTCCAGATGCCTCAGGTGTTCCGCCTCCGACTGTGCAAACACCAGAATGTCATCAGACATATTGATCACCCCTTTTGGTCCCGCAAGGGCCCCCCGGATGCCGTTCTGGAAAACTTCTGCCGCCGACGAGACACGGAAGCTTAGCCTCTTAAACTGGTACAGCCCCCCGTGCGTCGTGAAGGTGGTGATATACCTCAACTCCGGGTGAAGTTCCAGTTGATGGTACCCAGACCTCAGGTCCAGCTTGGAGAAGACTTTCTCTCCCTGCAGCTCACCGCCAATGTCATCCAGCGTGGGCGTGAGGTGACGCTCCCTTTTGATGGCAATGTTAGGCAGTCTCATGTCCAAGCATATGCGGAGGGCTCCTGGCTGTTTGGGCTTGGGGGCGACAACAATTGGGGAGACCCACGGGGTTGGGGCCTCCACCCTCTCAATAATGTCCAAGTCAATGAGCGACTGAAGTTCCTTCTCCACCTGCTACACCCTTCCAGCAGCTGGTTCCGCACAATCTCCTCCTCATTCGCCCACCTGCAGGTACTTGCAAGGTGCCTAAGCCGTGCGCAGAACTGGTCCAGTGACTCCTCTCCTTGCTGGTTTTCTGCACACATAACAAATCTGTCGAAATCGACATTCGTCATGGGTAGAAAATGATCTTGGAGGGCCTGTTTCACTGCATCGTATGTGACCATCTGAAGATTAAGAGAGTCATAGATCCTGTGGACCTCTGTGCCCGCTGAGTACACCATGGTGGCAACTTTTGCATCATCATCCGTCTCCCCTGATGCCCTGAAAAACATTTCCAACTTCTTAACCCATAGAAGCCACTTCGGCCCCAGCTTGGATGGTGGGCCAGTGGTGTCAAATTCAGGCATAGGCACAAGGGTGCTGTGCATTCTGCGTGGTACTGGTGCAGGGGCTCCCTCTTCTTCTCCCTCCTCACCCATGATGGCGATGGGATTAGGTACTCACTGTCAGGTAGCCCCTGGATGCTAGTACAGGCAATCCAGCCACAGGATGGGAGTTCAGGTACCCCAGCACGGATGATGCACCAAAAGGGCCCACAGCAATGGATAGTAACGCCTCCAGCCGTCTCCACTGGCTTCCTGGGTATTTTTTTTTTTAATCCGTGGCCCCTTAGGCAGAGAGGGCGTTGGAATGTCCAAACATTGCTATTTTCACCAAAGGATCGCAGCCGGCGCACGAGCACCCCACTGGGCCGCAACCGCTGCGATCCGCGATGTAGACAAAATGGCCGCCGGCCATGTGCGTTGGTCCGTGATGGCACGGAGAAGAGGCACTATCTCCGACTCAAATCGGAGCAATGACCAGTGTCTCCGCTGCTGCCGCTCCTCGTCGCCAGTGTTGTGAGGGCGAGGGACCTCCTGGGCCCCCGCCGGCATTCACACGGGCGCAAGCACACATGCACCAGGACACACACGGGAGCGTGTTGCTAGCTAAGGTCCCCGCGGCAACTGCCCGTGGGGATCGTCTTTTTTCACACGGCGCATGCGCAAGCCTCGTTCTGTGACGCGCATACGTACAAAGCATAATCACTACGCAACACAGCCCACAGAGTGTCCATCAATCTTCGGGGGTTGAGCGGCGGCTATCCCGTCAAATAAGGGGAGAGGGGTTAACTTCAGAGATTGTGGGAGGAGGGGGAAACTTACTTGTGTGTGGACAACCGGGACATCTAACATCTTTACACATTCGAAAGAGGCTCTTCTGGTGAAATTTCGGTGTTACAATCAGTTAAATCCCCTTTTCACGTCTGATAAGAGACACATAAAGGCTGCTGCGAGAATGTGTTCTCTCCTGTCCTCTCCTCCCCGACATGCGAATGGTAACATGCCATTAACATTTCATTTGAATGCGGAACAAAGTTGCCATCAATTAAATGTTCTACATTAGTCATTGTTGGGTATTTGTGAACAGTGCAGCCCCGAACACCGTTTATCTTCTGTGTCCTGCCCTGCCTGCCAACGCCCCGTGAGCCAGGTTAAGTTAACCTAGGCCAAAATGGCTGGAGGGTGGGACGGGGCGGGTGGAGATGAGCGGTTAAATCCCCATTTGCCTAATGGGCGTTGTCCCACTGTGTATTGTTTTTCTTTTAAGCACTTTAAAGTACCATTAAACTCAGAAGGCTGCACACACAGACGCCAGTGTGTAATTGGGATCGGCACACACCCCTTAAGAGGTGAGAATGTTGGGTCATTTGAAGGAGGAGGGTGTCATGCATTTTCTTTCAGTTTGTTTCTTTCAAGAAGGTATGGGTGGGCCTAGTGCTGATATTGAGCAGTAGTGTTATTTTATTTTAACATTTTGTACACTTTTTATAAGCCTGTCACGTGCCTACCATGACTCCTATGCATAGCGTTTTGGTTTCAGCACCGCATGGAGGTCTTTTGCGGTGTGCACCTGAATCTTCTCCTGCAAATATTATTAACTTTAACCTGATACATCGCCACAGCAGCTTCGGTAGACGTTACCAACGTCAACTGCCTTTCAAACATTTTCGATCATTTCTTTTCTCATGTGAAGGAGTTAAGGTGCCTCTCCCTTTGACCTTTCTGCTAAAAAGCTGAAATACAGACAATTTGTACAAGTCAACGAGGGCAATATGAACATAGCACCCAGATGTGGCGGTTGCTACCCACCTCACTGCTTCTTTGGAACTTGGCGGGCGAGTGACTAAGGTTACGCTTCTTGTGGTGAGCACAATGGTACATTTCTGTCACACTTCACATCCTCCAGAACTTGCTCAGAATTGGGGCCCTTCCTCTCCCGCCAGAGAGAAGCTCTGTCCAATAGATTTATGAAGCTCAGACGTGCTTTCATGATCAGTTAGTGTGCTTCCGATATTTTTAGATGTGTGCCTGCAAGGACTTATTATCTAATGTAAGAAGGCATAGCCTTCTGTGACGTTGCAATCACGAACGACGCATGCACGAGCCTCGCTCTGGGTCGCGCATGTGCGTTCGGAATAAAGAACGTCCGTGCGGCAGTTGCCGCCGGGACTCCGGAACACACACACGCATGTCCCGTGTCTTCTTGTATGCATGCGAGTGCGTGTGTGATAGTACGGGGCGGCCCGAGGCACGGCTCGCCCACAACATCTGGCGACGAGGCGGGACGCGAATGGAGCATTTCGTTGACACAACGCTACGTGTCAACCGCTGCAACGTTACACCGTTGCGTTCCCTGAACCCAACACGAGCAAAGCGGATGTGTTTCCAGGAAAGGTGTGTGGCAGTAGCGGCCTGGAAAGGTGCTCGTGCGCTGTCCACATTTTAAAGGAACAGCACTACACCAATTTTTGGAACCCTGACAGTCTTCAGTATCCAAGAGGACTGCACTGTAATCAGTGACCACGGCATGAGTGGTGACAAGATGGACACAGAAGAATAGAGGAATACCCAACAACCGGAAGGTCCTACGGCCACGTTACTCCTCACAGCGCTGCGGGTTGAGGTACGTCTAGGTGTCTGTCCAAGTCAGGTTAGCGGCCTCTGATCCCGTAGGAGGTGCCTGTGCGACGTGTGAACAGTGCGAAAGTGAAGGAGAAGCAGAAGCAGCGCAGGTGGTGGTGCGGAGACAACAGGGGTCTCTGTTACCCATGCAAGAATTTGACACATCGGGCCCCCCCTCAAAGTTGGGCCCAAAATGGTTGTTGTGGTCCAAATAAATTGGACATGTACTTTACTACGACGGGAGAAACCAATGACGACGCAAAAAGGGCGACTCTGCTATACTCTGCTGGTATGGATGTCCTGTGCATTTATGAATCTCTTAACCTGCAAGTGGTAACCTAGGACGCAGTCAAAACTGCCTTGAAGAATCATTTCATTCCACTGTCCAATGTAGACTACGAGAGATTCCTTTTCTGTGGTGAAAAACAGCGGGAAGAGGAGTCACTTGACCAATTCTGCGCGCGCCTATGACAAATGGCCACAACCTGTAGATGGGACAACGATGAGGCCATGATCAGAAATCAAGTGATCCAGGGTTGCAGCTCGGGCAAGCTCCACAGACAGGTGTTGAGGGACCCGGGCTGGACTCTTGTACAGACCCTGGACAGTGGGAGAACATATGAACTGGCTGAATCAAGGGGTGCCAAAATGGATGCAGCGGTGCATCCCAGCAGGTCCGAAGAGGCATTTGCAATCGGGAAGCAGTCGTCGTCGAAGGCGAGGTGGAGCCAGAAACGCCAGGAGGTGGGTCCAACGCAAGGGGCTGCATCCATATGCCAATACTGCGGGTATGATTTACCACACTCGGAGGACTGTCCTGCCAAATCGAGATCCGGTGGCAGGTGCAACGGTCCAGGACACTATGCCCGAATGTGTCGTGCTCCAGCGCCAATCGCCATACAAAGGGGACCGGCCAGGTTCATGGGCGCCGGTTCAAGGAGGCAAAGGAGCATTGCGACATTAGAACAGGATGTGCAGAAGCTAAACATCGCTGAGGAAGAAGAGGAGGAAGATGAGGTGTTCTTTATTTCGAACATAGCGACAGGGGCAAGGAAAAAGAGGCAGCCCAAGTGTGTCGTGGACATTCAAGGGGTGCCGACACAAGTGCTGATAGACACGGGAGCCTCGGTGTGTGTGCTTGTGCCCTGATGCCCCCGGGCCTGATGGTCTGCGCGTTATAAATAAACAAAATACAAAATACAAATACAAATACTGATCACTATCAGTCAATCCCGGGGCCACCTCCATTGGACACTTCCAAGGCGAAGATTTTCACTTTTGGCGGGGACACACCACTCCCCATTCAGGGCGTGTTTGTGGCGCCTGTGTCCAAGGGCGACAAGACCATAAAAGCCCAGTTTTTCGTCACTGCCGTTAGCCCCCACTCTCTGCTCAGTTGCATTTTGCGTTTGAAGTTTATCAAGTAGACATCGAGCAGTTGTTGGCCAGATTCTCAGGCATTTTTAAAGGAGTGGGAAAGTTGAAAGCTCCTCCTGTACGTCTGCACATTGATGGTACCATCAGGCCTATGGCTCTCAAACATCGACGGATCCCGTTTCATCTCCGGGATCAGGTGGAGGAAGAGCTCCGTTCACTGATCCAAATGGACATCATTGAAAGGGTGGAAGGTCCGACACCCTGGGTCTCGCCCATAGTGGTGGCCCCCAAGCCAAAACAGCCGGGAGCGGTGGGCATTTGTGTTGATATGCGCCTCCCAAATGCGGCTATCAAAAGGGAGAGACATATAACGCTGACTCTTGATGACATTACAGGAGAGCTGCAAGGGACGAGAGTGTTCTCGAAGTTGGATCTGAGGTCGGGCTACCACCAGCTTGAGCTCCACCCAGATTCACGTTATATCACAACTTTTATGACGCATAATGGCCTCTATCAGTTTAAGCGCCAGAGCTTCGGCATTTCATCTGCTGCAGAAGTTTTCCAAAATACAATCAGGGGGGCGCTAGCAGGACTGAAAGGTGTATTAAATATGAGCGATGACAACTTGGTCTTTGCCGAATCTGAGGCAAAACACATGAGAAGATTAGAGCTCATCCTGAAGAGACTGGTGGAGTTGGGTCTTACCCTGCACCGTGAAAAGTGTGAGTTTTTCAAGGACAAAATTTGTTTCTTTGGTTTCATCTTTCATGCCAGCGGCGTGTCACCCAATCCTGCAAAGGTTAAGGACATTCGTGAGGCCGCCGCAGCACCCCAGTCCCCTACGGAGGTAAGGAGCTACTTGGGGATGTTCAACTACTGTGGGCGTTTTATTAGGGGTCTGGCTTCCTTGTCGGAACCCCTCAGGGCGCTAACCAAGAATGACGCTGTGTGGGTGTGGGACAGAAAGGAGCAGGAGGCCTTTCAGATCATCCAAAATGCCCTGTCCGATGGGGATACCATGGCGTACTTTGACCCCACCGCAGAATCCGAGATTGTGGTTGACGTCAGCCCGGTGGGTGTAGGGGCGGTCCTGATCCATGGGGACAACAGAGGGGATATGCAACCCATCGCTTACGCTAGAAAAGTGCTCACGGACACGGAAAGGCGTTATTCGCAAATAGAAAGAGAGGCGTTGGCGATTCTTTGGGGCTGTCGCCATTTTCGTCTATACATCTTGGGCAAGCCTGAGCCTGTCGTGGTCGTAACCGATCACAAGCCCCTGCTGCCCATGCTGGCGGGAGTGTCTTCAAAGCCTCTGCCCAGAATAGAACGATGGATGTTGGCTCTTATGGAATATGGGGTCAAGCTTGTGTACAGACCGGGGACCAATAATCCGGCTGACTATCTATCTCGCCACCCAAACCATGAGAAGGCGGAACAGACCAAGGAGGGATCTGACTGTCAAGGGCTGCTGTGTCACGTGGTGGAAGGTGCGTTGCCGGTGGCACTGTCCAGGCTCACCATAGCGACCGAATCGTCCAAGGATGAAGTGTTTCACATTATCAGGACGGCGGTAAGAAGCGGTGATTGGAGAGAGGTGCTTCAGAACAACTCTAGGCAGCAGGCAGATGCCCAAAGAGATCATCAGGCCCTTTGGAGGGTGAGGGACGAACTGTCCATTTCAGACGACGGACTACTGCTGAGAGGGAGGCAAATAGTGATCCCACAGTTACTGAGAACTCGTGTAATGGAACTAGCCCACATAGGACATCAAGGGGTCGCCAAGACCAAGACGAGACTCCGACCCAAAGTTTGGTTCCCCGGCCTAGAGGGGATGGTGGAGCGCTTTGTGAGAAGGTGCTTACCATGCCAAGCAGCGAGTCCGGGGGAGAGAGCTCCGCCTATTAGCTCGATGGAACGGAGCGAAAAGCCCTGGGGAACTGTCCATGTGGATTTCGGATCGACAGAGCGAGGCATGTATTTTTTGGCGGTAGTAGACCAATGGTCAAGATATCCCGAGGTGGAGGTAGTGGAAGACACGGCGACTGTGTACACCACTAGGGCCCTGGACAGAATTTTCCCAACACATGGCTTCCCCGAACTACTATGCTCGGACAATGGCCCTCCATTTACAGGCAGCCAATTCGCTCAGTACCTGACAGAGAGGGGCATCCAGCACAGGAGGGTGTCGCCTTTGTGGCCTCGTGCCAATGGGGAAGCCGAGAGGCTCATGCGCACTTTGAACAAGGTGCTGCGGATATATGAAAGTGGAGGGGAGGACCTACAAAAGAAGCTAGTGGAGTTCCTGAGAGAGTATAGGACCATGCCTAATCAGTCAACTGGAGTCGCCCCCGCTGAAGCGCTCTTCGGGCGCTGCCCCCGCGGAATGATACCTGAAGTAGAAGGCCGGGAATCTGGGGTCATTGACCATGAGAAAGTAAGGGAAGAGCGAGCAGCACGCAACCAGAGGGAGAGCGAAAGAAGGGGTCTACAAGACAAGGAAGTAGCCGTAGGCGATTCCGTGCTAGTACGGAACCGCCGACCGGAAGGCAAACTGTCCCTTCCCTATGAACCTCACCCGTGGACTTTCACGCACGTGAAGGGAACAATGGTCATGGCGGCATGCGCACGAGGGACTGCCACTCGCAAAAGGTCCTTCTTTAAGAAGGTGGACATATCAACTGATGCGATCGATCCTGGCAAAGGCACCTTCTCTGAAACCGTCCAAGAGAATCCAGTGGAGGACGCAGTGCAGGATGCCGTTCCGCTAGCATAGGGTCCCAGCGTAGTTCCCTCGAGTACCCCGCGGTATCCCACAACACCTTCCTCGATGTCAGATTTCTCAGTAAAATGAATCAACACTAACATTTGCTTCCTCCGCTTCCAGGTCCTGGCCAGCCTTACCTCTTAACCTCTCCCTATCCTCGGAGAGGCCCCGGTGGCGGCACTCTCAGTTTAAAGTTGGACCCATTCTAGTCTCCATTCTTTTTAAAACATCCCCTTTCCTTGTTTTCAACATTCATTTTAAACACCCCTTATTCTCGAAATCAAGGAGTCCACAAACATTTCCAACACCCTGATGTTTGAAAATGTCTTACCTGCATAAAACAACCAGACATCTCTGTGTATTGCCCTACTTGTCTTCACATTACAATTGTTTAACACAAGCACCTTCTGAATAAAATGTGCAAGTGTGCATGCATTACACTGTTTCAGGCTTATGTGATGCAGCCATTTACTGTGGCGAATCGGCAGAATGAGGGGGTTTGGAATGCTTATGGCCCCTTCCCAGTGAGCTGTGACTTCTCAGCGAAAGGGGCCATTAATACTCTCCAGTTCACACGTGTCTGCCCCAGCCCAATAATGTTAATGTTAAAGGTATTTGTACTGCGCACCGTCACCTCCAGAGTGGTCCCCAGGCGTGCTCTGGCAGATCTGAAAGGAGGGTGTGAAAAAAGGTGGGAGTAGGTGGGTTAATAGGGTGTAGTGGGAACATGAAAGTGAGAGTTGTGATGTCCTGTTGGCAGCTTCAGTTCAGTTTGCACCGTTCACTGAGCTTAAGTGCGATTTTTGGGTCGGTGCAAATTCCCATGTGGTGTTGTGCCAGGTTATGTGTTGTTAGTCTGTTGTTGCAAAGTGGTGAAGTACGTGCTGATTGCTGTGCAGAGAGGTGGTTGTGCGAGTTTCTGTATGAGAAGTGTTGCAGAAAATTGAGGTTTCAGAGTTGGGTTAGCAGGTTTTCCTTACCTTCTTGCCTTTCGTAGTGCGAGAAAAGGCCTAGGTTTCACAATATGGTAGACAATGCAAAAAACACACCTAGATTTGAGAATTCCTGTATAGTGGGAGAAAAGGCCTGGGTCCCACAGAATGGAAAACCGTGAGAAATACACCTAGATTTGTGATTCCTAGATGTTAATGTTAAAGGATATTTATACCGCGCACTATCGCCACCAGAGTGGTCCCCTGGCGGATCAGAAAGGGAAAGAGGGTGGGGTGGGTTAGTAGAACTGACCAGGAGAAGAGCAAGAGAGCTGTTATGTGCTATTGGCACCATCAGTTCGGTTAACACTGTTCGCTGAGCTTCAGTGTGCTTTTCGGTTATTGATATTGATATGTTATTTTATTTCTATCGTGCTCGTGCACAAGTGTTTCAGAGCACGACAAGGCAAGGGAGGGGAACAAGGGAGAACAAAATAGCGACCTTACTAGGCCCAGTGACATTGAGAACGCGCAAGTGCATGGGAGAGGAGGAGGGGAAAAGTGCATGGAAGGGGAGAGAAGTGGAAAGTGCAAAGCAGAGGAGAAACAGATAAATAATAAATAAATAAATAAATAATAAAGGCAACAAACAGCAATTTATAAATGCTAGGTTTAAGGCAGCAGACAGGGTAGGTCTGATAAGTGCGGTACAGATACAGACCCCAGTGCAAGGGGTGGCCTGGAGGCAGTGCGGGAGGGTGGCAGGGTGAGCAGGTACCTGGGCCCAGAGGACAGAGGGTGGCCAGGTGCGCGGTGCCAAGAGAGAACAGATCAGCAGGGCAGAGGGGGAGCAAATGCATGAGAAAAGAGGAAGGTCTTGAGGTGCTTCTGGAACCAGAGATGGTTCTCCTCAAGTTTTAGAGTGGCAGGGAGGCTGTTCCAGAGGGAGGCCCCAGCCGAAGACAGAGATCTACCCCCAGCTTGTTTCTTTGAAAAACGACTGACCCTGAGGGAGTTAGAGGTAGAGTAGCGAAGAGCTCGAGAGGGGAGGTATTTGCGGAGGGAGAGCTGAAGGTATTTTGGACCCAGGCCCCAGAAAGCCTTGTGGACAATGCAGAGGGTTTTGAATTTAATCCTTGCATCCACTGGGAGCCAATGGAGAGATTTCAGAGCTGGAGAGATACGATACCAGGGCTTGAGGCCAAGGACAAATCTCGCAGTCGTGTTCTGGATTAGCTCCAGAAGGCGAAGAGTAGAGGCAGGTAGATTTAGAAAGAGGCTGTTACAATAGTCCAACCTAGAGAGACCCAGAGCTTGGGATACCATAAGCTTCTGGGGGAAAGAGAGGAAAGGCAGAGTACCTCTGAGGAAGTGCAGTAGGAAGTTTTACTTTTTAGAGACCTCAGAGATGTGGGTGGAGAAGGAAAGGGTGGAGTCAAAAATGACCCCAAGGTTCTTAGCCTCGCAGGTGGGGGTAGGAGGAGGGCCAAGGGAAGCCGACCAGAGAGTAAGGGGAAAGGATGGTAAAGGTGTGCTGATGAGGAGGATCTCCATCTTGCTGGCATTCAGGCAAAGATCATTAGCGGCACACCAATCTTGAATGGCAGTTAGGCAATCAGAGATGAGAGAGGCAGAGGAGGTGGCCGAGGGCAGCCTGAAAATGAGTTGTCGTCAGCGTAGCACTGGAAATTTGAGCAGAAAATGGCAATGAAGTGGGTGAGAGTTGCCAGGTATTGGTTGAAAAGCCAGGTTGAGAGGTTAGACCCCTGGGGAACACCACAGGTAGAGAGGACGATAGATGATAGGAAGGACCCAAGTTGGACCTGTAAGGGTCAATCAGAGAGGAAAGAGGTCTGCCAGGCCAGAGCCTGATCAGTGATACCCAGGTTTTCACAGAGACGGTTGAGCCGGATGGTATGGTTGACCATGTCGAAGGCAGAAGAGAGATTGAGGAGGATGAGTACAGAGGTAATGTTAGAGTCAAGGTTGGAGAGCAGATCTTCATGGGTGTTCAGGAGAGCAGTTTCTGTGCTTCTGGCATCCCTGAAGTCAGACTGGTGGTCATGGAGACAGCCAACAGAATTGGAATGAAGGTTAAGCTGAGAGATGGCCAACTTTTCCAGTAGTTTCCCAGAAAGGAAGTAATGTAAATTGGGCAATAGTTAGCTGGACAAGAAGGATCAGCTGTGGGTTTCTTGAGAAGAGGATGCACAAGGGAGTGCTTCAGAGGAGAGGGGAAGGATCCTGAGGCAAAGGAGTGGTTGCTAAAATTAGAACGGGCCGGAGCGAGGGAGTCAATGTGGTCCTTGATGGTTTTAGAGGAACAGGGATTAACCTGTTTTGACGAGGCATTCATAGATCAGACTCGTCTAGTGACCTTGTCAGGGGAGAAAAGAGGAAAGGACGAGAAGGATGGTGGGTGGGTGGCTAAAGGAGGGTCAGCAAGCACAGATGGAGAGGGGAGAGGAGGCGTGGGGGCGGAGAGGGTGGACAGGATGTCCTGGGTTTCTTAAATGAAGTGAGAGGCAAGGGCATTGCAAAGAGCCTGGGAGGCAACAGGAGGGGTAGAGACTGCAGCAGGGTTGGCCAGCTCCTTGCAGATTTTAAAGTGTTCGGCCGAGTTGTTAGATACCGACATGAGCTTGAATGTGGACTCTCTTCTTGGTGAGGACAGAGAGTCAGTATTGCCTTTGTAGCAGGCGACAGGCCAGTTTGTCAGAGGATGAACAGGAAGCCCCCTATTTCCTCTCAGCCGCCCTACACTTATGTTTAAGTGTAGCTAGGTCAGAGTCATATCGGGAATTGCACTTGGCTTTGAACTTCAAATGGATCCCCATGACATGGGCAATAGCATCAGGCGTATCAAAAAATGAAGAGTAGAGCAGAGATAGGGCTGTGTCAGGATGTGAGACAGCCAGAGGTGGAGGGGGGGAGAAAGTGGCAGCAAAAGGCTCAACTGACACACGCTTCATTGGTCAGATGTCCGAGAAGGTAGGTGGCAGTGTTGGGGTAGTCTTGGCTTGGGGGGAAGAGAGTGAGAGATGAGAGGAGAGGAGGGAGTGATCGCTCGAGGAGAGAGGAGTGGTCAGAGGGATGGAGAGGGGGAGGTCAGAGGAAATCAAGACATCAAGTGTGTGCCCTGCAGAGTGAGTCGGGCCAGAGGGGAGGATGGACAGGGAGAGGGAGTCGCCAAGGTCACGGAAGAGTACAGAGGAGGAACAAGGTGAGTCTAAATGTATATCGAGGTCACCGAGGAGGAGGAGTAGAGTGGTAGAGGCCAGGAGGGAGGAGGAGAGGCCCGCCCACTCAGAGAGAAATTAGGTGATTTGACCAGGAGGCCGGTAGATGGTAGCCACAGTAAGAGAATGGGTAGGCGAGAGAGAAAGCCTACAGACAAGGTATTCAAAAGAGGAGTAGGTCTGAGTGAGAATGATAGAGGCAGGAATCCACTCAGGAAAGATCAGGGCCACCCCCCACTGGACCGGGAGGATCTGGGTACGGAGAAGATCTTGTAGCCATCAGGGAGGAGAGTGTCAAAGCTTGTGACAGAGCTGCACCCTGTCTCAGTAAGACCAAGGACATCAAGGTCTAGTTCTTCAAGGAGGTGGCAGATGTCAGAGGAGTAAAAATATTAATATTAACAAACCGCATGGTCGATATTCTGGTTGGACCGTCACTGGATTCACGGGACCCCCACCTACCTGACTCTAAATTTTCCTTTGGGGCACCACACTAGTGGTCATATTGATATTTGGAAAGGATCCAAGGGTCCTTGTTTTGAAATACATGAATGTACCCATGTTTTACTCATTTATAACAAAGCTTGATGTAAACATATGAGGAGTATTTTTGTTTATATCATGTAAACCAAAAAGTGTTTCAATTTCTTTTGATCTCTCTTTGAACATTCTCTCGATGTATAAGCTACTGAGTATGTATGGTTTATCAAATTTGACAGTCTCTTTGTAAAACATATATCTCTTTACAGTCTGTTTTTAGGCCTATGAAGAAGAGGCATTTTCCCTCGAAACGCATTGCCACTTGAAAAAACGGACTACTGACAACAATTCTTCTAATTATTCCTTTTTGCAATAACATTGTCACTGTTTCTTGTATGCAATTTAGTCTTTACAAAAAAATATATATACACAAATGTGTTTTACAAAAATTACTGTGGTTGAAAATTATTGTCTACATCTAAATCTTTATCCTCAGATTACAGTAGTTGGTTTGTCCAACACTATATAGTGTGCAGGCAACAGGAGGATTCAAAGCTTGAATCTTCTCCTTCTCTTTTTTTGTTAATTGTGGAGGTCTTGTGCCAGGATCTCAGTTCCTCCCCCGCACCTTAAACTCAAATGAGTTTTTGTTTACTTTCCTAAAAAGTTCTTTAAAGTAGGAGTGCACCAATTTTGGAATTTTCAGATGTCAGAGGAGTGTTTGACAGCAGAGCGAGAGTTGAGAGTGGCAATATAAAGAAGGTTGCTAGCCTTAAAGACCTTCCGGGGAGGGGTACAGATCAGAGTTACGCCCTGCAGAGGACAAAGAGGAGGAGGAGAGAAAGGGCAAGCAAGCCAAGGTGGGAGAGGAGGGGACAGCAGGAGGTGAGAGGAAATTGATGAGGCGAGGGAACCGCCTATCAAAGAGGCGGAGATTGGCCTGAGGGCCTTGGACCATGACAGTGCCATTTAGATAGAGATTAATGATGACTTTAGAGGAGTCGAAGGAAGCCAAGAGAACTTCCCAGCGAGTGCAACCATTAATGGGAGAGGAGGAGATAGGACAGAGCACAGAGATCATATGAGGAGCCCATAGATCTGGCAAAGGAACGACAAAGAGGATTTCGGTGAGGGTCTGTCTGGAGGAAGCATTGGAATAGGTGTCAGCCATAGGAAGACCAGGGTTAGAGGCAAAGATATTCTTTTTGAATTTCTTCCTACCAGACCTAGTGAGAAGGGAAGGATAGACAATGGATAAGCAGTTGGAAAAACAGAAAGCGCCATGGGGGTGGAAGTGAGGAGAGGATGGAGAAACTGGGGGGGGCTAAGGCAGTTAGGTGTGGGACAAAAGAGAGTGGTGAGGTCACTGGGCTGGAAAGTTGCAGAGAAGCATCAGTATACAAGCAAAATACAGAGAATTTCGCAATGGGAAGCAAGATTTGACTTTTTAGCAGAAAGCAAACACAGCAGTATTTGACTTGCTGTCATGTGCTGTTATGTGAAACTAGGTGTGGTGTGGTTTGTTTTGTTGTTGCGGTGTAGTGAAGTGTGTGCGGTTTGTTGTGCTTGGAGGAATGGTTGTGTTTGGATTGAGTATGAGAGGTGTATGCAGAGGGGTGAGATATTTAGTAGGTTTGGTTAACGGCATCACTATCTAGATGTGGCACATGTTAAACTTCCCAATTCTATCTAGATGTGACTCATGCTAATGTTTGCAGTTCTATCTAGATGTGACTCATGGTAATCTCCAAAATTCTATATAGATGTGAGTCATGCTAATCTCCACAACTTTATCTAGATGTGACGCATGGTCTTCAAAATTCTATTTAGATGCAAGTCATGCTAATCTCCACAATTCTATCTAGATGGGATGCAAGTTTATCTTCACAGTTCTATGTAGACGAGATAAGTGATTATCTTTGCAATTCTATTTAGATGTGGTGCATTTGAGTCAATTTACAATACTATCCCAACCATACGTGCTCCAACGCAAACTGTGGTTGGCCAACATCATTGAGGGGGAGGTGGAGCAGGTGCAAGTGGATCTAGGTCACCTGTCCTAAGCCCCGCCCACCTGGTGCCTTCCTGCCTGCCACTCTTTTTCACCACTTAGCAAGCCCCGCCCACCTGGTGCCTTCCTGCTTCCCGCTCTTTTTCACCACTTAGCAAGCCCTGCCCACCTGGTGCCTTCCTGCCTGACGCTCTTTTTCACCACTTATAAAGCCCCGCCCACCTGGTGCCTTCCTGCTTCCCGCTCTTTTTCACCACTTAGCAAGCCCCGCCCACCTGGTGCCTTCCTTCTTGCCGCTCTATTTCCCTACTTAAGGAGCCCTCCAGCTTCTTTTCCTTCGCAGATGGGGAGCAGGTGCAAGTGGATCTAGGTCACCTGGCCTAAGCCCCGCCCACCTGGTGCCTTCCTGCCTGCCACTCTTTTTCACCACTTAGCAAGCCCCGCCCAATTGGTGCCTTCCTGCTTGCTGCTCTTTTTCACCACTTAGCAAGCTCCGCCCACCTGGTGCCTTTCTGCTTCCCGCTCTTTTTCACCACTTAGCAAGGCATGCCCACCTGGTGCCTTCCTGCTTGCCGCTCTGTTTCCCTAATTAAGGAGCCCTCCAGCTTCTTTTCTTTTGCAGATGGGGAGCAGGTGCAAGTGGATCTAGGTCACCTGGCCTAGGCCCCGCCCACCTGGTACCTTTCTGCCTGTTGCTCTTTTTCACCACTTAGCAAGCCCCACCCACCTGGTGCCTTCCTTCACCATCACTGTCTTGTGGCCAATGCTGGATTTGACTTTTATGGACTTCATTCATTCACGGTGCGTCACTCTTTCTCAACCCTCATGCTGGACTTCCTTTGCATCTTGTACTCATGGTGGTCCTGAATCATGCTGTTCCCATCTTCACCTTGTATCCTGGCTTGCAACATTATGTGTTACTACTGACTTCTGCAATTGTATTTGCTCTCCACTCTTGCTTCTCCACTCTTTTTGACTGCTTACTCTCTTTTCTCTCCTCCTTTCCCTTCTCCCTTTTCCTATCTCCTCCCCTTACTTTCTTCTATGCACTTACTCTATCAGAATTGTCCCTGGAACTAATATGATAGCAACCTCGTCTGTTTCCTCCACCCTCCCATTACTGTTTTAAGGTTATCCGGAATCTCTAGCTACATAATGGCTTTTGTGCTGGATATGATCACCAAACCATTGCACTCCCTGTTCATCACATTAAAGCCGCTAGGTACCAAGAGCGGTGTGGCAGCCCAAGGGGGAGCAGCAATGGCTGTTCTCCGTGCCTGGACTAGCTGTGATATATTGCTAACTGGCACAGTTAGGACACAGTTCACCTAGATGAAATTAATCTTCCTGACCTGTGTCAACCTCAGAACATTTTGCTTTACTGGTGGATTATTCCTCCCTATATCTCCGTGAGTGGGAACCTTCTTCCACACTGACAGAATCTTTTACTCTTTTTATGGGTATCATTTTTAAGACTCTCCATAGTGTCTTTTTCATTGTATCTTCTTTAACAACTTTTGGCACATACTGCCTATTGTTTCTGGGCTGCCCTTGGGGCTTCCCTTTTAACTTTCTCTGGCTAACCTTGCAAGACCTACAGTTCCCAAGGGTAGAAAGGCAATTTGATCCCTTTTACATTTTATTAGGTGAGACCAGCACCCCCTACCACACGTGGAGTGTTGGGGGGATACTGGGTATCCCCTTTCTCATTCTAAATGTAACATTTATGTTACAAAGACAAACTTAACTTCAATGGCTGGAGGCAGTGAATCTTTTAACTAATTCGCTGCACTTTTACTGCGGGCTGTTTCCACAGCCCCGGTAAAGGCGCCCATGGGTTCTCATTTCATCAGAATGGCCCCTGTCTTCTTCTTCCACCATTTCAGTGTTCCTTGTACTTTCTTGATCCTTACCCTGATATCCAGGGTGGAAATATCCTTTATGTTAACTTTATCTTGGGCGGAAGACCTTGGTCAAACCCGTCCAGGCTCCAGCGTGTCTGGGAAGGCAGGAAGCGAGGGAGGAGTCCAAAACTCAGCAGCCCTTTGTCTTCCAGCCTGACTGCGAGAATCCATTTCAAACTAGAAGGCTGGCTGTCCTGAAAGGACTCCCAACTCCCCAGGTATGAATGTTGCATGGCTGTTTGATTGGCTGGGTTCCTGCATAAAAGTCAGATTCTGAAAGCTGAAGAAGTAGTCGACCATCGGAACCAAAACCAAAGAGGATGATGAAGAAAATGTGGCTGAGATGATTTCCAGCAACCAGAGAGCCTGCTGTGTATCCAGAGCCTGCTGTTATCCTTCCTTCCAATCGACCTGTGGACTCTGAAAACAATGACCCTGACCCAGAGCCTGGTGAGACTCACCAGTCTCAAGAAGACCTGCATTTTGAGCTATCCCATGCTACGAACTTGCAGGGCTGCAATACCCCAATACACTGGAACCTCGAGGCTTTGTGTGGTGCACGGCCTTCCGAATTCCGAATCTTGCTGAAACTTTGTGGGCATCCTGCTGGATCTCCTGAGATGTGAATCCAGTCCAAAAAGTCACCTCACCAGAGAGCTGGACGTTGCAAACAATGAGAATCCGACCTGCGATAGTCAGTCTTCTTCTGGCTCCCGAAAAGGGTGCCAAAACCACAGAGCTGCATCCAGCAGTGAGGAAACTCTTGCCTGCAGCCTTCTCCCATGATCCCAGCTGCAAAAGTCCTTCCAAAGTCCTGTCTTCCGTCTTCATGACAAAGGAATCCATCAACCAGGTTTTTGGCTGCAGATCCTGAAGTCCTCCTGCTGCAAACTCTTCTGTGCTGAGGTGCTGTGATGGCTGGGGTATTTACATACCGTAAGCCTGTGTGATTTCTGTAAAGTTCACACACCCACATTTCTCCTTTTCTTGTATTTCCTTTTCTATTCCTTTTTCTATTCATTCTTACCCTCCATGGCAGATTACTGAGCTGTGGCCTTCTCTGGGCAATGGTTGCATTATATCACATAACGTTCTTGTTCTTTTTTTTTCAAGACTTTCCTCACAGGATAGGCCTATACTTCAGCATGTGTCCACCTGTTTTATCTCTTAGTTGAGGGTATAATTCTCCAGATTATCAACCAGGTTGCAGCAGTTCTGTTAGTAGCTTCAAAGATCCTTCCAGATTCAACTCTGCATATTCCAAAATCTATCATTCTATGAGCAGGCACATATATATTGTACAACTCCTCCCAGATCTGGTAACTAGCTGTGGTTTCTACCAATTTCATGATACACAGAATGGGAGGGGTGAATCCACTCCATACTAAAATGGGTATTCAACATGCCTGGAATTTGGATGTGAACCTGTGAGAATAATAAAATACATCTCCCTGTAACCTAGATATCAGTGTGCACGACTGCATGTGTGAACGATTACGCTGTGATAACATTTGGAAGAGTGACATGTTTTTCCCATTTTCCCTTAACCATATCTTTATTTTTCATGATGTCACATCACAGTGTTATGATTTTTCTAAAATTACATTTTGTTATTTAAAAGTGCATGTGTTACGTTCATGTTGCAAGTGTGGAGTTGGTGACTTCTTTCTGCAGATAGCAGTGAGGTCCATCTCCTGCATACTCCTTTTGCTTGATATGAATGTGTGTCAACACCAGATTTCATTTGCTGTAGACAGATTTCAATAGCCTTTCCATGACCTTTGGCTAATGTAGTGTTTAGGAGGACTGGAATTTGATGGACAGTGACAGGTTTCTTTGAAGCTCTGGTTACCAGATTGACCATCAGCTAATATTTCAGGCTGGCCTCCAGAACTCATTTGGACAGACCTAAGCCCCTTTCATGGGCTCTTCATGTTTTGTGTTCTGCATTCCTGAGCAAGAGTTCCAGAATCGGCTTCAAACAGTTTCTAGTTGCCCTTATCAATCACAGGGATGCAACTGGGCAAGACTTTTTGATTTAAATACTGTAATTCAGAGTGAAATACATGCATGACAGAACAAAATGGAACTTTAAATGATGTTTTGGTTTTACCCTACATTTCACATTCCTTTGGTTAAAATGAAACATCTGCAAATCTAGTCACTGAAACTATACAGCTTTCTATGCTACACAAGTGCAATTTATATTCTTCTGTGTTTGGTTCTTGGGACCCAGGATATCACATATTGCTGCAGTAGGCCTTACATCTGACATAATTGTATACTTCAAAATACATAGTAATGCTAGTCATTGAATAAAAATCACATTTAAATTGCAGATACATTTTCTCTACACAGGGCATGTTCATAATACAAATGGGTTTTTGTCGTGTATACTGGGAATCCAGGATCATTGTTACTGGTGATGAAATCCAAGACTTTTCTGTATCTGTGTCATGCTCTTCAACAAACATTCTGAGTCTGCTGAATTCTTTTGGGAAGTAAATGCCCTCCAATGTTTTGGACCTTGTCTTGCCACATGTGACTTGTTCTTGTTTGGTTCTCAGCCTTGCTTTCCGCACTGATAATTACAGTGTGTAAAGTTACTGAGGTTGAAGAAAAATATTTTCTGGGACACCCGCATATTTATTTGTACCTCGCACTAGCACCTTTTTATCTTGACTCCGGGCAAGAGATTCAATCCAAAAGGTATCCTTTTCATTATGATAGCAAGCAAGAGGTAGAAATCTCCAACCCATGACCTAATTTGTGACTAGTGCCTCTACTGCTCTTTCAGGAATGCCTTTCTCAATTGTCTTTATTTTAGGCCATTATCTGAGCCTTATTTTCCCTTACAGGTCCCCCTTCTGGAACCAATGTCTCCAGTAGAGGGACCAAGGTTCAGGGATAACCTTTGAACAAATATTTCTTCCAATATGGGGTCTCCATCAGTCCCACAAAATTGAATCATCAAGGTAGACTTGCCTCATCACGCCAAGACTTGGATTACAACTTTCCTTCTGATAGGGAAACTCTGACCTTGCCCCCTTTTCCCTTCATTGGAGCAGATGGTTTATTGCATTTTTGTTGGGGGTCTCCCCTGTTTGTCCCTATTTTGGATCTGGGAGGCTAGAATGAATACATGGTTAGAGAACTAGAGAGAGGAGTAGAAAGGCTGGCTTAGTATCACATACTTCTTTTGATTTTTACTAATTTTTAATATCCCCTTTTCTATTGTATCCTATCACTATAAAATAATTATCTACATTAACATTTTACAGATAATCTATGATTTATTTATTGCCACTATACCAACAGTTACCGGTTCAATTAAACCATTCTTACCTCTTTACATAGATTACTTTGCTTAGTCAGATTGTTGCTTGAGAAGGAACTAATTATTCGATCCGATGAAGAGCATTTCGAAGTTGATAGGATTTAAGCTGATTCACATTGACCCAGCATTTCTCCATCTGCTCCCCTTTTGGGATGCATATTTTAGAGGCAATGGGAGATCTTGTCAATGATCTCATATGAACCCTTATAGGTTGCATAGGAACTTGTATTCTGTAGACGGTTCCATTGGAAATTATAAAGATAAACTTAATCCCCGACATGGTACTCCTTTTTAGATGTTCACAGGTCATAGTAGGTTTTGGTACTTACGACAGACTTTTCCAGGTGCCTCAGCACATAGGCAAAAGCATGTTGGAGGTGTTTTTGCAGGTTCTCCACATATAGAGGTATTGATCAAAATCTGTTCCTGTGTTCAGTATAACAGATGTTGAGGTAGGTAAAACCATTTTCCTACCAGTCATGAGTTCAAAAGGGAATATTTTTGTGATGGAAGTAGGTGCAGACCTCACAGCCATCTGGACTAATAGTAATCGTAAGTCCCACTGTGGTCCAGAATCTACTACGAACTTCTTTAGGATTCCTAAAATTGTTTTATTATAACACTTCACCCCACGCTGGATGCCGAATGGTAGGCGATATGCAACTTTCATTTCACTCTGAGAAATTCCCACATTTTAGTCATTAACTCACTGGTGAAATGAATATCTCGGCCAGACTCAATCTTTTGAGGGAGGCCAAAATTAGAAGAACTGTGGTTCATTAATAACATACCTGCTGTCTCTGCCTTGCCAAATTATTTCCAGTTTTATTGGGACCTTCAAAATTTGAGTGACCCTTTATTTTGTTACCAAAATAGGGTGATGTTTTTTGATGTCACTAAATCATCTATTGTTTGGATTAAATTACCATGTCTCCGGGGTTTGTTGTTTATCAATGTATACCTCTGGATTTCCAGTTTACCAAATGCTCAACAAATCCATTTCAGATATAGTCTGAACCATTTATGATTACTAGCTCCCGGAACTGGCGATTTATGATAACAGTAAGGACATGTTTACATATTAACATCAGTTCCACCACCTGACAACTTCGGGGAACAGTTTTAAAACTGGCTGTGGTTTCAGGAATGTCATTCACCCATGCATCCTAAACACAAGATACTAATTCTTTCTCATCATTTTCTTTAAATGGCAGGAACATCATTCACTAACATATGGGTATTCCCTGACAAGTGTTCTCATCATATACCTTATGAAGATAAGCAAGACATGCCTCCATTTTATTGATAATTTTGAGATCTTCATCCTCCACACAATTGTCTTGAACACAATCATGTAGATCTGCCTCTGACCATATCTGACTTAGAGACATTACCAATTCTTTTCTGATCACTTTGTAGCATTCCATATTTTGGTACAGTATAGTGTACACTTCCCATGTGTCAATACAGAAACACATTCACCAGCATTATTGTGTGTTATGCTCAATCACAGCATATTTGGGGAGGTGGCAGTGTTTTTGTCTCTTATTTCTTGTTATCCTTCCCCACCTCCCAACTCCAGACTTGAATTCTCTCAACACTCCACCTTTGAATGTTCTTACATCAGTGTGGTACATTCACACCTGACTTCCAGCTGTTCCTCTGCTTTCAATGTTAGTGCTGTAATGGTTTGTTATTGGTACTCTAGTTACTCGGCGATTGTGTGGAAGGCATCAAAGACTTTACTCTCCCCTCTGGCACCTGCTGCGATCAGAATAGCATCTTCACTTTGGTGCCCCATGAAAGTGATCATTACCATGGCTGTACCACTACCTCCAAACACATTGAAGTTGCTGCCATTGCCAACCAACTCCCTATGCATGTCTATCGGCTGCTCCCAGGTAGCACCTATGCCCATGGATGAAGTTGGGGTGGGTGGCAGTCACAACATTTCCATGTACATTCAATGCAACAGTAACAATTTGAACATATTATAGATGGAGCATTTTTTCTGAATAGTTATTTATTACCATGAACAATTTGAGTCATACCTTCCAACAACTAGGACTGTCCATACATCCGAAACCACTGGTTGATCAAAATTATAACACCATTCAAATATTGGTGGATAACAATGACACTCTATCACTTTGAGTGCGTACACTACTATTGGAATGAAATCAATGATTTTTATTTCGACATGGTAAAACTGAGAGTAACCAAAAAATTGAATATTTTCTGTAGTTATATGAATAAGAAAGGAGGATATTCTTTGGAAGGTCTCCTAGAAATCTATAAAAACTGTATAATACCGGGGGCCTTATATGCATTGGAAACTGTGGGGGAAAGAAGTACGGGGAATCCCAGAGAGATAGAAGGGAACATGTGCAAAACAGCATTATGTCTTCCTAGAGCCACTCCTATAGAAGCGATCAGATGTGAATTGGGCATCACATCTTTGGAAACACTAAAGAAAATACATTTCTATAAGCTGTATGCTAAAATGGTGGTTAAAAATGACAAAGAGGTAACCTTGATGAGTCTGATACGTGAAGACTTGAGCAAACAAATAAAAGGGAATACATTTATCCAAGGCTTCAAATCCACAACCCTCAAGTTCCTTAGTACTGTTAATTACCCACAACCTCCAATGATATTTGGCCGATGTATAAAGAACTGAAAAAGAAGGCTTACACTTGGGATGCCAGTAAAAACCTCACTATTCTGTGTAAAAGACAGGGGTATAAGATGTACTCAACACAAGGGCTAAAGCCCTCTGTTTCCAGAAAATATTTAATAAAGGTCAGAAATAGAGAGTTTGCAAGGTTTATAATTATGTTCCGATTTAATATACTACCCTGCCATGAATATACTGGTGCTTGGTTAGATACACCGAAAGAGGAAAGACTGTGTAGGTATGGTTTTAGGGAAATAGAAACCTCGAGACACCTGTTGACAGAATTCCAAGAGTTACAAGAGTATTACATGAAAGGGTACAAGGAGCTGAAACACAATGTAAACATGATTGCAACAGACCAATTCTGTCCTATACCTACATGGCAGATCCGTTGGTATTTATAGGGGCAGCATATTATATCTGGAAAAGAGTAATGGCTGAAATACCTAGAGTGCTATAAGGATTGTAACCGAAATAGAGGAGGATGAAGAGAATGTATTGTATATGTATGTATAAGTATGTATATGAATAATATAAGTTAGCTACAGAAGAAACATTGTTTTAATGGAAAAGGAATGGGGTAAAGGGATTATATAGTAAATGCATAAATGAATTAATTTTCTCTTTTTAAATTGTTGAGAAATCATTATAATTGTATTGCTTGAAAAGACTTTTGGTGTATTACCTTGTTGTTGCGCCTACCTCTCTCAAGCATTGGGCAACCTCAATGACGTATTACCATGCAGCCACAGCTACCTCACCATTAGATTACAAAATCAGCTTACACTTGTGAGCTCGCTTTGAGATTGCCATCAGGTTGCAAACCCTCTAATTAATTGTATTGTTTGAAAGTAATGTGTATGATGTATGATTTTAGTGTATAGGGTTTTAATTAACCAATTTGCACTTTAAAATAATTTAAAAAAAAAATTGGAATGAAATCATAGGCCTAGTTCCAGAAGATTGCTACAACAAGACAGACAGTATCCAACTAGAAAAGATCCACACCCAAAAGAGGGGACTTTTCTTGTTGTATTCATCTTGTCCTCAGGGGGTAGAAGATGTTACCTGTGACATCTTGGAAGGTGAGAGCTCTGGCAGGAATTGACTTTGATAAGGGTGGCACTACCAGATTAAGGCATTGCTGTTTTAAATATGCAGGTGAGGTAGAATTTAGAGTTCATAATAATTATCTTGAATCTCTGGAAACTGCTGTCCAGGTAATAATAATTTAATAACAATGTATTTTCTATATAGCGCTACACACACATAGGTCTCAGAACACTGAAATAACAGACAACATTATTATCTCACAGAGTGGTACTCAATTTTTTTGACCTCTGAAGGATTAAAGGCTGAGTTGACCTTGCTGGGATTCGAACCTGCCACAGGCGGCTGCACACAGATATGAGGGGCGAGCGCTTAGCTCCCTGTGATATTTGTGCTATCTGACCGGCCAAAAACCATTAAAAGAGATCTCTTCACCAACTGGAGGACACTTCTGAAATACCAAAACCAGAGGTATTTTCAGGTTTCCGGCATATGGTCGAGCAACGGATCAGTCTGGCCGATGCCTGTAGGACTGTTGTACAGTGACAACTGCTGAGACAGGACATTCTGGATTTCCAGAGCATCTTTTCATTTGACTCTTATGGTTGTGACTGCAGCAGCAGTCAGGTGTAATCCATCAGAAATTAACCCCATCTCTACTAAGTCATTCCCCAACATATTGTTGGCAGGTACTTTGTCCTGAACCAGAAGAAGCTTTGCTGTCTTGTCATCAATCTGAATGGTGACTAGGGCTACAGGAGAAAGTTTGGGAGGAGGCTCACCAGCTAAGCTGGTGGTTCTCAGAGGAGCACTTACATCTTCCTGTGGCCTGAGCAGGGTCCTGTCCACCACTGTCATGCTAGCCCCAGTGTCTCCCAAACCAGTGGAAGGCTGGCCATTTATGAGGACACTTCTCAAAGATCTTTGGTATTTTGTGAGATAGTAGCCAGTACTTCTGAGTACCGGTCCCAGGCCCCAAGGGACACTAAGGAAATCTCTACAGGAGCACCAAAGGTGATCCCTGGAGAGGAGGAGAGGGCAGTTGCTTCCACCTCAGGCATAGAGTAACAGTAGGTCAGGCTGTCAGTCCAGACACCAAGTGCCTTACCTTTACACGTGGGGTCACTCTTTCTGTGGTCCAAGGTCCCACAGTCCAATAGGTGCCAGGAATGTGAAACACTGAATTGTATCCACTGGGACCCTGCTTTGCGATAGGAGCACTACTGCTCTTTCTCCCACCCCCATGAGACTTATACCCACTAGATGTTTGGACCTTAGAGGGAGAATGTTTAGGTTTATTCAGATGTGGATGCTTCTATGACTCCTCGGCACTCTGTGGGGTCTCTTTCTCTTTGTCCTTGCCCTTCCCACTGTGATCCTTAGGGGACACCCTGTGGGAAACCCACTTATCAGCCAACGTGGCCAACTTAAAGGGGTCCAGGATATTCTGGTCAGCAATGTACCGATGCAGCTCTGGTGAGCACGCCTCATAAATCTTTTTTTTAAAACAGGAGTTGAGACAATTCAACAAAAGACTTGGCTTTGTAACCATCAACCCATCCCATCATGTTCATATGTGCATCACTCACCCAATGAACCCGACCAAGGCATACCCACAAAGGGACCAGGTAGCTAATTACGGTACCGCAATTTGCGGTGCCGTAATTAGCACCTTCCCCATTCCCATTATGCCCTATGAGGCAAAAATGTGAATGGGCAAGGGCAATGGGGGAAGGGGGAATTACTGCCCCACCAACCTTGGAATAAGGCGGTAATTCCCCTTTCCTCCAAGGCGGTGCCGGTATTTTACCGGCATGGACCAAGGTGCTAATAGCTAATAGCTAATAGCACCTTGGTCCACCGCCGTCCGTGTAATGAGGCCCTGAGTCTTAAAACCAGTGATCCCACCGCTCACACCAGTGTAAAGACTGGAGGGGATTATCTGTACTTCTCCCATCTATATGGTAGGGTAAAGGCACAGAACACCCCAGCCAAGGCTCTCAATTTGGTAGCAATGGATGAGCAGCCAGGCCTAAACTTTGAGGAGGTGATGCAGACTGCTTCGTAAGTACAGTGTTTCCCCAAAACCCCCACAAAGGAATGTCTACACACTATGATGGTGATAACACAGATTCATTTTACAACATAAGGCTGCTACACAGGCATATACATATAAATAATAACACTTTGTACTCTGGAGATACTATTTAAAATAATGGAAAATATATACACTCTATGTGGTACCAGACAATACTTACATTCATTAATAAATGCACTAACTGCAGACAATTGTAAATAGGCATGTGAATTCTTAAGTGAGGTTTAACAGCGTAGATTAGGGAAGAAAGGCATGTTAGTTATGAACAGTGGCAGAATGCTTTCTTTAGATTAGATACACAATTATGTCAGAGGATCCGCCCACCTCTGCAACCTGTAATGGAAAAGTTAGGGAGTAACTTATCTTGTCTTTTACAGCCCAGTCCAATAATGTTCAATAACCTTGTACTTTCTTTTCAAACCACCCCAAAGTACCTGAGAGGCCACAGGGGAACATGATCCAGGATTAATCTGAGACCTCTGCAAGACTCCTGAGGCTAGAAGATTATCTTCCTAGCCACAGTACCTATGGTGCCTTGGCAAGCAAAGTGGCAGAGTTTCTCACTTTCACTTTCACTTGATGATTCCCACCTAGGATGGACCCCCCTTGGAAGAAGGAGCCACAGGGATGCTGAGTCCACGAGAAAAACTTAACCAAAGTTTTTCTGAAGTGCAGCAATTTTACTCTTTGCGGTGCTCTCCTTTGGTCGATGATTTCCCCAATTGTAGAAGTCCTCTGAAGATTAAGCTTGCTGTGGGATCCTTAAAGCGATAGTTCACTCAAAAATTATATTGGCTCAAAAGATGGGCCATAATCAAAAATATGTATAAAACATATTTTTAAAGAAAGAACCTATGCAATATTTTTAGCAAATGAGGCTCAAATTGTTTACATGGGGGCATCCATTTTGTGATTTGAAGCAGCCTCCTCTGTTCCTATTAAGCTCTGCTCTGGCGGCAATAATCAACCAGCAAATGCCCCCTACTAGGAGCTTTTGCTTACTGCAGTCAAAGAGCAGAGCTTAACATATAGAGGAGGCTGCCTTCACTTTCATTTTACGGTTCCTGTGCTCCCCAAGCCCAGGGAAGCACAGAAAATGTAAAATGAAAGGCAGAGCAATTGTAAATACTTCGCTGTGAGCCAGCGGAGTTCTCATAATTGCTGCGACTTGAATTGAAAATTCTAAAGCACTTACCAGCAGACAGGATCCTGACTGCATTCTCTGCTCTCTGGCAATAATGTAGCAACAGCCACCTACTGGAAGCTTTTGTTTATTACAGCTGGCTGGCTTTTGTTACATTATTGCTGCAAGGGCAGAGCTTAACACAAGCATAGGAGGCTCATCCATTTCACAAAATCGATGCCTCCTAGTGTTTGAGATTTTTGAGTTTGAGTCTCATTTGCTCAAAATTTTACATAGGAACTTTCTTTAAATATATTTTTTATATATATTTTTGATTATGGCCCATATGTTTAGCCAATAATATTTTTGAGTGAACAATCCCTTTAAGGGCTTGGCAGATGAGGGTAAGATCCTTGGGACCATTCTATGTCTTCAGGCGGTGACGGGTACATAGGTCACTTTTAGTATTGGGTTTCTGATTTATGAAGTAGTCCGACTTTCATTTCTTCGGTGCTGCAGCCACAACACAGACCTCCGGATGGCTTCTAGTAACCTGGACTCAACCACTGCAGTGGACCTCGGACCCTCACCAAGTCTGGAACCTCAGAACATCTTTGTTAGCTTCTGGTGGCGGGAAAGCCACCGGCTAACCGTCCTCTGCACCCAGCAACTCTGCACTCTCTCCGGTGGGAAAAAGTGGTCAGTGATGATGTTAAGGATGTTTTTTAAAATGTTCTTAGGCAGTTTGGAACTTTCACAGCTCTGCGTGTCCAGCAGCACTATGCCACGGTACCCCCTCTTATGGGTGGTAGACTGCAATGGTTTCCAGCGGTAGGTAAACGCAAATCCAGACCTTGGGTGACACCAATGGACTTCTCCAACCCGAGATGTCTGGGCACTCCTCTTCAGGATTTACAAATACCCCTTCTCTGGACAGCAGGCACACAGGGCAGTCTTCCAGGATACTTCATTGAAGAGTAGCAGGTTGCACGATTGTCCCTCGTAGCTCGGGGAGAGGTCTGCATTGTAGGTCCTCTCTGGATCATTCCTTGGAAGAACACAGCAGATTTTGGATTACACAAAGGAAATGCAGCAGCAGACTTCTTCTCCAGCGGGGCTTCAAGGAACAGCTTCTTCTTGCTTCAGCTTCGACTTCAGCTTCTGAACAAATTGGTAAGTGAGAGGTCCCCAGATATACACATCTGTTCCCCATTTACTCTGGCTGAGCCATGCTCAGTCAACCAAGCACCCAGAAGGGCATTAATGCAGGCAGGCAGCCAATCAGGCTCACAGGCATTCAGGCCATTCACTCCACCCAGACACCCATAACAAGGAATGTGGACTGGGGCAAGTACCCAGCATTTCAGCACACTGCACTGCATTCATGTCAGTTTCACTCATTGTGTCACACACACACAGAAACCAGACACCCATAAAACAGAATGTGAATCCACTTCAGACTCCATTTGCACAGGTCCTACCCCTAGAGTGCACCCACAACACACAGTCTCTGGGAAGGCTCCAGGCAGTCTGACAGGAGGCAGCTCCAGATCCATATATGGCATTTCCACTCAAAGCCAGTCAGGGGGAAAGGAA
Source organism: Ambystoma mexicanum (assembly GCF_040938575.1). Taxonomy (NCBI): domain Eukaryota; kingdom Metazoa; phylum Chordata; class Amphibia; order Caudata; family Ambystomatidae; genus Ambystoma; species Ambystoma mexicanum. Next base: position 1,090,797,516 of record NC_090937.1, on the reverse strand, counting down.
CAGAGATAGGGGTTCCCAGGACTTTGGGAAACAAGGTAAAAGGCAATTGAAACCAAGAGGACACCATGGCCATCATGCCTTTTATCGGGAATCCATTCATTCATATGGCAGGGCCTGGGTGTCTCAAACATGGAGGACACTCAGAGCCACTGCCAAGTCAGCATGTAGCTGCCACCAACTGATACCCTGCTCTATGGGCAACACACAGGTGCCCAGAAACACACATAAGGGGCACAAGGGTGTACCCCCACCATGGGTGACATAATTGTATACCATGGGTGTTGTTCTCTAAAAGGAGAACATAATGAGCTGCACTGCCAGTGGTCCAGACTGGACCTCAGTGGCAGAACACAAACAGAAACATACACAGAGAAGTGGTAGGACAAGGACTAGGATGCCCTGTCACTCCATAAGGCAGAACCCTTCTCCTTTGTTATAACCCTTCAGCCTAGCTCTGCTCCTTTGTCATAGTCCTGTATCTTGACCAACGCACTTCATCATAGCCCTTCTCCTTCACCATAACTCTTCATTAAAGTGTTTTATCATTGCTCATAGTCCTTCATCTTATTTGTTTAACACAGTACTGTACCATAGTTTTCTCTTTCATCATAGCCTTTTATCCCAGTCCTTCTGCATCATATTCCTTCATTGTAGTCCTTGTCCCTCATGATAGTCCTTCATCATGGTTTTTGTTCCTAGTCCTTCATTATAGACCTTTGTCTTAGATCTTCTCTTTCATCAAAGTCCTACATCCTTCTCCCTAGTATTTTGTTGTCATCATTCTTCATAGCACTTTTCTTTCACCTATATTGCTTCATTCTTGTCCTTCTTCTTTGTCATAGACATTGTCCATTTTACTAGTCCATCTCCTTCTTCATATCCCTTCATCGGGGTCACTTATCTGAGTCCTTCTTCCTAGTCCTTCGACTTCCTCATATTCCTTTGTCATAGTCCTTCTCCTCATCATAGTGCTTTGTCCTAGTCTGTTTCCTTCATCATAGTCCTTCTCTTTTCTCACAGTCCTTCATCCTAGTTGGTCACTTTGATCATAGTCTTACTTCCTAGTCTTCTAATTTGCCATTATCCTTTGTCATACTCCCTTCATCATGTCCCTTTTTGTTTGTCATAATCCTTCTTTATAGTGCTTTAACATAGCCAGTCTGTTTCCTTCCTTGTGGTTCTTTTGTTATTATACTTTCTAATCGTCTTTCATAAGATTCTTTTGCCATAGTCCTCCTTCTCCGTTGTCATAGCCCTTCAACACTGTCCTACTCCTTCCTCATAGTACTTCTCCGTCACGATTGTTTATATACTTTGTGATAATCCTTCATCAAAGTATGTGTCCTTAATCCTAGTCCTTTGTCATGACCATTCTCTTTTTTCATTGTCCTTTTCCTTCATACAGTCCTTTGTCTTAGTACTTCTCCACCATATCCTTTCATCCTAGTCCATCTCCTTCATTCATCATATTCCTTTGTAATAATACTTCTCATTCATCATAGTTATCATCATTCTCTATCATCGTGGTCCTTTGTCCTAGGCATTCTTATTTGTCATAGTTCATCATTCAAGTCCTTGTCCTTTATGCTAGCCCTTCATCAGGATCTATCCCCTTTGTTGTAGTCCTTTTCCTTCATCATAGCCCACCATCATATTCCTTTATATTAGACCTTCTCCTGTGCCATAATCTCCCTACTTCAACATTGTCTTTTATCAAAGAAAACCCTTTGCACACATATAGCACCATGATTATACAACTTCACAAAAATCATCAACAAACAACAATAACAAGACATAACACAGCATTACCTCTCCTACAACCATACACATAAAATCATAAATAACCTCACATCAGAACGGTATTGAGTTGAATCGATAAAAACGTATTCAACCCTCCCTCCCTTTTAAATACATTTTATTTGGGCCACAAAACTCACTGCCACAATTCTGAGTGAGGCACAGGTACCGCTCAATGCCACCTTCCAAAAGGTTTTAACCTGTATAAAATCTGGCCTATGCACAAAAGATTTAAAATGTCTTAAACAAAGAAGGAAAAGAGCCAACATTCAATAAGAGCTGAACATTCAACAATAATATGTTGTAGCATTTCAATTATGTCCATATTTTGGCAGTAATGACAAAAAGCCACCTCCATTGGGGATCAATTTTCTGATGGCCAAAATGTCTCTAGTCAATATCAATTTCAATCTAATTCTCATAAAGATATTAGTCAATAATTGTGACAGTGACTTCTTCAGACATGGAGCTAAAGTGCCCTGTCTCTTATACTCATCCTGAAGTTGTACTGATAAAGGATACTGCTCTATGCTTTCACAGGTCTCAATCTTATGCCTTTCAAAGATTAACCTTTTTGTCAGGCATGGGTTTTTGATCAGCTGTTGCTTTGTCGCACCAACGGCTTCTAGCACACTTTCACAGAAACTGACAAAGACCTTCACAACCACATGACTTGGAGTATGCACTATTAGATTTAAATCTTCATAAAAATATTGATCCACGGGTAGCAGAATTGTCCTATAAAAGGATATTTTCCTCCAACTAGCCACTGCCTGCAGTGATCCAGTTGCAAGCTCAAACCGCATTGCAGCCACTGGTATACAACTCAGGAATTTCAACACTCTATGCCACAACCTGGCATCCAGTTTCCCTAGATTATCAACCTCACACAACCTAATTAAATAGCTCAGAGTAAAGTTCCCAAATGTATTATTATTTTGATCATTTGTACCACCAAAGCATCCAATCGTCCTCTTAAGAGCTCCCATAAATATGCTTTATTATGTTTGCCAATAATAGGAAACCTAAGTAAGTCAGGTTGTCTATCACCTCAAGCTTATTTTTACCTATAAACCAAGAAGATGTTATCCGTACACCTTTGATTTAGAAGTTTTCAACGAATTACCCAAGGCAAACACTCCAAACGCATATAAAAGCCTTTGTAGCACAAAAGGGGTTTGATCTATGAGAAGGAAATCATCCCCTTAGGATAACCAAGAAATATCAAGGCATCCTACGTTTGCTGGTAGAAACACAGCCTTCTCCAGACAATCCTCTACATTGGAAACATACAGGTTGATGAGGCACAGAGACAATATGCAAACCGCCTCAAGCTCCTGTATGTGCTATCATTCCTAGTCGTAGCACCACTACCATTCAGGCACACTTGTACGTTGGGGCCATTATGAAGATTAATGGTCACCTTCAAAGGTATACCCCACCACAACAATTTGCCCCACAACTGTTTCCGATCCACCAAATCGAAAGCAGAGGCAAAGTCAATTGCTGCAACACATATTTTCTTTGCTGTGGTTATCCGATACAGAATCTTGCATGCACCACTGTAGCATCTTATATGCAAGCATTGCAGAAGGTGAGGTATGGAATACAGAATGTGTAGGGAGAATGTGGAATCTGGAACGTTGAGGTTGAGAGTTATGTTATGAGCAGTTGGAAGGAGGAAGTGTAGCAGACCGGTGGGGCATGAATAGATCTGGAGATATATAGAATAAAATATATTACAACTACAATCAACATGTTGGAGAATCTTCAAATGGTGACAAGGATAAAAGAATTCAGTAAATACCACGGCAGCCCCACTGAGTAGCTGTGGTGCCATACCCTCAGTTTTTGCACTTTGCTTCATGGAGCGTCTCAAGAAAGAAGAAAATCACTGCAGAACACAGAGGGTTCATCAGAAAGCAAAAGGTAACCGGCACCCATCTTCTGCAACTGTGTGTATGAAATAAAGGAGCACTGTACAATACAGACCACAAGATGTTGAGCTAGACTATAAGAAGGTGAGAGCGCTGGCAGGAATTGACTTTGATAAGGGTGGCACTACCAGATTAAAGGCATTGCTGTTTTAAATACGCATCAGGACAGAGAGCATATTTAGCATTAAAGCGGCACTCAAAAGTAAACAAAGCGGTATTGATAATTTAAATGTGCGTTGGGACAGAAAAGACATTTAGCATTGAAGCAGCACTTAGAAGTAAACAAAGCCCACCTTTGATCAAGTAGCATGTGCATGTTTAAGCAATTCAAATAGCACCTGTATGTTCAAACAAGGCACTCTTAAGCAATAACACGCATACTGCAAGTACTGTGAGAGGTCCAATTTAACTGTTATTTAGCAGCAAGTGAACGCGTGTATACTTCAAGAACAAACAGAAGAGCCTCATGTCATAGCAAGTGTTTTTGTTTTAACTGTTACCTGGTAAATACAGAAACAAAAGCAATAGAATGTGTTCCAAGTCAAAGTAGAATTTGCTTTCATCACAAAGGCTAATGTGAAACTATTTAATGAAAGGAAGGACTGATGACAAGTCAATCTTTATGATGCAGGCTGCAGAGGAAGTTAGAATCTTTTCTATGTCACAAAGTGTTGTGTAAAGGACACATCAAGTCAATCTTCAGACTGCAGAAGGAATTAGAATATTGGCTATGTCACAAAGGCTTGTGCAAAGAACAGCTCAACAATCCAAATGAGATGAAGCAGCTGTAAAAAGAATCAGAATTTTGCTCACAAAGGAAAATAAATATATCAGTAACATTACTAAGAATCCTGTAACAAAAGAAAAGCGAACAGGCAAGAATAGTTAGTCTTGGTGACTGAGTTATTAAAACAATTAAAACAATAAGGTGTTAACAAGAACATTTAAGAAAATCCAAACATTATTAGGGCTGCACAAGGAGTACCTCCTCCAAACAATTTTTTGGAAACACAAGGCGAACCTAATATACCATGGAGAAGATGGAAAAAGATATTTGACCATTATTTGTAAGCAGTGCATTGTGTGAACTTCTCTGGTGAAAAGAAAACATGCCTTCATATGCATTGCCTTGGCAACTATGGCCAAGAACAATTCGAAAATCTACCTCCATTGTCTGATGAGGAGTCCTCAAACCCACCAGAGTACAAAAAATGCTTAAAAATGTTAGATAAGCATTATGAAAAATGTATGAGCATTGTTTTGGAAAGGTACCATTTTGGAAAGAGAAAGCAGGAAAAAGAGTCTAGAACAATTTATCACAGCACTAAGAGGACAAGCATCATCTTGAGACTTTGGAAATACATTAAATGAAAGGCTAAGAGACCAATTCATGCTCAAATGCAGAAATGAAAAAATAAGAGAAGCGCTGTGGGCTAAAGGTAATCCCACAATTGATGAAGTAATAAGACTAGTGAAGGAAGTTGAACACACACAATAGTGTGTCAAGGAATTGGAAAAAAGCTGAACTTAATGAAAAGTAGATAGAAGAAACACAGATAATGGAAATATCAGCAGCACAAGGTAGAAAAGTTGGAAAAAAACGAACTTTCAGAAGAGAAAGCGGAAAAAAGAACTTCAAGTACAAGGAGAAAAAGGAAGAAAGTGAAAGAAAAAATGCTTCGATGTGATAGTCTCACTGATTTTGCGAGCAGCGATAAGTGTCCTACTCTCAAGGCAACATGCAATAGATGAAATAGAAAGGGACATTTCACATCATGTTGTAGAAACAGAAGTGAAAACATTGCATGCTTCGAGGAACTATGTGAAGGAATGGAGGACTGCTCGTGTCCCATTGACATAAATTCAGATGATATTCTGGCGGTTGATGATGAAGATGCGGACACAGAAAAGCCTACAGCTGTTATTGATATGGAAGGGGTCGAATTTGGGACGGTAATTGATTCAGGAGCCAAATTTATCTTGTTGCCAAAAAATATTTATTGAGACCAAAATGGTAAAGAATGTGTTTCTCAATCCTGTAGACATCAGACCAGTAGCTTATGGGGGAAAGAAAATTGATATTGAAGGTTAATTAAAATTTTAAGGATAGATCAGCTAGAGGGAAAGTATATGTGTCAAAGAAGGGGAGCAATCCCCTTATGAGATGGTCACACCAAAAAAGGCTTCAAATAAAACTTGACCTCAATGCAGAAGAAAGTGTGTATGCAATAGGAGATGGCAATTATTTATCACAGCATGATGTTCTTCAAGAGGAAATGGGAAAACTTGTAGGTTTTATGCATAAGATCAGAATTAAAAATGGTACTAGTCCAGTAGTACAGAAATGGAGAATTATTCCTTTAGCAATTAGATCTGCTTTTAAGGATGAACTACTGTCCATGGAAAACCAAGGTGTCATTGAGAGGATAAAGGCTTCTGAGAGGGTGTCTATATTAGTGAAAGTTCACAAACCCAATGGCAAACTCAGATTATGCATAGATCGTAGATTAGTCAACATGACATGACATGATAGTTTATCTATATAGCGCCTATACATGAAGTTTTTCAAAGCACTTCCAGGCAAGGGTGGGAACAAAGGAAAATACGATGACATTCTTACAGGCATGGACAGTAAGGATGTGAAATTAACTATTGCACTCAGCCTGATGACATTTCAGACAGTGCAAGAGGTAAGACTTAAATAAGGGGGAGAGTGTGAAGGAAATGGAGACAGACAGGCGACTACCATACTAGACCTGACGACATTTCTGGTAGAGCTGGAGAAAAACAAAAGGTGAGGGAGAGGGGTGCAGAAAGGGGGAAGAACAAAACAAGCGACTATCGTACTAGACCTGACACCATTTCAGATAGTGCTGGAGGGGGGGGGGACAAGTAAGGGGTGGGTGAGGAGACAGACAAGGTTGCTATCATACTAGGTCCAGGGACAATTCTGATAGAGTAAGTGCATAGAAGAAAGTAAGAGGAGGAGGGGAGGAGATAGGAAAAGAGAGAAAGGGAGAGGAGGAGAGAACAGAGATTAAGCCGTCAAAAAGAGTGGAGAAGCAAGAGGGGTGAGCAAATACTATTGCAGAAATCAGTAGTAACACATACTGTTGCAAGTCAGGATACAAGATGAAGATGGGAACAGCATGATTCAGGGCCACCATGAGTATAAAATGCAAAGAAAGTTCAGCATGAGAGTTGAGAAAGGGTGACGCACTGTGAATCAATGAAGTCCATAAAAGTCAAATCCAGCATTAGCCACAAGAAGGTGATGGTGAAACCAGAATGTATCAGTAGAAACTCCTGCAGAAGTAGGCTGGAGGGGATTGAGGGGGAGCAGGGTAGAAGAATCAAGAAAAACAGGCAACACCTGTGTGCGTGATGGGGGGCGACCATACGGAACATCAAGGGGGGACAGAGGGTCTATCAGATTTCAAACAATATTTCATAGAAAATGTCTTTAAATCAAGTGTTGCCTCATATCAAACAAGGACAATCACTCTAGACATTGTGAGTTGTGCTTGTAGTAGAGCACAGGAATTAAAAATACTTAATTTGCATTCCCACAATGAATTGCTCAGTCGCTCTTAAATAGAGGTGAACTTTCAGGGATGGCTACTTGGAGGTGTTGCGGAATGTCTGGAGTACTTGAAATGACCCTGTTTACTCTCAATATCTGCTAGACTTTTTTTTAAGGATTTTCTAAGTCTAATATAACAATTATGGTGTTTGGGAAAACGTACCCCAATACTCCAACCACAAGGATGTCAGACTATTCCACACTGATGATCCCAAATGTAGTGAAACACCTCTGTGATTGTCTGCAACATTGAGAGCTGTCTTAGGTTGATACTGCTGTGAATAAACTAGCACTGCTCTATATATAAAAGATAATTTCCTGGTGTAAAAAGCTTGCATCTAGAGTAATTTGCATACCCAAGATGCATTGCTCAGTGCCTCTGAACTGGAGGTGAACCTACAGGCATGGCTAATATGTGGTGCTGTGGCATGTGTTACTTAGCTGAAATGGCCTGTTCCACTCTTACAAATGCTCCTATGAAAGTGTTGCAGGTGGTCCAGCAGGTTGAGACTAAACAGATGTGTAATACCTGATAGACACCCATTGCCTATTATTAATGAGATGTTAGGTACTATTAAGAATGCCAAGGTTATGAGTTCATTAGATTTAAAATTTGCATATCATCAAATTGTGCTTCACACTTCCTCTAGGAATGTAACTGCATTTATCACTCAAGAAGGTCTATTTCAATCTGATCACAAACCTTTGGGGGAGATTCTAACCACAACCACAAAAGGTCTAGACAAAGTCTCTTCAAGGATTAGGAAATGGGTCACCAATTTACAGGACTATAACTGGAATGTTGAGTATTTGCCAGTCGTTAAAATTAAGGCAGCAGATTGCTTGTCCAGTGTTGTAGAGGATGAGGGTGATGAATGAGATAAAGATGAACAGGTTCTCAATGTTAGTCGGGAGGTTGTGTCTGAAAATGAGTGGTGTGATGCAATGTTAGTTGACCATGACTTGAGAGATGCAAAAAAAGGTTAGAGGCAGGTATAAAGAGTTCTGAAATCAGGAGAGGACCATAGCTGATCCATTTAGGCATGTATTTGATGAGCTCCTCGTGAGGGATGGGATGATTTTAAGAGGAGACCCAATTCTTCGTCCAACAGGAGTAAGATGGAACATTTTAGAAGTGGCGCATGAAGGTCATCAGGTGATGTCCAAGACAAAACAGTTAATTAGACAAGATTACTGGTGGCCAGCAATGAATATACAAGTGGAGAGGCTGGTCAGGGAGGTGTGCCTTTTGTGAGAATGCAGCTGAAGGATGCGTTGCTAGAGTTGAGCCGATGACTCTCATGTCCATCCCTTCTATGCCTTGGGAGAGAGTGGGATTAGATATTGTAGGCCCTGTCACATGTCAAGAAGTTTGTTGGTATGGCATAGTTCTAGTCGACATGCAATCCCATTGGGTAGAACTTACTTGGGTAAAAAAATTGTGTGTAAAAAATGTGATTGAATTCCTTGATAACATTTTTAGAAGAAAGGGATATCCCACTTCCATTTTAACGGACAATAGTGTGCAATTTGTGGCTGAGGAGATGAAAGATTTTCTAAAAGCCAATGGTATTGAGCACAAGACTAATTCTGTCTACCATCCAGAGACAAACAGAAGAGTGGAGAGATTTAACAGAGTTATCAAAAATAGCATTAAGGTAGCTTTGCCAGAAGGATCTGATTGGAGAAAGGCAGCAGAGGATACAGTGGTTGCCAATAGATTTACCTCTCATGTTACCACAGGTGTTTCTCCTTTCGAGATGTTACGCGGGAGAAAGCCTAGTGTGCCCAGGTTGGTTGGGCAAAGCTTGTGAGAAAAAGATTTACATGAACCTTGTGAAGGAAAAGTTTCAAGATGAACATATTCTCAATAAAGAAAGCTTTGATATTAGGAAGGCTGCAAAACAAATACCTATTAAAGAAGGACAGTGGGTGTGTATTAAGTAGCCAATCAATAAAAGTAGTGGAGGTTCTAGATGGCCAAAACCTATCAGAGTAGTGGAAAAATGCATGGTGCTGTAAGACTTACAGATGGGAAAGTTTGGAATGCAAATCGGATATATAGATCTGCTGAAATGAATGAGGATCTTCAAGAAAGAAAGAGAGAGAATGTTCAGAGGAAGGGAGATAGTAAATTAATTACTCATAAAAAAAATTGTAGACTAAAGAGTCGAAGAGTGTGTGGAGAGGATTAAAACGGTGTTCAAAAGAAAGTTTTACCTATCTGCCCGAATCCTTCACCCATTTAGTGAAATGCTTAAGAACTAACAAAGCAAATATTTTTCCATCAGCTTCAAGGATATTGATGGGCCTATAGTTCTTCGAGTCCACGCAATAGCCTTTCTTAAATATCGGGACAATATACGCGGTCTCCCATCACTTAGGCAAAACATGATTTGTAAGAACATTTGATATAATATGGCTGGCAAAAGCTCAACATCAAGCTTAATAAATGTACTTGAGGGGTGATTAGGTCCAGCGGCCCGCAAAATTCTAGCTTTTTGGATTGCAACTGTACATCATTCATATGAAAATCAACTCTCCATAACTCCTGCAAGAAACCTATTCGATCACCTACCACTGCTTGATTTTCCATGTACATGTTATGAAAATACCTCACCCAAACTTACTGTGGGTCCAGAATTATTTGATTTCTAACATGACTTACTTCTGTCTCATACATTAACTCCCAGAAATGTACATCCACCTTCCTAGTCATAATCTCTAACATAATTTCCCCATCCCTTTGGTAGAGAAGGTGCCTATGTTTGAAAAGGCCATTGTTTTAAGTTTTATTTTCCTTCCTTATCATAATCATGGAGAAAGTAAGGTCATAGCTATTTTTCTTTTTTTCTCTGCTATGCCTTCTTAAATGTGTTTTCTTTTCTTGTACAAGCTCCATTAAATGATGTTTATGGGGTGGTTTAACATTTCCCTTCAGTTTAGTTCCGTGAGCTGCCAGGAATGCCAGTTTGGTTTTTTCACATATATATTCATGCAAATGGAAATGTTTCAATATCTGAAATTTTCATTAATCAGAGGCACCTTCATAACCAACCCTAAAATTAGTATTTAGTTTGTGTACATTCCGATCATTCTATCTTATTTGTTTCCAGCCAAATTTGTCACCAGACAAGTTGGACCGTTCTCCAAAGCTGGGGACACACGGACATTAAATTGGCAAATAAGCAGGGAATGATCACTCAGCCGAGTAGGGCAGACCTTTAGCCAATCATATTTGTCAAACAATGTCCGAGAAACAAATGGATTGTCATGGATGTGGAGAGACTCAACCCCTACTCCATGAATGGTTTTGTGGCGTATCTCCCATCATATTTTAATTTAGCATCTGGAGTTCAAAGCAATTGGCAATACTATCCACATGTAAACAAATGTTTCTTTTTCCATGAAGGACTCGTGCAATATACCCCTCTTTTTCTCCAACCACAATTACTTTCCCACATTACACTGAGAGTTCAGACCGCCTGCAAGTGCAACCAGACCCTGGCTTGAATCAGCCAGCCAATCACATGTCACCTCACATAGCTTTTTCAAAAACAAATCCAAAGCCATAATCCCCTTATGCCAATAGATGCTCATAATTAAGATACTCTCCACAGCGAGTTTGTGTGTTAATTCAATTGAGACACATAACACTTCTCTCAGATTACAGCTCACTTTTTTTGCTTTTATTCCAACTGTTTTTTTTATAGCAGTTAGTAAACCCCCGGAAGGTCAACCCAACTCTCCCTTATCCGCTGGTTGATCAAATACAACAAAACCATCTAAAACAGGGGGAACTGTAATCCAGGTCTCCTGCAATAAAATTACTTAATTTTCACTGCTTCACCAAATCCTCATTATTGAGCGAGCAACTAGCTGTGACTGTGAGCATTCCATGCCAGTACATTCAAGGGACACTCTACAAAATGTATCTTTCTTGATTTTACCCCATTCTCATGCACAACATTCAAGGCACCTGCCAGCCATAAACAGTTTTCATTAATTAACTTCCTTGATTGTTCTCTAGATTGACATCTAGCTTTGCAACCAGTTGCCCCTCTACCCGAATGCAAAGATCTGGCACTCTCTCTGAAAGATTTCCATCATTTGTTTTTTTAGTGTTATACCAGGTACTATGGGCCTCATAACCAAATGATCTTAAAGTTCCTGATTGATCTAAGATGACTTCATACAGAATACTCGAAGCGATTACAAGTGAAACAATGTTGCTTCGATGTTTAATTATAAAGTCAACCAATTCTATGTCCCTACTCACAATAGTACGCAAATTAGGCACTTTGAAAAAAAGGGATAAAATGTTTGCCCTATTCAGAATAACAGGATTATCATCCCCACAAATTAATTGCAGACATAAGTGCATTGACAGTGACTATTGCTTATTCGAAAGAGCTGATTGACCTTTTAACAGCTGCTGGTTCCTTGTCTCCTTTTTTTATCCTGCCTACTACTCTGATGGTCATAAGAAGTGCCTCTAAGAACAATGTAGGAGGGACTGTCTTTTTTGACACACTACAGATCTGAACCAGATTTATCTGCCCAGTTTTCTGGCAGATACAAGTCTCTCCCCACTGAATCATTGTTTATGATTTGGGGCTCCTGAGTAGCTCAAGTTCCTTTTATTGGGGACTCCGACCTATCAGATGAACATGCATTAACTATTTTGGCCTTAACTTTCAAGTACAAAGTGTTAACACATGACTTTGAGCCAGCATCAAATCGTTGTAAGGTTGAGTCATGTTTAACACTCTCTGGAAGCAGAGGAATCTTCAGTTGAGTTTGACAGCCCACTGAAGTGTTCAAACACACAGGGACACTACATAGAAGAGCCTCCTCTTCACCTTCTCTACTAACCTCCTCATCTTCAGGTAAGTATGCAATTTTTTTCTTATCCCCCTTTTTAGATTTCTTAAAAATAGGAGCAATCTGTGGCCTAGCATTCACTAGTGCTTCTCCAAAATGTAGAGTCATCAACAAATTGCCACAGGATGTAGGTAAGGCCGAAGCACTCTCTGCAATAGCCAGAATGTTGGGTTGGGCTTACGTCGCCCTGGTAGGGGAGGCCGAAAGGGGCAATGATCAAGCAAGTTCCATCAAAGTCTTTTCCGCGTCACTGGCCTATGACTCTGGACACCTTCTCAAATCATACAAATCATACAAATCATAGAAGCTGTTCATTATCTTACTGGGCTGAAAAGTCTTAGAGTCCCATCCACACCCGGACAGCCCAGACTGCAGAGCGCTCTCCCCACAGCACTCTGCTCACGGCACTCTGCGTCAGATGGGAGGATTTAAGGGAAAGACTGGTGTTACGTCGTTTGTCTTCCCACCTCCAACACAAGCCGAAGATAGAGGAGTTGTAGCACGATAGCATATCCATGCCCAGACTGCAGCACACTCTCCCCACAGCACTCGCTCTCATGACCCACAACAAATATCTCCAATAAGAGGACAAAGATATTGTTACTTAAATTGCTCTCGTGCACACTCATATGGATAGAGTGAACAGTTTTTATAAGAGCCTTTATTAAAGCCCACTACCCTTTGGCTTTTTTACCTCGCATTTTTTTAGGCCTTTCCAATCTTTGAACTACCTGTATTTCCTACTTATGCGACCTACGGGCAAAATTAAAAATTAAAGATTAACACATGGTATGAAATACGAACAGTTGACCTGTCTTCTGGTTGTTTCGACTAAAACCAGGCAGCTACAGAATCTAATTTACAGTTCTGAATATTGCTGCAAATACCGAAATGGAATTGCCTACAATACTTAAGATTGAGTATTAGAAATGTGTGTGTTCTGTGTGATTTCTTTGCTCTGAAATAAATGGATGCCACCAGTATAGACAGTTAGGGCTAGTCCTCTCTTCTATCACTATTAGATAGGCGTTACCACACACGCTACCTAGGGATAGGCACTCCCATTAAGGACAGGGTGTTCCTCCCCAGGGCAAGGTACGCATAGTTGGGTGACCCCCCCCCCTTTTTCTTGAGTCTGAGCAATTGTTTATATTTAGTTCTTTAATTTACAGAAATAGTTGAATCACCCCCTTCCCACAAAACCGTTGTTTTTGTGCTACCATAATCCTCCTAATTCATCATGCTCACAGTCCTTTGTCATAGTCCTGCCTATTTGTCCTTGTCCTTCTTGTTTGTCATAGTCTTTAATCATAGCCCTTCTGTTGCATCAGTCATTCATTTGAGTACTTGTCCTTTGTCAAAGTCCTTTTTATTTGCCTTTCATCATAGTCCTTTTCCTTCATCATAGTCCTTCATCATAGTTCTCTGTTGTATACCTTTACCATATCCCCTTCATCATAGTCTTTTACGTAGTCCTTCTCTGTTGTCCTAGTCCGACATCCAAATCCTTCTCATTTATCATAGTCCATAATCTTAGTCATTCTCGATAAAAAGCTTTCATCCTAGTCCTTCATCCTCGCTGTTTATTGTAGCCCTTCATCAAAGTCCTCCTTTATAATAGTTCTTCTCATTTGCAACAGTCCTTCATTCCTGTCTTTCCCCTTCATCATAATCCTTCTTAGCCCTTCTCCTTTGTCTTAGTCTTTCATTATAGTTCTTCATTATAATCCGTCTCCTTTGTAGTAGCACACCGGCTTCATCATAGTCCATTATAGTCTTTCATCCTGGTCCTTCTTCTTTGCGATACATCTTGACCCCAGTGCTTCTTTTTCAGCTTAGTCCTTCATACTAGTCCTTATCCTTCATCACAGTCCTTCACCATTGTCCTTGTCGTTTGTCTTAGTCCGTCTACTTCATCTTAGTCCTTCATCATAGTTCGCTGACAAAGACCCTCCCGGATTTCATAGTCCTTCTCCTTCTTCATAGTCCTTCTTATTCATAGTCCTTCATCATTGTCGTCCTTCTCCTTCATTAGAGCCCATAAACATAATCATTATACTCTGGCAAAGTCCTTTGTTGTAATCCTTATCCTTTATCATAGTCCTTCTCCTTAGTCCTTTTCCTTTTTGATAGCCCTACATCAAAGGGCCTCCAACAAAGTACTTTTCCTTTGTCATAGTCCTTAGTTCTACTCGTTCTGCTTCTTCATAGTCCTTCAAGATAGTACTTACTATTCATCAAAGCCCATCACCATAATCCTTATCCTCTGGCAAAGTCATCTGTCCTACTCCTTCTCCTTTAACATAGTCCTTCTCCATAGTCCTTTTCCTTTTTTCATAGTCCTTCATTATTGGGCCTGAAGCAAAATCCTTCTTCTTCATCATAGTCCTTTGTCATAGTTGTTCTCTTTCATAATTGTCCTTCTCCTTCATCATAGTCCTTCATGGCAGTTTTTCTCCGTCATCTTTGTCATTTTCCTTAATCATAGTGTTTCACCCTAGTCCTTCTCCTTCATCATAATCCATCATAGTACTGATCCTTCATCATAGGCCTTCAACCTAGTCCTTCTCCTTTATCATAGTCCTTAATTATGGCCTTTTTCCTTCATCCCATACCTTCATTGTAGTCCTATATCAATGCTCTTCTCCTTTGCCATAGACCTTCATCCTGGCCATAGTCCTTTTCCATTGTCTGTTGCTTTCTTTCTTCTTCAGCATAGTCCTTCTCCTTCTTTATAGTCCTTCATCATAGCCGTACTCATTCATCATAGTGCTTCATCCTAGGCCTTCCCCTTGCACCCATCCTCTGGAACTCCCTTGCCCTCTCACTCCATCTCATAGAGGATCACCTGGAATTTAAGAAATTCCTCAAAACCTGTCTGTTCTCTCCCACATTCTGATCCTGACCTCCCCCACCTTACCCGTGCCTGACCCCCCCACTCGCACACAAGCTGCTTCCAGCAGTCTCAACCCCTCCCCCAGCACACTCTCTCCCGCATGTTCCTCTCTCAGCGACCTGTTTCGTCAATCCTTCTTCAGGGCTGTGCCACCTCAAATCTCCGCGTTGGTTGCCGCCAGCCCAAACGGAGGGCTCAAGGAGGTTTTCCAGTAATTGGCACATGATAAGATTCCTGACAGTGGGCAGAGTATTGCATTCATATGGGCTCAGAGGGTGGGCAATGCATTGCACTTAAATTGCACTTTGGGAATCCCTCGGAACTTCCAGGAGGAGGACAATCATGCTCATCATAGCCCTCTTCATAGTAGGCACTGCATGTTACTCTAAAGCACATGAGGGTGGCCATGCCACCGCAAATAAACTTAAAAGCGGGGTCTTGTAGCACTAGAAGGAACTATGATGGCATTTTATCACTCTAAGATCCTTTCGGAGGTTGAGTATTATATATTCATTTATCACTTATTTTGTCTGTGATTTGTATCACTTCTCTTTGTACATAGACAGAACCCAGGATGTAATTATTGTTGTTTTTACAGCTAGCCCATTTCTCCCCTCGCACACCACACCTTCATAACTTAGCGGAAAGCGCAGGCTGATTCCACACTCCCTGCACTCACATATAAAACAAACGCTATTGCACAACACCTCTGCCATAAGATTGAAGCTATCTTTAATGACAAAAATTCCAACTGTAGCTTCCCACATAATCCTCTAGCTAATTTAACCCACCCCTGCTTAGTTTATAGTTCACCTCTGTCATGCCCATCCACACATCATTCAGACATGGGTGACTAGCAGGGTCTTGACCACCCTCACATAACTTTAATGGCAGGAATGAACACACGCATAATAGTTCCTCCTCCAATTTCTCCCAAATTTGGACTACAGTCCCTCCAAGGGCGTTCAACCAACAGCGCGTTGACCATAATTATGGTGAAAGGCGCTATACAAATGACAAAATGAATGAATGAATAGTCCTTCTACCTCGTCACAGTCCCTAATCTCTGTATTTATCTTTCATCATACTCCTTCATCACAGTTTTTCTCCTTTGTCATAATTTATGAGAAAGGGAAAGTGACAATGCTGTGCTAAGATATTATGTAGGCCTGATATATGTACGTTGCTAGAGAGAACAATGTGGTTGGCTGTGGTATGAACATTCACCCTGGTCTCTGTTGAAGACAATTTTCAAAACTAAAACCTAGCAACCTGCACTATAGCAACTGAGTGCTAACTGAAAATGAAATTAAAGGTAGTGCTTGAATAAAATCTACTAAAGGCTTAATTATGCATAATGAGTTTTATTTTGGCTTTGACAAGATATTTAATCTAAATGAGAAATGTGCTGACACGTGACACGTATTTTGATTAGGCAGCATGTCCCATACAAATGAGGGGATTGAGAAATGTTCTTGCTGAAATAAAAAAGGGGAACACTAGAGGAACATGTTACCACTTGTAAGTGGTAGTTGTTCAGGAAACATAATAGCTCCATAAAGAGACAGAGAGGCCTCTTCACCATCGTTTGTTATAATCCATCATTGTAGTCCTTAACTTTTATCATTTTGCTTCATCCTAGCACTTCTCCTTCTTCATAGACATACCTCAAATTCCTTCTCTTTCATCATCATATTCAATCATAGAACATTTCATTCATCATAGTTATTTGTCCTAGTCCTTTATATGATATGATATCATATGGCATTTATAACGCACCTATACCAAGTGTTTCAAGGCGCGACAAGGCAAGAAAGGGGAAATAGAAGGAGGACAAAAAAAATGATCTTACTAAGCCTAGTAACAGTGAGATCGCACAAGTGCAGGACAGCAGGGATGAGAGAAGTGCCAGGGGAGGGAGGGGTGGGGGATGGGCAAGCGCAGGACAAGGAATCAACACAACAAGTAGTGCAGCCAACAGGTGGCAAGTTGGTTGCCTTCATTGTAGTCCTTCAGCCGAGTCTTCTTCTTCTTTGAAGTGCTTTGACCTAAGCCTTCACCTTCATCATAGTCCTTCATCAGAGTCCTTTGTCAGTCCTTCTCCTTCATCATTGTCCTTTCCCTTCAACATAGTGCTTAATCATAGACCTTCTCGTTGGTTATAGTCCTTCATCATAGTATTTTGTTCTAGTGATTTTCTTTCAACAGAGTCCTCATTTCACCCTAGTCATTCTCCTTAATCATAGACCTTGTTCTTCATCATAGACACTCTCACTTGCCATAGCCCTTCATCATATGCCTTCTCTTTCATCAAAGTCCTTCTTAGTCATTCTCTTTCATTGTAGTCTTTCATCACAGTCCTACTTATTCATTATAGTCCTTTGTCATAGTCCTTCTCCTTTGTCACAGTCCTTGATCCTAGTATACCTCCTGGTTCATAGGACTTCACCCTACTTCTCCCTCACCATAGACATTTGTTATAGTCCTTCATCTAATTCCTTCTCCATTATAGCCTTTCATTATAGTCCTTCATCCTAGTCCTTCTTCTTCATCACCTTTCATCCTATTACTTCTTCTTCATATTACTTAATAAAAGTACTTCTCTTTCTTCATAGTCTTCTGTCATGATGTCTCCTTCTTCATAGGGCTGTTTCACAGACCTTCTCATTCATCTTAGTACATCATTCTCATCCTTGACCTTCATCATAGTCCTTTATTGTAGTCCCTCATAGGTTCTTCTGCTTTTTCATAGTCCGTCATTCTGTGCCTTCTATTTGGTCAGGGCTATTCATCAAAGTCCTTCTCCAACATCATAGTTCATCATCCTAAACCTTCTCACTTATCATAGTCCTTCGTAATAGAGCTTTTCTTTCATCATAGTCCTTCATCCTCTGTCTTTAAGGCATACTTGTAGATCTTTGCAATGTTTTTCAAATTCCACCATTTCTGTACAGTTCCTGCATACTCTCAAGAATGGTCCTATTGGTAAATTGTTTCACAAATGTAGGGGGTGGAAACTATCATATTGGAGAAGAGTGTTCTTGTCAGTTGGTTTCCTGGACAGCGTGGTGGTTAAACCCCCAGTTTCTGATCTTACAATTCACAGATCAAGAAAGGCCATTTCTTTATGGTCATCTACCATGGTGAAGTTAATATAAGGATCTTGTCTATTTTACCAAGGTAGAAAACAGAACAGTTGTGTTTTTGTGCCCTAACAGATGAGGAACACATCATCTATACAGCGGTACCATCTGCCAATCATCTCACCATACAGATTGTTCACATTATAGATGTTTTTTGTTCCAAATTATACATATAGAGATTTGCCATGTCAGGTGCAAAATGCTGTTGATTATAGAATTGTCCCTCAAAAGGGAAATAGTTTTCAGTGAGAGCTATTCGAATACACTAAGACGAATTCTGTGGTGACCAGAGGAATTGTTTTTGTCCTCCTGTCTAGATACTCCTTCAGTACCATTATGCTTTGCATTTGCGGGATACTCGTGCATAACAATTCTACGTCTAGAGAGATGAGGAGATCATTTGCACCGATTCTCACTTCTGATAAGATGTTAATCATTGTAGTAGTGTTTTTTTTATGAATGAAAGCATCGCTCTCACAAATGGTTTTAGGAACAATCACACACGGTTTTACAGCCAATCACACACGGTTGTGGTGGGGTAGGCGCACGAGAGCCTGAGCACTGCATCGCTGCATTCACAGATGCGGAGAGTAATTTCACAGCGAGTGCGTGCCATACATAGGCCTAGCTGAGCCAGAGCCCAGAACTTGAAGCGGCAGACGAGCCACCACCTGTGCGTTCAGTGCGGCCTTGGTTTGGTAATGATAACCAACATTAGACATTTTTAAGGACAACAGTCAGTGGTACTGCAGTTCTAGCCAGCCTTGGAACACATGCCACAGTGCTTCCCTTGACCAGCTTGACCAGCTTGTTATGGGCACTCGGTCGACTCCAACTGAGGTGTAAGCTGCTCATTTAGTTATCATGAGTTCTGAAGCTCATATTAGAAAAGCATTTTGTTAATTGTACTCTTGCGTTGTGTGGCTGCCTGGGCTCGGTAAACATTTCAACATGCGAGCTAGTAGCCAGGCCAGGCATAAAAGGCATTTGCCCTTGGCCTGGTGTGATGAATACAAGTTCTCCACTTGCACATAGACAGTAGCAGCACAGCACTTTGTTTCCATGCAAATTAATGCAATTTCTTTTTAACCAGATAATGAATGAACTGTTTAACTTCAGAAGATCCAAGTCTTCTTCATCGAAGGAAGGGCAAGTAGGGGTTGCTGCAGCTGCTACAGCATCACCTAAGAAGAAATATTGTGCTGCTTTCAAACAGGATTGGTTAAAGGAAATAGAAGAACCAGAGTCCCAGAAATCACAAGATAAGGTCCACGTGCGACTTGGAGAGATTTTTGAGAACAATGCTGATGTGGGCCTGATTTGCAGAGGATGTGCGGAAGCTAAAGTTACTGGAGAATTTTCTACAGGAAAGAAATGGGCCGATGGGTGGATATTGGACTACATGAAACGCCATTTAGTTGGAAAAGGTCATGTCTTTGCTGTATAGGCTCTCAGGCACGCAAATTCAGAGAGGAACTGGGGTTTGGATTGCATAGTATGCTGGCAAAAACTTCAACTGAGAGACTTAATAGATTGGCCATTGTTGAGTGACAACAGTCCAAGCCTGAAGAGGTGAAAGTTCTACTGCACAATGTTTTGCTAGCTGTAAAACTAAACACTTCAATGCTATATGTGCAAGAAATTCACAATCACATAGCGCACTACACCCAAATACCAGATTGCTAGAGAAGTAAAAATTATGCATTTGAATTCCTGGATTCCATCATCAGCATAATCAGATCAGAAATCATGGCAGAAGTTTGCAATGCTCCTTTTCACACTCTGATTGTTGATGAAAGCACTGTCATTTCAGTCAGTAAAATGTTAGTAATTTACTTTGGATCTCTTGCAGCAACACCACATTCGATGCAAAAAAAAGTGTTTGTTGGAATTGTCAAGTTAACGTCTTGCAATTCAGAAAGCTACTACGTCCGCTATTACTGAATTTTAATCTGCCAATGGTCTGAATCGGCAGAAAATGGTGATGTTCACAACAGATGGTGCATCTGTTATGCTTGGCAAAAACAATTGTGTTGCTACAAGGCTCAAACAATCTATTCCACATTTAATTGAGCAACACAGTGTAGCACACCGTGAAGAATTGGGCACCATGGATGCTTGGAAGAAGGTGCCAAAGATTAGGGAAGTAGAAACCTTGTTAAGAACAGTTTATTCTGTGTTTTGCAGATCTACTTTGAGAAAATCAAATTTTAAAGAAATGGCATCAGTCATTGAATGTGATGCTTTGTCATTTCGACCCCTCAATGAAGTGAGGTGGTTATCAAGACATTTTGCCGTGAATGCACTAATGCGCAATTATGAGGTGTTGCTAAAATACTTCGATCAGGAAATGAAAGAGGAAAATGATCCTAAACTAAATACTGTTTCAAGAAACTGTCTGACCCCACTTATTACATTTCTTTGGCAGTGTTAAATGATATTCTTTGCGATCTAGCAGACTTGTCCAAGTTACTCCAAAAAAGCAGTCTTACCCCAATTGAAGCCATGCAGTTTGCACGAGGAAAGATAAACCAGATTAGGGGACAGTACCTTGGCCAGGAAGTGTTCTGGAGCAGCACAGTTAGAGATCTGATCTTAACATACCTGAGAACGAGAATGACTTCAGTATTGCATCTATTCTGAGTTTTATTGGCTTGGAGTGTGTGCATATGGAGAAAAGGTTTCCAGAAAACAAACTGAAGGACTGTGTCAGTTTTGATTTTGATTCACTAGCCACTCAACAATGCAGCTTTGACTTTGGAATAGAAAATGTTAAGCATCTCTTAAGGAGGAGGACTGTTTAGAATCAGACCCTACACCAGGCCCCCACCCATGCCTCCCACCACCCCCACCCCCCCGCCACCAGGGGCAGCCTCCACCAGGCCCCCACCCATGTCTCCCACCACCCCCACCCTCCCGCCACCAGGGGCAGCCTCCACCAGGCCCCCACCCATGCCTCCCACCACCCCCAACCCCCAGCAGTGCAGGGGCAGCCTCCACCAGGCCCCCACCCATGTCAAACACCACCCCCACCCCCCCGCCACCAGGGGCAGCCTCCACCAGCCCCCCACTCATGTCTCCCACCACCCCCACCCCCCCCGCCACCAGGGGCAGCCTCCACCAGGACCCCACCCATGTCTCCCACCACCCCCACCCCCCGCCACCAGGGGCAGCCTCCACCAGGCCCCCACCCATGCCTCCCACCACCCCCACCCCCCCGCCACCAGGGGCAGCCTCCACCAGGCCCCCACTCATGTCCCCTATCACCCCCACCCCCCAGCAGTGCAGGGGCAGCCTCCACCAGGCCCCCATCAATGTCTCCCACCACCCCCACCCCCCCGCCACCAGGGGCTCCCTCCACCAGGCCCCACCCATGTCTCCCACCACCCCCACCCCCCCCGCCACCAGGGGCAGCCTCCACCAGGCCCCCACCCATGTCCCCTATCACCCCCACCCCCCAGCAGTGCAGGGGCAGCCTCCACCAGGCCCCCACCCATGTCTCCCACCACCCCCACCCCCCCGCCACCAGGGGCTGCCTCCACCAGGCCCCCACTCATGTCCCCTATCACCCCCACCCCCCAGCAGTGCAGGGGCAGCCTCCACCAGGCCCCCACCCATGTCTCCCACCACCCCCACCCTCCCGCCACCAGGGGCAGCCTCCACCAGGCCCCCACTCATGTCTCCCACCACCCCCACCCCCCCGCCACCAGGGGCAGCTTCCACCAGGCCCCCACTCATGTCCCCTATCACCCCCACCCCCCAGCAGTGCAGGGGCAGCCTCTACCAGGCCCCCACCCATGTCTCCCACCACCCCCACCCTCCCGCCACCAGGGGCAGCCTCCACCAGGCCCCCACCCATGTCTCCCACCACCCCCACCCCCCCGCCACCAGGGGCAGCCTCCACCAGGCCCCCACTCATGTCCCCTATCACCCCCACCCCCCAGCAGTGCAGGGGCAGCCTCCACCAGGCCCCCACCCATGTCTCCCACCACCCCCACCCTCCCGCCACCAGGGGCAGCCTCCACCAGGCCCCCACCCATGCCTCCCACCACCCCCACCCCCCCGCCACCAGGGGCACCCTCCACCAGGCCCCCACCCATGTCTCCCACCACCCCCACCCTCCCCCGCCACCAGGGGCAGCCTCCACCAGGCCCCCACCCATGCCTCCCACCACCCCCACCCCCCCGCCACCAGGGGCACCCTCCACCAGGCCCCCACCCATGTCTCCCACCACCCCCCACCCCCCCGCCACCAGGGGCACCCTCCACCAGGCCCCCACTCATGTCCCCTATCACCCCCACCCCCCAGCAGTGCAGGGGCAGCCTCCACCAGGCCCCCACCCATGTCTCCCACCACCCCCACCCCCCCGCCACCAGGGGCACCCTCCACCAGGCCCCCACCCATGTCTCCCACCACCCCCACCCCCCAGCAGTGCAGGGGCAGCCTCCACCAGGCCCCCACCCATGTCTCCCACCACCCCCACCCTCCCGCCACCAGGGGCAGCCTCCACCAGGCCCCCACTCATGTCCCCTATCACCCCCACCCACCAGCACTGTGGGGCACGTGGCCAGCAGGCAGTCAGGCAGCAGCAGATGGCAGGTGGGAGCGTGCTCAGGGCTCTGGGGGGCAGTAATTTGGCCTCCTGGCCAGGAGCGTGGTCTCTCGTGTGTGAACGCGTGGACAGCCTGATAGGGAGTGAAATCCCACACGTCAGCGTGTGAATCGAGGAAAGGCCCTTAGCGCGTAAACCCGTCAACAGCATATGCGCGCCTATAGTCACCTGCACGTGCAGGAAATTGTTGCGTGACACGTCCCAGTGTCAAAGCGTGTGATTGGTGAAAATGGATCTACACGCAGAAGTGACAAAGCGTGTGATTGGTGAAAATGGATCTACACGCAGGAGTGACAAAGCGTGTGATTGGTGAAAATGGATCTACACGCAGAAGTGACAAAGCGTGTGATTGGTGAAAATGGATCTACACACAGGAGTGACAAAGCGTGTGATTGGTGAAAATGGATCTACACGCAGGAGTGACAAAGCGTGTGATTGGTGAACGTACACGCCGCGTAAGTGACGCTGTACGTGTGGGCCTGTATATAAGGTACATGTAGAACACCATTTCCTTGTACGTGATTTTCGTGGAGAGCGAGTGGGTGAATTCTGTACTTCTTGTCGTTTCATACGCGATTTACTTCACGGCGTTTCCAGTTCGTACTCCCTGTTACCTCTGACAGCTTTTTCTCTTTTTTCCTCTTGTACTGGTTTACCTGGGCCTGTTCCCTCAAACAGTGTCCCCTTCTACTGTTGTCCTGTCTTCTCAGACAGCGTACACATCTTCTTTTGGCGGGGGTATTGCCAGCCAAACGCGCTCATTTTTCACGCTCTTTTACCTGGCAGACGGTGAGTCACGCACGTATCCAACTTCTGTGCTTGCCCCGTGTGTAGCCTACCCCTTCAGAGGTCATTCTAGGCTGCGTGTGACACGCATACGTTCATTCTTGTGTTACTGGGTGCCACAGCGTAGTGCAGGTTTTTCTTTCTGCACACGTGGTCTAGGAGGGGTTGAGTGCACGTCATCTCCCTTTTTTGGGCCTCCTGTGCGTTGCGTGACCCGTCATCTTTCCCCAGGGGTTACAATCAGCCGTGCTAGAGCACTAGGGTACAATTACCATCTGGTACCCAACCCCTTTGACCCCCAATTGCCCAGGACAATTGTCTACAGCCACTCCCATACGCACATTAATATCAGTGCCATGGCTGGGAGGTGAGGATTCCGTAAGGGTGGCAAAGGTGGAAGAGCCACAAGTGGTGGCCGTGGTGGATCCGGTAGGGGACGTGGTCGTAACTTGCAGGGTGAGCCTGTCCCCCCATGTGTGGAGGACCAGTCAAGGGCACCCATCATCCCCCCCCTACCCCCCTCCCCCCCTCCCGTTGAGGCTGAAGTGGCTGACACCATCCATGCTCAGCCCTTGTTGGACCAGCCCATTGTGGCACCAGACCTGGCTGACTCCATGGCTGACTTCCAGGTCAGCAGGGCTACGACACGTGCGCTGGTGCACGTTGATGCTATCATGCCACGTGGATCTGGGGCAGCAAGGTCATCTGCTGCCCCAAGTAGGCAGGGCAGAGAGGCTGCAGGGGAAGCTGCAGCTCCATCCACCCCAGCTCTCACACACCCAGCCAGGACAGTGTCCGTCCTAGTCCATTCTGCTGACATTCCCCATGACACCATTACACTTGAGCCAATGCCTGCACCAACTCCCATGCTGAGTGTGCAATCCCACACACCTGATACAGAGCCCACCAGGGCTCCTGCCCCTAGTGTCCAGAGCGGCGCAGGACACTCAGGATCACCACCACCTTCCAAGCGGAAGAGGAAGAGTGCTCGTCCGGCACAGGCTGATGCCCCCGACACGGCTACACAGTCCGGTCCGTCGAGGAAGCCCAGCTTCACGGATGTGGAACTGAATGCACTTGTCGAGTATGTGTCCGGACATGATAACGAGATGGTCATTGTTGCAGGATCCAAGACCACACCTGCACAACGCCAGGCACACTGGCAGACCATTGCGGACATCGTAAGTGCCCTTGGAATCGTGAGGCGCACAGCCAATGATTGCTACAAGCGCTGGAATTACCTAAAGCGCAGGGCAAAGAAGAAGCTGGCCTCAAGTCATGCCGCAACTCTAGTGACTGGAGGTGGGTCTCCAGTAGAAGACATGGAACTCACTCCACATGAGTCAGTCGCTGGGACCTACGTCACGGAGGAACAGATCCAAGGCGTGGGAGATCTGCCTGATTATGAGGCATTGTCCGGTGAGTGCACATGCATGTGTGTGTCATCCATGTGCATGGTGTGTGTGTGAGGGCATCTGTTTGTGTGCCAGGTGAGAGTGTGTGCGCCTGAGTCGAATGGGTCAGCCATGTGCTTCATGCAACACATCCTGCGCAGCTGCATTTCGCCATTGCAGTATCCCTTCTGCCAACAGTAGACATCTAGCCCAACTGCACGCCAGTTGCCCTTGAAGTGTCACCTTGCCACTACATTGTTGATTATTTTCCTATGTTCAATCAGACAGATTGTATGCAATCCACCACTTATACTAGGCATTCCTCAGTCCTCTAGTCACATGTATGGCATGGCCATGGTAAAGTGGAGTTACTTTGTTACCTGGATATCATATGTTCACACATGTCCCTGTGCAATTGGACCATATTGGACTGGCAGCTCCAGGTGATAAAGCAGACCTGTCAGAATTAGAAAAGCTATTGCATGTGGGAACTGGACAGAATGAATAAGTGCTGCCCTCCTCTCCATCTACACTCAATAGCAATGGCACATGCCATCTGTGTGATGGCATGTGTGTGTCACCTGGCAATCACAGGGCAATGTGTGATGCCACTGCCAGGCAGCATGCATGAAATGTGTTCATCTTCCATCTTTGTGTAATGAGTGTGTGCCATTTGCCTGCCCTTCATACGCAGTGAGGGTGCATGCATGGGAGGGTCTTAGTCATGTGGGACATGTGTCAATCAAGTACTGGTTCTCTTGTTTCACAGCCCTCATTGTGTGCCATGGTGCTAATGCGGGTTTCCATTTCTTTGTCATTATGTCATTGCAGGGGAAGACGCACCTGATACTGCTGGGGTTGTGGAAATGGTGCAGAGCCAGGAGGGGTCCGAGGGCCGACCAACCACCAGTGAGGGACGTGGTGTGCTGGTGGGTGAAAACCCACAAGTGCTGCAGGTCGTGCTCTCAAGGGGTGTCTCTGGCTGCACCTCCCCCGAGCTGTACTCAGCTGTTGACTCGGATGATGAGACCTACGTGCCGTCGCAGGTGAGTGTTCCAGGGAGGGAATCTGTTCTGTCCCACCCACCTGCACCAGGGTCAGAACCCTCAATGGGGATGTCAGTTTTGGCAGCTAGGCCTTTGATGGTTACGGATGCAGGGTCACACTCCGCGACATCTGATCCTGTTCCTGGGCCAGCAGATCAGAGGGGGAATGCAGTCCTGCAGCCTCAGGCAGTGCCGGCACAGCAAGGCGCAGTCCGCCTTGCCCCAGACAGGTGTGGTACCCGCCGACGTGGTGGCCGTACGCCACCTGGCAATACCGTATGGGAGCAATCAATTTACGGTATGGCTACCCAACAGGCAGCATCATCCGAGATGATGGCTCAGGCCATGGATAGGGTGGCCACTTCCATTGTCCCCCCTGAAAGGCTGATGGAGCGACTAGAGCAGGCAACCGACTCCATCTGCCAGTCACACAGGGAGGACATGTTGGCGTCCAACAGGGACAGGCGGGCGGCACTGGCGACTCTGCAGGAGGCCATCTCCATAGAGTCCCAGGGCCACAGGGAAGCCCTGAGGCAGGAGCTACATCAACTCAGGACGACTCTTGTTGAGCTAGAGGCTTCAACACACCAAAGGACAGAACAGAAGCTGGAGCGTCTCACCCGTACGCTCTCAGCTGAGATGCAAGCAACGAGGGCGGAGGTCCGGGCATCCCGTGAGTTGTTGCATGGGGACCTCCGCACCCTCATCCTCCAGAACGAGACCTACCACACCCGCATGCTTGCAGCCATGGAGGAACAGAGTAGGGCCTTGCGTGGGCTGCCTCCCATAGTGCAACCACCTCCGGTTGCAGCTGCACAGGGTGATAATAGCGACAGCAGTGATACTCCCACAATAGGGTAGCCGTGTGGGCCATGAGCCCATGGAGGTGTTTTTTTTTCCCAGGATCCACACAGGTGGTTTCTGGTGTGCACCCTGACCTCGGACCTCCTGGGTGGCCTCCCCAACCCCCCCCGGGCCCTTTAATGGCCATTTTTGATTTTATTTTTCTTTTTATTTTTTTTTAATTTTTATTTTTATTTTTATTTTTATATTTTTCCCAATTTTTTTGGGACAAATTGTTGGCTTCCGTGGTTCCTGTGGGCATACGCTGCATTGTGGCTGGGCACATGCAGGCTTGTCATGTATTAGGTTCAGATGCCTGGGTTTGAGTCACACACACCCCTCCTGCTTCCCGTTTCCATGGGCTTGCAAAGGGTGTGCCCAAGTGACATTGAAGTACATGGTGACATTGGACTCCCATTACATGTGTGGGTAGTCTAGTCAATACTGTGTATACATTCCTAGTGCATATTGCTGTTGTGTTGTACACTGCATGTTGCATTGATGTGTAACTCATCATCTGTGTCTGCCTCCCAATTTGCAGGTCCCTTCCTCATGTCTACACAAGGCCCTCTAGTCTGGAGATGGGGTCCTTGTTGGCAGCAGTGCACCTACAACTCTACATGGCACCAACACTGTTCAGTTGGAAGTGGTGGGAGTGCAGGCATATCCAGGTGGTGAGACAACTGATTTATTACATTACTGAAGTCATTTTTATGGTAGTACGTGCTCAAGTATGTTGTTTGTCCTGCATTACAGTGAGCATTTCAGGTGTAGGAAGTTTCAATTGGGGACACTGTACATCGCAACACTTGTCACGTTGTGGGGATTACTTTGTTTACCTGCACATAGCATGACATGGCACGGTGTGTTGTGTGGCGGTGCTGGGGATGGGTTGGGTGACATGGCACTGTCCTCTTGTTGCATTTAGCAAGTGGGTATTAATTTTGGCTGCTTGAATGTGTTCCTTCACAAAACTGCATTGGTGTTGTGTGTTGGTAGGGATGCACACATTGTAACACTTCCAGGTGAACAATCTCAGGCTGATATGCTTTTCACGGTTGAATCTCCAGACATTCAGGATCAGTGTCAGGTTGAGTCATCATTGATTGTCAGATGGAATGTGCCAGGCCAGTGTGCACTCCACAGGGGAGTGAATACTATGTGAAGTAATTAGCCACTAGCTGTGTACGGGCTGCCTCCCCTCGTGCCCTTTCCCCTCCCATGCGCAGCGGCTGTGCATGTGGTTGGGGATTTGGGGCCACCACCATGTCCACGGGCAGGCCCCGGCGTGTTGCAACGTTGTGCAGGACACATGCTGCCACTATGATCCTGCACACTACTGGGGGAGCGTATAACAGCTGCCCGCCAGAACGGTCAAGGGAGCGAAAGCGTGACTTTAGCACTCCGAATGTGCGCTCCACTATGCCCCGGGTTGTAATGTGGGCTGTGTTATATCTTACCTCGGGTGGCGTGGTGGGGTTCCGAATTGGCGTCATCATGTGGGGGCTGAGAGGGTAGGCACTGTCCCCTGTGGAGGTGGTGATTGGTATCATTGGTGGGGTTGTGACCTTGCTCAGTATCCAACATGCATGCATGTGCAGTGGCATACATACTCACCGAGAAGCCATGTATCGCCATGCCGCCCAGCATCTATGTCCCGGCATAGGGTGGACATTTGGTAAATGAAGCTGTCGTGGGTGGACCCGGGATAGTTGGCATATACTGAGGTGATGATTCCCTTGGCATTACATACTACCTGCACGTTGATGGAATGCCAGTGCTTGCGGTTCCTATAGATGTGCTCAGATGCCCTGGGGGGACGTAGAGCCACATGGGTGCAGTCGATGGCACCTAGCACTTTGGGGAATCGTGCCACTCCGTAAAAATCCAGGGCGGCAGCATGCCTTTCAGCAGGTGTTCTGGGCAGGTATATGTGCCTGCGGACTGATGGGCGTGCAGTGATGATGTCCAAGACCTGGTGTAGGCAGCGTGACTGGGTGGCCTGTGACACCCCACCCACTATGGCACTTGTCCGCTGAAATGATCCAGTGGCTAAGAAGTGCAGTACATTGAGGACCTTCTCCAGGGGGCTGAGTGCTTGAGAGCACAGGGTGGGTGATGTGAGGTCATCCTCCCACTCACTCACCAGGTCCAGTATTATGTGTGGTGGAAACCGGTACCTTCCATACACCTGGTCATCAGGCATCCCGAAAAGGCTGGTTCTGGGTGTGAATATTCTGGCCCTGACTCTTCTGTTCATCCTGGCATCTGGCTTGTTATTTGAAAAGTGCGCAAATTAATGCTTTGCGCGTGTTCTAGGCGAGCGTGTGACCCGCGCACCCCTGGAATCTAGTTCCCACTCCAATAGCGTGTGGAAATTCCCACGCAGCAGGCATACAGGTGCGCTGACGTACTTGCGTGTGTAAGTGCCCGCGCACCCCTGAAATACACGTACATAGGCCAATCGCGTGTACGCGCACTTTTGTCCAATTACACGCGATGAAATACACGTACATAGGCCAATCGCGTGTACGCACACTTTTGTCCAATTACACGCAATGAAATACACGTACATAGGCCAATCACGCGATGACACTCTGACGTGCAGTATTTCCACGTGTGTTCCGTCATCACCTGCTGAGTGGGGAACGCCCGTGCGGGTCACGTCAGACGCGCTTACGCGCTGAGGGACTCTGGTCCAATAGAATCGCGTATGCGTGCTGACGCGCTTACACGCTAAGGGCCTTTCCTCGGATTTCACGCTGACGTGCAGGATTTTCACGTGCCAAATCACTCCGTATCAAGCTGGCCACCCGAAAACACACGGAACACCACGCTCCTGCCCAGAAGGCCGAGTTACTGCCCCCCAGTGCCCCGAGCAGCCTCCCACGTGCTATCTGCTGCTGCCTGCCTGCTGCCACCGTGCCCTGCCATTTGGTGCCTGCACATCAGCCATCTGCAGGGGTCCAGTTGCTGTGTCCACCACTGCTGGAGCTGAAGACTCCCAACTGGGATTACATCGCTCCACAGCCCAGCCCCAGGACCCAGTTGCCCACCCACACCTGCCTCTGGGGTTGCCATGTCGGGCACTTCCACATTTGGCACCAGTGGCAACCCCAGGCCAGAGGGGCAGAGGGGCACCAGCTTCACTGCCACCGAAGTTGGTGTCCTGGTGGAGCATGTCCTGGGGCAGTATGATGCCCTCTTTGGATCGTCCCGCGCCAGCAAGGAAGGACGGGAGAGGATCTGGGCCGACTGTGTGGTTGCCATCAACGCGGAGGGGGTGGCAACCCGCAACGTCCAGAAGATCAAGAAGCGCTGGGAGGACTTGAGGTCCAGGACCCTTGTGAAGGCCCGGCGCCTCGTGGAGGGGGGCCGGGGCCGCATGAGTTCCATCCAGAAGAGGGTCCTGGAACGCGTACGCCCAGCGCTCCACGCCCAGGTCCTTGAGAGGGAGGCCCGTCTGGAGTTGAGCGGTATGTGTCCAAGCATTACTGTGTGAGACAGGGCATGTTGCGGTGTGCTGGTTCTATGATACTTGCCTGTATGTGTGCCATGGGCCATGTATGCATGTATGTGTGCAGGGACATCATGGTAATGCATGTGCGACCAGTGATGTGTGACCCACATGGTTGTTGCATGTGTTGAAATGCGGCATGGGGAGCCCTATGCAGATTTTGGACATGAGAGCATGCCAGTCTCTGTACCTGGACATGGATGGGGGTGAAGGATGGGTGCTGATGCCAGGTACATATATGGTAGCCATGTCTGTGTGCCTGACCTGCGTGTCTGTGACTTGCGCATGGCATGGATGCATGACACATGTGTGTGACAATGCACAGATTCAGTGACGCACCCAACTTACCCTTGTTTCGCCTGTGTTCGGTGTGTTTGGGGCCAGATGGATGTGACTGAGGTGAAGTGTGTGCATGTGATATGCATGAGCCATGATGCATGTGAGTTACATATCATTGAATGTTTCAAGAGTCCATTGGACATGCATGGAAATGTCCATTGCATGCACCATGCCTGTTACTGTGTGTGTTTTGCCTGGACTGACCCATGTGTTGTGGAGGGACATGATGGAAGTGTACTTTGACAGTGGTGCTCATCTGCTATTGCTTCCTGTCTAGGGGACCATTGTACAGTAGCCTGATGCTTGTGTCCTTTGTCTCCCTCTACGCAGCGGCTAGTGAAGAAGAGGGCGGAGACGGCGCTGTGGAGCAAGGCGGCGGGGATGCCCCCACGGCTGCAGCGGAAGGGGTGGGTGAGCCCCCACAGGGGCCTGCTACGGCGGGAGACGGTGAGGAGCCATCCAGGTTGGTGGTTTGCACAGAGGAGGAGGAGGCCGACACTGGTGCACACATGGGGCCTGGTGGGAGCATCCCTGCTGGTGCAAGTAGTGCAGTCCAGGGCCAGGGGCAGGAGGCAGCACAGGTCACCATGGAGTGGCCTGTGCTTGTCATTGTCCCTGAACCCTGTGAGTGCACCACCATGCACCAGCAGGGATGCCCCGTCCCAGGCCCGTCCGCAGGTAGAGGGGATGTCCATGTCACCTGACTCCCCTCCACCTGCGGACGTGGTAACCCCTGGCCGCGTGGAGAAGGTCCTGATTGGGGTCGCGATGCGCACGGCTGTGATTCATGATGACGTGCGTGCTTCCCGGGAGGAGCACGCACGTCATCACGAAGTGCACTGTGCCGACGTGGCCCAATTGGGATCGGCCATGTTCGGGGGTTTCCTGCATGTGTTGGCCAATCTGACGGCCCTCTCCTCCTCTGTGCAGGCTATCCACCGGTCGTTCTCCTTGCCGTCTTCCGGCCCAGATGCCACTAGGGTCCCCTGTGGACCTGCCCCGACCAATGCAGCCAGCTCGGTGGGGATCCCATCCCTGCCACAGTTGGGAGTCGGAGGTCCAGCAGGGGTGGACAACACAGCAAGTGGACCCCAGCAGATGGAAGATGTGACGGCATCATCGGGCAGGGCACGTGCACGACGGCGTCGGTGGTTTCCATCAGCCTGGATGCCGTCGTGCTGGCAGAGGCAGTGGCGTCGGAGGCAGCAGCGGGCTCGACGTGGGAGGCGTCATGGCTCGGGGCCATCAAGATCAGAGGGGCAGGCATCGGCCGGAGTGCAGGGCAACCCTGGGATGGTGGTGTGTTCCGTGTGGGAGGAGTTTGGCCAGCGGATAGGTGCGGAGCGGCAGCGGGCGGAAGAGGAGCGGCTCGCCATGGTCAGGGCGGAGTTCTCCATGCGTCGGGCATTGAGGCGGGCTGAGTGCCTCGAGGAAGCTCGCAGGGAGTTTGAGGTGGACATAGGGTTGTCCCTGCGAGACCTCGGGGCCAGGACAGAGTCCCGCCTCCAGGACATCGACATGGAGTTCGATGATGCCCTGGCCAGCAACATCACCAAGTGAGCCGCATGACTTGCCCGCTGCCTTTGTATATAGTTATTTAGTTAGTTAGTGCTAGGTTTCCTTTTTTTATTTTTATTATTTTGGACCGCTCGGACAATGGCCACTTTTTTGTACATATATTTTTCATTAGTTAGTGGTAGGTTTCATTTTTGGTGTTGGGCTCATGGACCCTGGAACATTCCTGTATATAGTATGTTTTTTTGGGAGATACATTTTTTTAATTTGTTATTGTTTTCACCATGACGTAATGGTTTTTCATTAATTTCCTATGACATGATATTGCTTTGGACAAAATCATTTTTATTTTTTATTCCTTTGTTTTTTTGTTTATCACTTTTGTTCTCGGACATGGACCATTTATTTACTTAGCCACATCGTTGTATGTTTGAAAAGGTCACTTATTTTTGGTATTTAATACATTTTTTTTATTTTCTTACACTTGTGTTATTTTCTCATTGGTTTGTTACATGTCATGATATGGGTTTTGACATTCACTTGCACCCATTGTGTATGTGTGTGTGACGGACATGTGTTCTTTTGCATACTTGGCATTGGGGTTGTGTCATGTGATTGCATTCACTATGTGGGTGGATGCAATCCTTGCCTGGGTGTTTGTGCTGGGTATGCTGGCCATTACTGCCATGATTGTGTATCGTCAGGACCTGGGGCCAGGGGGACATGTGTGGGGGCCTGCTGGCAGGTTCCCCACAGTGCTGGGGGGTGGGGGTGGTGGGAGACATGAGTGGGGGCCTGGTGGAGGGTGCCCCTGGTGGCGGGGGGGTGGGGGTGATAGGGGACATGAGTGGGGGCCTGGTGGAGGGTGCCCCTGGTGGCGGGGGGTGGGGGTGATAGGGGACATGAGTGGGGGCCTGGTGGAGGGTGCCCCTGGTGGCGGGGGGGGGGGTGGGGGTGATAGGGGACATGAGTGGGGGCCTGGTGGAGGGTGCCCCTGGTGACTGGGGGGGTGGGGGTGATAGGGGACATGAGTGGGGGCCTGGTGGAGGGTGCCCCTGGTGGCGGGGGGGTGGGGGTGATAGGGGACATGAGTGGGGGCCTGGTGGAGGGTGCCCCTGGTGGCGGGGGGTGGGGGTGATAGGGGACATGAGTGGGGGCCTGGTGGAGGGTGCCCCTGGTGGCTGGGGGGGTGGGGGTGATAGGGGACATGAGTGGGGGCCTGGTGGAGGCTGCCCCTGCACTGCTGGGGGGTGGGGGTGGTGGGTGACGTGAGTGGGGGCCTGGTGGAGGCTGCCCCTGGTGGCGGGGGGGTGGGGGTGATAGCGGACATGAGTGGGGGCCTGGTGGAGGGTGCCCCTGGTGGCGGGGGGGTGGGGGTGATAGGGGACATGAGTGGGGGCCTGGTGGAGGCTGCCCCTGCACTGCTGGGGGGTGGGGGTGATAGGGGACATGAGTGGGGGCCTGGTGGAGGCTGCCCCTGGTGGCGGGGGGGTGGGGGTGGTGGGAGACATGGGTGGGGGCCTGGTGGAGGCTGCCCCTGCACTGCTGGGGGGTGGGGGTGATAGGGGACATGAGTGGGGGGCTGGTGGAGGCTGCCCCTGGTGGCGGGGGGGTGGGGGTGGTGGGAGACATGGGTGGGGGCCTGGTGGAGGCTGCCCCTGCACTGCTGGGGGGTGGGGGTGATAGGGGACATGAGTGGGGGCCTGGTGGAGGGTGCCCCTGGATGGTGGGGGGGGTGTGGGTGGTGGGAGACATGGGTGGGGGCCTGGTGGAGGGTGCCCCTGGTGGCGGCGGGGTGGGGCTGGTGGGAGGCATGGGGGGGGCCTGGTGGAGGCTGCCCCTGGTGGCGGGGGGGGTGGGGGTGGTGGGAGGCATGGGTGGGGGCCTGGTGGAGGCTGCCCCTGGTGGCGGGAGGGTGGGGGTGGTGGGAGACATGGGTGGGGGCCTGGTGGAGGCTGCCCCTGCACTGCTGGGGGGTGGGGGTGGTGGGTGACATGAGTGGGGGCCTGGTGGAGGCTGCCCCTGGTGGCGGGGGGGTGGGGGTGGTGGGAGGCATGGGTGGGGGCCTGGTGGAGGGTGCCCCTGGTGGCGGGGGGGTGGGGGTGGTGGGAGACATGAGTGGGGGCCTGGTGGAGGGTACCCCTGGTGACTGGGGGGGTGGTGGGAGACATGAGCAGGTGTGCAGGGTAGTCCCCTGTTTTGTGGGCTGCCTGCAGGGGCCGTCGAGGGTGACAGGACCCACCCAGCCTAATCGCGTGTGTAACTTCGCACGCACCCCTGTAATACACGTACCAAGCCAAATCGCGTGTGATAATTCCCGCGCACCCCTGAAATACACGTGGCCAGGCTATTCGCGTGTGGAAATTCCCGCGCACCCCTGAAATACACGTACCCTGCTGTAATCGCGTGTGGGACTTCCCGCGCACCCCTGTAATACACGCGCCCAGCCTATTCGCGTGTGGAAATTCCTGCGCACCCCTGAAATACACGCGCCCAGGCTATTCGCGTGTGGAACTTCCCGCGCACCCCTGAAAACACGTACCCTGCTGGAATCGCGTGTGGAAATTCCCGCGCACCCCTGAAATACACGCGCCCAGGCTATTCGCGTGTGGAACTTCCCGCGCACCCCTGAAATACACGTACCCTGCTGTAATCGCGTGTGGAACTTCCCGCGCACCCCTGAAATACACGCGGCCAGGCTATTCGCGTGTGGAAATTCCCGCGCACCCCTGAAATACACGTACCCTGCTGTAATCGCATGTGGAACTTCCCGCGCACCCCTGAAATACACGCGGCCAGGCTATTCACGTGTGGAACTTCCCGCGCACCCCTGAAATACAAGCGCCCAGGTTATTCGCGTGTGGAACTTCCCGCGCACCCCTGAAAACACGTACCCTGCTGGAATCGCGTGTGGAAATTCCCGCGCACCCCTGAAATACACGCGCCCAGGCTATTCGCGTGTGGAACTTCCCGCGCACCCCTGAAATACACGTACCCTGCTGTAATCGCGTGTGGAACTTCCCGCGCACCCCTGAAATACACGCGGCCAGGCTATTCGCGTGTGGAAATTCCCGCGCACCCCTGAAATACACGTACCCTGCTGTAATCGCGTGTGGAACTTCCTGCGCACCCCTGAAATACACGCGGCCAGGCTATTCGCGTGTGGAA
The DNA here is from genome assembly GCF_040938575.1 of Ambystoma mexicanum. Lineage (NCBI taxonomy): Eukaryota > Metazoa > Chordata > Amphibia > Caudata > Ambystomatidae > Ambystoma > Ambystoma mexicanum. Next base: position 1,090,762,056 of record NC_090937.1, on the reverse strand, counting down.
CTTCCCGCGCACCCCTGAAATACACGCGCCCAGGCTATTCGCGTCTGGAACTTACCGCGCACCCCTGAAAACACGTACCCTGCTGGAATCGCGTGTGGAAATTCCCGCGCACCCCTGAAATACACGCGCCCAGGCTATTCGCGTGTGGAACTTCCCGCGCACCCCTGAAATACAAGTACCCTGCTGTAATCGCGTGTGGAACTTCCCGCGCACCCCTGAAATACACCTACCCTGATGGAATCGCGTGTGGACCTTCCCGCGCACCCCTGAAATCCACGTACCCGGCCAAATCGCGTGTGAGACTTCCCGCGCACACGTATTTTTTGTCAGCGTGTCCGTGTTTGTGGGTACCCCTTTGCACCTCATTTGTCCTGGAGGGCCACAGTATAGGACACTCATCATGGCAGTATATGGGTGCTATTTGTTGGCGCACCTTTTGGCGCACATTTCTTACAGCCGCTGAGACGCTACCGCCTGCTTTCTTGTGGCGGTCGTGTTTGTGCCTGTGCGCTGGTTTGAGCGTGCGCTTTTTTGACCTATTCTATTCCATGAATACGTGTTGTAGGCGAGCGTGTGGGCGTTCTGCGCACTTTTACCCTGTGCTTCCCCCGTGACGCCCACATTTTGGCAAGTTGTTCCCCATTCCGAGTGTTACGCCCCGTGTTCCGCCTACTTTTGTTGCGTGCGCCGCGCTATGTGCGATTTTCGCTGTGGACTGTGCGATTTTCGCTGTGACCTGGCGCATGCCGTTAGATGGCCTGTGCGCCAACGTGCGCCGCGCACTTTCTTATCGCACGTCCGATGGTTTTCTCGCGCACGGCCTTCCATGAATCGATGTGCGCTGCTTTTCGTGCGGTTTTCGCTATTCCACTGCGATTTTCGCTATTCCACTGCGATTCGCACGTTTTTGCCCACTTGCGCTGCGCTAATTATTCCATGAATCGGTGTCAATTGGTGAGAGGTAGCACCACTAATTGTTACAAAAACAGAGTCTGGTTCTTCTAGTGGAACACAGATTCTGCCTCACAAATTAATATTAGCAGTAGCAGAGCAGTAGCTCCTGCATTCTCAGGTCACTAAATGTATGGAATATAAAGGAAATGCTTTCTATTGGTTTAACAAAATAAGAAATACATGAACATGATTAATGACAAAGAAGACTTAAGAGAAGGGGGTATGAATGGACACTGGACAGTTAAATACATAGCACTAAATCATGTAATGTCAGATTATCCTGGAAGTTAACCTGACAGTCTCAGAAAGTCTGCCAAGAATATGGTGACTAAAGCATCATAAGGAGCCTCTTCATCTTGTGCAACCAAATCAGAGGTACGGCAAGAGGCAACACTCTAAAAAGGAAGGGTTTAGTATGTTATGTTTACTATTTTATTCAACACGAACAATACAAATACAGATGAAGGGACTTAGGGGGAGTATGGGACTGGTATGGTTGCAGCCAGGTAGCACATTACAAAATAAATTGTTTTATAGTCAATTGACGAAATAAATGAAACTATTATGTAAATAATACAGAAAACAAACATTTCTCATCAGATAGGAAAATAACAGGACAGAGATCACCACCAGTTTTGCCATATAGTGTTACTAAACTGATAATATGTTAATATAAGGAAAAATACAAATCTACACATTTTCGTTTAAATAAAGGGATATGTGAATGCCATATATACCATTGCTGTTCGTTAAAGTTGGAGTGTAAGTAACATTTCAACAGCATCAACAGGTTTCCATTGAAAGCTTGTTTCTAATATGCGTTTGTTTTTAAAAGTCAAAGTTCTCTCTGATGAGCAAAGCATCAATGAGCTCTGAAAGTCACTACGTGAGAACCCAGGCCAAACAAAGTGTCAGCAATGGCATTGATGAGAACTAGCCGACAATGAGACTATGCCCAACACATATGTAATAGCATCTACAGGAACCAAACCTGGGAAGCGCAAGGCCCTCCTCCATATCAGGGCATCAAGCATGGGCAAATAGTCTAGGATGGTTATTGAATAAACATCCATCCCATAGAGAATCTTTTGGATAATGTTCCCTTCATAATACTGAATGGAAGGATATAATGAAAATGTACCATAAAATGCATCTACCCTACTAAGTTGATTTGCTAAGGCAGAAGCATGATTCCTAAACCATCACAGTAGCTTGGACATGCCAGGTTTAGATAGGATGAAATAAAACAGGTAAACAAGACTGTCAACCTTCTCCACAGGATCAGCAGCAATTTGCCAATGAAAGGTATCCTTTATAGCGCTTAGAGCACTGCATAGCTATAAGCCTGTCAGGTCTCTTCGCTCTCAATCCCTTGAAAACTGTCCAGCCCCCGAGGGTTAGATTCTCTGGGGTTGGTGGGCGGTCTTTTTCAGTGGCTGCAGCAAAGGTGTGGAATTCTCTCCTTTTTGCCGGTGTGACATTGAGGCCAACCTTCCATTTCACCAGGCTCTGAAGCCTTTCCTTTTCTAGTACTTAATTCCCCTTAGTTGGCCTCCATCTCTACAGTGTAGCACCATGATGCCTCCAGGCGAACAATGTGTATTTAAGATATGATAAGATAAGAAAGCCTATCTGCCCCTTATTGATCCTACCCGTTTCAGATGCCCACTGCTCAAGTTCAATAGCGATATAGTAGCAAATCAGCATCCAAAATGGCAATGGGTCTAAAGTTGGTTGGGTCAGATCAGGCTCTCTATTTATATATGGGAACAATGTGCACCAACAACCAGGATTCAGGAAAGGATTCTGCTCTCACTATGTTTTTGAAAAGAGAGGATAGAACCGTTGCCCAAATAGAAGGGTTGGATTTTAGTCATTTGTCCTAGCCCTTTTCCCTCTCCATAGTTCTTCATCATAGTCCTCCATCATAGTAATTATCCTTCATCATAGATTTTTGCCTAGTCATTCCCATTCATCATAATCCTTCATACCAGTCCTTCTCCTTCATCATCATCATCCTTCATCCTTGTCCTTTACCTCCATCATAATCTTTCTTCATAGTCCTTCTTTGGGTCTCTCCTTCATTATTGTCCTTTGTCCTAGTCCTTGTTTTTGGAGATAGTCCTTCATGCTATTCTATCTTCCCCATCCTGGTTCTTCATGTCAGTCTTTCCCAAGCACTATAGACCTTTGTCATAGTCATTAGTCCTAGACCTTTTTCTTCATCATAGTCCTTCATTGTAACCCTTCATCTTAGTCCTAATCCTGCACCCTAGTCCTTTTTCTGAATCTTAGTTCTTGTTCCTAGTCCTTCACCTTTACCTTTACCTTTACCTTTACCTTTACCTTTACCTTTACCTTTACCTTATTATAATCCAACATTGTTAGTTCTTCTTCTATAATCCTGCTCCTTCTCTTTTATCCTACTTTTTCATGCTAGGAATTCCTTTTCATCCTAGTCCTTCCTCTTTCTCAATTGTCCTTCTTCCTAGTTCTATTCCTTTATCCTAGTCCACGCCAGTTCTTCATGCTTGATCAAAATCCTTCATCCATCATTCTAGTCTAAATTATAGTGCAGCCCTTCAATCTAGTCTGCCCCCTGTGATGAATCACAGGTATTCTTCCCTTTGCCCCAAGGGGTAGACTCCTCCTGTGAGGCTAGGGAGGTGAGCCCACTCTGCAAGACCCGCCCTACGGGTCGAGGCAAGAGGGACTTCACCGGGAGAGACTCCCCCTTTGGGGACAAGGACTTCCGTTCCTGTGAGAAACTCCCTAAGTCAGCTACCATAGCTGCATATATGGGACTATCTTCTATGAAGAGTAGTGTGGCAACTTTACGTATGGCTGAAGACAATGTGAAAAGAAACATATGTGGAAGAAAATGGAAAAATGTCTCTTTAACCGGAAACATGCATTTAAGCACAAGGAGAAAGGGTGAATGCTATGCACTAGTGAAGCATCCAGACATCATCACGTGGTGTGGTGTGAAGGTGGAGTTAAGCCAGGTCGTGTAGCCCGCAGCTTTCAAAGAGCAAGAGAAACACAGTGGGAGACACCAGAGGCCCAGCGTATGCAACCTCAAAGGAATCGGTACAAGAAGGAACAGAGTTACTGGTAGTGGCGTGACTACACTTGCAGACTAGTGGGCAGGATGCCCAAGGAACAGTGCTGAGACTACCAAGAAGAGAAGCCTGAATGGTATCTGATCACCAGCATCTGTGGAAGGCAGGCACCCGATGAGGAACCGAGAACGGTAACCCAAGCAGCGAGAAGAGAGAGAAGCAGTGCCTGAGCGTGAGCGAGCACTGCAACCCTTGCCCGTACAACCAAGTGTATCGGGGGAATCGGGAATAGTGGGAGGACACCAGGGAATCATTATGTGCATGAAGAAACTCATCCCAGTCCTAAGGATGAGAACGAAAATATAAAATTGAATGATTGGAACTGTAAAAACCAAAGAAACCAAATAACAAACCACCCGGTCGGAGAAGACTGTTGTCCCTTGAAGAGAGAGACTCGTCCGAGTCCTAAAGACGAGATAGCATTGAAGAAAGTAGTTTAGAATGGATGTCACCCATATATAAAAGAGACATTTAATCAACCCAGGTGGGTAGCCAACAGAGACTGAGAACCAAAACCCTTGGAGGAAGGGAAACTACCCTATATCTGCAGAGCTAAAGGCTGGTGAAAGTGCAACCAAGAAACATATAACGAGAAAGACGAGATAAAACTTGCCAGTAAAACAAGAGAAAAGAGCAGACAGCCTCAGGAAGAGAAACCTTGGCAAAGAAAGCCTAAAAGGGTCTCAAGGCAAATACAATTCAGGAAAGGCCGAGCAAAGAGACTGGGAGGAGCATATATATATGATAACAAGAGTGTGAGGAACTACTGGAGGGAAAGGTACTTCAAAGCTAGGGCCACAGAAAGCACGAGAGCCAAGAGTCATTTAGAAGAACTACAAGAGTTGACAAGAAAGACTATCCAAGGCGATTACGCAAAGAAGTATATGAGCCAAAAAAAGAAACCAGTATATAAAAAGACTATCCAAGAAGAAGAGAAGAACAGGGGGAGAAGAGTCATTTTCTTAGCCTAGTTACTTTAGTTATATTTAGTGGTAGGGACAGATAGAATTAGTTTGGACGGAGGGCATATATTACTTTGGACTTCTGACATTTGAAGAGCATCTTTAGTCCCTTTGGATAGGCAGGGCATCGCCTTTAGCAATAGGAAGAGATAGGTCTTACTCTTATATTGTTTTTTATCATAGAGAGTACAGAATGTCCTCCATGTGGGCGACTCCTTCTTCCGACCCACCACAACGTATTTTGATAGTCCTTCCCTTTCATTTCCTGGTCAGTAGTCCTATTCATTAATGTCCTAGCACTTTCCTTGTCATTATAGCACTTCCCTTTCATCCTAATCCTTTGCCATAATCATTCACCTTAATCCTAGTTCCTCATTGTAGTCCTTATCCAAAATTCTTCACTCTAGTCCATTTACCTAGTCCTCCATCATTGTCCCAGTCCTCAATCATCCTGGTCTTACATTGTCCAAACCCTTTTCCTTTATCCCAGTCCCCCTAATTTCTCATAGTCCTTTTTATAGTTCTTCTCCTTCATCTTAGTCTTATTTCTTCATCCCAGTCCAGCTCCTTTGTCCTAGTCCTTCTCCTTTATCCTAATCCTTAGCCCTAGTAATTTGCCCTGCTCCTTCGTTCAGTCCTTAATGCTAGCCCTTCCTCCTGGTCCATCTCTGTTGTCTGCCTCTTCATCCTAGAGCTTCTCCTTCATTCTAGTTCTTTGTTGTAGTGCTTAGCTCTAGACCACCAGTGCCCTGGTCCGCCATCATTTTAATAATCCTGATTCTTCATAATCCCACTCCTGCATCATCCAAGGCTTTGTGAGAACGTGAGACAAATATAGCATTGGCCTAGCCCTAGTGGGCAACCATGCATCAGTCTTAGACAATCTCCTAGGGTGGTGTGGATCACTATGCCCCCCTGCTCTTATATCTCAGGGCCTTTGTGCACTGCATTACTCCTATATTACTCATATCTTACTCCAATGGACACATTAACATAAGACACAAAGAAAACACATGAATCGATTCAACAATAGAAACACGTGTATTCATACATAGCAATGCATGATGCAAACACTACTATAATGCAAACCTCAAATGTGCACCTTTTATGCTTTTGGTGCAAATCTACCATGCAGTGTAATAACTGTAAGCCTTACAGGCTTCAAATGCAAGCAATACAATTCCTCTCCATTCCACACCATACTTCACACTCTCTCTTTAAGACAAACCCTGTCTGATTACCCCATCTATCATGTCAGCCAAAGATCTGTGTGAGTCTGTTCTAATTCCCCATCCATGTGTCTTATGCAGCAATACTCCCCTTTTCTCTTGTTTTGCTCTGTCTCTCCTCTCCCGCTAACTTCTGCAGCCAGCATCGATCAGTTCTGCTCAGAATGCTTCCCCAAGCTTCCTCGATCTCAGAGTCATCCAAACATCTCTCCTATGCCACCGCCAAACAACTCTCTTTCATCTCAGTGTCAGCTCCCTCGATCTCAAAACTCCATCTCCAACAACTAGAATCTCGAACAACCAACCCTGTCTCTCCTCAGAGAGCAGACCAGCAGAGAGCAGCAACTACCTCAAATCTCACAGCCTCACCTCTCATTATACTGTTCAATGACGTATATAAATCTCTATGGTTACACTCGTTCTCTCTCTGTCATCATTTGTAAATGTGAGCAGTGCCTAAAAGTCTGTGATGCATGTACTTGTACTTTCCAATCACTCCGTGTTCTGGTCAATCACTGCGTGTTCTGGTCAATGTGACATTTTCCACATATCTATACCCTATCTCCTTCTCTCTGCCTGCACCACCTCATATTTCTCCATTCAAATCCCTCTATCCATCTGCATGCAAAGCTCTCGGTGCAAAGCTCTTCTCCCTCTCCATGGCGCTGCCCCCACCTTTTCTCTGTCTGCGAAGCACAGCCAGGCATGCTGATAAGGCCAGCATCCCTCTCCTCTCTGACAAAGGTCATGTTATCGGTCTCTGCCAAGCAATTGTTTATGAATACTTGTACACTGTAACTCATAACAATCTGTCCGCACTCTGCGGCGCTTCTGTGTGTCTTATTCAGTGGAATGGCTTCATGCTTTCTCTATTCTCGAATGTAGTGCCTAACTCTCTCATTCATACCAAGCACTATACTCAAAGCTCAATGCATATTTTAAGTACACACTCAATGCGTGTCTCTCTACATGCATACATAATACATAACAACATATCTCTCTACATGTGTCTCCAAATGGCACTTCAAAAATAACAGGCCTCATTCTTTATTCAAATACAAATGGCTACATATATGTGGCAGAACAATGTGGATAGTCTAATGATGTCCTACTTCATGTAACTACTAATCAGTACTAATCATAATGTATGATGGATAACTAAACAGGATGCAATGATGGATAACTGGATCCCTCAATGGGTAATGAGTCTCTAATGATAACAAACCAGGCTTCTCCACACTATCAGGTTTCACAATCTCTCCTATTATCATTATATAATCATTAGTAACGATTTGTCAAAACATGTCTCAATGTGGCATGCTAAATCAGGAAAAATTGCAAAGGGAAAAACATTCTATTTTATAATGCAAAAAACCATAAACAATGCAAGCATTTCACTCTATCAGTGGCAAGCTAAAATTCAAATGCATTGCTGCAAATGTGTCAAAATTCAGAATAGCATATTCAAGTTTCTCATAGCAAAAAGTCAAGTCAAAAGTCAAAAAAGTGTCTCTACAAGCAGATTATTCAAAACAAAAATGCAATGCATAGAATCAATGCATATGTACTGTGGATTCAGGTGTTTTCCATTTCAATGTGTCAAGCACAAAATTGACAGTATCACTTTCACAGGTGTCAAAGCTCATTTCAGATGTATGCATTTCCAGTGTACACATATCAGTGTATTGGTCATACAGGCCAATTCAGTTACATTTCCAGTCCAAGTTATTTGCAGGTTCTCACTGCATGTCAGTCTGTGATCAAATTAGTTGTTGCCAATCAGTATGTATGTCTGTCCTCACATCTGTGCAAAATTCCAAGTCAGTACAAATCCAGTTCTAATGCAAATCTCTCAGCCAAGGAATGTTAACAAAGCATGTCAACAAAGCGAGTGTTCACAAATGGGTCACAAATGTGTCACAACGAGCATGTGTATGTTCAGCAAACATGTGTATGGGCATCAAAGCATAGCCCAAAGCAAAAAGTAGTTCCAGCTGCAAATGGTACTCAAGTGTGTATGTCCTGCAAACGGACAATTTCAGCGACAGATTCCAGAGCCTCACTGCTGCAAGCTCTTCTCACAATAGGTGACAGATCTTTTCTTCAGAGCAATCCCTGCTCACTGCTGCAAGTTTCCTTTGTTGATGATGTCTCAACTTTCCCTATTCCTAAGCTTTCCCTAGTCTATCCTGTTTTGATACCGATGTATCATTCACGTGGCACTCATTCAGAGTGTTGCAAAACAATGCGGATGGCAACTCTCCATTGGCAATTCCATGCAATTTCACATAGGCCCTCCCATAGGCCAAACTCCAGATTCAAATTCACTCCTTTATTGCCAGGTCATGCTGTTGCCAGTTGTTGCCAGTAATCCATTTCATGCCATGCTAGTCCCTGCTCTTCTCATAAGGGACCAGCCAACGTTGGATGCGAGTGCAGATTTTAAAGCACAATGGTATCAGATCAATGCTCTCTCTCTTTCACTCAAGAGACAAAGCTTCACTGCTTTTCAAACGTGGTTAGCACCAGGAAATCAAATGCTTTCAGAGCGCGTCTTCCTGCTCATTCCCACTTCTCTCTTTTCCTCAGGCTCAAACTTGTGTCTGGTTCTGGTTCACAAGGTAAGGCATTCCAAATGGATTCTCTTCTTGCAGCAGATTACAAAACAGCCCACAAACAGATTTCTCCTTTTTTTGCTGAACATCTTTCAGTCTCTTTCTCTCTCTTGGCACAGAATGCTGCAAGGTGTCAGTTTCAAGTCAGTCACGATCTTCACTTTCCATGGCTTTAGTTGTCATGCCAGGAATTCAGTTAGCAAGCAGGTTTTCTGGGTACCTTCTCAGAGCACAGCCATTGACGAAGCCACACCCTAAGGCCTCAAATCGGTCGGTCGGCATTCCCCAGAAGTGCTGCTGCAAAATGTAGGTGTCAGTACCAATGTCTCATCATTGCTGCAAACAAACAGCCATGCTGCAAAGTCACATAGTTTCATCAAGGTCTGGTCAATATGCTCTGGTCAGTCTATCATTCTGGTCATGCTGCTTTCAGTCGTCATGCTGCTGCCAATCATGGTCTGGTCAATTCATGTGATGCAAACTGGTCATCAAGGCGATCTGCAAGGTGTATCACGGTCTGTAAATCTCGGTCTGGTCAAGGTGTCTCTCCAGATGTCATGCAAAGAAAACAAAAGTGCAAGTATCAGTTTTCTCCTCAGTTTCAGATGTATTCAAAGCCAAAAACAAAACAGCAATCTCTCTGTATTTCAGTGAACATAGCTAGTTCTAAACTCCCCATGTCTCTCAAAAGACATCAATGCTAGTTTCTCTCAGTGTCTGCAATATCAGTTCTAGTGTATCAATGTACAAGTGCATCTGTCTAACCATGCCTCATGATGCATTACTCCATTCCTGTCTTTCTCAAACCAAAACAGGACAGCCCATTGCACATACTACAAAAATTGCACCTTCAAATGTTGCACATTCAAATGCTGCACAACAGCATTCCTCTCATTCAATTGCACTCCATGTCCTGCAAAAGCATTGCGTTCTGTGTCATTTTCATGTCTTCTAGTCACAGACTCCCCTTTCAACATAATGTATTCACAACGTTGAATCACTAAATGTTGACAAAACAAATCGATTTCATTCAAATAGACACTGCTTCCCGCATGTGTAATACAATTCAGATTCAAACAACATTCCTTCCCTTCACTGCTTACTCCTTCTTCAAATAAACAGTCTGCTAATCCCGCGTGATGTTTCTGTCGAATATAAACAATCCTTCTCTCCATGCACTCATTCAAACTCAAAATATTCAAGCAATGCTTTATCTCAGAACATCCAACTATTGCACGATTCACTCTATTCACGTTCTCCTTCAATGCTATCCCAGTTTCTATGTCAATAGACAAAAAAATATTTTCACTCGATAACGTAGGCAAAGTACTGTTGTTATCAATCCTGACAAAAATGCCATTACAAATGCCATTTCTATTCAAATCAAAGATTTTCACATAACTGCTTCCATGCAAAGGTGTCTCCAATGATACAGTTTCATAATGCAAATCTTCATAGGCAAAGCCTCTATGCATTCTGCACATATCTGTCAAAAACGCACTCTCCATTTCGTCCTTCAACCTGCCAAGTTTTCTCTAGGAACTCTATTCCCGCCCATCACTGCTGTTGACAAAGACTTCAATGGGTATGATTTCAAAGCTGCTGGGACATCTTCCCAGTTTTCAATTACATGTCTGAGACAATATATTATTGCTTGCAAGTCACTCATATATGGTGTCATTTCTGTTCCTGCTACTTCACTCTTCACTTTCAACTCTCCAATAATTATGGTTGGTGCTGGGGAAACTTCCCAGGCATCAAGCATATTTCTAAGCCGATTTCTTATTGCTTTCAAGTCACTAAAAAATGAGCTCATTTTGCAGTTTTAATTATTCACCCTCGGGATTTCTCCTCTCTACCCAACCCTCACAACACTTAAGTGAGTTAAAAAAAACAAGTTCCAAGACTTCTCTAAACATGCAGATACAGTCGCTGACTTGCCAAAAATGTGCACAAATCCAATAGGAATCCAAAACAAAGGCCAGATTTCCCCAAAAAGTGTCAGCCTCCGCGGAGTTCGAAACAAACAAAATACCACAAGCATCTTCAAGAAAAAACTGTTTCTCTAGCTCGGCCAAATGGATGTACATCCATTCCCCAAAGAATTGCCAGATATGAAATACTGCTCTGGATGAATTCCAATCAATTCCGGATTCAAAGTCAGTCAGACAATTGCGTTCCCCTTCCTATGGTGAACAAAATTGTGGACAAAGCATGTTCTAATTCATAACATCTCCAAGACAGATAAAACACAAAACATAAAATATCTATTCCCACAAACTAACAGAAAACACAGCTGCACATGATGTTCAAACTTCTACTTCAGCTCATCGATAAGTGGATCAAAGCCAGCTGCAAAACTCAATACAATTCTTCTCCATTCCACACCGTACTTCACACTCTCTCTCTAAGACAAACCCTGTCTGATTACCCCTTCTATCATGTCAGCTAAAGCTCTGTGTGAGTCTGTTCTAATTCCCCATGCATGTGTCTTATTCAGCAATACTCCCCTTTTCTCTTGTTTTGCTCTGTCTCTCCTCTCCCGCTAACTTCTGCAACCAGCATCGATCAGCTCTGCTCAGAATGCTTCCCCAAGCTTCCTTGATCTCAGAGTCATCCAAACATCTCTCCTATGCCACCGCCAAACATCTCTCTTTCATCTCAGTGTCAGCTCCCTCGATCTCAAAACTCCATCTCCAACAATTAGAATCTCAAACTACCAACTCCCTCTCTCCTCAGAGAGCAGACCAGCAGAGAGCAGCAACTATCTCAAATCTCAGAGCCTCACCTCTCATTATACTGTTCAATGACGTTTATAAAACTCTATTGTTACACTCGTTCTCTCTCTGTCATCATTTCTAAATGTGAGCGGTGCCTAAAAGTCTGTGATGCATGTACTTGTACTTTTCAATCACTCTGTGTTCTGGTCAATCACTGCATGTTCTGGTCAATCTGACATTTTCTACATATCTATACCCTATCTCCTTCTGTCTGCCTGCACCATCTCTTCATATTTCTCCATTCAAATCCCTCTATTCTTCTGCATGCAAAGCTCTCCATGCAAAGCTCTTCTCCCTCTCCATGGTGCTGCCCCCACCTTTTCTCTGTTTGTGAAGCACAGCCAGGCATGATGATAAGGCCAGCATCTCTCTCCTCTCTGACAACGGTCATGTTATCGGTCTCTGCCAAGCAACTGTTTACAAATACTTGTACACTGTAACTCATAACAATCTGTCCGCACTCTGCAGCGCTTCTGTGTGTCTCATTCAGTGGAATGGCTTCATGCTTTCTCTATTCTCAAATTTAGTGCCTAACTCTCTCATTCATACCAAGCACTATACTCAAAGCTCAATGCATATTCTAAGTGCACACTCAATACGTGTCTCTCTACATGCATACATAATACATAACAACATATCTCTCTACATGTGTCTCTAAATGACACTTTAAATATAACAGGCCTCATTCTATATTCAAATACAAATGGCTACATATATGTGGCAGAATAATGTGGATAGTCTAATGATGTCCTACTTCATGTAACTACTAATCAGTACTAATCAGAATGTATGATGGATAACTAAACAGGATGCAATGATGGATAACTGAATCCCTAAATGGGTAATGATTCTCTAATGATAACAAATCTGCATACTATCAGGTTTCGCAGCTTCACCTACATACTTTTCATCTGTGCTGGTCCTAATCCTTCATCTTTCTTCATCCTAGTCTTTCTCCGTCATCCTCATTCTTCTCCTTTGTCCTAGCCAATCACCATAGGCCTACTCCTTTGTGCTAGTCTTTAGCCCTAGTCCGTCTTCCTGGCCCATCTCCTTCTCCATATCCTTAGTCCTAGTCACCTCTCCTATTCCATTTCTTTTGTTCTAGGACTTCTCCTTTTTAGCCCTGCTCTCTCATCTTATTCTACTGTCCTAGTCCCCCTTATTCAACTAGCCATTCGCCTCTGTCCTAGTTCCTAGTTCTAGTCCTTACTGCTAGTACTTAACTTTGTCCTTCTCCTTGTCATAGTCCTTAATCCTTGTACTTTGCTTTAAGGCAGTCCTTCTCTTTTATCCTTAGTCCTATTCCTTCTCCTTCGTCCTTGTCCTTCTACTTCATCATAACTCTTAGTCCTAACCTTATATAAGTTATTACTGCAAAGTGTACCTGAATGTTGATGCCCTTTTGCATGGGCGGGGCTGATAAACCTGTGTTGGGTTTTGGTAAGGTAAATGATTCTCATCTTGCTACAAACAGTAGCAATCAAGCAAAACATGCATTCATGTACATGTTCCAATATATCATGTGTGTCTGTATTAATTTCATAGTGGTACAGCCCTACTTTTTGACCCTGGCAGTAAATCAATTGATATAATTGTCGCCATTCTGTTGGACATTGTTTGCAGTCTTGTTAATTGGGCTTGAAGGTGTGTTTTAAAATTATTTATGATGCCATGCTGCATGGTACAGAGATCAGAAGAAGTTCCCTGCCAACCGTAGCAGGCTGTGTAAACTGCAGGCTTTGTCTCTCAGCTACTGATTTTAAATGTTAGAAACAGTTAATCAGTCACCAGAGGCTAATAGCTCACAGAATATTAGTCATGAGAGAACAGCTCTTCAGCTTTTCTCAAAGCCTATTGGCTTTGCCCATGCTTGTTTTTATTTGAGCATTAAGCAAATAACGTGCAGATATCGTCTCAATTATTTATACGTTTCACTTACCATTTGACACCGATGCTGCATGTTGGAAACACTTGGCCAGTGCCTTATTTTCTTTTTCAAGCGTGAACGCCATTTAATATCCAATGAAAAGTTGCACCATGTGGTTTGGATTGCCAATTTGTGGACATTTGTATACCTTTTAGTCACTTTATATCCAGGAACCAAAAATAGCCTCATTCTACAAGGACTTAAAAGGTTTTAAATGTCTGTGAATAGAGTCAGGTGACATTATGATCATGGGATAAAATCGTGATGTTATTCAGCTTGTATATTGACGACATATTCAATCCCACTGTATGTATCAAAGGGCTATTCTTTTCTCTACAATGCAATGAAAACAGTCTACGACGTGTAATGTTGTATGCTGAAGAAACACTTAAATATAGAGCAGGTGGAGAAGAGAGGAGTCACTCGCTGCAAAAGAAAATGAGGGAGGTGATATAACCCCAAAGCGCCACATTCGAACACATGCCGCCAGCAAAATAGCTCAGGATTGAAGAATGAAACCAGACCATATAGTGAGCCCATCTTTATAAAAATGCACAGTTTAAGTGGCGTCATGTTATTAGGATCCATACCGCACACTGCGGTCATTTGCACGGTCAGTTTCACAAATCAAGTATCATGTCTGAAAGAAGTAATGGTGCCAGACGCCTAAGTGGTTTTCTTTTGCAAAAGAGTCATGGTGCGTGGAAAGGTATACGTTGGATTTAGTGATATACCTGTTTTGGATAGCACATGGAATGTGGTAACGAGGTTGAACTGTTGTATAAGGTGAGGATAGATAAAGGCAGCAATAGAGTATAACAGTGGATGGCTGTATGGTTACTCTAGAAGACTGCTAGGCATACTGGTTTAGTTATAGAAAGTTAAAGGGCCAAAGAATTTGCAGAATCCCTTCTTAAACAGGGATTAAGAAGGGATTTCCCTTTTGTTAGCCTTTAATCTGTCTTCTGCTGGCATGCCCAAATGATGCCAATTACATCTAGAAACACTGGCATGCCAGTCTCTCAAAATGAGCCACACCGCAATAAGCATAGTCCACAGGTGGTGGGATCTGCCTTGTCGGAGCAATTCCTCCTGGAAGATGTTTTGTGCTTCACAAGGAAAAATGCCTCATACCTGAGGTTTGCCGGAGACAGCGCATGGCGGCTCCTTTCCCGCCCATCACCTGATCGAAAATGTGTGGTGGTGGTGGTGGGCGAGATTCAATGGGTCATGGGGGGGATATGGACTCCCACTAACTCGGATGTGGCCTGACAGTAGCATTGCTATGTTTACCATTTTGCGGACTCCTCCCACCCCTAAAGGTTTCTGTCACTAAGGTAGAATGATGGGGAGTGAAGTGGACCATAGCTCTCCCAGCAGCTCTACTGGTGAAAGCTCTGTCACATCCCTCCTCTAATGTGCCTCCTCCCGCCATACTATAAACCATGACCCTTGTAACAAACAAGATAGATTTGAGGGAAGGCAGCAATATAAGACCTGCTTCTTAGGAATGGGGAAAGCATGACAGTTATTAAGACAGAAGCAGGGCATTTTGTTTGTAAAATAAGTTGCAGAGGCCATCTGGAGAAAGGCAAGCCCCCCATTAGAAAAGCCAACATTACTAAGATCCTGGACTATATGACATATATGGTCATAGCAGAGAATTTTCTTTATGTAGTAGATGGAGAGGAAAAATATAAAACTAGGCGCTTTTGGTCAAATCTTTGCACTTGGCACACATAAATCATGCAGTGGGGTAAAAAAGAAGCAAAAGGATTCTTTTTTTAGAAGAATAACGAATTCCAAATTAGAAGACAGGAAAGGACACTTCCTCAAGTAAAATGAAGCCAGAAATATAGTAAGTGGTTGAGGGCCCAATGCAAGAAAGCAAGCTTGGTAAAACAAACGGATTGTTATGTACATTTTTAGAAAGAGAGATGCAAATCTAAAATTGTAAGACCGAAGTGTAATATAAAGTGATTGGATGGCAAACATATAAAAGTTGCAGCATTAATAGAAAACCTATGTGAAGTAAGAACAGTAGAACAAGGAAAGTATGTATGTGTACTATGTATTATTCCACTGAGAGATTCAGAGCCCTAATATAGACCTGGGCTTATGTACGGTCAATGGCCATCATTACGAGCATGGCTGCGAATCGGCAGTAATTCCTCCTCTGCAGAATTACTGTTACCGCCATGGTGTATATCGGAATCTCTGCCATATCACAACATGGCAGGAGCGTGCACCCACCATTGGTGGTAACAGTAATCCGTCCAGCGGAATCACTGCCGGAAACAGAGTAAGCAATGGTAAATCCACCAATAATCAGAATAACTTTTACCGCTGGTTTATTCAGCGCTAATTCCGCCAGCAGAATTACTGCCAGCAGAAATTCGTCATTGTGTGAAAAGGAAGCACTGCGGTGGCCATTTTGAAAAATGCAATCCATTCAAAATCAGGCTGTAGGAGTGTCATCCAGTTACAGAGACCACCAAAATCATGTCACTGTGCAGACGGAGCAGGTGGTGGCACACTCAGAAGAACTATATGGGTTCCAACATCGTAAGACCAGCCAGCAGTGCAAAAATGCCACCTGGGCAGAAATCTGGGATAAGGTGGTGGCTGTAGGTCACATCTCACGTGATGCTGAGGACATGAAAAAGAGTCAAGTCCAGAGACTGCAGCCTTATCTCAAACCATCTCAATCTCATACCTCTGAAATTGACTCACATTCATCAAAGTATGGATAATAAGCACATACCTGGATCAAAATGCCACTAAGAAGAACATTTGTGCATCTAAGAAGGTTACCATTCAGGGGTGGCTAAACAACATGCACCTTGATGGCTTCACAACTCCCCTGGCCCTGACTGCCAAATCACTTGGGTTCTCTATAGACAGCACTGTCTCTTTCTGACAACATATAAAAAAGGCAGACAATGCCTGAAGTCCTCCTCTGGAAGATAAAACCCTTACTTCCATGGGAGGACTTCAGAATTACAGTTTTTACCCCTGTAATCTCCCACATTGATGGGGGAAACCCCCTGGTTCCCAGCGTTTCCGGCAATGATATGCCCCCACTTTGAGCCATCCAACATGCTGCACTACTTATAACAAAAGACACAAAATTTTACCAGATTGCTCACATCACAAGGGAGCTGCATTGGCTTCCCAACCTAGCTAGACTACTCTTTTAACTCCCTCCATTACCTATAAGCCAACCACCACTAACACACCTGCCTACCTAGCTGCAAAACTCTGTAGCTCAGGTGTAGCAGGCAATTTCTAGGCTTGAGTCCAAACTGGTGCATAGAGAAAAAAAACAGTAAACACTGCACCTCTGACTACTGGAACGATATCCCGATCGCAATCCAGGCCACATCAATGCTCTTTCAGTTCAAGAAGGAACACAAGGCCTTACTCTGTCAACAGCACCTAGGTGCCACCTAGGCACCTTACATTTCCACATTGCATCCTACCCGCATGGCCAGAACTTCCCATACTGCATATTGTAAACTCCGGTTACTTCCCTCATGTTACCCTCAACATAACAGTTGCTATAAAACTCAAAATACAAATACTTTACAGCAATCAATAGGAAAGGAGTGTGGATCATACTGCAGGAATTATAGGAATCAATATTGAGAGTACAACTAAAAGGCAACTCGTGATCCAGAATCATCACCAGTCAAAATAAGAAAATCAGGGACGGAAATTGAGGCTGGCCCACTATAAGGGACAATACAGCTGGAACCCACCACCCCAAATGATATTTGGAGGCAGGACTGCCAGCTGATGCAAAATGATGGTAAAGTCCTGAACAGACAAGCATGCTTTGTCCCCAGGTATTGTCCAGTACAAAAAACACATGGGACCTGATAACTAATTGCATCTAGGATTGGGGGTTGGGGTGGGTTGTTACTGGTTTTCAAGTTGTTGTGAACGTGAAATAAAGGGGTGGACAGCGCTGCTAGTGTGAAAAGATCACTTGTTCCAAAGATTAAAATAGCCTTGTGGGCAGCGGAAGAGGTAATT
This sequence comes from Ambystoma mexicanum, assembly GCF_040938575.1. NCBI lineage: Eukaryota > Metazoa > Chordata > Amphibia > Caudata > Ambystomatidae > Ambystoma > Ambystoma mexicanum. The sequence continues at coordinate 1,090,744,426 of NC_090937.1, read as the reverse complement.
ATAATTTTATCATGACCTGCCCGCAAAGCTAAGGAACATAAATTAGAGAATGGTCATTATCCTAAACAATAATGCCCCTCCCAATATCTATAAGGTTATTTGCACATTGTGGTAATTACAATAAAGGTTTTGAAATTGTAGTGTAGAGTAAACGATGCTTGTAAATGGACAAATAACAACTTTGCATTTATAAGGTAAGCATTTAGATTGCACGTTTGAACTGGAACTATTTTAAAATGAGTGTACATAGGTGTAATATAAAAGTGAGCAGTTTCTCTATAAATCAATGCATTAAATTGGACGTTGCATGAAAAGGTGCACAGAAAAAATATATACTTGCAGGAGTGTCTTGTCAATCAATAACTAAATGCTGGTCTGGTTTTGACTGCATTCCAAGCAACCTGATTGGCTCAAAGGATGTCAATAATTAAGCGTTAAGACCCGATCCTGTGGGCCAGATCGGGTGTTATCGGCCAGGGGCTCAAGTTAAAGGCCTGAGCGCAGGGGGTCCGTGTGCCGATAATATCCGATCTGGCACGCTGGAGAGGGTGTTAACGCTATTAGCATCCCAGGTTACCAATCTGGTTAACCGGGGCTGCTGAGATCATTGTATTTTCATTCAATGAATGGCATGTCTCCACTTCCTGTTCATTGATTGAATATACTTCAGTAAGATGGCCGTCATGGATCTGGAAGGCGGTCCCATAGACCCTATTCCATTTCCATGACGCTCACAACAGACCAGGAGCTGAAGCAGCAGCAGCGCTGTGCTGCCGCAATCAGGTAAGTGGGTAGGTTGTGAAAAAGAAAAAAGGGAAGGGACGGTGTGGGAAGATAGTAGGTGGGGGACCCAGCCATCAGACAGCTTGGAATGCAGGCTTACATCAGGAAATTCAGCCTGCATTCCTTGCCTCCTGATTGGCTCCTTCCCCTGTGCCAGTTACTAATAATTTGTATTGAGTGTTGTACAAGAGTATTGTGTTGATTATTTGGAATTGTACTCTGTTATATCACGTATTTATATCACTCATCACGTTATGTTTCTCTGCATTTCATAGGATCAACTATTTTTCATTTATTATCTGCTCTATGTTTCAAGGTTCTTGGTGTGTGGTTGTGGTAGGTAATTGGATTTGTTTCTGTTGGGTCACTTCTTATCACTGGGTCAGATCAATGGGATCAATTGTTTTCAGTGATAACCTTGAGCAAGTTGGTGCTCGGTTTATCTCCCATGCATATGACTGGAAAATGACAGGAGAGCATGGCGGATTGAACTTCAGAATCTGAGTCATAGAGGAGCAGCCCTGAGCATACTGGTCCCTCCATGTTGCACCCAACCTCAGACCGGTTGCATCGCTGATACCCTTTCTCCATTTCATGTTGTATCTGTATTTTATTTATTTGAAAAAAGAGATTTCAATTTTGGTCAGAAATGACTTACAATAACACATTTACAGATGGCCAAGGCATTCCCTGGAAAAGTGACTGTACAATAGCACAAGGATGTCAACAATGGATGAGCCAGTTAGTTAGACTAAACAAAACAAACAAACAAATAAAATATAAGAAAAAGTTGACTTACAAAGGTAACATTATCCTAGGGGAACAAGTGCTTCAAGCTAAAGAGGAGGACTGCACAAATATACAAAATTCCATAATCACTCTGGACTGGTGGGAGTGGTGGGTTAGGTAGGTAGGATGGGAGTGAGGCTGGATCGCTTCAAAGCACAACTTAAACTTCTGTAAGGAAGGCATGGTATCAACAGTAAGACAGACACAAGTGACCACAGTGCAAGGGCGTTCATTGAACTTCAACAAGGGTATGATGAACGCTTATCTAATCCTAAATCTACAGATGTGAGCAAGCTACGACCATCAAATAATAAGAACTGAGTCCTTGAGGTGTCTTGTCAAAATAAAAGGGCTTATACTGAAAAACCTATTGCCAATCTTTACCTCAAAATACAAACAACGTGGGGGGATAATGTTACAAAAAGAAAGAAGTGTTAAAAATGAAATGTCAGGATGTTCAGGCCATTGGCCTCCCTTCCCCACATTTTTAGCTCTGGACAAGGCGGTTCACTAGAGCGTAACACAGTCTCTGGCTTCTTTAGCATGATGATACAGTTTAATTATAAAATAGGGACCTTCTGTTTGTAAGTCTCTTTACTCTTCACAGTCTCTTCATTCAGAAGGCCTGATGTGACCAAACAAAAATGATAAGTTATTTTCCTTTTTGTATTTCTACAAGTATTCACTTTAGGGGATTCACTATTCTCCTGGGTCCCACTGAGTCGGGCTCAGATCTCTTTAGTACAATGTTTGTTCCCTTTTGATAACCCTGGGTTGGGCTCAGATCTCTTTAGCACAATGCTTGCAGGATATTCCTTCGGTGATTCACGGTTCACTCTGGATGCCCCTAAACTGGGCTCAGATCCCCTTTTAAAGACAATTAGTCTACCTCAGCCGAGCTCGGACCAATTTCAATCAAGTATTAAAGACCTTTGAATGGGCACTGGGTTTAGCTTGACCCGTTGCAGGACCACTTCGATTTTACAATCCCTTCTCTTTACATTTGTCCCCTTCGGGTTTGTATACCTAACAGAGACGTTCAAATATGCATGCACATGGTGCCGGACCACGCTGTTTACGGTATCTATCGTCGCTTCAAAGTTCAGTCACTCATTTAGTGCATTAATTATGTTCGCATCACTTGCCACATACACCCCATGCACTGTCCTCTTCAAATTCCTTCATACAATGTTGCATCTTGCAACCTTGGTTTCCAGAAAGCCCGGTTGGTATCAGTCCCACCAACTCACCGTCTGTGCTGCCTTCACTGGCTTTGTTGCAGGGGCCAAGGACAGTACCACAGCGGCAGCCGCTTCTCACCGCCTTGACTATCGATGCAGGAGAGCCCCAGATACCTTCCACACACAATGCAGGAGGCTTCAGCTTTGATTTCAGGTCTTACACTTTCTATTCTCGAAGGCTCATAATAGTTACAGTCTTTTGGTGAAAAGGTCAAGAGCTCTTCCTTTGTGTTCCTTTTCGATCTCGCCGTCTTTCGCCTTGTATTAAACTACCATCTTGGAACTGCTGCTTCCTCGTGTTCTTTGCTTTGCTCAGAGTGTGCTCTCGTGCTCCGCCTTTTATCGGTGTGGGGAAAGTGTGATGGAAGTCAGGTGTGTGTAATGATCAGTAATTGCCTGACCCTGCCTGACCATGGTGTTGGGACATGTCAGGTGTACGACTCAGGTGTTAGTCCATTTTCCCTCACAGTGAGTTTTCTGTGAGAAAGTGTTTGTGTTGGAAAAGGGGGTGGGTTGAATCCCTAAGTATCCTAACTGGTAGGATGGGGTAAAGGTGTTATAGGGAAGGGGATACCGCGACTCGCTGTCCGGCGTCCCACTTCCACTCCCCGAGGACCCTCCCACACTGGTCCACCCCCAGGAACTGTTACGCTCACCTGGTATCCACGGGGATGCCACCCAGTCCTGGTTGGATGATTTGCACTCTGGAACTTTCTCCCGGTCCCTTGGTAAGGCCTCTGGTTATAGATGGGTCTTAATATTGTGAAAGGTGGATTCTCCGTCCTGCTCCTCGTGGCAGGGGCGCGTAGATGTGGGGGACGAGCAGCGACCAACTTATTTCACTGGTGTAAGCCCCCCCTGTGGGAATCCAGGCCTGTTGCGACTCCGTAGTTTTGTGTCACGACCCTCGCCCAAAACCCCCTCTGGCAAACCCATTGGCCAGGGGGAGTCAGGACTCGGGCCTCTAGAGCCTGGCATCCTCTTCAAAAGCCCTCATGGGGCCAGTCCTGGCGCCTATTGCGCCAGACTCATACACCATGAATAACAATGTGATTGGGAACTACTTTATTGTATTGTCAGCCAACATGGAGACATCCACATAGCTTGGTTCACTAAGAACCAATCTATGCGGTCTAGTGTTTTGGGTGTGGCAGGCCTGGAACTACTTTCCCTGGTACTACTTTACCTGGGCTATATAAACCACACCCTGACTGCTTTGTGTTAATTTGCAGCTTGCAACGTGACGCTCACCGTGTCCATCTATTCCCTCGAACCTCAGAGAAGCAGAACCTGCAAGGAGACAAAAGGAACATCATTAGCAGCAGTATCTTACCTGCAGTCTTCATCTTTAAACACTCGCAGCTACTGAGAACAGCTTCCTCGAATCTGCACGCCTCCCGGAAAGAACGACCTGAAAGAGGAAGATAGAGGCAACATTAAAGAAAGCTGTAGAGACATTTACAAATTACGAACTGCTCAAAAGGCTTACCTGGCTGGTCGCCTCTGGGCTGGCACCACTCCGGACATTCCACTTGCGCTGAAGAACACCGCGACCTACAAGGAAGGAAAACACAGGTTAGCAAAGGCAAGGCTTTGCAGTGCTGCACATAGCGCTTACTTACCGCATCATAGCGCTCTTGATGCGCCATCATTTACCAGCGTGGCGCAACCAAGCCAGTTCGCTGCGCTGAAGCTCTGCATACCTAAGGGAGAAAAAAGAGACATTTTAAACAAAGAAAGGCATGCAGGATAGCAACAAAACTAAAGAACAGCAATAAGACCTACCTGAACAATATCAAACGGGCCGGCATCAGTGAAGTAACTGGACCGCACTCGCCCATGAAAGACAACGCGCCCCTGCAAAGAAGGCAGGATGGAGAGCACGCCTAATTCTACCACAAGGTGAGGAGAGGGCACCAGAGGGACTGAAAGCATACAGGGGTGGAGAGAGGATACTTACCCCAGTCAGTCAGTCTTGAACACAGTCCTCCTGTATTTTCAGGCAGAACCTTCCCCGCAGACCACATCAGGGAAAGCTGAGAAGCATACTAGCGTGTAACCCGGCTGGGAGGCGTCCCTGTGGATACCAGGTGAGCGTAACAGTTTGCTGCTTTTCAGTCTTTATATGCAGTTCTTATGTTCCTCTTAGTTCAAATAATAATGTCTTGCTTCTTTCCTTTTAGGTATGGAAAGGTATTTTGGTGTTGTCATGCAGTTTGAAGATGAGCATGGGCCGGTAGGCGAAAGCGCGGTGTGCGGGATGCTGTTCGGTGAGTAATGCGCGATGCGCGGCGCTGTTTCGCCTTTTATATTGCTAACCTGTGTCTTTTCTCTCCTTGCAAGTTGCGATGTTCCTCGCCGAGCACCGTAATGTTCCAGCAGTGATACTGACAGGAGATGACTACCCAGGTAAGAGTTGTGTGGCTTTCTTCATTCGGGAGGAAACGTGAGTAAACGCTTACTAATGCTGTCTTTCTTTCTCTTCTTTCCAGGTTATGGTATTCCAGGATGCAGGCGGTGCCGGATGATTGAGTTCGTACCTTCAGGTGAGTGGAACTGAAGACGGCGATGGATTGAAGACAGGATGCTGTTCCAGGTAAGTTTTGTAGTGTTCTTTCTCTCTCTGCAGGTCCTTGGTTTCAGGTAAGCTGGCATCAAACAACTGGACACGGTGAGTGTTACGCTGCCCACAGCAGAATAACGCAAAGCATGTTCTGCTGTTTGGGTGCGGTTTAAATAGTCTCAGGTAAAGTAGTCCAGGTAAAATAATCCCAGGCCTGCCACACCCAAAGTAGTCCAGGTAAAGTAGTCCCAGGCCTGCCACACCCAAAAGACTAGACCGCATAGCTCAGTTCCTTGAAACTGAACTATGTGTGTGCCACCATGTTGGCTGAACCCCCCCAAGTTAAATAGTCCCAAGTAAATAGTACCATTCTAATGTTGGTCTTCATGATGGTTATGAGCCTGGCGCCAAAGGCGCCAGGACTGACTCCAAGAGAGTCTTGGATGAGGTTTTAAGGCCTTTGACCTGGCCCTAACTGGAAGGCTGACTTGCCAGGTGCCAAGTGTCTTGACAGGAACTGTATCCAAAAGCGATGGCCGTGACCTGGCCACCTGGATGACAGATTTCCAGGTACTAGCGTGTGAGACACCTTCAGGTTTCTGACACTTCACTTACATACCAAAGTGGGTGCTCCAGTCAAGCTGGCTTTGATTGTGATGAGCAGATGAGCAGCGAGTTCAAATGGGGTGCGGCGAGTACAGAGAAAGAGCACAAGAGAGAGGAGACTGTCACATCCTAGCTCATGCTGGTCTTACTCTGCATGAACAGCGCGAGCCACCGTACGCTCTGATAATGACAGTTGGATGGGCGAGAGGCTCCCACTCTGCCGCCCCGCCTGCTCTCTTCCTCTGCTCTTTACTGGTTAATAAAGTAAAGTACTTTACTCCTTGTGCGTGTGTCTGTTAAGATGGATTTCTAAACACTGATCTGGTAGGCAGAGTTTAGGAGGCCACCCTCGGTTTAGTGACACAGGGGAACCTTCTGAACAAGCCAGACTAATCTTGGCAGCTGAGCAGATGGTCAAGACTAAGGGCCTCATTCCGAGTTGGGCGCAAAGGGATTACCGGCACCGGGGTCCTTACCGGTGCCGGTAAACCCTTTGCGCCCTATTCCGCGGTCCCTTAGCGGGTCCCTCCTTTAACGCCTGGTCTGACCAGTCGTTATGGACGGGACCCGTTAAGGGACTTCAGAGCTAATAACGGTACCGCAAATTGTGGTACCGTTATTAGCTACTTCCCCATTCCCATTGAGCCCTCTGGGGGCTCAATGGGAATGGGGAATGGATTTTTCAATGGGGACATACCGGTCCCGCAAAGGTCGGACTACACCGGTAAGTCCCCATTGAACCAAGTCGGAGTCGGTACCAGCATGGAAGGTAGTCATGGCGCAAATAGCGCCATGCCTACCTCCATACTCGGAATGATGCCCACAGTCCAAGGAGGGGTGAGCGTGATCGGAAGCCCACAATGAGCACACACAGCAACGAACCACAAATTACTCTTAGACATGTGTATATGAAAAATATCTATGCATTTATTGTCGTCCGGACCAAATAGACACAAGTAGCTTCAGTAATGAGAAAAACAGATATCACACAAATCCTTAAACTATACAGTATATATGCATTACGGTTTATAGTGACAGCATCGAATGCAAAAGCATCGAAATGCATTTTTCTTTCATTTTCTTTTAATGGCGGGGTCCCCTCCAACCCCTGTTTTTTTACCCGTAATACCTCATTATAATAAAAATAAAACCTTTACCTTTAAAAAAAAATCATTTTTTCGATGCTTTTGCATTCAATGCTTTTGCATTCGAGGCTTTGTATTCGACGGAATCACTGGATACCATGCATTACATTTCCTAGTGAAATTTAGTTATAAACTACAACCACAACCTGCAAAGAAAGGGTTAAGTTTAGTACACAAATGGCAATAGGTAATCCTTCAGCGTTCGCTCCCTAACTTTCGAGTCCAACCCTAAGAAGATGGAGCCTTGTGCTCAACAGTACAGTTGTGCGTAAAAACCCACAATCGTGCAGATGAACAAAAAGCAGGTCTTTTTTGTAGGGCTGTAGCAAATCAGGAAGGGGCTTGAGGCAATGAAGAATAAGTTCCCACTATACGAGTAGACCCTGCCCTTGGCGGCAAAGCACTATTCAAGTGGTAAGAATAACTAGGGAGCGCAGGTTAACCCAGCCAAGTTTGAATACCTTTAAGGGGTACTCGTGCGTAAAGGGGGGCCACCAGTAAGTTATGCAAGTACTCACCGACCCTCAGCCTAGTCCGGACTAAACTTCCCCAGTTTAGTCGAGGTCGCTAGTATTTTCGAATCCTGCAGTTTCCCATTGCTGCAGCTCTCAGCGGCTGCAGTGGAGAACGATTGTACATGACGGGACAGTTACGTTTCTCAGCTTCCGAAGGAGGTATGAAGAACATTCTGGTGCAGCTGGTTTCAGGGCACAGGAGAGCACAGGAGAGCATAACAGCAGGTGAACTATAGCGACCATCACCACCAGGTAGTGACATGGGATTCGTGAATAAGGGCAGTGTTATGCACTCTCCTAATTTGGGGCCTAGAGGAGCTATGCCTGCAACATTTGCCAGGAAAATGCACGGGACCACAAGCAAGCGTTGTCCCAAGTCTTGGGTCTACACTCGAGACGGCAGCGGCGCTGCGGGTTACCATGAGCTAGAGCTGGACAGTTCGCTGGATGGCCCAGGAAAACCGCAGAAGGGGCTAATTCGGTGTGTAAGCAGGGGCGCCAAGCACAGTTGTTCCCACTACTCCAAAGGGTTGAAGCGCCTTGGCAGGCCTTCTTGATCGAAGAAAACAGCAGGGGTCTGACGGGACAGCAAAGGGCAAAGGGTGCCAAAACCATCCAAAGCGTCTCCGGCAGTTTCACAAATCCATTTCTTCATGTAGGAGACTTGGCTCCTTCTGTAGTTCAGTGAGAACGCAGGTGATCAACTTGGTATGGCTGCAGACCCCTTTTCTTATCCAAGATTAGCTTTGTGCCAAAATCGAGGACTTCCAGTAGAAGATCTGCTCTCTTGCAGGCATCCCTGACGTTGGCCAGTCATGGGCCACAGTGGTCTCAGTCATTCAGGCACACCAAACATCCTGGCACCAGCAGTGTGGATTGGGACAAGACAGTCCCAGCCCTCTTCCTGGGCACACATATGTGACAGGCAGAATGCCACGAAAGAGAACGGTTTTCGTGGGAGGCTGCATGCCCAAATATATATATATTTTTTTTATTTAAAATTATATAGTTTCAATTACAAAACGTTTCATTTGTGCTCTCGCACATTTAAGTCACAGACAAGTTAAAGTAATAACCATGAGTTCAGTAGTCATAAGTCTTAATTGTCATTTTGATGCATGCAAGCAAATCCTAACATCCGTGGATCAGGCCTGTCAGGTCGTTCTCTTCATGATGTGCTGGTGCAGTTATGATATTCCAAAATTGGATAATTATGGTAGTTAGATTTTTGTTTGTTCCTGTCAATATTAGAACCCATCTTTCTTTGGAATCACAGGAAGGGCCCGCGTTTTCAGTAATTTCTCTAAATAGAGTACTTTTCTCGCTCAAGGTGGGACATTCCATGATGACGTGAGACAGTGTCTCAGTTGTATCTTGTTGTTCACAAAATCGGCAGAAGGCTTGGGATTTAGGGATGTGTCACGATCCATGCCCCTGACCCCCTCAGGTATAACAGCCCCCTGGCAGCAGTGGGGCTAAAGCCCTTCACACCGGCCCCAAGGGCCTTAAAACTCCATCAGAAACATACATGGAGTCAGTCCTGGCGACTTTGGCGCCAGGCTCATTATCAGGAATAAAGCAATACCAGTTTTGGACCATAATCCAACATGGAGGCCTATTACACAGCTCAGTTCTTCAGAACCCAGCCATGCAGTCTAGTGTTTTGGGTGTGGCTGGGCCTGGAACTAATTGGCCTGGAACTACTTTACCTGGGCTATTTAAACCACACCCAAACAGCAGAACACGCTTCGCGTTATTCTGCACTCCTGCAGCGAACGCTCACTGTGTCCAGCTCCTGCTCATCTGCTTCTCCGGTGGCCCGATCCTGAAGCCCTAGATCCGGATTCCATTAATAACCTGGAAGAACAAGAACAGCAATAGCGAGCAAGAACACTTACCTGTGAAGTAACCAGCCTTGAATCCATCCTGCGCTTCGCTTACCTCGCCCATCTCCGGTATTCGCCATAGTTCGCTGCAACCTGCAAAGGAAAAGCAACAAGGACAGCATCAATAACAATTCTTACCTGGGCAAGCAGTGAGTCCTGGCAGCACCCTGTGCTTCTCTTGCCTCGCCCATCTCCGGGTTTCACTGCAACCTGCAAGGGAGAACGAACAAGGTCATCATTAACAAAGCACTTACCTGGGCAAGCAGCGCTTCGATCGCTCATCACTCCAGAACATCACAGCAACCTGTACAAAGAAGAGATCATGACACAGGCACATAACCAAGCAGAGAGGGGTCCGGGATAGCGCTTAGACCTCTATCTAGTATCGTGTGGCACCCCCATGGATACCAGGTGAGCGTGACAGGATGCATACCCAAATAAGGAGAACCCGGGTTACATGACCTGGGTGAAGGCAAGGAACAAAATGGCTATGGGACAGAACAAAAGACTTTGTGGCTCGGCCATTTTAAAACCTGGCCACACTCTTGAGCAAAACACGGTAAATGTGGTTTAACTCAGTAAAAAGAAGTAAAACATTATGAAAAGTAACTGCTGCCACCAGCTCATCCCAGGCACACTCGTACAATCACCTAAAAATCCTTTAAGGGTCTCTAGCGCCATAAAACAAAAAAGGGACCAAAGCGCACAGTACTGAAAGGTACATTGTACACTGTTAAAAGGTTTTCAAGAAATGGCAACAAAGTCAAAGACTACGGGAAACAATGTTTCCCAGTACTGACAGTCTGAAGGACGTGTCAGTTTCCCCATAACAAGTGAGCAAAAGCTCAGGGGAGTTGAGCTGAAGGCTGGGCTCCACTGGAAAAAGTCAGGTTAGGATAACCGTACAAAAGCAAAAAGTTTGGGGCGGTCCATAAATGGAGGGAAAATTGCACATAAATGAAATATTTCCTAACACTGTCTTTTCCCCTCCACAAGTAGCGATGAGGGATGGGATCAAGCAACAGGCACGTTGGCGGTGGTAGCTGAGCTTTGTGTTTTCACACGTTGCTCTGCACGCTGACGTGAGCTTTCTCTGCCTCCTCTCCTGTGAGAAAATCTTAACAAGACTTAACCCTGTGAGTGCCAGAGGGCCTGCAGCAACTAAGAAACCGGCTTAGGCTGGTAAGGTGCGTCTGGAGGGAGAGAGGGGCCTATTGATTTAAATTCAAAACTAAAAGGAAGCAAAACTATACACCCCTATACATTTTTTTGGTGGGGGAGTGAGGAACTTGAAGGGGATTATCATGGAGTTTCTTTCTATTATTTCCTTTTTATCTAATAAAGAAACAAAAAACTGTTTTTTTAATTAATAAGGAAAGAAGGCACCACAAAGCAATAAGTATAATCCCGGATTAACATGAAGGGGGAAAGAGTAAATGTGAGGAGCAACCTATGGCTGTACAATCACCAATGCCATTTTCAGAGTCTCCAGGGAACCCCAGCATGAAATGGCAATTGTGGAGAAAGTTGTTTGAAGCCTACTTAGAAACAAAGAATGGTGAAGAATTATTAGCCTCAAAGAAACTGTCATTGTCAAAAACAGCGATTGGAGTGGAAGCTGTGAGGCTCATGAAACACTTACCTCTGGGTCAGGAGGAGGAATATAAAGATCTATTTAACATATGGATGTTGAGGCTAGAAGAACGTTTTGCAGAAAAAACAAATGAAGTTCTTGAATGGTTCCATTTTTTTCAAGGAAAGAGATGCCTGGTGAAGGTATTGATGACTATGAGGAAGTATTAAGAGGTTTGTCAGCAAAAGGCAAATTTGAAAAAATAACTCCTGATGAAGTGCTGCAGGATCATATTTTGATGAGCACGCTCAACAAGAAGATTAGAGAAAGACTTTGGACTGGTGCCAATCCGGATTTACATTCCACAGTGGAAATAGCGAGGAGCATTGAGGCATCAGAACAGAGCATTAAAGCACTCGAAGAAGAGAAGAAAGATGATTTATACGCCATTGGACCAATCAAGAAGGTGATACATAGAGGAAGAAGGAATGTGCAGAGTTCATTTGTGCATCAACCAAGAGGAGAAACGAGACATTGGTTTAGGTGTGGGATGGAGGATCATCACACTAATAACAAGAACTGACCAGCCTTGTAGAAATACTGTTCGAATTGTGGTTGCAAAGGACACTTCTCAAGGATGTGTTATGTGAGGCATAAGAACAAGGTGCATTACATTGAAGGAAATGCCATGAGCAGTGTGGAAGGTGCTGGTGATTATGTTTTAATGGTGAATGGAGGACTTGATCAGGACGATTGCGAAAGACCTTGGTGTTCCGTCTCATTTGATGGACACTATAAATGAATAATGGCAGACTCATGTTTGAAGTACACCATTTTGGGATTGGAGGGCTTTAAGGATGTTTTTGGGAAATGTAAAATGTTCAAGCCAGATATCAATCCAGGAGGATATAGTGGTGGTAAAATTGACATTTTAGGCTATGTACTTTGTGACATTGAATACAATGGCTGGAAAATGAGTGTATATGGCGTAAACTGGAACACCTATTCTAGGATGGATTCAGCAAAGAGAGTTACAGATGAAGTTGCATCCTGCGGAAGATGAACACGTTTTGTGTATTGTGGAGGGAAAGAGGAATTATATAATTGATGCCTATTCAATATTGTTTAAGAAGGAATTGGGATTGTTGAGCAAATGTGTGCATGAGATAAGGTTGAAGGAGGGTGCTGTGCCCATGAGAAGCAAGGCGCGCAAGGTACACATTACAGTGAGGGAAGATTTGGATTTACTATTAGAGGAGATGGTGAAAGAAGATATTATAGGACCCAGAGAGTGTTCAGAATGGGTTTCCCCAATGGTTCTGTCAAGAAAATCAGATGGAAATATCAGGGTATGTGTGGATTTGAAGAATTTGTATGAGTTTGTAGTTGCTGATTGTCATCCTCTACCCAATCTGCAAGAGATGTTAACGTTATTGGGTGAGTCAAGAGTTTTCAGCACTTTGGATATGATGAATGCATATCATCAGGTGATGTTGCATAAAAACTCAAAACATTTGACAACTTTCATTACACCTAATGGTCAGTATCACTTTAAGAGGATGCCATTCGGTTGGGTGAGTGCTTCTTCTGTGTTTCAGAGAATTATGCACAATCTCTTCAAGGTAGTACAAGGGTTGGTAGCATTTCAGGATGATGTTTCGATCTATAGTAAGAATGAGGAGGAGCACGACCAAAGTCTCAAGAAAGTTTTAACAATTTTGGAAGGTAGCAGCATGAACCTCAAAGGTGAAAAATGCAAGTTTGGTGTGAATGAAGTAGAATATTTAGGTTACTGTAGTTAAGGGAATGGCATCAAACTGAAACAAAATCACATTGATGCAATACAAGAAGCACCAACTTCAGTGAATCTAGAACAGTTGAGGTCATGTCTGGGGTTAACAGAATTTATTTTTGTAGAAATTTGTGGAACTATCTGTAGACAAAACAGAACCTTTGAAGAAATTACTTAGAAACGGCACAGCGTCTGAGTGGACAGAAGTGGAAGAGAGATGTTTTAAAGAAATTAAAGAACACATTTAAGGGGCCTTTTATCGCTCAAAAACTTTGAGAGTGGCAAAAGATGTGTGTTGGGTGTGGATGAGAGCAGTTACGGTGTGGGTGCTTCTCTATCGCAGAAGGATAATGGACAGTTACGGGTGGTAGCACAAGCGTCTAGAACATTGTCTGTGAGTGAACAGAAGTTTTCAGTGATTGAAACGGAGGCCCTGGGTGTACCTGGGCAGTGGAACATTTTAGAATGTTTTTGTGGGGGACGAAATTCACGATCAAAGCAGATCATAAGCCGTTGTTCCATGTGTTGGCACCAGGAGTGGGTACAAACCTATCTGCTAGACTGCAGAGATTTGTATTCAAACTTTAAGGTTATATATTTAAAATAGAATATATCCCAGTTAGGGATAATGTTCAGAATGATTGTCTGTCGAGATTACCAATGGAGATATCTGAAGGTATTAGTGATGATGATTGTGAAGTGGCATGAATGGAGGATAAAAAGTGGATAAACATTGAAGTGGGGGGGGTTGGTGAGAAGGTGATTTCAAGAGATGAATGGTGTGAGGAGAGAAAGAATGATGAAAGGTTAGGGCAGGCCAAATGGTATTGTGTCAAGGGTTGACTTTCAGAGAGAACCTTGCGAGGTGATCTAAGCTCAATGGTGAAAATTGCTGATGAGATTTGTGTTCAAGGTGATTGTGTTGTGAGGGGCGAAGTGCTAATTCCCCCCAAGTCATTGAGAGCGAGAATAATCAGAATTTGGCATGAAGGCCATCTGGGTATTTCTTCTATCAAGAGAAGAAAAAGGGCAGACATTTGGTGGCCGAGAATGGACTCGGAGATCAACAAAGTTGTGCGATTATGCATTCCGTGTCAAAATAGTGACAAGAGTCTAACTACAAGACAGAGTCCGATGACTTCAGGGCTGTGGAAAAAAATTGCTCTAGATATAGCAGGTCCCTTCCAAGTATTGCAGGAGGATTGCAAATATTTGGTGTGCGTGATGGACTATTATTAAAAGTGGCATGTTGTTCAGCCCATGAGGGAGGTGAACACCATGAATGTGTTGACCCTTTTTTGAGAAACTATTTGCTAATGAAGGTGTAACAGAATAAATTGTGTCGGACAATGGTGTACAGTTTAAATTGCAGGAGATGGGGACCTTTTTGGGTGAACATAATGTGGAACAGGTGTGTATATCTTTAAATCACCCCCAATCTAACAGTATGCTCGAAAGATTTAACAGGAGAGTGAAGGAGTTGGTCCAGATGTGTGTACACAATACCTGGAACTTCAAGAGAGAGCTTGTGTCTTACCGAACTACTCCCCACAGTGGAACGGAAGTATCTCCTTTCCAATTAATGCGGGTAAGACTTCCCTTCAGTTGGTGGTTGTGTCCTGGATGGGTGAGAGATGAAGGAAGATAATACAAGTGGGATGAAGAAATGCAAAGGGTGTAACGAGAGAGAGTAGAAGTTAAACAGGGTGAGCAGAAGAAGTATACTGATAATAAACGAGGTGCCAAAATGCTCGGTATAAAAAAAGGAGATTGGGTCAGAATAAAGATGCCAGGGAAAATGGTCAAGGGATTGTCGAGATTTTCAAGTCCCAAAAGAGTAAGTGAGTGTAAGGGTACGTGCGTGTATTTGGAAAATGGGGAAAGATGGAATATGAATATAATTACATCCAGTCAGGGTGTGAGAAGTGCATGCGTTGAAGGAATGTGTGGTTCATGGCAAGAGCTGGTGGATGATCACAGAGAGAGAATGAGCAGAAGGACATTCCTGTTTTGAGAAGGATCACGTACAAAGTAACAGCAGTGAGGGTGTACCAGAGGAAGGGAATGGTTAACATGGGTCGCAATCCAGAGGAAGATCAAGATCACTATTGAGGGGTCCGCCTGTAAAGTTTAAAGATTATGTAATGTACTAAGTTCTGTGATCCCGCGTATTGTTCATGTAAAACAGGAAGATGTGCCACATTCTCGCTTGCGCTGGTCTTGCTCTGCATGACCAGCGCAAGCCACCGAACATTCTGAGGATGACAGTTGGATGGGAGAGAGGCTCCCACTCTACCGCCCCGCCTATTCTCTCCCTTCGCTCCTTACCAGTTAATAAAGTTAATTACTTTACTCCTTGTCCGTGTGTCTTCTCCTCTCCACAGAGTCATAGGGGCATGGCTCATGAGGCCAAGTGCAGGGGAGGAGCAGAGGGGGTGAGGTGATGAGTAGACAGAGATACAGGCAGGCAAGTACTGCAAAGGACCATTGGTAACTTTGTAGACTAAAAGAACCAATTTGAAAAGGGATAGCCGACAAGCATAGAGTTGGTAAGAATAAGTGGGAAATACCCATGTAAGTTGTAGCGAGTGTGGGTAGAAAAGTTGAGGACTTTGGCCCTGATTCACTGAATTATTTTAGTGTAAAAAGGGGATGTGCGTGCCATTCTGCCCGCAAATCCCCATTCATCAAACAGGAATTTGCGGGCAGAATAGCACGCACATCCCCATTTTACACGCACATAATTCCATGAATCAGGGCCTTTGTCTGGAGGGAGGAAGCAGCAGAGCAGAAGCCCAAGCCATATGCATGAGAATTACTTTAGGTTGTTGAGCAAGAGAGTTTTTGTAAAGTGATGAGTATAAATTGACACATTTTCTGAATGTTCCAAAGGTCAAAATGAGCAACAGTAGCGGTGCTTGGGAGGATTTGTTGCAATCGGAGATCACTATCAGAGGACCCCAAGGTTTCGAGCCTTGCACGAGGGAATACGAAGGTCAAGGAGGAAGGGGATACAAGGGGGTAGGGTTGGGATGGAATTGCAAGTCAGAAGAAAGAAGACTTCTGTTTTTGAAGAGTTCAGCATGATGTAGCAGTGGTTTGCTAAGTGTTACTCACCAACTGTTCACATGATTTGTAAAAGCAATTTCAGAGGTACTCCTGTTTGGCTTTGGGTGTGCTTTTTGGAGAGGCGCAGACTGTGGATTCTCTGCTGGAAGAATAGCACAGGTGCAACAGGTTTGCCTTTGAAGCAAGACAACACAGAGCAACACAGGTTCGAATACCGCCCCGCATTTAAAGGATGGTCTCTGGTATTAAGCGTGCTATAAATGATTATTTAAATAATTAATTATTGTATCGTGTTGACCCTGTATCAATTTTTCAAGAAGTACGTTAGTTTAGGGGGATCACTGCACCATTCAGAGTGCAAGCAAGGTGTGTCTAGTTGCACACCATGCAATAGGAATGTTATGGAAAGCAGGTATTCTCCTATAAACGCTTTTTAAAAATACATTAATTCTTTTAATGCGCTTTAAGAATAGATAGCAAGAATATAGCTTTCTGACAAACAGATGATATGATCTGCTGCTCACAAACCCTTATTCACTAAAAATGTTTGTACCAAACAACTCTCTGAGTTAAATATACTTACATAAAAAAGAAAGCATACTTTTTTTTAAAGAATAACCACTTTCCACACCCATCCTGGGTTCCGAATATGTTGCGTGAAACTGAACACAACCTGCTTTGATTGGGGTAGTGTGCAACCCATACTCCTTTACAATCAGAAAGCAAACGTGTGTGATGACCGCAGGGTATGCTGATGCGGGCCAAAGCCTTATAAGTTTTACACCTGACAGGCTAACGTGATGTTGGGCAAGAAAGCCGTCTGCTTTCCTTTCTTGTTGTGGTGTTTGGTTCAATGAAGCTTTGAACAAGAGAGTGTTGAGCCCTTCCATAGTTTGATGGGGCAGGAACAAGACAAAGCACAGAGGGAGTGTGTTCCAGAGTCTGGGAATATCATTTGAAAGATTAAGAAGACTGAAAGTTATTAAACCTATGGAGATCAGGGACGATATAATGTGGGTCAAACGGCCTGTGCCAGAGAGCATCAGCATTTCTATTCATTGTATTGGGATGCCTCTCAGAAGGGCATTAGTCTAACTTAAGTCTTCTTATTTAGTAGGCAATCCCTCATACTGTGCTGCCATGATTCATCTTATGTTTATTTTTCATTTCTCTTTTTTGGAACCATTATTGCACAGTTTATGGAGGTGATCTTTGTATTTACTAATTTGCTTGTGTTCCTTCTTTTCTCGTTTGATACTGGGATACTCCTCTCCAAATCTTCCGACTACTGATTCAAGGGAAATAGCACATGTTTCACAAAGTGTTTTGGTGGAAACCGGACCCTAGCACCAGAAAGGCTATTTGATAACCATGTCTTCTTGGATTGTTTGACAGGATCTGGTAGATGCCTCTTGACATCCAAAAGGATCCTGGTGTCAGTCTATGAGGTGCTGCTTGCAGCAATGATGTAAGAACATATTTCTCCTCATAGCGTCTTCCATAGATTCACATGCTGTGAATACTCCCTGTCCTCAGGTTGGGAATCCTCAATTACACCTTCACTATTTTACTAAAAGCAAAAACCCCTTATGGGTGCTTTTGGTCCCACCCAATGTGACATCCACCATCTAGCCCCTCCCCTGGATCATCTCTTCAGATTCTAACTGCATGTCCTGCTGGAAGGAGTCCTCGTCCATTTCTCTATGACGAAAACCTACTTCAAACAACTAATCTTCATAACAATTTCTTCAAATCAAGCAGACAATTCCAGGACACACCCTGCTTCATAATACCTTCTACAGAACCAAAGTCAGCGTTCTTGTAAAGGGATGGAGAGCAGATCAAAAAGGTCCCTATTTAGGGCTTGCTCTACCTCTGGGCAAAAACAAGTATTTTATGGAGACAAGCACGAAAACTGCATTTATTGTCTCTATTCTAATCACTCCAGTGAGGAGTGTGACCTCTGTCAGTGGCTTTACTGAGGGAAAGACACAGACAACTGGTTCCCAACAGAGGGAATTACCCCCCTCAGCAGCAGAGTCTTCCAGGAGCATGGCCGTACCAAAACTGTCTAAAAAAGACAAAAGAGAGCAAGGTCTGAGCTGAGGAGAGACCAACAAAAAGCACAAACACCACAAAAACGTGCTTGTGAGATGCCATCTACAATCAAGGACTTGCAAAAGCCTTTAATGTCTACAGGTTTGTCAGCAAAAGGTACAGGGGTGATCCCGCTAACACTATCAGTGAAACCGCCATCAAAGACAATGTCACCGGCGACGTCAACACCGTCGGCAAAAGCGACACCATAAAAAGACTCAGTAGCAACACAATCAACGAAGTAACCAATGATGGAGTCGTCCACGAAAGATCAAAAACAGCCAATGAAGTCATTGTCGATGTCCTACTCATCGGTTTTTGGTTAGATGAACCAGAAATCCCCACTGGTTATTTACAGAATACACCTGACACGTAGCTCTCATTGCCTGACCTGCAATTTCCACTGGATAAGCCAATCACCCAGATACAGAGGGATACCAATATTATCGAGATGCAATAATACCACCACTGGTGCTACAACTTTTGTGAAGATGCTGGATGCTGTCTTCAATACAGAAAGTAGAACTTTGTGCTGAAAATGCTGATTTTCCATGGCAAATCCGAGAAAGTGTGGCTTATGTCCTGTAGACCAATCGTTGTCAAGGACTCCATCTGATTAGTAAGTGGAAAGACCTACTGCAGTGTCTCAATTTTTAATCCAATATTGGGTATCCATCTATTTCAGTCTTTCAAATGCAGCTGTAGACAATATCCCCTGACATCTTAAGTACCAATAATACTATTTTGTTGAATCTCATTCTGCTCCAATAATCTGGAATTATCTAGGTTCCTGGAAAGCACTGGAGGGATTTGATATGGTCTAGTCTTGATAGTCGATCAGTGGTCTGGATGCCCCTGGTATCCTTGATCCTGAGAAGACTTGATATCTCATGTTAGGGTTTGACTTTTATGACGAGAACGAAGGTCTCATTTTAAGGGGATGCAAAAACGTTCTTTCCCGAAAGGATTTATTGACTAGATCATCAAGCTGACTCTTGAAGTACTTCAAACCCGAAAAGGTCATAAGCAGCAATGTGTGCTTCCAATCATCACCTGCTTTCAAGTCCCTTATGTATATGTTGGCACTGGAGAACCCCTAGTTTAAGCTGCAGCCCTTATACTATCCATTGATGTATCTGACAGTTGAATCTGCCACCCAATGCCCGACCAGACATGACAGCAATCAAGTTCTTACTTATTTGTCTTGTACAAGGCCTAAAAGTATTTCAGCAACGAGCAAGTCAGATATGCTTCATTGACGACTGAAAAAGGATTGAACCCGGAATATGCTTTCTTGTATACTGCGTCTACCTACTTGTCTAGAGGTGCCATATTCTAGGCCGCTATGGAAGGTTTTCTGGCCAAATTAGCTACTAATAACTACATGGACCACAACTGATGAATCTGCTCCCATTCATTTTGCCAAGATTATTTTGTGGAAACTTGGATGTCATCAATTTCTTGAGTCTTTGCATTCTCTGGAGAGTACTTTGTGAATGGCTCTGAGCTCAGGACAGGAACTTGGTTGGATAATTGTGTCTCTTATCTGCCCAAACAATTTTCCAGTATCTCCTCCTCTTCCACCGAAGGGAAATAAAGGTTCTTCTTAGCTTGTGCTAGAATGATTGGTCTTTTCTCTTTAGATACATAGCATGCTTCTTAGCATCTGGATCCTTTTCTAATACTTCATAACCATCTTCCTCTGTGTTTTTAGCACTGTTTAAAGGAATTCTTTCACCTTTGACAGCGAATTACACAGTTGAATTATCAACTGCCTATAGTTCCATATTCAAACTAAGCAACTCAAGACATGCAGACTGATCCCTTTGAGTCTTGCTAGGAAGGCTATGCATACACAAGTTGCTCCTGTGCAAGACGTCTGTCGGAATCTGCCCCGTGTCCAGCTACCTTGTCCTGCTTTAGGCCTCGGTACTTGAAACTATCCCATTTTATGTAAGCATTCGCATATTGGAACACATGTCCTTCATTACCCTCTCTCTAACTCTTACTACCTCATAGTGTACAAATAATGAGGATGAGATTTCTGCAGAGAGCTCACAAAGGACAAATTTGCTCTGGTGGCCCTCTTAGCAGTAGTGATGGTGTACGTGACCCAGTCCCCCATCTACGAGGCCTTTGTCCACTTGAATAACACATGCACCCCATTACAGTAGTATTTAAGACTCTGACAACGACGCAAACACAGCTAACTGTTCGGGTGTCATCTCCATTTCACTCACATGTCCATGAAGCAGGCGCTGCATCTGTGCATGGCGGAGCGAGCCCTACTGAATCTGCAATGGATGTATCAAACGCAGACCAGCATCACTGCGTCTGGCAAAGCTCGGCGTCCTGACACCAACCTTGTCAGGCATAGGCCTTTGGTGTCAGCCTCAGGATCTGTGGGTTGCACCCCTAATTATGGGCATGTTTAAAACATTTTGTTTAAAGTGCATATTACGTTTATAAGACATTTTATACACTTAATTCAACAACACATCTACTGTTTTTAAATCATAAATACAAATTGACAATTAAAAATAACATGTTCATCATAAAAACCAGATAATAACAAATAACTCATTCTATTAAGATCCTATTTATTGTTCCTTTCTTGGCCTTCCTTTTTTAGATGTATCAAAGCTTTATTATTTCACCTATACTACTTTTAAATAGCACCCCCTTCCTTTTCTTCCAGTACTCAACAACTGTTAAAATAAGGCTCAATTGTCTGCCATTCATACACCTGGCCCAACGGGCATACAACCCACTGCCATCCATTTTATGCACGATTTTCAAGAACAATTATTCCCTTAAGGCGTTAAGGTTAGGGCAGACCATGTAAAGGGTTTCAATGACTATGCCAACCAATTCACCACAAAAGAGGCAATGACGCAAGCTTCTGTCAATCTTTCAACAAGCTCCCACTTTTGGCATGGTTTCAACAGGTTAAATCTAAACTTCATAAATATGAGCCATGCCTCCCAGTACGAGTTTAGTTATGGTCAGTGCATTTTCTCCACAGCCCCATAGCTGGACTTTCTTCTTCATTGATGCGAGCTGGACGAATATGGGATCAGAATGGTTTCATATGAAACCAATCTCAGTAAAAAAGTGCAAGATCAAATTGTTGTAGTTTTCCAATTGGAAATGATTCCCCATGTCAAAACCTACTTTCAATATTTCTAGTACAGAGTTGGATTCGGAAAGTATGATCTTTAGAGAAAGGAACCTTTTTTAATATTTGCTACAGTGTGGAGAAATGCTAACCCCAGCTTTTAGCTAATGAGACTAAAGGAAGTCGAGTTAGTGATTACCAAGCATAACTGTCAAAATATCCCTTCTAGACGGTTAAGCCACAGATTTTAATTTAACGTTCTGGTTTCAAGGCCATACAATAGTACTGGAGTACATTTCTCTTTTTATAACGTTATGGCGTTGTAAAGGAAAAATCTCCGTAATTTGAATGCAATGTTCCTATTCGAGATACTAAGATTTCTCCACTTCTAAGCCTTTTCTTAACTAATGTCCTTTTTGATGTCATGTTGTTAAACTCCCAAGTAATATAACTCCCAAGTAACTACATTCCAATACAAGATCCAAAGGAGTCTTCTTGCATCTCCATATAAAGTGTCTTTTAGAGGTGTTTTTGCTGCCTACTTCTATGATTTTAGTTTTAGTATGGTTAATTTCAAGATGAAAATCTTTAGAAAAGGCAACCAAAGCATTTATAGCTGATTGAAGACATCTCTCTGTGTGTCTTCCAAGAGGATAAAGTTGTCTGCAAAGGACAACCACGTGACTTGACATTTCCTATATTTGGAGCTGTTAAATTGGCCCAATGAAGATATTCTTTGAAGCTGGAGAAACAGATTTTAAATAAAATGGGAACTAATATGCACCTTTGCTTTAAAGCTTGGTGAATGTCGATTTTTTTGTTTTTTGTTTAAACGCATTTTATTTCCATTTTAAAACAAAATGATACACACAACCTATATACAGCCATATACATACGAGGAAAGGAAGAGGGGAAAAGGGAGATTTGGTCCATCCATATCAAACATATCAAACATACAATTCATAAAAAGCTTCCCAATTGTCTTCATAATTTTCTAATGTATCTGTCTTTTCCAAAGATATCATCTCCCTAATTGAAAGAGTAATCATATTGGTAATTCATGCATACTCTTCCATACTCTTAAAGTCTGTCATTTAAGTTCATTTTCAGTCCTTAGGAGATCTGTCCTGTTGATGAGGCTAAACCAAATACCGACCCTTGGGGTCATTGGTCCACGACTGGGAATCCCTGAAAGTCAAAGAATTTGTAGATTATGTAAACTATGACATTTATTGGAAACCAATAGACACTTAATGACTAGATGCCAAATCTTGGGGTCTGTTTGTATGAACCATTTAGGTAAATGTGTTCATGATCCTGACTGGATTAAATCTGGAAGCTTCTGGCAGCGATGCCTAGCTTGAAATAGCCTTGCCTTAAATATAGCCCTGTTTAGGATATGTCAGATAATAGAAGTTAGACTAACAAATAGTGGAAGGGTGCCAAGGCTGAGTGAGCAACCTTAGGGTGAAATTTGAAATTACATGAAGTGTGTGATTGTGTGTGTAATTTGGGCCATCATATTATTATGGTAGAGAAATACAAATATATATAGAGAGATTTTTTTTTATCTGATTTTTAGCCACAATGCTCTATACATCCATCCCTCCACCCCCACTGAATAAATAGTCCAATGACTCACGGTATCAAACCCAATACATATTAAATTGGAGATATCGGAATGAGATGTTCTATATTATGTCTACCTGTTTCAAAACTTCATTCCAATAAGGTTTAACTTTGTTACATGACCAAAATATTTGAAGAGATGTTCCAGTTTTGCTTTTACTGTTCCAGCACTTGTCCATATCCAGCAATTTATTGATTCAGGAGATGCAAGAAATGTATGTATAAAGGAATAAAGGAAGCAGAGGTGGGAGCCAGTCTAGAAAGCCTATATAATTCCAGGGGGTCATGTACAACAGCTTTCAGGGTCATAAACAGAATTTCAAAAACATGCTGGAATCTATATATATATAAAAGTCAAAAGTTGTGTGTCGGTTTGTGTGTTGGTGGCAAAGAGTTGATTATACAATTCCACACTGTTTCAGCAATCTACACCAATTTGCACAGTTACCTGTTAAGGCCCTCTGGACAACACTGGCTACATGACATTTGGACACCCCACCCCGTTTCCCGGATTTCAGCACAAATCAAAATTTGATTGTAGTTTTGTCCCTTGGCAAAGCGTTGTACCTTATACAATTCCACACCGTTTCACCAATCTGCACCATATTTTGCAGAGTTACCTGTTAGGACCCTTCAGACATTACTGGCTACGTGACATGTGGACACCCCACCCCTTTCCCTGGATTTCTGCAAGTTCACACATGAGACGGTTCCAGAAATCGGCAAAACATCAATGTGGTCATAAAATAACCGGTCTCCACATGAGGAACCTCAAAAACCATGTTTCAAGGCCCTAGGATGCATGGTTTCATAGATATTTTCACAGCAATGCACCACAACGAACTGCACCCCGCCAGGGCGAGGTGACAGGTGGCGAAAGGGCACAGAAGGTCCCAGTATGCAGAATCACACCAACTCTCGCCTCCATCCAATGTTTGCTCCGGGGCATGTGATCCAGCTAC
This sequence comes from Ambystoma mexicanum, assembly GCF_040938575.1. Taxonomy (NCBI): domain Eukaryota; kingdom Metazoa; phylum Chordata; class Amphibia; order Caudata; family Ambystomatidae; genus Ambystoma; species Ambystoma mexicanum. The sequence continues at coordinate 1,090,720,658 of NC_090937.1, read as the reverse complement.
ATGCGCCCGTTCTCAGTGCAATCTATTTCAGGGTCCAAAACACATCAAGATATGAACAAATCTGAACAGCGACCTAAAGGATCAATGATTTTCAACAATTGATGAGAGTGTTATCATGTCTGTCTACAGATCCCATTCAGAGAACGGGTACTTTTGCTGGTTGAATATATCTCTGAATCTCACATGCTCTTAAAAAAAAAGGTGGTGTGGTAATTTAAATCCATCCAAAATTTGACCTCAAGTCCACATACCAGCCATTCTCCATGATTTCCAAGAGGTCATACTATTATTTATTAGTAAAGCTGGGTTTTTCCAAAGACAAGAATCTTTGGATACAAGATATTCCATCACCCCCCACAAACAACACTTTCTATCATTCTTGTATGACATGACTAATGGAAGGGGGCGTGCCCGCTATATAGAGGAATCAGATGAATACAAGATGTTTCTATTTTCACCCGGTTAGAGGACCTCTAAAGGTCATCAGTTAACCAATAATTAATAGTATGAAATGTGTATGCTCTATGATATTCTTTTAATTTAGGAAATCCAAAATCCACCACATCAACTGGGCTTTGTAAAATGTTTAAATAAATGTGCACCTTATTATTATCTCTCCCCACAAGAATTTACTTAGACCTTATAGATGTTAGATATTATTTGCTTAGATAATGGGAGCAAAAGCATATTAAAGATATATAATAATTTCGACAAATGGGTCATTTTAAAAATAAACCTTCATTTAGTTCGACTCACATCAGAAAGTTACAACCCTGCCAGGAGTTTGTATGCTAACTATTAGTGAACAATACCCTGGGAGGAACTTGAACGTTGAATTTTAGCTCCTGAAGCAAAATTGTTGGACTATGCGCAGTGGATAAACCAATACGTTGTTTGTTGCATATTCAAGGTATACGATTTTGGTAGCTGTGCGAGGAGGTAGTTGCATGAGTCTTTTTAGTGTATGACGCTCTAATTTGGACACAATTTGAAATGCCCAGATCTCAGCGCCATACAGTATTGAGGGTAAGATTCTAGCTTGGTAGAGTTGAATCACAACTCCAACAGAGTAACCCATGCCCTTACTTGCAAAGAAGCTGATGCCACCAGTGATCTGGGCAGTTAGTTCAGATATGCTTAGATAATGTTCAGATAGTTGTACTCAGACTATCGAGTGCCCACCCCGCCCATGTATCATCTTACTCTTTTTACCTTTTTTTATTTTGGTGTGAAAACCATGACTTTAGTTTTTAGATATATTTACTATCAGAGAGTTTCGCTCTCTATATAGTTTCAAGCAATTCAGAGAGGACTGCAGCCCTCCAGGGGTTAAATCAAGCAAAACAAGGTTGTTTGCTTAGCCCATCCATTGCAAAGGGGCGTGACCCAGTTTCGGTGCTATGGAATGTGGATTGGTGATGGCCTCACCTACATCAGGCAAATAGAGATTAAATAGGATAGGGACAAGGATACAACCTTGTTTTATGCCTTTGTAGGTGGTAATCCAGGGTGTCGTCTGGCCATGTTGATATGATATGATATGGCATTTATATGGCGCCTATACACAAATGTTTCAAAGCACTACGAGGCAAGGGAGGGGGAACAGAGGAAAGACAGAGACAATGATCTTACTAGGCAAGGTGAAATTGAGATTGGGTAAGTGCAGGGGGGGGAGGAAAAGTGCAGGTAAGGGGAGGGGGCAGTGCAGTACATAGAACCGACAGTAAAAAATAAATAGAATGAATAATAACAGCAGGTTAAAGTGCGGCCAGCTAGTGGCAAGTGCAGGGGTCAGTGCACACATCAAGTGTCAAAGGCTGGTGGGGACGGTAGGGATACAGAAACAGCCCCCAAGTTCAGGGTTTGCTCGGGAGGCAGTGCAGGTGTGCAGCTGGCGAGGGAGGGGACCTGGGCCCGAGATCAGAGGGTAGCCAGGTGACCAGTGCAGTTTCAGTCAGGAGTTCAGCAGGGGAGAGGAGGAGAGAAATCAGAAGCAAAGAGGAAGGTCTTGAGGTGCTTCCTGAAGCGGAGATGGTTCTGCGCAAGTTTCAGGGAGGCAGTGAGGCTGTTCCAGAGGGAGGCCCCAGCCAAAGAAAGAGATCTACGACCAACTCGTTGCTTGGAGAAGCGACTGACCCTTAGGGAGTTGGAGGCAGATGAGCGAAGAGCTTGAGAAGGAAGATATTTAGGAAGAGAGAGTTGGAGGTATTGAGGCCCCAGAAGCCCTTGTGGACAATGCAGAGGGTTTTGAACGTAATCCTCGCAGCCACTGAAGGCCAGTCCTGGAGATATACAATCCCTGGGCTTGAGGCCAAGGACAAGTCTTGCAGTCCTGTTCTGGATGAATAGCAGAGGGCAGACAGTAGAAGTAGGCAGATTTAGAAAGAAGCTGTTGTAGTAGTCCAGCCGAGAGAGAACCAGAGCTCTGGAGACAGTGAGCTTCTGGGGGAAGGAAAGGAAAGGAAGAATACCTCTGAGGAGGTGCAGCTGGTAGTGTGATTTCTTAGAGACATCAGAGATGTGAGGAGAGAAGGAGAGATCGGAGTTGAAGATGACCCCGAGGTTTTTAGCCTCGCAGGTGGGAGAAGGAAGAAGGCCAAGACAGGCCAGCCAGAGAGCGACAGGAAAGGAGGGAGCAGGTGTGCCGATGAGGAGAATCTCTGTCTTACGGGCATTAAGGCAGAGATCATTGGCGGCACACCACTCCTGGATAGCGGACAGACAGTCCGAGATAAGAGAAGGAGAAGAGGTGGCAGAAAGGAGCCTGAAAATGAGCTGAGTGTCATCCACATAGCACTGAAAGTTGGGGCAAAGAGCGGCAATGTGGTGGGCAAGAAGTTCCAGGTATTGGTTGAACAGCCTGGGAGAGAGGTTAGGCCCCTGAGGAACACCAAGTAGAGATAGTGTAGAGCAGAGGAAGGATAGTGTAGAGCAGAGGAAGGACCCAAGTTGGACCTGCGAGGGTCGATCGGAGAGGGAAGAGGTCAGCCAAGCGAGGGCCTGATTCTCACATAGACGGTTGAGCAGGATGGCATGGTGGACTGTGTCAAAGGCAGAAGAGAGATCAAGTAAGATGAGGACATAGGGGGTATTGGAGTCAAGATTGGAGAGCAGGTCTTCACGGATGTTCAGGAGAGCGGTTTCTGTGCTTCTGGCAGCTCTGAAGCCAGACTGATGATCATGGAGACAACCAATCAATTCAGTGTGAAGATTAAGCTGGGAGTTGGCCAGCTTTTCCAGGAGTTTGCCCAGGAAAGGAGTGATGGAGTGTGGGCGGTAGTTAGCAGGGCAGGAGGGGTCCGGTGAGGGTTTCTTAAGAAGAGGGTGCACAAGGGAGTGCTTCAGGGGGGAAGGGAAGACTCCAGTGGCGAAGGAGTGGTTGCAGAAGTCAGCCAAAGCAGGAGCCAGAGTGTCAATGTGGTCCTTTATGGTTTTAGAGGAACACGGGAGAACCTGTTTCACCGAGACTTTCATAGATCGGATCTAGAAACCTCGTCTGGGGAAAACAGGGGAAAGGCAGAGAAGGAGGGAGCACAGATGGCCACAGAAGGCTGCATTTATCGTGTTCCTTCATATAATCCAGGCTTGTTGAATGGTAGTAGCCAGAGCCAAGCCATTTACAGTAGTGTTGAGCCCTTTCTGAAACCCAGTTTGATTGATGGGGATAACATTATGGGACTTGGGGGGCGTGGCTAGCCGGCCATGTAAGAGGCTGGTAGACTCCGGAGCTCCTGATGATCCATCTTACATCCGACAGATACCTGCCTTCCCTGCAGCAAAATCCTTGCCCAGAAGATAGGATTGCGCAGGGGAAGTGGAGTGGCGCGCAATGCGCGCATCAGAAATGGAATCCGCTTCCTGCATAACGATTTAATCGAGGTTGGAACTTTCGGCACTGACCCGAGGAGCGCTGCCCAAAATGGCCACTGTGCCCCGGAACAAAGGATTCGGCAGTGGAGACTGGCGGTGAAGTGCGGAGGTGCGCTGTGCAATACACCATGGACCCGCTGGAGAGGGACTCCCGAACGGGGTCCGTGCTGCGCTGTAGCTGGATTGCGCACGGTTGGCACAGATCCAGTGCCTGGACACTTCCAAGCCCAGAAGGACGACAAGGTGATTGGGGTGATGGTGTCGGGGCGAAGCCACTGCTTGGAGCGACTGAGGCGGTTTGTCCCCCAGTGATCCGACGGGGGACATGCAGCCTGGGATATTGCCGGGAGCCGTGTCTTCATTGCGCTGGTCCCTGCACCGGTGAGCCGGGCCCTTCAGGAACCCTGCCATGTCAGGTATGGCTAGCGGTCGTAGGAGACCGTAAGGATGAGGAGGGGTGCAGGGTAGCGTTGGCACCCCACGCTGCTGAAGGTGGGCTGGGGACCGCCGGTGCAGCATGAAACTCTGGGCTCCAGCTGGCAGCGCCGCACGGGGCCCGAGAGCAACCCTCTACCCTCGCGGTGGCTGCTGTTGCTCGTGGGAGGTGTGTGGGACCTAAGAAGCCTCGCGGGAAGCGAGGCATGCACTGCTTGGCCCCTGGTACGGCCCTAGCAACACAGAGTGGCCACCCCCACTATTCCATTAGCTGGGGCAGGCGGTAAGCAACACGTGCTAAATGAAACACCCCTCCACGCCACAGAGGACTAGGCTATCCCTTGGTGGCCTACCGCAGGGCATATGACATAATGAACACAATGAAGCTGGCTGTGGGCACACAGGAGACGGCATAAGGAGGCCCTGCTGGATTTCGGTGCCGGGGAGCCATACCTGCCCAAAGTAACCACGACAGTAGACGAAACTTGGGCTCTGGGGACAGCCCAGTGGTGCCGCGTCCCTGGTCACCCGGGCATAGACCGACACCTACACAGATCCGGTGCCTACACGGGACAGAGTATACCCCCGAAGACAAGGAAGATGGAGGCTTGGATGCACCCTGCCCCCACGGAGCATTGCGCCAGGGTCACCCTCCCGGGTGACACCACTGGGGGGGACATTAACTTGGGCACAGGGAGGGGGGCAGGAGGAGCAACACAATCTTCCACATCGAACGCTGCAAAGCAATGGTACTGAACTGAAAGGCATTAAGTTGCACGCGTCCGAAGAAGGCCATTCCCCCGGAGGTGGACCACTGGGCCACCAACACTCTTGAGACCGGGCCCCTGTCAGTGGCAATTCACGGCTCTGCCCGGAACAGGGGGCTTCCCCCCGAGCACAGTGTCAAACATGACGACCAAGCTAAACAAAACCAAAGGGAAACAGCCCACAATGGACGAATACGCAAAGACCCCACAACTAACAGAGGGGGCCAGGAGCAAGGACAGAGGCGCCCAGCTTGACGCGTCACCAGCGAGGGACGACCGGCAGATCTTGGAAGCCATAGCGGACCGGAAGGTGGCGTGGGAAACTAAATTGGACACCGCCATATCCTCGCTGAAGGTGGCGCTGGAATCCAAAATAGAAGCGGTGAAGATAGACCTGAACCTCCTTAGACAAGAAGTGAGGGCAATAGCGAACCTCACAGGAGAACTGGAGAAAGGAGTAGAGGCCAACACAGCGGCTTGTGCTACACACGCTTCGGAGATCCACACGTTGCGACAGCAGGTGGGTAACCTGGAGAGTAGAGCGGAAGAGTCAGAAGGAAGAGCGCGAAGGAACAATATACACATTGTGCGGCTTCCTGAAGGAGAAGAGGGAGCGAACCCCACAGAATACGTTGAATCCCTGCTCCTGCAAGAGATTGAAGGGGGCACACTGTCTCAGGGATTTGCGGTGGAGAGGGCGCACAGAGCCCTAACGAGGAGACCCCCCCAGACTCTCCCCGAGACCCATCATCGCTAAAATTCTAAACTACCACGACAGGGAACGGATACTGGAATACTTCTGCAAGGGAGGCACAATCGAGAGGGCATCTGCCTCAATAACAGCATACCCTGACTAAACTCTCCAGGTACAACGAAGGAGACTAAATTTTGGTGCGGTTCAAAGGAGGCTACGGGAATCGGGACACAAGTACATGCTGATGTACCCAGCGAGACTGAAGATATTCCACAAGAACAGAACACTGTTTTTGACACCCCAGAGGAGGTGTCGGATTGGCTGGATGCACAAAATTGCTCGGAAGGAAAGGAAGACCAGAAAGGAGGCAGCGCAGAGAAATTACGCAGCGACTTGACGAGCAAGGTGCCGTATAGAGAAGCAACAATGGGACTTGATTATAGTTGTGCTAGATAATGGGAAGGCAGAGTATGATGATGTAAAACAGGAGTAGAAGAGCACCCGACGTCTGACCCCCTTAGAGAGGTTAGTTCGGTTACCAGTAGTGTGGTAACCTCCTGCTGGGTGCCCGGTACGGGTGTAGCTGGACGGGACCAAATGCAAGATCGCCTGAGATACAGGGATGGAGCTGGGCAATTGTCGGGGTTGGGATGGGAGGGGTCAGAGGAGGGAGTTGGGGAGTTTGTAGTGGTAGTGGTAATGGTTAGGGAACGAGCATGTACCCGCGCGCCATCGCGCGTAGTCCAAGATGAGCATCCTCGGGCTGGGAACACTGGAAGGAGGGAAAGCAGTAGAGGCCGGAAAGGGGATGGGTGACCTTAGAAAGATAACCTGGAACGTCAGGGGGCTCAATACCTATCTGAAGAGGAATAAAGTGATGATGTACCTGAGGAGGCAAAAAATAGACATAGCCCTGTTGCAAGAGACCCACCTCACGAAGGAGAGACAGGAGGTAATTAAAAAAAAGTGGATGGGCACTACTGTAGGTACCACCTACTCAGCATATGCCAGGGGGGTGATTATATGGGTAGCACCTTAGGTGCCTCTTCAGATACTACAGACAGTGGTGGAGCAAAATGGAAGAATGGTGGGGCTTCGGGGACTCTTGGAAAATAGAGAAATAAGCATCATAAATACATACGCCTCTAATCAAGATACAGTGACTTACTATAAAATGCTATATCGGAAGATTAGCCCCCTCACGAACGCGTTGGTCATTTGGGGGGGGATTTTAACTGTACGTTAGACCTTAAACTAGATAGATCTGATGTGAAATTCGATAAACCCACACCCGCAGCGAGAGCTCTACGGGCCCTCCTGAGGGATTTTGGGCTTGAAGACACATGAAGGCAGCAGCATCCGACAGCAAGACACTACTCTCACTACGCGGCCCCACACAACCTGTACACAAGGTTGGATTATATGTTCACCACCCCCGGAATAACTAGGGAGGTGGTGGGCTCAGAATATAAAGCCAGGATACTGTCGGATCACTCCCCCATGGTCCTGGAATGGTGGCACCAGCCCCAAAGAGCCAGAGTCCCCACATGGAGACTCAGAGCTCAGGCCCTGAAAGATGCTTCATTCCGAGAGGACCTATGGGAGGAGATAATTAGCTATTTTGAACTAAACACTGAGAGCATGGAATCAGAAGGACCCTGTGGGAGGCCTTCAAGGTGGTAATCAGGGGGGCAGCCATTTCCAAATCTAAAGGGCTCCAGAGAGATATAGAGCGCAAGTTGCAAGATATTGAAAAGAGATTGGAATTAATAACGGAGAAATAGGGGACCTCGCAGGAACAAGCGGAAGGGGCGAGCCAGCTGCAAGTGGCGGGTGGAGAGTTATGGGACAGACTCAGCAACCTGAATTATAAGAAATACATTGAAAGGCAACATGCCAGTGGGGACAAACCAGGGAGGCTGCTTGCGTGGCTATATAAAAATGAAGAACGTAGGCCTGCAATTAGGGAAATAGTGGGAGAGGCAGGACAGGTCTGCAATACCCAGGAAACGGTGAACGAGCGATTCCTCGAATTATACAAACACCTTTATGCTGACGTTGGGGCGAGACATGGAAAGCAAAACTTATCAGGCCCAAGAAGATATAGGAATGTCCCATGTGAGCTCAGAAGACACAGAGAGCTTAGAAGCCCCAGTTACGCTGGAAGAACTAGAGGCAGTAGTGATGCATTTACCGATGTGCAAAGCCCCAGGCAAGGACGGGCTCTCCAGCTAGTTTTATAAAACATACAGACAGGAGGTTCTTCCCCCGCTTCTGGCCATGTTGAACGAGGCATATGAGATTGGAAGACTGCCGGAATCCCTGAGGGAGGCGATGATCATTCCCCTCCTTAAACCAGGCAAGCCCAGCGTGGACTGCGGGTCGTATAGACCACTGGCCATGCTGAACCAAGACAGTAAGATCCTTACGTCAGTACTTGCAAACAGACTTAAGCCAATGATAAATAAATTAATACACCCAGACCAAACAGGATATGTCCCGGGTTGGAGCATAGCCGAGGATCATAGGAGGCTCCATCATATTATAGAGCAGGCAGAGGGTGACCCAGACGAAATAGCAGTAGTTTCATTAGACGCAGTCAAGGCATTTGATTCGGTCCGATGGCCATGGCTGATGGCGGCTTTAAAGGGATTCGGGATGGGACCTGGGTACTTGCGGTGGGGGAAGATGCTTTATAGCTCCCCCACAGCCAGAGTACGAATGGGGAAGATCATATCGGAGACCTGGCAATTAAGCAGAGGAACGAGGCAGGGCTGTCCTTGGTCACCAATGTTGTATATACTAGCACTCGAAACCCTGGCTATCTATCTCAGATAACAGTACGGCGAGACCGCACCTAATATCGCTATATGCAGACGATATGCTTATATACCTGCGCTACCCAGAAGAGAACCTGCAATACATCTTAGAAGTGATGGAACGCTATGCAGCCTTCTCCGGGATAAGGGTTAACCCCAATAAATCAACCTTGTTCCCCCTGGGCAGATATAAAGGCACTCCACAGACAAACCTGCCCACTCTACAGATAGCCTGGCAGACTGAAACATTTAGATACCTGGGGATTAACATCTATCATACGCCCGTGGCTGAGCACAAACATAACACAAAGGAAGCTGTGGAAGGCGTTAAAATAGCATGGAATTCTGGGCCAAACTACCCCTGGCAATGGTAGGGAGGGCGGCCCTGCTGAAGATGGTGGTCCTGCCCAGGCTACTGCACTTCTTTACAAACATCCCATACATGGTGCCCAGGCGCTTCTTTACTAAACTGCACAGCTTTTGCAGGTGCTTCCTGTGGCATAACACAAGAAACAGAGTGGCCCTGTGGAAACTACAGAACGCGTATGATAGAGGGGGGATTAAGTCACCAAACTTCGAGATATACCACTTAGCGGTGCAACTACAATATGTAGCCAAGTGGCTGGCGGAAGACGAGACGGCAGAATCCAGACTGCTGAAGGAGGAGAGTGGCCCTTATTTTTTACGAGAAGTAATATAGCTACCCAAATCAGAGATGAGGGGGAGACCAGGGTTGTTGACACTTGGCTGGGAGGTCTGGCGCAAAGCGTGCCGGTCCTTGGGTGGCCCGACCACGTGTTCCCCGCAGGTGCCTCTCGCGGCGCTTTGCGGGGAGGATGTCCAGCTCAGAAGAATGATCCATAAATATTGGGAGCCAGTGAGCCCAGCCTGTGGGGGACATCTGGCAGGAAGGGGAGGCCATAGATTTCCAGACACTAGTAGACGGAACCGGGGTACAGCTAGGACAGCACATCACATAAAACAGGATAGTCAAAAAAGTGAAAGAAACATGGTCTGAAATCGTGCTGTCGGAGCCACCGGATATGGCTATCGAAACAGTGTATGACATCTCGGAAGGGGGGCACTAAATATCCAGGATATATGAACTAGCTATCTCAAGAGTGGGAAAGGAGCTGCTCGAACTAAGGCGGGACTGGGAGGAGGAGGCAGGAGAAGCCATGCAAGACGGGCAATGGGAGAGGGCCCAAAGATACCACAAGAAGGTGTCCAGAAATAGCAGGTTACAACAAATCCAACTATATGTCACTCATAGAGCATATATGACCCCCCATATGATAGCGAAGTTTGGAAATACAGAGGTACAAAAATGCCCTAAGTGTGGGGAGGAGAGAGCCGGTATGATCCATATGTTCATGTTCTGGGCATGCCCGGAGGTCGGGAAGTTTTGGGGGGAAATAAAACTCAAGTTGTCCGAGAAGGGGATCAAATTAAACACCGAATCCATATGGGCATGTATGCTGCAGGGATTTACCAGGCCTCGTAATTCGAAATGTGTATGCATACTCAAAGACATAGCATACATCCTGGGTAAAAGGAGAATCGCCATGAGCTGGAAAGCCTCTCACAGACCTAGGCCCTCATTACAACCTTGGCGGAGGACCATGGTGCTATTAGCACCATGGTCCATGCCGCTAAGGTTACGATTCCGCCATGGTGGATGGCAGAATTACCGCCCCATTCCAAGGTGAGTGGGGCGGTAATTCCTCATTCACCATTTGCCCTTCCCCATTCCCATTTTTGCCCCCATAGGGCATAATGGGAATGGGGAAGGCGCTAATTACGGCACTGTAAATTACGGTGCCGTAATTAGCTCCAAAGTCCCTTTGCGGGTTGGATTTTTAACGCCTGCTAAAAGCAGGCGTTAAACACCAACCCGCAAAGGGACACTTGTAATCAGGCGTTAAGGGTTAACGGCGCCTATGGCGCCGTTAACCCTTAACGCCTGAGTTGTAATGAGGGCCCCAGAGTGGAGAGGTGGTGGGAGGACCTCCTTAAGTGGGCAGATGCAGAGACTATGGCATGGTATGAGGCGGCCAGCAAAGGGGAGGGTGAAGAAGTGGGACCACTGCTGGAATGGAGGCAAATGATAGCCTCGCTGCATGGGTGCACCCGTAGTGACCCCAGCGGCGAGGACCTGCTCGAGAACCATGAGGAGGACTGACCCTGAGCTACAGAAGCCGAAGGTACAAAGGGGAGTGCTCGAGTTTAAAGGGGGGAGCGGGGATGACATTATAGAGATAAACATGTAATGCATATTGTGATACACATGTAACTGTAAATGTCGGGAGTGTAAGTTGTATGTTGTTTGTGGAAATTAATAAAATTATTTTTAAAAAAATTAAAAAAAAAAAAAAAATACATTATGGGACTCTGCCCAAGCCCCAAGCTCATTCAATAACACACGAAGAAAGATATTAGAAAAGGCATCTAACATCACCAATAGGCAACAGTTGCACGGGCCGACATTACTCCCATTTTTAATGATAGGGACAATTATGCTCTCCCTTCATAAGGCGGGGACAGATTGGCAGGGTAATTCATAGAATTTCGCAGAAAAGTGTCGCAAGCGGCTGGCGCAGAGTGTCCGCGTGCGATTGACTGCGCCAGGCACGTGCGATAAAACCGATTTCCGCGCACAGCGTATTCATGGATTTCATGCTCCCAAACCAGCGGTGGCGCAGAGTATCGCAGCGACCCTGCAGCAGCGCCAGTAACGCCCCCAAGAACGCCCTCGCGCAAGGAAAAGCCAGCAAAATCGCTAAATCATCGCAAAGGGCTGCGCTAACCCTGGACCAGTTTACAGGGCAGCCAAACAAGGAACGCAAAGCGGGTAACGTGCATATCAGGGGTACACGTGAAGTCATACACGCGATTAGCCAGGGTACGTGTATTACAGGGGTACGCGGGAAGTTTAACACGCGATTGGCCAGGGTACGTGTATTACAGGGGTACGCGGGAAGTTTAACACGCGATTAGCCAGGGTAAGTGTATTACAGGGGTACACGTGAAGTCATACACGCGATTAGCCAGGGTACGTGTATTACAGGGGTACGCGGGAAGTTTAACACGCGATTGGCCAGGGTACGTGTTTTACAGGGGTACGCGGGAAGTTTAACACGCGATTAGCCAGGGTAAGTGTATTACAGGGGTACGCGGGAAGTTCAACACGCGATTAGCCAGGGTACGTGTATTACAGGGGTACGCGGGAAGTGTAACACGCGATTGGCCAGGGTACGTGTATTACAGGGGTACGCGGGAAGTTTAACACGCGATTGGCCAGGGTACGTGTATTACAGGGGTACGCGTGAAGTTATACACGCGATTAGCCAGGGTACGTGTATTACAGGGGTACGCGGGAAGTTTAACACGCGATTAGCCAGGGTACGTGTATTACAGGGGTGCGTGGGAATCATCACACGCGATTAGGCTGGGTGGGTCCTCACAGGTGTTCCCTGTACACCCTCCACGGCCCCTGCAGGCAGCCTACAAAACAGGGGACTACCCTGCACACCTGCTCATGTCCCCCTGCACCCCCACCCCCCCAGCAGTGCAGGGGCAGCCTCCACCAGGCCCCCACTCATGTCTCCCACCACCCCCACCCTCCCGCCACCAGGGGCAGCCTCCACCAGGCCCCCACCCATGTCTCCCACCACCCCCACCCCCCGCCACCAGGGGCACTCTCCACCAAGCCCCCACCCATGTCTCCCACCACCCCCACCAGTGCAGGGGCACCCTCCACCAGGCCCCCACCCATGTCTCCCAACACCCCCACCCACCAGCACTGTGGGGCACGTGGCCAGCAGACAGTCAGGCAGCAGCAGATGGCAGGTGGGAGCGTGCTCAGGGCTCTGGGGGGCAGTAATTTCGCCTCCTGGCCAGGAGCGTGGTCTCTCGTGTGTGAACGCGTGGACAGCCTGATAGGTAGTGAAATCCCACACGTCAGCAAAGGCCCTTAGCGCGTAAACCCGTCAACAGCATATGCGCGCCTATAGTCACCTGCACGTGCAGGAAATTGTTGCGTGACACGTCCCAGTGTCAAAGCGTGTGATTGGTGAAAATGGATGTACACGTAGAAGTGACAAAGCGTGTGATTGGTGAAAATGGATCTACACGCAGGAGTGACAAAGCGTGTGATTGGTGAACGTACACGCCGCGTAAGTGACGCTGTACGTGTGGGCCTGTATATAAGGTACATGTAGAACACCATTTCCTTGTACGTGCTTTTCGTGGAGAGCGAGTGGGTGAAATCTGTACTTCTTGTCGTTTCACACGCGATTTACTTCACGGCGTTTCCAGTTCATATTCCCTGTTACCTCTGACAGCTTTTTCTCTTTTTTCTCTTTTACTGGTTTACCTGGGCCTGTTCCCTCAAACAGTGTCCCCTTCTACTGTTGTCCTGTCTTCTCAGACAGCGTACACATCTTCTTTTGGCGGGGGTTTAGCCAGCCAAATGCGCTCATTCTTCACGCTCTTTTACCTGGCAGACGGTGAGTCACGCACGTATCCAACTTCTGTGCTTGCCCCGTGTGTTGCCTACCCCTTCAGAGGTCATTCTAGGCTGCGTGTGACACGCATACATTCATTCTTGTGTTACTGGGTGCCACAGCGTAGTGCAGGTTTTTCTTTCTGCACACGTGGTCTAGGAGGGGTTGCGTGCACGTCATCTCCCTTTTTTGGGCCTCCTGTGCGTTGCGTGACCCGTCATCTTTCCCCAGGGGTTACAATCAGCCGTGCTAGAGCACTAGGGTACAATTACCATCTGGTACCCAACCCCTTTGACCCCCAATTGCCCAGGACAATTGTCTACAGCCACTCCCATACGCACATTAATATCAGTGCCATGGCTGGGAGGCGAGGATTCCGTAAGGGTGGCAAAGGTGGAAGAGCCACAAGTGGTGGCCGTGGTGGATCCGGTAGGGGACGTGGTCGTAACTTGCAGGGTGAGCCTGTCCCCCCATGTGTGGAGGACCAGTCAAGGGCACCCATCATCACCCCCCCCCTCCCCCCCCTCCCCCCTCCCGTTGAGGCTGAAGTGGCTGACACCATCCATGCTCAGCCCTTGTTGGACCAGCCCATTGTGGCACCAGACCTGGCTGACTCCATGGCTGACTTCCAGGTCAGCAGGGCTACGACACGTGCGCTGGTGCACGTTGATGCCATCATGCCACGTGGATCTGGGGCAGCAAGGTCATCTGCTGCACCAAGGAGGCAGGGCGGAGTGGCTGCAGGGGCAGCTGCGGCTCCATCCACCCCAGCCCTCACACACCCAGCCAGGACAGTGTCGGTCCTAGTCCATGCTGCTGACATTCCCCCTGACACCATCACACTAGAGCCAATGCCTGCACCAACTCCCATGCTGAGTGTGCAATCCCACACTCCTGATACAGAGTCCACCAGGGCTCCTGCCCCTAGTGTCCAGAGCGGCGCAGGACACTCAGGATCACCACCACCTTCCAAGCGGAAGAGGAAGAGTGCTCGTCCGGCACAGGCTGATGCCCCAGACACGGCTACACAGTCCGGCCCGTCCAGGAAGCCCAGCTTCACGGATGACGAACTGAATGCACTTGTCGAGTATGTGTCCGGACATGACAACGAGATGGTCATTGTTGCAGGATCCAAGACCACACCTGCACAACGCCAGGCACACTGGCAGACCGTTGCGGACATCGTAAGTGCCCTTGGAATCGTGAGGCGCACAGCCAATGATTGCTATAAGCGCTGGAATGACCTAAAGCGCAGGGCAAAGAGTAAGCTGGCCTCAAGTCATGCCGCAACTCTAGTGACTGGAGGTGGGTCTCCAGTAGTAGACATGGAACTCACTCCACATGAGTCAGTCGCTGGGACCTACGTCACGGAGGAACAGATCCAAGGCGTGGGAGATCTGGCTGATTACGAGGCATTGTCCGGTGAGTGCACATGCATGTGTGTGTCATACATGTGCATGGTGTGTGTGTGAGGGCTTCTGTTTGGGTGCCAGGTGAGAGTGTGTGCGCCTCAGTCGTATGGGTCAGCCATGTGCTTCATGCAATACTTCCTGCGCAGCTGCATTTGGCCATAGCAGTATCCCTTCTGCCAACAGTAGACATCTAGCACAACTGCACGCCAGTTGCCCTTGAAGTGTCACCTTGACACAACAGATTTGCTTATTTTTCACTGTTCATTCAGTCAGTTTGTTTGCATTCCACCACTTTCACTAGGCATGTCGCTGTCCACTAGTCACATGTCTGACATGGGTATGGTAAAGGGGAGTGACTTTGTTACCTGGATATCATTTGTACACACATGTCCCTGTGCAATTTGACCATTACAGACTGGCAGCTCCAGGTGAAAAATCTGACCTGTTAGAATCAGAAAAGCTATTACATGCGGGAACTGGACTGAATGAATAGGTGCTGCCCTCCTCTCCATCTTCACTCAATAGCAATGGTACATGCCATCTGTGTGATGGCATGTGTGTTTCACCTGCCAATCACAGGCCAATGTGTGATGCCACTGCCAGGCAGCATGCAGAAAATTTGTTCATCTTCCATCTTGGTGTCATCAGTGTGTGCCGTTTGCCTGCACTTCATACGCAGTGAGGGTGCATGCATGGGAGGGTTTTAGTCATGTGGGACATGTCAATCAAGTACTGGTTCTCTTGCTTCTCAGCCCTCAATGTGTGCCATGGTGCTAATGCCTGTTTCCATTACTTTGTTTTCATGTCTTTGCAGGGGAAGACGCACCTGATACTGCTGGGGTTGTGGAGATGGTGCAGACCCAGGAGGTGTCCCAGGGCCGACCAACCACCAGTGAGGGACGTGGTGTGGTGGTGGGGGAGAACCCACAAGTGCTGCAGGTCGTGCTCTCAAGGGGTGTCTCTGGCTGCACCTCCCCCGAGCTGTACTCAGGTGTTGATTCGGATGAGACCTACGTGCCGTCGCTGGTGAGTGTTCCAGGGAGGGATTCTGTTCTGTCTCACCCACCTGCACCAGGGTCAGTACCCTCCATGGGGATGTCAGTGTTGGCAGCTACGCCTTCGGTGGTTACGGATGCAGGGTCACACTCCGCGACATCTGATCCTGTTCCTGGGCCAGCAGATCAGAGGGGGAATGCAGTCCTGCAGCCTCAGGCAGTGCCGGCACAGCAAGGCGCAGTTCGCCTTGCCCCAGACAGGTGTGGTGCCCGCCGACGTGGTGGCCGTACGCCACCTGGCAATACCGCATGGGAGCAATCCATTTACGGTATGGCTACCCAACAGGCTGCATCATCCGAGATGATGGCTCAGGCCATGGATAGGGTGGCCACTTCCATTGTCCCCCCAGAAAGGCTGATGGAGCGACTAGAGCAGGCAACTGACTCCATCTGCCAGTCACACAGGGAGGACATGTTGGGGTCCAACAGGGACAGGCGGGCGGCACTGGCGACTCTGCAGGAGGCCATCTCCATTGAGTCCCAGGGCCACAGGGAAGCCCTGAGGCAGGAGCTCCTACACCTCAGGACGACTCTTGTTGAGCTTGAGGCTTCAACACACCAAAGGACAGAACAGCAGCTGGAGCGTCTCACCCGTACGCTCTCAGCTGAGATGCAGGCAACGAGGGCGGAGGTCCGGGCATCCCGTGAGTTGTTGCATGGGGACCTCCGCACACTCATCCTCCAGAACCAGACCTACCACACCCGCATGCTTGCAGCCATGGAGGAGCAGACTAGGGCCTTGCGTGGGCTGCCTCCCATAGTGCAACCACCTCCGGATGCAGCTGCACAGGGTGATAATAGCGACAGCAGTGACACTCCCACAATAGGGTAGCCGTGTGGGCCATGAGCCCATGGAGGTGTTTTATTTTCCCAGGATCCACGCAGGTGGGTTCTGGTGTGCATCCTGTCCTCGGACCTCCTGGGTGGCCTCCCCAACCCCCCCGGGCCCATCAATGGCCATTTTTGATTGTTTCTTATTTTTATTTTGATTTTGATTTCTTTTATTCCCAATTTTTTTGGGAGGATCTGTTGGCTCCGATCTGTTGGCTCCGATCTGTTGGCTCTGATCTGTTGGCTCCGATCTGTTGGCTCCGATCTGTTGGCTCCGATCTGTTGGCTTCCGTGGTTCCTGTGGGCATACGCTGCATTGTGGCTGGGCACATGCAGGCTTGTAATGTATTTGGTTCAGATGCTTGGGTTTGAGTCACACACACCCCTCCTGCTTCCCGTTTCCATGGGCTTGCAAAGGGTGTGCCCAAGTGACAGTGAATTACACAGTGACGTTGGACTCCCATGAGCTGTGTGGCCAGTCTGTAGTCAATACTGTGTATACATTCATAGTGCATATTGCTGTTGTGTTGTACACTGCATGTTGCATTGATGTGTAACTCTTCTTCTGTGTCTACCTCCCAATTTGCAGGTCCCTTCCTCAAATCCACACAAGGACCTCTAGTCTGGCGATGGGGACCATGTTGGCAGCAGTGCACCTACAACTCTACATGGCGCCAACACTGCACAGTTGGTAGTGGTGGGAGTGCAGGCATTTCCAGGTGGTGAGACTACTAATATGTAACATTTTTGATGTCATGTTAATGGTACTACGTGCTCAAGTATGTTGTTGGTCCGGCATTGCTGTGAGCATTTCAGGTGTTGCAGGTTTCTAATAGTGCCACTGTGCATAGTGAGAGTGATGTCATGTTGTGGGGATTACTTTGTTTACCTGCAATTAGCATGACATGGCACGGTGTGTCGTGTGGCAGTGCTGGGGTTGGGTTGGCTGACATGGCACTGTCCTCTTGTTGCATTTTGAAAGTGGGTATTCATTTTAGCTGCTTCAATGTGTAACTTCACAAAACTGCATTGGTGGTGTCTGTGTGGGTAGGGATGCACACATTGTGACACTTCCAGGTGAACAATCTCAGGCTGACATGGAATTCCCGGTTCATTCTCCACACATTCAGGATCAGTGTCAGGTTGAGTCATCATTGATTGTCAGATGGAATGTGCCAGGGCAGTGTGCACTCCACAGGGGTGTGATTTCTATGTGAAGTAATTAGCCACTAGCTGTGTACGGGCTGCCTCCCCCCGTGCCCTTTCCCCTCCCATGCGCAGCGGCTGTGCATGTGGTTGGGGATGTGGGGCCACCACCATGTCCACGGCCAGGCCCCGGCATGTTGCAACGTTGTGCAGGACACATGCTGCCACTATGATCCTGCACACTACTGGGGGAGCGTATAACAGCTGCCCGCCAGAACGGTCAAGGGAGCGAAAGCGTGACTTCAGCACTCCAAATGTGCGCTCCACTATGCCCCTGGTTGTAATGTGGGCTGTGTTAAATCTTACCTGGGGTGGCGTGGTGGGGTTCCGAATTGGCGTCATCATGTGGGGGCTGAGAGGGTAGGCACTGTCCCCTGTGGAGGTGGGGATTGGTATCATTGGTGAGGTTGTGACCTTGCTCAGTATCCAACATGCATGCATGTGCAGTGGCATACATACTCACCAAGCAGCCATGTATCGCCATGCCGCCCAGCTTCTAGGTCCCGGCTTAGGGTGGACATTCGGTAAATGAAGCTGTCGTGGGTGGAGCCGGGATAGTTGGCATATACTGAGGTGATGATTCCCTTGGCATTACATGCTACCTGCACGTTGATGGAATGCCAGTGCTTGCGGTTCCTATAGATGTGCTCAGATGCCCTGGGGGGACGTAGAGCCACATGGGTGCAGTCGATGGCACCTAGCACTTTGGGGAATCGTGCCACTGCGTAAAAATCCAGGGCGGCAGCATGCCTTTCTGCAGGTGTTCTGGGCAGGTATATGTGCCTGCGGACTGATGGGCGTGCAGTCATGATGTTCAAGACCTGGTGTAGGCAGCGTGACTGGGTGGCCTGTGACACCCCACCCACTATGGCACTTGTCCGCTGAAATGATCCAGTGGCTAAGAAGTGCAGTACATTGAGGACCTTCTCCAGGGGGCTGAGTGCTTGGGAGCACAGGGTGGGTGATGTGAGGTCATCCTCCCACTCACTCACCAGGTCCAGTATGATGTGTGGTGGAAACCTGTACCTCCCATACACCTGGTCATCAGGCATCCCGAAAAGGCTGGTTCTGGGTGTGAATATTCTGGCCCTGACTATCCTCCTCCTCCTCCTTTGGTAGCCCACTGCCACTGCTGCTAGGAACGGTATGTTCATCCTGGCGTCTGAGCTTGTTATTGTTAAAGTCCGCAATTTATGCTTAGCGCGTGTTCTAGGCGAGCGTGTGACCCGCGCACCCCTGGAATCCAGTTCCCAGTCCAATAGCGTGTGGAAATTCACACGCACCACGGGATACAGCGTGTGACCCGCGCACCCCCGGAAACCAGTTCCCAGTCCAATAGCGTGTGGAAATTCACACGCACCACGGGATACAGCGTGTGACCCGCGCACCCCTGGAAACCAGTTCCCAGTCCAATAGCGTGCGGAAATTCACACGCACCACGTGATACAGGTTCGCTGACGTACTTGCGTGTGTAAGTGGCCGCGCACCCATTAAATACACGTACATAGGCCAATCGCGTGTACGCGCACTTTTGTCCAATTACACGCGATGACACTCTGACGTGCAGTATCTCCACGTGTGCCCCGTCATCACGTGCTGAGTGGGGAACACCCGTGCGGGTCACGTCACAGACGCGCTTACGCGCTGAGGGACTCTGGTCCAATAGAATCGCGTATGCGTGCTGACGCGCTTACGCGCTAAGGGCCTTTCCTCGGATTTCACGCTGACGTGCAGGATTTTCACGTGCCAAATCACTCCGTATCAAGCTGGCCACGCGAAAACACACGGAAGCCCACGCTCCTGCCCAGAAGGCCGAGTTACTGCCCCCCAGTGCCGCGAGCAGCCTCCCACGTGCCATCTGCTGCTGCCTGCCTGCCTGCCTGCCTGCTGCCACCGTGCCCTGCCATTTGGTGCCTGCACATCAGCCATCTGCAGGGGTCCAGTTGCTGTGTCCACCCCTGCTGGAACAGAAGACTCCCGACTGGTATTACATCGCTCCACAGCCCAGCCCCAGGACCCAGTTGCCCACCCACACCTGCCTCTGGGGTTGCCATGTCGGGCACTTCAACATCTGGCACCAGTGGCAACCCCAGGCCAGAGGGGCAGAGGGGCACCAGCTTCACTGTCACCGAAGTTGGTGTCCTGGTGGAGCATGTCCTGGGGCAGTATGATGCCCTCTTTGGATCATCCCGCGCCAGCAAGGAAGGACGGCAGAGGATCTGCGCCGACTGTGTGGTTGCCATCAACGCGGAGGGGGTGGCAACCCGCGACGTCCTGAAGATCAAGAAGCGCTGGGAGGACTTGAGGTCCAGGACCCTTGTGAAGGCCCGGCGCCTCGTGGAGGGGGGCCGGGGCCGCATGAGTTCCATCCAGATGAGGGTCCTGGAACGCGTACGCCCAGCGCTCCACGCCCAGATCCTTGAGAGGGAGGCCCGTCTGGAGTTGAGCGGTAAGTGTCCATGCATTACTGTGTGAGACAGGGCATGTTGCGGTGTGCTGGTTCTATGATACTTGCCTGTATGTGTGCCATAGGCCATGTATGCATGTATGTGTGCAGGGACATCATGGTAATGCATGTGCGACCAGTGATGTGTGATGCACATGGTTGTTGCATGTGTTGAAATGCCGCATGGGGAGCCCTATTCAGATTTTGAACATGAGAGCATGCCAGTCTCTGTACGTGGACATGGGTGGGGGTGAGGGATGGGTGCTGATGCCAGGTACATATATGGTAGCCATGTCTGTGTGCCTGACCTGCGTGTCTGTGACTTGTGCATGCCATGGATGCATGACACATGTGTGTGACAATGCAGAGATTCAGTAAAGCAGCCAAATTACCCTTGTAACCGCTGTGTTTGGTGTGTTTGGGGCCAGATGGATGTGACTGAGGTGAAGTGTGTGCATGTGATGGGCATGAGGCATGATGCATGTGAGTTACATATCATTGAATGTTTCAAGAGTCCATTGGACATGCATGGAAATGTCCATGGCATGCACCATGCCTGTTACTGTGTGTGTTTTGCCTGGACTGACCCATGTGTTGTGGAGGGACATGATGGAAGTGTACTTTGACAGTGGTGCTCATCTGCTATTGCTTCCTGTCTAGGGGACCATTGTACAGTGCCCTGATGCTTGTGTTCTTTGTCTCCCTCTACGCAGCGGCTAGTGAAGAAGAGGGCGGAGACGGCGCTGTGGAGCAAGGCGGCGGGGATGCCCCCACGGCTGCAGCGGAAGGGGTGGGTGAGCCCCCACAGGGGCCTGCTACGGTGGGAGACGGTGAGGAGCCATCCAGGTTGGTGGTTTGCACAGAGGAGGAGGAGGCCGCCACTGGGGCACACATGGGGCCTGGTGGGGGCATCCCTGCTGGTGCAAGTGGTGCAGTCCAGGGCCAGGGGCAGGAGGCAGCACAGGTCACCGTGGAGGGGCCTGTGCATGTCGCTGTCCCTGACCCTGTGAGTGCACCACCATGCACCAGCAGGGATGCCCCGTCCCAGGCCCGTCCGCAGGTAGTGGGGATGTCCATGTCACCTGACTCCCCTCCACCTGCGGACGTGGGAACCCCTGGCCGTGCGGAGAAGGTCCTGATTGGGGTCGCGATGCGCACGGCTGTGATTCGTGATGCCGTGCGTGCTTCCCCAATTGGGATCGGCCATGTTCGGGGGTTTCCTGCATGTGTTGGCCAATGTGGCGGCCCTCTCCTCCTCTGTGCAGGCTATCCACCAGTCGTTCTCCTTGCCGTCTTCCAGCCCAGATGCCACCAGGGCCCCCTGTGGACCTGCCCCGACCAATGCAGCCAGCTCGGTGGGGATCCCATCCCTGCCACAGTCGGGAGTCAGAGATCCAGCAGGGGTGGACACCAGAGCAACTGGACCCCAGCAGATGGAGGATGTGACGGCATCATCGGGCAGGGCACGTGCACGACGGCGTCGGTGGTTTCCATCAGCCTGGATGCCGTCGTGCTGGCACAGGCAGTTGCGTCGGAGGCAGCAGCAGGCTCAACGTGGGAGGCATCATGGCTCGGGGCCATCAACATCGGGGGTGCAGGCATCGGCCGGAGGGCAGGAGAACCCTGGAATGGGAGTGGCTTCCGTGTGGGAGAGGTTGTGCCAGCGGATAGGTGCGGAGCGGCAGCGGGCAGAGGAGGAACGGCTCACGATGGTCAGGGCGGAGGACTCCATGCGGAGGGCGCTGAGGCGGGCTGAGTGCCTCAAGGGTCTTCGCAGGGAGTTAGAGCTGGACACTGCGTTATCCCTGCGGGACCTCGGGGCCAGGGAACATGCCCGCCTCCAAGCCATTGACCAGGAGTTCGATGATGCCCTGGCCCATGACAACAACCAGTGAGCCGTCCGAATAGCCCGCTGCCTTTGTATATAGTTGTATAGTTAGGGTTAGGTTTCCTTTGTTTTTTTGAATTTTTTTTGGTTGCGATTGGACAATGCACCACTTTTTTGTATATAGTTCACTTTTTAGTTAGTAGTCAGTTAGGTTTAATTTGGTAGGGCTCATGGACCCAGGATGATCTTCTTAATTTCCTTATTTTAATAATTCAGAATTTTTTCTTGGACATTCTTCTTGTTTAGTTTGATTTGCTTTGTGTTTTTTCTTGTTTGCTGTTCAATACATAATATTTTTTTATTCTTCAATGTGTCGTATCATCTCATTGCTTTCAGGCATGTCATGTTGGGTGTTTTGTCATTCACTTGCAGCCATTGTGTGTGACAGACATGTGTTAAATTGCATTATTTACATTGGGGGTGTAACATGTAATTGCCTTTGATATGTGGGTGGGTGTGATAGTTGGTTGGGCCTTTTGGCAGGGCAGGATGGGCATTACGGACATGATTGGGGAATGTTGGGACCCAGGTGCAGGGGGGCATGGATTGGACATGGGTGGGGGCCTGCTGGCAGGTTCCCCACAGTGCTGGGGGGTGGGGGTGGTGGGTGACATGAGTGGGGGCCTGGTGGAGGGTGCCCCTGGTGGCTGGGGTGTGGGGGGGGGGAGACATGAGTTGGACATGGGTGGGGGCCTGCTGGCAGATGCCCCACAGTGCTGGGGTGTGGGGGGGTGGGGGACATGAGTTGGACATGGGTGGGGGCCTGGTGGAGGGTGACCCTGCACTGCTGGGGGGTGGGGTGGTGGGTGACATGAGTGGGGGCCTGGTGGAGGGTGCCCCTGGTGGCTGGGGTGTGGGGGTGGTGGGAGACATGAGTTGGACATGGGTGGGGGCCTGCTGGCAGGTGCCCCACAGTGCTGGGGGGTGGGGGTGGTGGGAGACATGAGTTGGACATGGGTGGGGGCCTGCTGGCAGGTGCCCCACAGTGCTGGGGTGTGGGGGGGGTGGGAGACATGAGTTGGACATGGGTGGGGGCCTGGTGGAGGGTGGCCCTGCACTGCTGGGGGGTGGGGTGGTGGGTGACATGAGTGGGGGCCTGGTGGAGGGTGCCCCTGGTGGCTGGGGTGTGGGGGTGGTGGGAGACATGAGTTGGACATGGGTGGGGGCCTGCTGGCAGGTGCCCCACAGTGCTGGGGTGTGGGGGGGGATGGGAGACATGAGTTGGACATGGGTGGGGGCCTGCTGGCAGGTGCCCCACAGTGCTGGGGTGTGGGGGGGGATGGGAGACATGAGTTGGACATGGGTGGGGGCCTGGTGGAGGGTGACCCTGCACTGCTGGGGGGTGGGGTGGTGGGTGACATGAGTGGGGGCCTGGTGGAGGGTGCCCCTGGTGGCTGGGGTGTGTAGGTGGTGGGAGACATGAGTTGGACATGGGTGGGGGCCTGCTGGCAGGTGCCCCACAGTGCTGGGGGGTGGGGGTGGTGGGAGACATGAGTTGGACATGGGTGGGGGCCTGCTGGCAGGTGCCCCACAGTGCTGGGGGTTGGGGGTGGTGGGAGACATGAGTTGGACATGGGTGGGGGCCTGCTGGCAGGTGCCCCACAGTGCTAGGGTGTGGGGGTGGTGGGAGACATGAGTTGGACATGGGTGGGGGCCTGGTGGAGGGTGACCCTGCACTGCTGGGGGGTGGGGTGGTGGGTGACATGAGTGGGGGCCTGGTGGAGGGTGCCCCTGGTGGCTGGGGTGTGGGGGTGGTGGGAGACATGTGTTGGACATGGGTGGGGGCCTGCTGGCAGGTGCCCCACAGTGCTGGGGGGTGGGGGTGGTGGGAGACATGAGTTGGACATGGGTGGGGGCCTGCTGGCAGGTGCCCCACAGTGCTGGGGTGTGGGGGTGGTGGGAGACATGAGTTGGACATGGGTGGGGGCCTGCTGGCAGGTGCCCCACAGTGCTGGGGGGTGGGGGTGGTGGGAGACATGAGTTGGACATGGGTGGGGGCCTGCTGGCAGGTGCCCCACAGTGCTGGGGTGTGGGGGGGGTGGGAGACATGAGTTGGACATGGGTGGGGGCCTGCTGGCAGGTGCCCCACAGTGCTGGGGGGTGGGGGTGCAAGGGGACATGAGTTGGTGTTCATTAGTTCAAGGAGACATGTGCCTTTGCTGGGGGGCATGCCCATGGTGGGTGGGCTGCCTGCGGGACATGACCAGGGATGCAGGGTAGTCCCCTGTGGTGTGGGCTGCCTGCAGGGGCCGTGGAGGGTGTACAGGGTACACCTGGGAGGACCCACACTGTGAAATCACATGTGGAACTTCCCGCGCACCCCTGAAATACACGCGCCCAGGCTGTTCGCGTGTGGAACTTCCCGCGCACCCCTGAAATACACGGGCCCAGGCTGTTCGCGTGTGGAACTTCCCGCGCACCCCTGAAATACACGCGCCCAGGCTGTTCGCGTGTGGAACTTCCCGCGCACCCCTGGAATACACGCGGCCAGGCTGTTCGCGTGTGGAACTTCCCGCGCACCCCTGAAATACACGCGCCCAGGCTGTTCGCGTGTGGAAATTCCCGCGCACCCCTGAAATACACGCGCCCAGGCTGTTCGCGTGTGGAACTTCCCGCGCACCCCTGCAATACACGCGCCCAGGCTGTTCGCGTGTGGAACTTCCCCCGCACCCCTGAAATACACGCGCCCAGGCTGTTCGCGTGTGGAACTTCCCGCGCACCCCTGAAATACACGGGCCCAGGCTGTTCGCGTGTGGAACTTCCCGCGCACCCCTGAAATACACGGGCCCAGGCTGTTCGCGTGTGGAACTTCCCGCGCACCCCTGAAATACACGGGCCCAGGCTATTCGCGTGTGGAACTTCCCGCGCACCCCTGGAATACACGCGGCCAGGCTGTTCGCGTGTGGAACTTCCCCCGCACCCCTGAAATACACGCGCCCAGGCTGTTCGCGTGTGGAACTTCCCCCGCACCCCTGAAATACACGCGCCCAGGCTGTTCGCGTGTGGAACTTCCCCCGCACCCCTGAAATACACGCGCCCAGGCTGTTCGCGTGTGGAAATTCCCGCGCACCCCTGAAATACACGCGCCCAGGCTGTTCGCGTGTGGAACTTCCCGCGCACCCCTGAAATACACGGGCCCAGGCTGTTCGCGTGTGGAACTTCCCGCGCACCCCTGAAATACACGGGCCCAGGCTGTTCGCGTGTGGAACTTCCCCCGCACCCCTGAAATACACGCGCCCAGGCTGTTCGCGTGTGGAACTTCCCCCGCACCCCTGAAATACACGCGCCCAGGCTGTTCGCGTGTGGAAATTCCCGCGCACCCCTGAAATACACGCGCCCAGGCTGTTCGCGTGTGGAACTTCCCGCGCACCCCTGCAATACACGCGCCCAGGCTGTTCGCGTGTGGAACTTCCCCCGCACCCCTGAAATACACGCGCCCAGGCTGTTCGCGTGTGGAACTTCCCGCGCACCCCTGAAATACACGGGCCCAGGCTGTTCGCGTGTGGAACTTCCCGCGCACCCCTGAAATACACGGGCCCAGGCTGTTCGCGTGTGGAACTTCCCGCGCACCCCTGAAATACACGGGCCCAGGCTGTTCGCGTGTGGAACTTCCCGCGCACCCCTGGAATACACTTGGCCAGGCTGTTCGCGTGTGGAACTTCCCGCGCACCCCTGAAATACACGCGCCCAGGCTGTTCGCGTGTGGAACTTCCCCCGCACCCCTGAAATACACGCGCCCAGGCTGTTCGCGTGTGGAACTTCCCCCGCACCCCTGAAATACACGCGCCCAGGCTGTTCGCGTGTGGAAATTCCCGCGCACCCCTGAAATACACGCGCCCAGGCTGTTCGCGTGTGGAACTTCCCGCGCACCCCTGAAATACACGGGCCCAGGCTGTTCGCGTGTGGAACTTCCCGCGCACCCCTGAAATACACGGGCCCAGGCTGTTCGCGTGTGGAACTTCCCGCGCACCCCTGAAATACACGGGCCCAGGCTGTTCGCGTGTGGAACTTCCCGCGCACCCCTGAAATACACGGGCCCAGGCTGTTCGCGTGTGGAACTTCCCGCGCACCCCTGAAATACACGGGCCCAGGCTATTCGCGTGTGGAACTTCCCGCGCACCCCTGGAATACACGCGGCCAGGCTATTCGCGTGTGGAACTTCCCGCGCACCCCAGAAATACACGTAGCCCGCTCCCCCAGACCCGATCGCGTGTGAAACTTCACGCGAACCCCTGTGATGCACGTACCCTGCTGAAATCGCGTGTTAGACTTCCCGCGCACCCCGGTATACACGCACACGTATTTTTTGTCAGCGGGTGTCCGTGTTTGTGGGTACCCCTTTGCACGTCTTTGTTCCTGGAGGGCCACAGTATGGGACATTCATCATGGCAGTATATAGGTGCGATTAGTTGGCGCACCTTTTGGCGCACATTTCTTACAGCCGCAGAGACGCTACCGCCTGCTTTCTTGTGGCGGTCGTGTTTGTGCCTGTGCGCTGGTTTGAGCGTGCGCTTTTTTCCCCTATTCTATTCCATGAATACGTGTTGTAGGCGAGCGTGTGGGCGTTCCGCGCACTTGTGCCCTGTACTTCCCCCGTGACGCCCACGTTTTGGCAAGTTGTTCCCCATTCCGAGTGTTACGCCCGTGTTCCGCCTACTTTTGTTGCGTGCGCCGCGCTATGTGCGATTTTCGCTGTGGCCTGTGCGATTTTCGCAGTGACCTGGCGCACGCTGTTAGATGGCCTGTGCGCTAACGTGCGCCGCGCACTTTTTATCGCACATCCGCTGGTTTTCTCGCGCACGGCCTTCCATGAATCGACGTGCGCTGCTTTTCGTGCGATTTTCGCACGTTCACTGCGATTTTCGCTATTCCACTGCGATTCGCACGTTTTTGCCCACTTGCGCCGCACTAATTATTCCATGAATCGGCCTCTGGGTCTTTTCAATCCAACGAAAAAGCCAATACAAGGTATGGGCCCATAGGTCCAGATCTGCCTTAATTAAAGAGTTACAAATCCCATCAGAGCCTGAAGCCCTAGATAACTTACTGGCCCTTATTAATCCACGGAGGTCAAGGAGACTGTTCATGAAAGACCAACTCGAAGAGGTATTGGTTACCAATGAGGCCTCCCCCCGTCCTTCCCAAAGGCCTTCTCTGCATGAATAGCCCATTCATGCTCTGGAATGCCATTGATGACACTAGCCAGAGATTTATTGGAATTAGTTATCTTCCAAAACATAACAGGATATTAGGGACGGATGAACGGACCAATGCCTTCCAACGTGAGCATTTACCTTCATATTTATGTTGTTGTAGCAATTTTTTGATAGTTTGTTTTTATGTTTTTCACTTTCAATAGATACTCAACCAAGTTGGGCTCCCATTTGGCCATGGCATGTAGTTCTCTGCGTAACTCCATCTTTTTTTCTTTAATGTGCTTGTCGAATATATGCCGGTGTAAGGTTTTTGGGCCAATACCAGAACAATGCCAGAACTAGTGCCTATTCTAACAAGGGCACTGGTTTGAATTTTCTCCACCAAGGTTTCATATGTTGTAATGGCCTGCTTGGCAAAAGCCAAGGACATATTAGCTTCAACAAGCAAACAAATATTCATGTATTCAATGAATTGGTCTTGTGCCACAAGCTTCGCATCCCCCAGCTTACTGTCACTGCATGAGATCCTATTCTGTGATGGATTAATACTTAAGTGCCCAGATTAAACAGGATTTGTAAAACAATGAGGCAGGTTAAGACAGGCTACTAGTGGAAAATTGTCCTTTCCTCCTGTTGACAACACACATGCCAGTTATAAGAGTAGATGATTCAGCAGAACAATTATAATCTATGATACTACAACCGTGTTCCCCGGTTTGAGTAAATTGTGGTGGAGTGTCCGATGGAGAAGCACCATTAGCCATAGTAAATCTGGTTGAGTAAAGTAGTCTAGCCCAGCTAAACCCACACTAACAGGTGTTATCAAGTCTGCCCGAATGCATGGGCGATGACATGTGTCCCCCCTCCCAGCACATAAGGTGAGCATCAGTAGGGATTCTGGAATTGAAGTCCGCACAAATCAGGACAGGAAAAGTACTGATCAAGTTAGTAATTAATGAGTCTACTTCTTTAAGTTTCCAATGTTGTGGTCTCTCTTGTTGGGAGGGTCATAAATATTAACAATTATCAATTCCTGTACTCCAGAACATGCTCTGACTGAAAAGAAATTTCCAGCAGTCCAAGCGTTTTTTTCACCCACAAAATAAGGCCACCTTTAGGGCGAGCCCTGGGCCCCTGCGTGGAAAGGGTATACAAATATTTCATCTGACTATCAATAGCAGAGCCATGAGCCAAGTCTCCTCTAGCACTATGGCACTGAGATTATCAATGTGCTCTAATAATCCACCCTGGTGAAACAGGTGTACATGGCACCTTGTATTCCAATTTAATAGCAAAAATTGGTTCCATGCATGATTGTTAGGAAAACCCTTTCCCATGCTGTTCGACTATGTTTGCCAAGCATTCCCAGTGGGAGTCATTACCCATTCCCTTATCACCCGATTTGGGGTTCTCACTAGGCTTACTGCCACCATTTAGTGTGCCAAGAGCAATCGATTGCAGAGGATTTTGGGGCCCTAAGATTCCACCCCCATGATCACGTATCCTGACAGTCTGATTGCCCTGTTAGGCTTCAATCTCAACAACAATACACACATAACCCAGTCTTTTTAGGGGTAGACAGTGATCTATGACATATTCTAAAATGCTAAATGCTGTCAACATGAAACAATATCAATGAGGTGGCCCTTCTAAAGTTTTCACAAATGTCAACAATTGTAATGTCGCTGCTTTTGACAAAACGTAATGGGATGACGGAATGAGACAGCTCTTAAAGCCACGTACGATTAAGATACAAACTGTTTCCATCACCAAACAGACATGTGAAGAACCTTAACTTTGTCGATTTGAACTGCAACTTCAGAGATGAATTGTATCTAAGATGCAAAGGTGACGGGTTCTGTTTGTACCATGGGGTTAGTCAGGGCACGATCCTCTGACACCATAGCAGGTACTTCCTGGTTTGCAAACAATTCCTATATGTCGACTCTTCTGTTATGACAAATTTCTTTTGTTTTCTTTGTATCTTTTGTTTACCTTGCATTTTATTACCATGGGGGATGAAATTTAAGGCATCACTAGGAGCGTGTACTTTTTGGTGTTTTGCAGTGCCGACATGGAGCGTGCTGCGTTAAGCTGTTTCAGGCTCTTCCTCCACCCCTGATATTATTACTATGGCACAGTTTTACTGTTCTGTTCTCGCCTTGGTGCTTTACCGTATCATAACTGTTTTGAGCAATAGAGCAGAGACATTCAAGCCCCAGTGAGCTGTTGCAGCATAGTTTTACATTTTTCTCTAGACGCGAGGTCATCATACATGTTAGCCTGCTTGACGACCTTACTCCTTTTATGTTTATACCACAAGGTGGAATTGGGATCCACCTCTTCAACTTTCCTTCTTAGTAAATTCTTGTTGACTTTCTTTTGATCTTGAACCCAGGACGTTAAAGTGGAAATATTAATCTGTATGATGTCCAAAGTATTAGCTTGCTATTTGATGTAATTGGCAAGTTGATTCAATGTTCCCAGTATATTATCAATAGCCAGATCATGTTGTTTTTGTCATGATCTCTGCTTCCAAAAGGTCAGGGTTTTCCCAACTCCCTTGGAAGCAGATCCATAACCCAGGTTCCGAGTGCCAACCAGTCCCAATTGGGACCTTTTGGACCCACTCCTGGCGCCAGTGGCACCAGGCTCATAAATATGCCCAGTCCCAGCGCTGGAAGCACCGGGCTCATAATGCTTGGGTGGATTTACCTGCAGCAGACCATGCTGCTTACTTGCCTGCCAGTTGAGCCTCTGATCCTCTTCTGTTTGGAACTACTTTTCCTGTTGGGTGGGGCAGGAGCCACTCCCTAGATTCAGAACACTGGAACTCTTCTGGAAAGCAGGAACTCTTTTCTTACCTAGGTGTGGCTGTGGAAGGAGACATCTAAGCACTACAGGAGGCTATTTAAACCACACCCGATGGATGAATCTTGCTTTGCGTTATTCTGCATCCTCTGCAGCAGAACGCTCATCGTGTCTTCTGCATCTGATCCTGGGCCTAAGGAAAAAGGCTTACCATCCTGAATCCAGTCTTCAGCAACACCTATAAAGACAAGAAAGAACAGGTTAGCATTACGGTCTTCAGTGACAGCTCTTCACTTACCTGGTCCATCGGCTGTCACCAACGCCTCGCGCTGCATTCCGGCATCTGAAAGACAAAGGCTTACCTACTCTTCGTGCGCTCCGGAGGTCTTCACACTGCATTCCGGCATCTGAAAGACAAAAGCTTACCAACTCTTCGCACACTCCGGAGGCCTTCGGCGCTGCATCCCGCATCTGAAAGACAAAACAAGGTGCGTTTAAAGACATTGGGGAACTTTAATACTCACGTGCCATTACTCCTTTCCACATCTAACCCAGTGGGTATTCCGGCACCCTGCAGCCGGTCCGAACTTGTACCTGCAAAATAAAAAGACAGTTAGAGCGCATCGTGAAGCAGGCAACAAGCGCTTACTTACGTGCTTCCAGGCGCTTCTATTCATCACACGGGCTCCATCTTCAACTCACTTCAGCCCGTCATCCGCCATCGCCGGAACCCTGCAAAACAAGAAACATCATTACTAAAGACTTTAAAGACATTAGAATTACTCAAAACTTACCGTTCGTGCAGTAAACGACGGACAGCAGTCCTCTGAAGTCAAGAGGCCTGCTCCCCTTATCCAGTGAAGAAACTGGTTACAGCACCCTGCCCCGAGGCAGATGGAGAGCACGGCGTTCACTTACCTAAGGTGAGAGCGTTAACCTTTGGGGTTCTACAGGAGAAGAGAAAGAGAAGAAGAGAGAGACATTCAATAACCCAGTTCCTTAATCCCATATTTTCTATCTGCAGACATCTTACCCTTCGAGTCAGACATACAGTGCACAGAGGTCCAGCCCAAAGAGCCAGCCGTGTGTTACACATCACCTTTGAAGATACGGTATACGCCCAGTCAAGACCGGCGCCTCTACGGGAATCAGGTGAGCGTTACAGAACGCAAAGCCTACCACAAAACTCCCATCCAGGCGCTATGGAAACCTCGGATACCGACCAGCTAGCCCAGTTACTTGGGGAACTAAGGGCAGAAGTGCATGCAGCCCCTCAGGAAACGAACGCTCTAAGAAGGGAACTGATTATTTCCAAGGAGCGAACAGATGATCTCGCTAGACAATTGCTACAGTCACAAGCCGGACAGACCCCGTTACCCGCATCTGGGGGAAATCTTCCTTCTACATCCTCTATGAATCCAGTGCAGATCAACCTACCTGGGAATGTACCTCTGGCTCCGCCCGAACGATTTTCTGGTGACCCAAAGAGGTTTGCAGTATTTATCAATCAGTGCCGGTTGCATTTCTTATGCCGGCCAGCAGCCTTTCCAACTGATCAAGCTAAAGTAGCTTTCGTGCTTTCGTACCTTAGTGGCAATGCGGCAGACTCGTCGATCCCTCTATTAAATCAAGATGATCCGGTCCTCCATGATTTTCAAGCTTTTCAGCTCAGTATGGAAAAACTGTTCGCAAGACATTCACAGGGGCAGGCCTTGGACAATGAGCTTCTTTCGTTGCGACAAGGTAATCAAGACCTTTTGGCTTATATTGCGTCTTTCAACAGACTGATAGTGGAAACTCAATGGCCTGAGGACAAAAGGATTACGCTGTTTTATAGAGGTCTACGTGGAGAGCTCAAAGATGTGTTAGCCCAAGTAGTGAATCCCCCACAAGATTGTTCGGACTATATAGACATAGTCATTCAAATAGATCACAGACTGCAGAACAGGAAGGTCGATCGTTCCAAGTTTGATGCTCGAGTATTTTCCAACCGCCAACTCCTTCCAAAGGAGTAGACTCCGGGGAACCCATGCAAATAGGGGGTCTGAAAGGTCCTCTAACACAAAAGGAGCGGGAAAGGAGAAAACAGTTGCAATTATGCCTCTATTGCGGAAACTCAGGGCACTTTCTTCGAGACTGTCCGGTGAAACCTGCCAAGAAGGCAGTAGGAGCTGCAGTTACCAAAGTTACAAACTCTGAGCAGGGAAACGACCTCGCCCGACAAGAATAGAGGTCCTCTTGCCGAGCGTGAAAACCAGTTCCTTGACCTCGCATTTCGTGCTACCTATGGTCCTCATTAGCCCTGATAATCCGGATCGATTACATGCAATTGAAGCTTACGTCGACAGCGGTGCCATCGGCAATTATGTGGATCATGAAATGGTTTTGAGGATGAATCTAACTCTTTGTCCCAAGGCTGTAAAGGACGTCATTACTACGGTGGATGGTACGGAGATAGCCTCCGGGCCAGTAACGCATACCACTCAAGAGGTGACGCTAGTAAGTCAAGATGGACACCATGAGAAGATCGTGTTCGATGTGATCAAGGCCCCTCAGTTTCAGATTATTCTAGGAATACCTTGGTTAGAGAAACACAATCCTCTGATCGATTGGCGAGCAAGAACGGTCCAGTTTCCAGAATGTGTCTCTACTTGTCACCCTCCACCTGGTGTTGCACTGGCAGCAATTTCTTCAGAGACTCCCCAGTTACCTCCCGAATACCTAGAATACCAAGATGTTTTCCGGAAGGATCAGGCTAACTCTCTACCTCCTCATAGGTCTTATGACTGCCAGATAGACCTGATACCTGGATCTACTCCTCCTTGTAGTAGAATTTATGCTCTCACCGAGCCTGAGAACCTTCACCTTCGACAATACCTGGATCAATACCTGGCAAATGGGTTTATTCGTCCTTCCAAGTCCCCTGCTTCTTCAGCTTTGTTCTTCGTTCCAAAAAAGGAAGGAGACCTTAGAACTTGTATCGATTATCGCTCCCTGAACCAGATCACCGTTAAGAATAGATATCCATTACCTTTGATCCCTGAACTCCTGGACCAAGTCAGAAAAGCATGCATATATACAAAGCTGGATCTTAGAGGAGCTTACCACTTGGTACGAGTAAAAGAGGGCGATGAATGGAAGACGGCCTTCCGCACCAAGTATGGGCTATTTGAATATCAGGTCATGGCCTTCGGACTTTGCAATGCCCCAGCCGCCTTTCAATATTTTATGAACGATGTCCTCAGAGAGCTCATAGATGTGTGTGTTGTTGTTTACATTGACGACATCCTCGTTTATTCTTCATCGGAATCTGAACATCCGAAACACGTGAAAATGGTCCTCGAAAGATTGCGTCAACACAAACTTTTCGCTAAGTTGGAAAAATGTGTTTTCAACGTGACTGAAGTTGAATTCTTGGGATTCATATTATCACCTGGCGGAGTGCGTATGGATTCAAAGAAGGTCGATGCAGTTCTCAAATGGCCATCACCATCCTCCGTAAAAGGTGTGCAAAGCATGTTAGGCTTCGCTAACTTTTACCGCAGGTTTATCCCCGAATTCTCTCGAATAGTCCAGCCCATCACTGCCTTGTTAAAGAAAAAGAAACGTTTTGAATGGTCTACCGAGGCGGAACAAGCTTTCCAGGATTTGAAGACTAAATTTATCTCTGCACCAATCTTAAAACACCCTCGCCCCGAACTCCCCTACATCGTGGAAACTGATGCTTCAAGCCTTGCCATGGGGGCAGTTCTATCACAAAAGGACCCGGTAACCAATCAGTTGCATCCCGTGGCATTTTGGTCCCGCAAATTCTCGCCTCCTGAAATCAATTACACGATTACTGACAAGGAACTTCTGGCTATCAAGTCTGCCTTTAAGGCTTGGCGGCATTATCTGCTGGGGGCCCGACACACCGTTACTGTGATTACGGATCACCGAAACCTGCAATATTTGAAAACCGCAAAAGCCCAATCCTCTAGACAACTCCGTTGGGCATTATTCTTTGCCGAGTTTGACTTCATAATTACCTATCGACCTGGTACAAAGAACGGTAAAGCTGATGCCCTTTCTCGGATGGGAGTGGAAGAACACTTGATCAACCCTAAACCTGTACCAATCATTCCCGAACAAAGAATTCTGGGTGTAATCGCCACAGAATCCATAGAGGAAGTTAAGGATAAAGCCAGGCAACTTGTAACTCCAGCAGACATACAGAATTGGCATCTGCAGGGAAAGGACTTTGCAGTAAAGGACAACTTATTGTATTTCCAAGAACGATTATACCTACCCAGCACAGATTTACAGAAAAAAGTAATCTCTTGTTATCACGATTCTTTAATGGAAGGACATCCCGGTATGGCCAAGACCTCAGAAAAGATCAAGCGCTACTTCTGGTGGCCGTCTTGGAAAAAAGATATCAGAGACTTTATAATGTCCTGTGGAGTATGCGCCCAAAACAAGAGTCAAAAGGAAAGACCAGCAGGCCTCTTACGCCCTATTGACATCCCACCTCGCCCTTGGCATACGCTTTCTATGGACTTCATCACCGATCTACCTCCATGCTCCGGATACAATACGATTCTAGTAATCGTGGACTTATTCTCCAAGATGGCGCATTTCATTCCGCTCAAAGGCTTGCCAACAGCAGCAACTCTGGCCCGAGAATTTCTCGAAAACATCGTCCGACTGCACGGTTTTCCTTCGGTTCTAATTTCGGATCGAGGTAGTCAATTTATTTTTTATTTTTGGCGAAGTTGCTGTCGGTCGGCTCAAATTGATGTGAGACTATCGACCAGTCACCACCCTCAGACCGACGGACAAACCGAGAGGACCAATCAAACTCTGGAACAGTATTTACGCTGCATGCTGCAACAAACTGAAAAAACTTGGAAAGACATCCTTTGGATAGCCGAATATGCCTACAATCACTCTATCCATTCGGGAACTGGGAAAACCCCGTTTTTTCTTTTGTACGGCAGTCACCCTCGAACCTCGGAGTTGGATCCCCTCCAAGATCTTGAAACACCAGCAGTAGACTACCTGCATTCTACAATCACCCAAGCCTTTAAGGAAGCTGTTTCTCACCTTCAAAGGGCTAAAGAACAATACAAGAAAGGAGCAGATCAACATCGGAAGGAAGCCCCTCAATATCAAGTAGGGGATCAAGTCTGGTTATCCACCAAATATCCACCTCTAAAAGGGCCACGCACATTCAACCCAAGATACCTTGGTCCCTATTCCATCACTACCATAGTAAACCCAGTAGCGGTCAAGTTGGACTTGCCCCCGCACATGAAGATACATCCGGTCTTCCACGTCTCTCTATTAAAACCCGTGCAACCTCAAACCCGACTAACTAAATCTCCAAAACCTATCCTAGTTGATGGAGAACTGGAGTTTGAAGTCAAAAGCATTCTGGACTCCAAGATCTCCAAATCTAATCTATTTTACCTAATTGACTGGAAAGGCTACGGCCCCCAAGAGAGATCCTGGGAACCTGCTGAATATGTCCACGCTCCTCGCCTAATCAAAAGATTTCACCGAACATTTCCTGACAAGCCAAAACCCCCGGAGAAGCCCGGTTTGGGAGGGGCCTTGAGGGGGGGTACTGTCATGATCTCTGCTTCCAAAAGATCAGGGTTTTCCCAACTCCCTTGGAAGCAGATCCATAACCCAGGTTCCGAGTGCCAACCAGTCCCAATTGGGACCTTTTGGACCCACTCCTGGCGCCAGTGGCACCAGGCTCATAAATATGCCCAGTCCCCGGGCTCATAATGCTTGGGTGGACTTACCTGCAGCAGACCATGCTGCTTACTTGCCTGCCAGTTGAGCCTCTGATCCTCTTCTGTTTGGAACTACTTTTCCTGTTGGGTGGGGGAGGAGCCACTCCCTAGATTCAGAACACTGGAACTCTTCTGGAAAGCAGGAACTCTTTTCTTACCTAGGCGTGGCTGTGGAAGGAGACACCTAAGCACTACAGGAGGCTATTTAAACCACACCCGATGGATGAATCTTGCTTTGCGTTATTCTGCATCCTCTGCAGCAGAACGCTCATCATGTCTTCTGCATCTGATCCTGGGCCTAAGGAAAAAGGCTTACCATCCTGAATCCAGTCTTCAGCAACACCTA
Source organism: Ambystoma mexicanum (assembly GCF_040938575.1). Lineage (NCBI taxonomy): Eukaryota > Metazoa > Chordata > Amphibia > Caudata > Ambystomatidae > Ambystoma > Ambystoma mexicanum. Next base: position 1,090,684,634 of record NC_090937.1, on the reverse strand, counting down.
TAAAGACAAGAAAGAACAGGTTAGCATTACGGTCTTCAGTGACAGCTCTTCACTTACCTGGTCCATCGGCTGTCACCAACGCCTCGCGCTGCATTCCGGCATCTGAAAGACAAAGGCTTACCTACTCTTCGTGCGCTCCGGAGGTCTTCACACTGCATTCCGGCATCTGAAAGACAAAAGCTTACCAACTCTTCGCACGCTCCGGAGGCCTTCGGCGCTGCATCCCGCATCTGAAAGACAAAACAAGGTGCGTTTAAAGACATTGGGGAACTTTAATACTCACGTGCCATTACTCCTTTCCACATCTAACCCAGTGGGTATTCCGGCACCCTGCAGCCGCTCCGAACTTGTACCTGCAAAATAAAAAGACAGTTAGAGCGCATCGTGAAGCAGGCAACAAGCACTTACTTACGTGCTTCCAGGCGCTTCTATTCATCACACGGGCTCCATCTTCAACTCACTTCAGCCCGTCATCCGCCATCGCCGGAACCCTGCAAAACAAGAAACATCATTACTAAAGACTTTAAAGACATTAGAATTACTCAAAACTTACCGTTCGTGCAGTAAACGACGGACAGCAGTCCTCTGAAGTCAAGAGGACTGCTCCCCTTATCCAGTGAAGAAACTGGTTACAGCACCCTGCCCCGAGGCAGATGGGGAGCACGGCGTTCACTTACCTAAGGTGAGAGCGTTAACCTTTGGGGTTCTACAGGAGAAGAGAAAGAGATTATTGAAAGAGACATTCAATAACCCAGTTCCTTAATCCCATATTTTCTATCTGCAGACATCTTACCCTTCGAGTCAGACATACAGTGCACAGAGGTCCAGCCCAAAGAGCCAGCCGTGTGTTACACATCACCTTTGAAGATACGGTATACGCCCAGTCAAGACCGGCGCCTCTACGGGAATCAGGTGAGCGTTACAGTTTTTAGCTGACAGTTATATTTTCACATTTATAAGTAAGTTGGGTGAGCAGACCCTCCAAGTTGTTGAACATTGCAGCGGAAGAGTTGCTAAGATTAGACGCTTGTAGTGTGTCAATGTAAACTGCAGAAAGCTCTTCGATGGTCAGCTGCGTAGCATTCGGCAAAGAAACTGTCGAGCCTAATGTTAAAGGCGACTTGACCATATGGAGGGATACAGAGAGGGCCTCTACGCTCTTCTCTGATCCCGTATCATCGTACTCTAACAGGAGATTTTCCTTAATTTCGGTGAACATATAGGGCCTGATTCAAAGACACATTTTATAATGGTGCAATTCCATAGGATAACGCTCTGTGAATCAGGCCCTCAATCTATCCTGTGAGTGATGACAGATCTTTTTGCATTTCTGATTTCATCGGAACTGAACTGGAGCGGGGGTGAGCTAAACACATACCTGAGTTGGGTGAGCGCACAGTAGCCATAGGTGATTTCAGGCCCTGCTGTTCCTATGGGGTAGAATCAGGGCCTTGACTACTGTTTCAATTGTTTTAGAGCCTAGACACAGTTCTGATGTCATTAACCCCTCTACCAAGTCAGTGAAAATGTCAATTGCTGGTCTGCCGCCAATTTTTGGCATCAGATCATGTGCAACAAAAAAGTCAGTGATCTTGGTCTCCGACTAGTGGCTCCTGGCAGAGTCCCCCAATTTGGCAGTTCTCTGGGGACATACTCTAGGAGGTTTACAAAGGCTTTTGTCCGATGTGTGGCACTGGGAGTCATCTACCGCACATACAGAACTTACGTCATCTCGTACTAGACGGATAGGGCTTGTCATAACTACCAAGAACTCATCTGCAGCAATTAAGTTAGAAGGCGGGGATGCCTGAGCATGGGGCTTCATCGCCCGTGTGTTACCAGCTGCTCTCAGCTTAGCAGTTCGCACTGCCATAGATGTGACGGCCCATCGCTATGGCGTGTTTGCAGTGATGTGATTTGATTGGAGAGAAAAACAAGAAAAGAACGACTCCCTTCCGGACACTGCACTCCCTATTTTTTTTTCCCGAAGTGTTTAGTGCCCCAACAAATAAAATGAGAATGGCAGGTGGGAGTGCAGAAGCAAAGTTTGGGACTTACCAGGATAACGCGAGGGGTGAAACCACATTGTTGTGTGAGTAGTGTTTACCACTGGTGACCACTAATCCATCTCCTTCTGACCCCGATAGACCACGCTAGACCACTTGACTCCCACTTGATCTCCACGCAGCACTCTGTGCAGTTGTGGGGTTTTTCCCACTCTCTCGAGGGTAATCAATCTTTCATATTAGGTTCTGAATACCTCACAAATCTTCTCCTAATTGTTTCGACCATTCTGCTATTCCTGTCTATTATGGACACAACTTGTCTTTTATCATTGTTATCTTTAAGTCAACTTGCCAACAGTGAACCAGCTCTTTCTCTATATTCCCAAAAAATCCTGTCTTGTATATAGAAGATTTTGTTGCACCTTATACGTCAATCCAGTACAAGTTTTGCAGTCTCGACCATATCTCTCTTCACATCGTCTGGGTTATCATTATATTCCTATTCTGCATTACGGAAGGGATTCTTCCCATTTCCAACAATTCTCTACATGTCTCTTTATGTTTATGTGCTGCATAACTAATCATTCTGCCCCTAACCGTTGCCTTCAGTGCATCCCAGATAAAAAATAAATCTGTGTCAATCTCTTTGTTAATCATTAAAAACTCTTCTACCCACTCTAATATCATTGTTAAATAATGTATCTGTCAATAATGACGTATTCATCCTCCAATGTTTTCTTCAACATTTACCTGCAAAGGCTTTGTCCAATGTCATCTCCACCGGATCATGATCAGAAATTACTGTACTGCCAATAACAGGAAAAAAAACATCTCCAAATTCACTTCTAAAGGTAAATAACACATCAATCCAAGAGGATTTTGTGTGGTGAGGAATACAAGGTATTTTTCCTCTCCATTAAAATGTAATTCCCTCCATAAATCTACCAAATCCCACATATTCTGGAAATCTAACAAAACTTTTTTCTCTTTTTCTTCCAAATAAGATCTACATCCACATGTCTTGTCCATTTTATTATTTAATAAAGTGTTTAAATTCCCCCTACCACCATACCATCAGGACCAAAATCTCTCAATATGTCGACAAATAACAATGATCTGTTTTCCACAACAATATTTGCAATCACATAACATCCTCCTACGTCACAACTTAGTTTAGAAATTGAAAATCTTAAGCTATTCCTAAATAACAACTCACATCTCTGGAACGGCAAGTAAAACAACTCAAAATGTCTTTATTATAGCCCTTATTTAGTATGTAATCCTTATCCTCCTTTTTGAGATGAGTCTCTTGAAGGAAGACTATATAAACTTTCTTATTGCCTAAGAAGTTAAGACGTTTTTTCCTCTTTACCATATAATTTATTCCATAGACGTTCCAATTTTTAAAAAAATCAACTGTCCTGCCGTGTAATCCCTACAATCAACAAATGGGTGATTAGACCAAACAGAGAAGGGATAAAGTGAGAAAAGAAGAGGTAGAAAAAAATCAACCCTGTACAAATTGAAGGGCATCTAAATGACCCAATGACATATACTGAATACTAAAAACCAGACCCACATCTAAATATAAAACACATATATAAGAGATGCTTAGTACTATTAACAAAGACAGTAACCGATTTAAAACTGATATGAACAGGACTGATGATGACAACCTCCCAAAAGACAAATATGCAGTCAGTTCACCTCACTTCCCAACCTCCCATTCATGTCTAAAAGAAAAACCTTCAGAACAAAACGACCATATAAATTATGCAGCCCAAATTTAACAATAATAATCCCCTAACAATATGTAACTGTAAATTGTTCCTATTTAACCCATACATACTAATTAAATGTTAATCAATGAAGTCAACATACTCCCCTTCCTATTTAAAATAACCCCGACGTTAATGAACTAGACCCACCTCTCTGGCCAAAATGGTGCTCCTATAACAATTAAAACATTAAATACCTGTCCCATTTTGAGCACACTTCCGCTTATGATTGCTTACACAACCCTAAGCAATTGTTTTGCTCTACAGTTACGATGGCAATGTACAAAAGGACTTGGTCTCACATTACACGATGCCTAGTTAAGAACACACGATGCAAGATAGCCCATACAAACATCAGGATATTTCTAGATGTTGTGTTTACGTATCTCACGGTAACAAAGTTAATTTATTTGTAGGCTCATGCTCAGGTAACCACAAATGTTAATTGTTTTTCCCCCTAAATTCTGTGCTGTGATATTCAGCGATACCAGTATACCCCCATTCCTGACGCTATGTAAGAAAGTCAGTTGATCCAGAAAAAAGTGTGCTGAGATGAAGTCATCACATTATAGAATATTTATTAACTATTAGTCTATGTTAGTGTTGTTAGTGAAATTAACTAACTAACTAACTAAATAGTTTTTTGTATAGCGCAACTCTCACCCAAAGGTCTCAGTGCGCTCACATGGACAGAGACAACAGAGAGACAAATAAATCCAGGTAGAGGGATTAGGAAGTCAAAATTAATAGATTGTTATTGAAATACCACTGTGATTGTACAAACAATATATTTCGTCACCATTTACAGGCAGGGCATTAAACCCTTAAATGGTGAAAAACACAATAAAAACTTTCTGTTCATTTGCACCCTCCATGGGCAGAACAAGCAGGCAATTAAGAAGATCGAGGTGCAGTCACAAACATAGGACATGCAGAGAAAGAGTGGTGCCCAGATAAAGGGAGCTAAGCAGACAGACATCCATCCAAAAGGCTGGTACATGAACGAAAGGGTGACAGGCAGACAATGAGACACTCACAGCAGACAATACGTTTTGGCGTTGGTAAAAATAGGCGTCAGAGGGGAAAGCAAGATAGACCATTTTAAAGAGAGGCAGTATGAAAAGAGGCGATGTGGACAGACAGGAAGCCACAAAAATATGTATCTATGGTGAGTGGGTGTAAGAAACGTAGGGAAATAGAGGAGGATTTCTGTGCAAATGTCTACACTAGGGAGAGAACCGAATATATGGCCAAATATCTACACACTTAACAGCATACCAGAATCACACTGCATATTTGTTTATATTGCATAAAGTGCAACAGCCAGATCATAAACACTGCATGAAAAGTTTCAAAGATAGCGCTTCTGGGTTGTAGCAGATACTGCATGAATCATAAATAACCGTTCTAAAAGTCCATGCACTGGTATATAATAGAAGTCCTATTATGTTTCAAGTCCCATGCTGATACCATTCTCTAGCATTAGTGCATTGGATGTAATTGCCACTGTTGGAGAATTAATCCCAAAAAAACAATAATAGCAAGGATTTCGTCAATGCGCACCCTCTGGTAATTTAATCGTCTCGCTTGTTTCCTCCCATATTTCAGTTCTCTTCATCAAAAGAGCCGACATTTCTTCACTTACGGAAAAAAAAATATGAAGACACTTCTTATGGATTTGTTTAGTAATAACTGGAAAAAATGTCAATGTTATTTATTTTCAATGTATTCAGCCAATGTTATAGCACGGAACCTTGATGGGTACATTTAAAGCAACTTTTCATTGTTGGGACAACCCACAATGTGCATGGCTTAATGGTAGCGTTTACTGAATGCGGCAGTCCACTCGTAGTAGCATGCCCTGTCAATCCCCACACACATGCTAACAGTCAGAAACGATGCAACAGATACCTGTGTATTAAACCAACTCTTCAACTCTATCACCTAGACCTCCTCCTCATTTCAGACTACAACCACCTACTGTGTGGCATTTATAATTACGTTAGGCATCCTAACTGCACCTCCATACAGCAGGACCGTGCGTTTAACGTTCCCAATTTCTCTAGAGTAGTTGTCTACCTGATTTAATTGTATTTTGACACTTGTCTGGTTATGGAGGCACATGATAAATTTAAGCCAGCGAGGATCTTGTTTATGCAGAGCTATTTTACACCAAAGACAGCCCTAACAGACTACGTCAAACTCAATAGACATGGTCTATCTTTAATTGGCTCTGTTTGGCATAGCGCATTTATGATCATAATGTTTTGTGAGGTCGAACAGTCTTTTCTGAAGCCCACTTGGTAACAACTTAGAACTTCGTTATCCTGAGCCAAACCCTACAACTTTTATAAAACAAGGGATGCAAATGTGTTGGTGATAACATCTAGTAATGCCATCAGAAGATAGGATCCGGTGGTGCATTTTGGGCCTTATTTGTAAATGTGGATAATAAGTGCTCCTTGCCAGTAGGATGGTATCCCTCCGGGGTTAATTATGGTGTTCAACAGCGTAATCTATTGGACCATCATAGCTGTCTGTTTTTTAGTTGTTTTTAGTTTGGTGTGGGCGCTGCCAGATATTGCTGGTCCAATATCTGAAACTCTTAGTACTTGTTGAAAATTATCGACAATCAGGTGGCATCAGGTGCCGAAAGTGGTGAAACAAAGCCGACGTGCGTTCGTTCTGTGTGGTTCCAGTGAACGGACCCAACCAGACTCAGGTGAGCTATCAAGCTGCAACCCAGCACCCTACTTAGGGTGATCTGCCTTCCACTCCACTAGGAGCCCGCTCAACAACCTCCTTTGCCTTGATAAAGACTACGGTCGAAACGCGCATCGGCTTTTTTGTTTCACCACTTTCGTTACCTGATGCCATAATTGTCATGTTGTACCAGATAATTAGAAACATCATGTTCAACACTAATCCAAGACTGAATTCTCGATCATTTTCAACAAGTACTAAGAGTTTCAGATATTGGACCAGCAATAACTGCCAGCGCCCACACCAAACAAGGTCTTGTCACCCCACCCAGTACCAAACCTCTCGGGAACCCTGGGGTTTGGTTCCCAGACAAGCCATGTGCCAGGCTGCAGGCAAGACACTTACCTCAAACTGAACGTGTGCGCAGGGGACCGGCCGTCCCGACACCAAACTCCCAACCACTTGAAACTATGTGAATCTTTTGTTAGATTTTTTAATCAATTTGTTTTGTTAAGATTTTGACGGCCTACAAGCCTTAAGTGATAAGACAGCTATTACAGGATTGGCAGATTTTACGTCACATATCGCTATATGATGGTTCCATGTAATTTCGCCGGAAAACATTACTTTGAGGTAATTCATTTCGAAGTGATTACTTTAAAATTTTATTACAATTAGTTATTTTAATTTTTTATTCGGGGGGTACCTCCATATCCCTCTTCCCGTCACTGCTGCCTCTACCCTAAACCCCTCTCCCTCCTCCTTCTTACCCCTCAACCCACAACTGCATAGATATTTCGAAGTAATTTCACAGTAATCTCGTTGAAGTAAATTACTTTGAAGTAATTTCCGTCGTTGAAACCACAGAATACCATATGAACATGGGTTATGTAAATCACCATTCAAATTCCTAAGTTTTCCTCTGTGCAACCATGTCCTTTCATTTACCATTGGAACCTACTGTTTTAATTTCTCGTGAAACACGTATGCGCTGGAAATCAACCTCATCAAAATGTTTTTAAAAAATTATATGTTACACTTGCCAGTACTTATCATATACATCTCTTTCTCATGGAGATTCAAAATGTTTTTAAAACCTGCTAAAGTTTTTTGGTACAAGTTTAACCTTGCTCTCTTACGTTCATACCCCAGGTGTCGATTATCCCTGGGCGCAAGGGTCCAACCCAAGCTATGGAGGGAGTATTTCACTCGAAGGGAACACACTTGCTTGAGGAGGTTAAAGGAGACACAAATGTAATCTAACAAGGACTCAGATGTTAAATCCTTACTAGTAAACTTTCCTGGGATGTCATTGGGTGTGCGCCTGTTTAGCAATCAGTGAAAAAGTCCACCCAGGTACTACCTTCAAAATTACTTTTCTTTTGGAGTAAAACTGCAGGAACAACATTTTCTGCCTGTAAATTATTGACCCCGTCTAAGAGGGTTTCAGGAGGACGTTTCATATTCATTCAAATCCCCACAGTGAACAATAGGAGAGGTAGAATATAAAGTTACAAGTTTCAAATATCACCAATGAATAAGGTCTGCTTGCGTACTAGGTCCCTTTTGGTTGACGGCGGCCACATCAATGATGGCAGCCATTTTGTTTGCATTGTTTGCAAAAGCTTAGGCTGGAGGGCCTTTAAACCCCAGGCCCTTCCCCCAGCCTGGACGTGAAAGCTATATTCTTGGCCTGTGGGACATAAATGTTAATCACAAACAATGTTGTACCTGCCTGTAGACTGCCTTGGTACTGTAATCTAATTGCTAGCATATAACCACCAGCCATATTTTCCATGAAACGTTGTGCAGACAATCCGTTATTCATTGCCACCAAAAGACCTGCCTCTTGGATGCCTTTTTAGACTTTGTGATGCTTGAGTGCTAAACGAGGTGTAGCCACTAAAACAGATGTTTGAGTTGACCCATGTTTCTTGTAGAGACATAATTTTGTGGAGTTACTGGCATTTTCAGTGTGCATCGTGGTGCCTGTAGATATGGGGCAAATTCCTGGAAAGTCTGGATAGTGAGAGATGATGGAAACCTCAAATAATGAGAGGTTTGACAATGGACAGAACATTGAGTCAATGAGCATTGTAGCTACATTTTTTCTTATTAGTACACAGCGAGGGGGGTCTGGCAGCCTCCCAGCCAATGAGCCGGCTCGGAACAGGGACATTACCAGACGGTAATCCCACCACCCTGACCCTCCTCAGGGCTGGAGGCCGCCTCTTCCTGCCAGGAAAGGAGGTAAGTGGTGCACCCACCCATTCCCCCATCCTCCTTTACCTCATGTTTCCCTCCCTTCTCTTCCCGCCCCACTTACCTTATTCATTCTGGTCCGGATGGGGAGCAGACGCGACAGGTACACTTCTGTCACCGGCATGTCCGCTCCCAATCTGCGAAACAACGCCACGGGAGAAGGGACTGCACGTAGTCCCATCTCCCGTTCCATGGCAGCCATTTATTTGTTTGCTTTTTCTATTTTTTTGATGGCCACCATGGAAAAGGAGAAAGGACTACAGTAGTCCTGTCTCCATTTCCATGGTGGCCATTTTCTGTGTTTACTTTTTTAAAAACGTTTTTCAATGGCCACCATGAAAAGGGAAAACGAACTTCCATGGCAGACATTTATTTTTTTCAGTTGCCAAATGCTGGAGCATCTCACAACTGAAAAATACACTATTATTTCCCCTGATCTAACGGGCTGGGGTACTAATAGCAATGTGCCCCGAGATGGAGGGGGCGTTACCACATTAGGTAATGCCCCAGGCCTTCCTGTAACTATGGGCCCCTGGGGATTACCTGTCATGTAATGCCTCCCGTCTCAAGGCTTATTTCTTAAATAGAGAGTTCTTTGCCCAGCATAGTCTGCATTGAAAGTTCATGTGAGTTGAAGTCCAAAGTATTTGGAAGGCCACTTAATGAGTGAGCACAGTTCAAGGTGAGTGTAAATACAGCTCGATGAAGAAGAATGTCAAAGATGCACCATTCAGGGTGAGTGTAAATACATCTCAATGAAGAAGAATGAAAGATGCACTGTTGTAGCAGTTCACCACACCACAGTGACTCTTGGGTGCATATAATTAGGCAACAGTGATGCATACAAACGATTCACTCTATTATGAAGCAGAGCAATTCTAGACACTGGTCTCACTACCTATTTATTTTTTAGAGAGTTGATGCATTACATTTATGGCAGCGTAAAGGAACATTTCAGTCTACTCCATCATGAAATACTTTATTAATCACCTTCTTAAGAGAACCATAAAGGGCTATACTCTTTATGGCTAGCTTTTCCTATCCTTTTCTTCGTTTAACCCTGACATCCATCTCAAGCTCTCCTCCTGCCTCTCTGCTATTAAATCCTGGATGTCCTCCCATTTTCTTACCCTCAATACTGACAAAACCAAAGTCTTATTCTTTCCTGCTAACACCCTCCCCCCACCTCCTTCCATCCTCTTTCCTCCTTCCCAGCTACCTATCTCCCCCCATGCCCGGAATCTTGCCCTGCACTTTGACTCTAACCTCTCCTTCACTCACCACATGTCTCTTACCTCCAGTGCCTGTCCCTTCCATCTCTATAACATTTGCAAAATCCAACCCTTCCTTACTTTTCATGCTACTAAACTCCTAATCTCCTCCTTAATCTTCTCTAGAGTTTTATATTGATCTGCTCTCCTCTTCAGTCTCCCTTCCTCACACCTAACCCCCCACTTAAATCCATCTACCACTCTGCCATACGCTCTCTCTGCCTTCTCTCTCCTCATGATTCCATCTCCTCCACACTCTCCTCATTAGGCTGGCTCTCCTTTCATTCCCAACTCAAATACAACTTCCTCTGTCTTGTCTTTTCATCTCTCTATGGCCTCGCTCCATCCTACCTTTCCTCCCTTCTCTCCTTCTACTCTCCTTCTTGCCCACTTCACTCTGCTGATTTTTTCCTACTCACTGTACCACCAAAACCCTGTGCTCCTTCCCACTTCCATTCTTTCCAACATCTCGCTCCTTTTCACTGGAACCGTCTCCCTTTCCGCTCCCACACCTCTTACTCCTCTTACTCCTCCATCTGCACTTCTTTAAAATCGTACCTTCTTCAACCTCCAACCTGACACCTTTCTACTGTTCTCTCTCACAATTGTCTTGTAATGCTCAAGTTCACTTCTATTTCTCATGGTAAATTGTACTATTGTATATTGTTATCGGTTATTTGATTCATGACTCGCTATGTATTGCTTGTAATGTATTCATTGTTGCTTATGTAAAGTGCTTTGGCTTAAAGCGCATATAACATTTTAAGAATACAATACAATACAAAAGTTACAACCAACTCATAGAGTGAATTTTGCATGTAAATTACAAAGAACAAAGAACTTTGGAGTCCCTATGCAGTACATACACAGAGTATCCATGTGTTACATACAATGTTCACTAAAATATATGTTTAAAAAAACTTGAACCCTACAAAAGCTGGGATGTCAAACGCTGCATTGTGTAAACACTAAATACTAATTTAGCAATATGTTTTTAATTCAGTGGCAGTGCTTGGTTTTGAAAACCTGGATGTGCTATGCGTCGGGTCCTCTTTTTTACTCTATTTAATTCATTTTACTGATAAATGTATAGTGCTCACTCTACTTTGCTGTTGCCCCACAAGTTAATAGAGCAAGAAGACAGACATAGGGCCTGATTAACAACGTGTTTTTCAATGGGAATTTGCTCATTGAAAACGCTTTTGAAGATCAGACCCATAGTGATCAAAGAGTCCAGTTGCCAGATCTTGGGGAGTCCAGCCCATTCATTGACCTACACAGGAGAGTTTGAACCCTTGAAGTAATTTGAGGATATAGTCTCAAGGCACAGGTGCAAATGGAGATGTTGACATAGCTTACAACCTTGTACATGGAAGAAATAGTAGCCATCGTAGGAAATCGATCACAGCGTGCCACCTTCGCGTGCCATACCTAACATTGATACTTGTTTTGTAGGTGACGTACATTTGTAAAAACAATGAACAAGAAGACTAGGGAATGGCCACACATGAGCCTCACTACGGTTTTGGTGGTGTCTGGGTGGTAAATCTTCCCAGATACCACCAAACTGTATTACTGTTACTGCCCCTTGGTCCGGCAGTCCCACCGCCTGATTACAAGATGTGGCAACTTTACTTTACTTTACTTTAATAAATGTATTATACGCAGCCATGGACCCTTGGGCTTAAGGGCGCAACAAGACGAAAACAACAAACAACAACGGTTGTAAATCCCCATTCAGTGGAGTCCCATTGGACTCCATGGGGGGATTTGTCGGTGTTACCAGCACCGGTAATACTGGTGCCAGTAACATCAGCAATTTTTTCCAGTAAGGTGCCTGGCTTACCTCCAGCTCTCAATCAGGTGCCCTGCCAGCAAACTTGTAGTTGGCAGGTGCAGTAACATGCTGGTAGAAATTGTTACTGGCACGTTATTACCGCACCGGCCAACTTGTAATGATGCCCATCTAAAAGAAGCAGTGACAGACAAAACTATAATACTGATATTTCCTGAGTCACATACGTTCAGTTTAATTTTGTATCTTAAGAATCACATTCTGCCTCCAGAGTTGCGCCTCTAAGGTAGTGTAGCTCAGCAGCGTGGAGATGAACTGTCTAGACACTGCTCAAGGAATAGAGCACCCAGTGACAACCCAGTATAATTTCAAAAAGCATTGACAATGCCAACAGTTTTGACTTTTGTGTAGGCATGGGAAAGGCATTTACCAGGCACTGCTGTAGAGGTATTAACTGGCCATCGAAGGAAGCAGCTGCAAAACAGTGTGAGTACCAGGGCATATAATAGCAGTACCTCGGCAAATGCCTAATACCTATGCACAAGCCAAAACTGTTGGCGTTGCCAATGCTTGTTTTTAACAGGACTTCAATGAAAGACACACATGGTGCTTATAAATCGAGTGGCTGAAGGCAGAACTAGTTAAAACCCTGGCAACCACTTAGAACACCACTTTTGATTGTTAAGCTTGATAAAATTAGCTCAAAGAGATCCTAGGGGGATGTAGTTTGGGCTGTGATGAGCAGGAAGGGCGAGGGAAGGACCATGGGGATTAGCATGGCTATAGGCAGACATTGGGTGAGTAAATAACCAAAAACACCTACAAGCTCTATGTGCCTTTTCAAATTCCATTTCTCCCTGGCTATGCGCTAATGAAATACTTCCTGTTTATAGGTGGCGCTTTAGGACCACCTAATAGCCAAAACTAAAAAGGACATGAAAGAAAGGCACAGACAGAATATTAGTTTAAATGTAAATTAACACTGTATTAATGCTTCTCAATAGTAAAATAAATTGATGTGGGTAAACAGTTGCTGTTTATGTTTTTAAATTAGGTAATTTTACAATAGTTTGAACTCTATTTACTGTATTACTATTGGCTAGAGAGAATGCTAATGCTCCTGTCGTATAAAAAACGTCAACATGTCACACAAGACCTAAGAAAGAAGCTGTATTTAACCTTATATGACCATTGGGAACAAATAACAGAATTTTGCAACTATGGGTTGCAGTCTTGAACCAACACCAGAAGTCTCAAAATGTCTAGAAATAAATGTCGCCATTGATAATTTTCTAAACTTTTTGGATGACAAAAATACAAGGTCTGACTGTAGGTGTCGTAATTGCAGCATACCCACAGAAAAGCCCTCGCAGGACAAGGCTGCAGTGTTGAGCAACGCAGGTTTGCAGGATATGCTGCCCGACGATACGTCCACGCTACCAAGCCTATAAAATCCGAGGTTCGGATCCTCTGTGGCAAAGCCCTCGCAGGACAAGGCCGCGGTGTTGAGCAATGCAGGTGTTTGTCGATGAAGGTGGTCTGCGGCACAGACAGTGAGTGCGGACGATTCACAATCCTGTCTGTGGCTGCTAACTACGGGGTTGGAGAGTTAGCTTGCAATGTGCTTTTTAGCTCTTCCCCTGAGCCTTTCCCTTTCTGTCTCTCGCAACCTTGTCTTTTCCCCAGCCCTTGCTGCGTGAGCCCCTTCCATGTCGCCCCCTACCTGTGCATTTCCCCCACCTCTCCTTGAGTAGCCCTCTCGCCCCTCCATCTGTCCCCTTACCGGTCCTCTCCCTGTATGGTCCTGTGCATTCCAATGCGTGTGCATCTGCGCATCGTCCATCCTTGGCTTCACACGGCACGCATTCCTGACATGTGTGGCACCTCGCATCCTTGATTGCACCTTTGGTCCCTGAAGTGCGTGGCCCCTTCCATCTTTGATCGCATTGCCTCCGTGCCCCTTCAATCCATGTATGTTGATCTGCGTGTTCTCGACTTGCGTGGCCCCTCGCACTCTTGCAAACACGTGTGCTTCCGCCCCACTCTGTCCTTGGTAAGCCCCCTCTTACGTGGTCCCACGCGATCCGCGATTATGCTTGTTCCTCGCATTCCACTCCTTGGCTTGCACGCACTGCACGTTCTTTGCCTGCGCGTTTCCTCACAATCCCTCGATCATGAGTGCCTCCGTGTCCCTTCCGCTCACTGTCTGCCCGCCCACTATGCATCCTCAGTCTGCTCTCTCCCTTGCATTACATGTTTGCGTGCTCCAGTGCTCCTCCACCCTCGGCCACCTTGTGCCTGCGTGTCCTAGTCAGCGCTTCCCATGCGATCCTTGATTGCGTTGGTTCCTTGCACCCCTCATCCATTGTGCACACTCTGCGTGTCCTTTGGCAACGTGTTCCTTCACAATCCTTTGTTCACGCGAGCCTCGCACCTTTAGCTTCGCTGTTTCTGACGTGCACTTCTCTGTGTTCTGCCTTGCTTTTTAACCCCTTCTAGGTACTTCTCCCATCGTCTGTTCTGTTGTTGCTTTGAATTGTCTGTTGTACTACTTTGCTCTTCCTTCCTGTAGGTTTCTCTTTCTTTGACTACTTTGGTTCTGGCTCCGTAATTGTCTTTTGTATTATGTGCTCATCTTCCTGTAGGTTCTCTATCTCTGATTGCCCTTGCTCGTGTTGGCCTGCTCACCTGGTTTTGTGCATCATACTGCCTTGTGTTCTTTGTGGTTCTGTGAATTGTCTTGTTGCCCTGCTAACCTGATTGTTGTTCATCATATTGCCTTGTGCTTTTGTGCTCTCTCCTGAGCCCTCCATCCACCTCATTTAGTTATCTACTTACCACTTGTTCTTGTCTCGCTCCATCTCTTCTGCTTGGGCCCCCCTGTATTCTCCACCAGTGTCTCCCCCCTCTGCTCTTTCCCCACCCACACCCCACTCTCCCACCAACCTCCACCCTCTCCTGATCCCCCTTCCCTGCACCATCTATGGTGCTCTCTGTTTCTCCTGTCAAACACTCCTCTGGCATCTGCCATCTCCTGGAAGAACTCAACCTCGATGTCCTTGGTCTCACCAAGACATGGTTCACGGTCAGCTCTGTCACAAGCTTTGACACTCTCCTCCCTGATGGTTACAAGATCCTCTCCGCGCCCAGATCAAACCATTCTGGTGGGGATGTAGCCTTGGTCTTCCCAGAGTGGATTACTGCCTCTATCATTCCTAGTTAGGACTACTGCTCCTTTGAATGCCTGTTCTGTAGGCTTCCTCTATCTCCTGGCCACTCTCTCACAGTGGCAACTATCTACTGACCACCTGGTTTGTTTGTTTGTTTGTTTATTTTATTTGTAATGCGCTCCAAACCCAGGGGTATCTGTGCGTAGTTTATAAGGATATGCATTATCTTGGTTACACAAGTGGCACTATAGTAGTATATCAATTACCAGGATACCATATTTACACAGATGGGATATGCAATAATATACAGGTTAAAGTTCCAGAGTAGTGTACATTGTCTAAATGATAGTTTCATGGGTACAAAGTGTAGACGTGCAGAGAGGATATTTCTTTTTCTTGATGACACAAATGGCAATAAAGTAGTATAAAAATTACAAGGATACCACATTTACACAAATTGAATCTACCATGATGTACAGGTTAGAGTTCCAGAGTAGTCTCCACTGTCTAGACAATAGTTTCATGGGTACATAGTGTAGAAGGGCAGAGAGTGTCACCATAGAGAGGGTATCTGCTATGGAGTGTTTTTGGAGATGAGCCAGCGTTTGGTTTCTTTCCTAAATTTAAAGAAGGACTGGTCTGCTCTTAAGGTGGTAGGAAGTGAATTCCAAAGTTGAGCCGCCAGTAAAGGGAAACTGCTGCCCCCTACTTTTTTTAGTTTGTACCAGAGCACTTTCAGGCAGCCAGAGTTTGTGGATCTGCTGTGTCTGGCGGTGTTGTTTTTAGAAAATGTTTCTGCAAGGTAGGGTAGGGCTGAGTTATTGAGGCATTTGTAGGTTAGGGATGTTGTTTTTAGTTGTATTCTCTCATTCATGGAGAGCCAGTTGTTGTCCCGTCTGATCCCAGAAAGGTGTTGCCTTCTGGAGATACCCATAGCAGTTCTAAGAGCATTGTTTTGCATGATCTGGAGTTTATTTGTGATGTATTTACTGGCACCTAGGTATAGTCCATTACAGTAGTCAATTTTAGACAGTACTAATGCTCTGGCCAGTGTGATGAAACTTTTAGCGTTTGCAAGTGTGGATGAGCTTGCAAGTATATGCAGTCGATGAGGATGTGGCAGTGACCTGGTTGCGCAGATTCAGGGAGGAGTCTAGGTAAAAACCTAGTGTTTTTATCTCTTTAGCAACCTTGATGTAATTTCCATCGATATTAAAGGATAGGTATTGCTTACTCATTTTTTTTAAATTGGCGGCAGGGGTGGCTAGGAGGAGTAGCTCAGTCTTCTCATCATTCAGGCATAGGCCCTGTGTGGTCGTCCAGGCCTGAATGATGAGGTATATTTTGTTGGTGAGAGCTAGGTCTGTGTCATAGTCGCCTGTCAGAGGTATGAGGATCTTGG